>NC_059159.1:141239423-141864423 GCF_019923935.1 Bubalus bubalis
TTGGCTTGGCCACTTGGTTCTCACCTCTTGCGTTCTTGACCTTTCTTCTTCTTTTCTGATTCAGATTTTGCCTGCACCTCACAACTTATTGGGATTTTAGTTCCCTGACAACTAAATTGAACCCTGGGCCCTCAGTAGTCAGAACTCGGAATCCTAACCACTGGATTACCAGGGAATCCCTTGGTTTAGATTTTTTATCTCTAAGTTTTTACTGATCTAAACTCTGTTTAAAATCTCAGCCTAAGGCACCTGGGTCCTCCTGACATTTGGGCAAAATGAAAGCAAAGGCTGAAAACCGTATAAGACTTTCAGTTCCTTGGACATCATTTCCTCATTCTTTCTTTTACTCCTGTGCTTCTTTCTCTCCATGTTTTGGATTATCTCCATGTAGTTATTTTAAATGGCTGTCTCATAGGCAGCCTTTGCATTTCAAAGTGTCTCCATACTTTTCCTGTTTTGCAGGCAAGCTTTTCTTACTAGGGTTGCTGCCGTATGCTAATTTACTGTCCTTTAACAATAAGATTTCTTGTTTTCCCCAGATTTTTCGAAACCTGAGAATTAAATTTCCAGAAAGGCCAAACCACTGCATTTCATCGTGCCTAATTTGTCATTTGGGCAGGCTTCCCACTGCAAAATCAGCATGAGGGTTTTTTTTTTTTTTTTTTTTTGGTATTTTTTTTTTTTTAAAGAAAAAGAAAGCAATATGATTCTTTGGCACACTCACCATGACTTTCCCACCAATCTGATAAAATTCCATCCCTCCACTCCCCAAAAGCAAATTTTGAGCTAAACTTTCTATTTTTTTTTTTTTTTTTTGGAAACGAGCTTAAACAAATGCACTCAATTTTGGGAAACATCTCTAAGCAAGGCAGGCTGAGCTACATTCCTGCATTTCTCATGCTGTAGTGGGAAAAGTTCATGAATATAAGCGAATGCTTTTCTAAAGTTATCTGTGAAGGGAAAGGAATAATTACTTCTGTGTGGTTCAAACCTGGGCACCATCCAGGTTCCCCCAATTAGCTGTGAGAACAGTGCCTGCTATTGTGTATCAGGTTTACCTTGAATTCTCGAAGGACTCGTGCTTTTCTGATCACTATGAATATTAGAAAGCAGGATCCTACAAGATTCTTCTTTCTTGTCTTGAAGCAAAAGGGGCCCATATGACTACAAGAGAGCTTTTGAGACAAATAACTGCTGTAAGCATTTAATTGCCAGGAAAGGGAATGGTTATGTCATTTTTAATAGAAAAAAATCAGAAACTTCTGCATTATGAGGGTGGCTGGATATAGATACTTTTTCATGCATGGGGAAATGGTGGGAGTTTTAAAATTTATTTTTTCTTTACTTGGGTAGCCCTGTTTTTCAGTTTTACTTGCCCTTCCAAAGTCACACTGGCTTAGGGTTAATATGAAGATGAAAATAAGTCACAAATAGGCTCTACCTCTACAAACTCTGAAAATTCCAGATTCTCAAATTCTTCTTAAATAGTGTTGGAAGAAGTCCACATGGACTCATGTGCTTCTGGATGCTACATGGCACCTGCCATTTCCCTTCTTTTCAGGTATGGTTCACACTGGAAGGAAAAGGTGTCACTTTTTTGTTTTACCTTTTCTGATGACCCTGATAGCTAGTGTTAAGGCTCTGGTGTCTGTGGTAGGAGCATCACTGTTAATCCTTACCTGTCATGACACCACTGCCAATTGGGATGCCTGCCGCAGTGGTGGCGCTTGGCGAATCTCATGCTAGGGCTGCCGTGGCTCTTGCTCATGGTGCTCACCTCTGCACAGAGGTAGTTCTGGGAAAGCCATTGACTCCTCTGTGCTCTCAATGCCCCATGGAGTGTCTGTGGGTGTTTCTTTCCTTTCAATAAACCTATCTCAACTTAGGACATGAGGCATGTGTCCTTAAGACTGGAAGGGTAATCTGTGCAACAGGCACATATTTTATTCAGAAATCATCTTCCTCTCTTATCTGGCTCCTTATTGTGAAATGGACCTAGCATCATTAACTTTGGTAATTTCTCCTGTGACTCCTTTGACCCTGGTTCACATAGCCTCTGTTCTCAGTTATGCCTGGGTATGTCTTAGTCTTAGGGTGAGAACAATCGAACTTGCATAACTGCACGTACTTGACTTCATTCCATGTAGGTGCAATTAGATGAGCTAAGAATGTAGCATTCTGCAAGACCTGTCCAACACACAGATCAGAATGAGGTCTTTTCCTCACCTACCTAGGCAAGGACAGGCCTATGTTTTGTGTATACGTGGGTGTGGTGAGGTAGAAATTCTAGAGTCCATTTCAGCACATCTTTTGTACAATAAATCTCAAATATATGGTTCCAGTCTAGACCTTTCTCTGTGTCTGATTCTCATCTTCCCTACAAAATGATTCTCCTCTTATGAGCCCTGTTTCCATCAATGGACCAAAGAGTTTCTGTGCTAGAATCACCCTTACACCCTCCAACTCCCCACAACCAAAAACAGTTACCAAATTAAACACTAAACCTCTGATAATTCTAATATTAGTGGAGAGGAATAAAAGGTAAGGACTATGAGACCTCTCAGGAAAAAAGTACTGGACAATAATAATCTCATAATTGAAACATTGAAGTAATACTCCTGTCTGAATAGGAGGAAAACATTTCCCTTGTGAATATCATGGGATTAAACCAGTCAAAATTCTTTTCCTCTCACTTATTTGTATCTTCAGTATTTTGGCCACCTGATGCGAAGAGCTGACTCATTTGAAAAGACCCTGAGGTTGGGAAAGATTGAAGGCCGGAGGAGAAGGGGACAATAGAGGATGGAATGGTTAGATGGCATCACCGACTCAGTGGACATGAGTGTGGATAAACTGCAGGAGTTGGTGATGGACAGGGAGGCCTGGTGTGCTGCGGTTCATGGGGTTGCAAACAGTCGGACACGACTGAGCGACTGAACTGAACTGATTGATATCTTTAATAGCCAAAACAATGTAGGCTTTAACTTTACCATATTTAGGACATGGAAAAGAATATATTGTCCTAAAAATAAGCACGCTTGAGGAGTACACATTTAGTGAAATTGCTGCAAGTGTGCATGTTTTCCCCTTTAGTGCAAGGTAAGGAAATTACTGGGTGTAATTGCTTAGAAAATGGTGACTGTATCCTGCGTTGTATACTTAAATACATCTTATAGGATTTAAAAAGAATTGATGACCCATCTGTAAATGTCCCTTAAGAAATTATTCAAGATAGAAGATAGATCTATTTGCTGAGAGCTGTCTAGGTCTGTTGAAAGCAGGAAGGTCTCTGAGCCATCCAGGATTCCCTGGGGTCCTGGGCAGGGGAAAAGAAGCCTCCCATTCAGATGGACTCCGTGTTTTCTGCGACTAGAGACCAAGGGTGATATGGGCTTCATCCTGTCTGTAAGTTCGGTTGAGTGTGGAATTGAGTGATGGATGAAACCACTGAGGAAAGCCTTGCCTCATCAGAACCTGTGAATTAACAGTTTAACCAACTGAACATCGAATTCAACTAGTTAAACATCTAACCAAACTACTTCTAAACTTCTGCTGCAAACCCCGATTGTTCTCTGCAGGTTAGTTTTATGTGAGCGCAAATAGCTGCAGAAAATTTCAGGTATCTTGGGATATCTACTGTTATCTTAAGATATCTATTCTAGAACAAGGTAAAAAGACTCTTTTAAGATGTTTAGAAGTTCTTTACTTCTATCTCTCACATTAAAATGGAGTCTTAGGTCCTAAAACTATGTAATATATTATAATTCATGCTCTGGTTGAAGAGAGAGTTATAATTTTCCAAAAGCAAACTATCCTGAGAGTTCAGTAAGGGGTTCCCTTACTGAAACAATATTTTGCAGTTTTTAGTCCTGCAACCAAAGGACTACTGAACATTGATTTATTTACAATGAGGCATTAGTACAAAGCTTAGTTAAGTCAGCACAAATAAATGTTGAGCCAGAGGAGTTTTGGGTATTGGCTTTCCAGCCTAATAGTTACATGGCTTTAGACAACTGACTTAAATATGCTGTTCTTTTTTTTCTTTTAGAGTATTTCTCCATTTACTTAGAATTTATTTGATTTTTTCCCACACTGTTTCATAGTCTTCTGGACATATGTACATATTTTGTTAGATTTATAATTAGGTGTTTCATTTTTTGGTGCTATTGTAAATGGTATTTTTTAAAATTTCAGTTCTAAATACCTGGAACCAACATCATATTGTATATCAAATATATTTCAATAAAAATTCATTAGTCAAAAATGTCAATTCTGATTGTTTGTTATTGGTGTAGAGAAAATACACTGACTTTTGTGTATCGACACTGTACTTTGCTATTTGTTTTCTCTGTTCACTGTCATCATGACATGAGATATTGAATTCATTTCCACTTCCCTCCATCCCCCATGATACTACAGATTTCTTATTATCCTTTTTCCTTAAAAGGATTTTATTGTTGTAAGAATGCTAACATTTTAATGCACAATACAGTATAGTTATCTATACGAGCAATTTGAACAGCAGATCTTTTGAACTTCTTTGTCTTGCATAACTGAAACTATACCCATTGAACATCAAAGACCTAAACATTCTGAACTTCAGTGTTTCTTTTTCTTAGCGTCAATAGGTTTTATTGGAACACTGCTACCACATTAACTTATACATCATGTATGGCTGCTTTTGCATTGGAATGCAAGCTTTTCCACCCATCTTTATTGAGATATAATTTACATATAACAGTGTAAGTTTAAGGCATACAGCATGGTAATTTGATATATGTATACAGTTGTGAAATGGTTATCTCAATAAGCTTAGTTAGCACTTCCATCTTAAATCTCAGAAACATATTCATCTTAGAACTGAAAGTTTGCACTTTCTGTCAATATCACCCCTTTGCTCCACCTCTAAACCTCTGACAACCATCATTCTGCTCTCTGCTCTGGTGAGCTTCACTTTTTAAAATTCCACATGAGTGAGACAAAATAATATTTGTCTTTCTCTGAGACTTACTCTACTTAGCCTATTGCCCTCAAGGTCCATCCATGTTGTCACAAAAGGCAAGCTTTCCTTCTTTTTACTAACTAAATAATATTTCATTGTATTTATAAACCACATCACTTTATCCCTTCATCTGTTGGTGAACACTTGAGTTGTTTCCATGTTTTGCCTATTGTGAATTATGCTGCAGTGAACATGGAGTGCAGATATTGCTTCAAGAGAGTGATTTCGTTTCCTTTGGATATCTACCCAGAAGTGGGATTGCTGAATCAGATGGTAGTCCTCTTTTAGTTTTTTGAAGAAACTCCATACTGTTCTCCATATAGGCTGCACCACTTTATATTCCTACCAACAGAGTACAAGATCAAGCTGCGTTTCTTATCTATGAAAAGGAGCAAATAATACCTACCTAAATTGTCAAGGCTAGGTTTAACATAATGCTTGTAAAGCATTTATGGTAGAGTGCTGTGCTTCCTGTGAACGGAAGCTATTATTAACTACCTTAATTCTGGAGGTGATGAGAACTGTTCTGAATGGAGTTGTTGTCGGTGGAGTGTTTGATTCTGGAGCTAGTACTGACGTGTGTGTGCGCGCATGCTCAGTTGTGTCTGACTCTTAGCAACCCCATGGACTGTAGCCTGCCAGGCTCCCCGTCCATTGAATTTTCCAGGCAAGAATACTGCAGTGGGTTGCCATTTCCTCCTCCAGACGATCTTCCTGATGCAGAGACTGAACCCACGTCTCTTGAGTCTCTTGCATTGGCAGGTGGATTCTTTACCACTCTGCCACCTGGGTAGCCCATAGCACTCACATGTTATATTCTAAGTGTTTATATGCCATTTTCTCCCACTAGATTGTGAATTCCTTAAAGGCAGGTAGGGCCTTATTGGTCTCTGACACCTACTAGGATTCAGATGCTTGTTTCTAAATAAGTAAATAATGAACTCAGATCCTTAACTCAGAGCTGCTTAAAATTATTTAGTAAATAATTTGAAGAAGTCTAGATGTCAGGCTTTTTTCCCCCTCTTTCTCTCTTCTTTGACTAAAAAGCAAGGAATCTGGACATTTGGCCCGAGGGAGATTTTGTTAAAGCAATTAACTAGAAATGTACTATTAAATATCAAACCCATTATAAATTAGCATGAATCTAAGAATTGCATTTTATGGGAGAATTCTTATGTTGTTTTTTTCATGTTTTTCTCTGAAACTATTTTCACAGTTTGCCATAAGTATATTTTGGGTTTAGTCAATTTGTTGTACTGGATGTTTCCCCTAGAGGTAAATGGTTTTGTTGAATAAAACTCACTCGTTCCATATCAAATCTACAATATAAGATTATTGAATGTAATTTTTTTTTTTTACTTTCTAGCCTGAATTGGAACCTTATGGACATTGAATCTAGAAACATATGCTGATGTGATTTATATGTAGAAAATCTCTGTTCATATTATTAACAAAATCACTATTGTGCTCCAATATTTGTTCTCTGGGGATGAATCTTAGTAAATCACTTCCTGTCATTCAGATACCTCAGATCTCAAACTGCCTGAAGCTTTAACAGATTCACCAGAATGGACAATTCAAAACTCCATGAAGGTTCTGATGACAGGAAAAGTATTCCCCATTTCTCCTGCAAGGCTGGGGAGGGGACAGGAAGGAAAGGAGAGAATTTTAGAATCTGGTTCTTCTATGTCTGAAAGACAGTTCAGATTAATTACTAGTGCCTTAAATAAGAAACAGGAAAACATCCTCCACAGAGACTGTCACTTTAGCCAGCTATAAACATGTGGTACTCATTCACAAGCTTCGAGAGCAGAGAAATTTAGATAGGTCTGAAAAAAGTCAGGCGAGCTTGTCTTTAAAAATGAAAATTGGAAGTAAAATGCATGGTGCTCAGACTTATCCACTCTCTCTGTCTTGAGTCTATCAGTTTAACAACTCTGGAAAGTTTGAGGTTTCCTGAGTATGTGTGTATATGTATGTATTATTCCACCCTCCCCAACTTCTGATAGAACATATTTTACCAGTTTAATTTACAAAGAGATTTCAGTTCTTCCCTGTCATGCTTAACTCACCTATGACATGGTGATTGTACATATATTTCCATCTTTGAAGGAACATTCTCTCACATTTCTTTTCCGAGATGTGCTAACCTGATGTGAAAGGTTAAGTCACTTTCAAAATTTCTTCAAAGCAGGAACATCTTGGTGGAAGACAGTATGTTATTTATACAGTGACAGGTTATGAAAGCATACCTTTTGTTTGAATAGACAAGATACATCTGAACTTCCATTTCTTTTCCTGTGCAGCCCTGGATTTCTATTATGGGGACTTTGATGGAGAAGGGGCTGAGAGTTTGGAGAAGGTTTGAGGAGGATGTCAGATTGCTTTAGATCTATTATTTTCCAATTCCTGAACACTCAGATTTTATGTACTTGTTGATACCTATGAGTCTGAATTCTTGGGAGATAGCCTAAAAATCGGAGAAGGCAATGGCAACCCACTCCAGTACTCTTGCCTGGAGAATCCCATGGATGGAGGAGTCTGGTAGGCTATAGTCCATGGGGTCGCTAAGAGTCGGACATGACTCAGTGACTTCACTTTCACTTTTCACTTTCATGCACTGGAGAAGGAAATGGCAACCCACTCCAGTATTCTTGCCTGGAGAATCCCAGTGACAGAGGAGCCTGGTGGGCTGTCTATGGGGTTGCACAGAGTCAGACACGACTGACGTGACTTAGCAGCAGCAGCAGCAGCCTAAAAATGCTGGCAGGTCTGCCTTCTAGGTTATAGAGGCTGATTCTACTTAGTAACCATTGCTGTGTTGATAGGAGCAGGGACTTGTGTGAGTTAAGATCATTCAAAAGATGAATTTGATGATGCTGACTTTTTTTTCTATGAAGAACTGCTCCTCACATTACGTCAGTTAGAAAAAAGTCCATTTTTGAAAAAGGGAATCACAAAAGAAAAGTGGATGGCCTGAGAGGCCGTGTAGTTTTATGCATTGATTCCACCCGTAAAGTGGGCGAGGAGTGGGTGGGGCAGGGGTTGATAGTTGCAGCTGATCAGGAGTACATATTCCTTCTGCTTCTCTTTTCGTGTCCTTATGATTTGCTTTCCAAAACTTAAATAAAGGTAATCTCAGTGGTTCTCGCACTTTTTTAGACCCTGAACATTCTGCACAGACACTTTGAAAGCCCTGAGCTATGTATCACAACACATCATAATAGGAAAAAAAAGATTGAGAAGATTTGGGACCTAAATATTGGGCATGGACTTTATTGGATTGCTTTGTGTCAATTTCTTAACCTTTCTAAATTGCCTAATGAGTAAATAATATTGTTTTTCTCACAAGGTGGTTGTAAGGATCCAGTGAGACCTGATTGAACCATGAAAATTAACTTTTTTTGGCCTTCATAAACTGCTATTTTAAATGGGCAAATTCATATAAGCAGTGTTTTGTAAATTGTAAAATACCGTTTAAATTGTAGTTAAAATAATATATAAAGTTGCTTTCTCTTCACATTTATGAGGGAGAAGTGGAACTTTCCTAATAGCTGGAGAATAATTGTTACAGGAGGGTATGTGCAGCTTTTAAAAAGAAAGACTGAGGAAGATAATAGTAAGTATGAAAATAAACTTTTATTTTTGGGGGCAACCTTTTGTTATTTTAATATGAAATGGTGATTACATTAATCCATTTAATGAGCTGTATATATGTGAAATATTCACACCATTCCATGTTAGCAGTTCAGAAACTTAGCCATTGTTGTTAACAAACTATTGTATTTTCAAAGGGCAAAACATTCCCTATTCAAGCAATTTAATAGGATTAATGAGGTCATTTGGATGGTAGTCACACATTGTATGAAGGCAAAGTAACTTGATGTTAGAGGTCATCTGAAATAAATGATCTGTATAATATTTAAGAAAATAACAAAGAGAAATATAACACTGGCTTTTTTTTAGGTAATTATATAGTTCAAGGCTCAATAAAGTTTAGGAAATAAACTGGGTAACAGTGGTAGGTATTACACTTGATAATATTTCTTTTCTTATATAGTTGAGATATGTTATACATAAAGCATATTTCTGCTTCCTTTGTTTCAGACTAATGTTCTGAAGCCAGAGTTAATAGCTTAGGCTTAAATCCTTTAAAAATGATTATAACAGTCAAAAGTGGAAGATTTAAAAGTGCAAAATCTCTACATTAACAGAAAAAGATCAATTAGGAAGAGCTAATATTTTCCAAAGATGTAGGAATCCTGTAATTATATGATTTCATGTAAAAATCAAATGAGGGTATTCACACTGAAATTCTCAGACGTGAGTGCGTTTTTTGTCTTCGGGTTTGCAGTGAATTATGCAGACTGTTAACCTGTTTGCAGTTGTACTTTTACTGATAAAGATGCTTCATTAAGGACTTGACTTTTTAAAAAAAATTTATTGGCATATAGTTGATTTACAATGTTATGTTAGTTTCTGCTGTACAGCAAAGTGAATCGATTATACATACATATGTATTGGGGTTTCCCTGGTGTCTCAGACAGTAAAGAATCTACCTGCAGACCCAGGTTCGATCCCTAGGTTGGGAAGATCCCCTGGAGAACGGAATGGCTACCCATTCCAGTGTTCTTGCCTGGAGAATTCCATGATGAGAGGAGCCTGGTGCACTACGGTCCATGGAGTCGCAGAGTCAGACACGACTAACTAAACACACACACACACACACGTATGTGTGTGTATATATATATGTGTGTGTGTGTTTAAAAAATACATTTTCTATCTTTTCCCTTTTAGGTTATTACAGAGTATTGAGTAGAGTTCCCTGTGCTGTACAGTAGGTCCTTATTATGTACCTATTGTATAAATAGTAGTAGCTGCTACTGCTGCTGCTAAGTCACTTTGACTTAAGTGTCCGACTCTGTGTGACCCCATAGATGGCAGCCCACCAGGCTCCCCCGTCCCTGGGATTCTCCAGGCAAGAACACTGGAGTGGGTTGCCATTTCCTTCTCCAATGCATGAAAGTGGGTTGCCATTTCCTTCTTCATTGGAATATACTATGTACATACTAAGGGCTTCCCTGGTGGCTCAGTTGGTAAAGAATCTGCCTGCAATGCAGGAGACACAGGTTTGATCCCTGGGTTGGGAAGATCTTCTGGAGAAGGAAATGTCAACCCACTCCAGCATTCTTGCCTAGAAAATCTCATGGACAGAGGAGCGTGGAGGGCTATGGTCCATGGGGTTTCAAGAGTCAGACATGGCTTAGTGACAAAAACCACCACAATATATTCAGAAACCCAGGAAAGATCTTTCTGAAGGAAACCTGACCTGTGAAGTTGTTCTAAGTGATCCATCTCACTGTGGGGCAAAATCCTAGTGGAAATAAAATTGGTTAGCCAAGACAAGTGTGGATCATACAGACTTGGTTGGAGGCAGGAGAAACGAAGGAGGGGGTGTTTATGTCTCCTTTCCAGCATAAGGATTATTAGTATCTCTTTTTATGTTCAGAACTGCCTCAATATGGATGATAAATTGTATGGCCACCAAAGGTTCAGAGAGTGTTACTTTCTGAAATATAACGTGGGGGCTAGAATACACCAGAACTTCCTTTGCCCCCTCAGGTGGGTACCAGGGCTGTAAGAATGTTCACTGTGCCCCAGTTGTGGTTGATCCTGATGCTATCATTCTGTACTCCCAAGGTGTTCAGTAGCCTGGTCTTGTCTTCACCTTGTGAACTTGTCTTCAGAGTCAGCAAAGAAAGGATGGGAAACATACCAAGGAACCTGTTGGTGTCAGGGAGAGGAGCAGTAATGATGGAGTTGGTAGTGGTCTTGGCATGGACCTGGGGTTGAGTCATAGAAAAGCCTGTGGGCTCTTCCAGTGGTGTCCTGTTGAATTACCTTGTCATGATCATAGCACTGGAGTTGGGAGTGGTCTAAGAAGTTAATCTAATTTCTCCTTTGGCCTCAAGTAGACTTCAGTTCAGTTTAGTTCAGTCACTTAGTCGTGTCCTACTCTTTGTGACCCCATGGACTGCACATGCCAGGCTTCCCTGTCCATCACCAACTCCCAAAGCTTACTCAAACTCATGTCCATCGAGTCGGTGATGCCATCCAACCATCTTGTCCTCTGTCATCCCTTTCTCCTCCCACCTTCAATCTTTCCCGGCATCAGGGTCTTTTCCAACGAGTCAGTTCTTCACATCAGGTGGCCAAGGTATTGGAGTTTCAGTTTCAGCATCAGTCCTTCCAATGAATATTCAGGACTGATTTCCTTTATGATGGACTGGTTGGACCTCCTTTCTGTCCAAGGGACTCTCAAGAGTCTTCTCCAACACCAGTTTGAAAGCATCAATTCTTTGGCACTCAGCTTTATTTATAGTCCAACTCTCACATCCATGCATGACTACTGGAAAAACCATAGTTTTGACTAGATGGACTTTTGTTGGCAAAACAATGTCTCTGTTTTTTAATATGCTGTCCAGTAGACCTATGCTGATATTTTAATGGCCTGTGGAATCTTGTTGTAGAATGTTAGGGCACCAAGTTACCCCCAGGCATATTCAACAACTGATTTACTTGGAGAGCCAAACCAGCCTAGGAAATGAATGTTTCAAGGAAATTAGTGGAACAGTTTATTAAAATGGAAGTACTGGCTAACATCCACAGCTCATCATTAATATACAGTCAGCATTCTGTATTTGCATGCCTTCCATCCATTTGTTGTGGTTCAGTCACTCAGTTGTCTCCAACTCTTTGTGACTCTGTGGACTACAGCATGCCAGGCTTCCCTGTCCTTCACCATCTCCAAGAGCTTGCTCAAACTCATGTCCACTCATGAGTCAGTGATGCCATCAAACCATCTCATCCTCTGTCGTCCCCTTCTTCTCCTGCCTTCAGTCTTTCCCAGCATCAGGGTCTTCTCCAGTGAGTTGGCTCTTTGAATCAGTTGGCCCAAGTATTAAAGCTTCAGCTTCAGCATCAGTCCTTCCAATGACTATTCAGGATTGATTTCCTCTAGAACTGACTGGTTTGATGTCCTTGCAGTCCAAGGGACTCTCAAGAGTCTTCTCCAATACCACAGTTCAAACACATCAATTCTTCGGCGTTCAGCCTTTTTTAAGGTCTAGCTCTCACATCCATACATGACTACTTCCATCCATGGATTCAATCAATTGTGGATCAAAAATATTTGGAAAAAATTCCAGGAAGTTCCTCCAAGCAAAACCCAAATTTGCCATACTCGGCAACCAAGTACACAGTATTTATTTGCAACTATATGCATAGCATTTACATTATATTTAGGTATTAAAAGTAATCTACATTAAGAAAAAGTAATCACGAGATGATTTAAGGAAGTTTTGAAGGAGTCTTTTGGGCCTAGGAAAGAAAACAACAGTTTCAAAGGCCCTTGCTGAATCATCTAACTTTGGAGAAAACAGAACTTTAGGTCCCGCCCTGATGCTCCAGGCCGGTTGCATCTATCTGGGACTTATCACCCCCTGTCCAGAAACCTTCCACCCCCTACACCTGCCCAGAAGACTTATCACCCCCTGCCCAACTACAAATGCCATCTCAACTAAAGAATACCCAAAACATCCCGCCTGATTAACGTTTCCCTTATCGCTTCCACAAACCTCCCTATAAATATGGAGCCTCCCTGATCCCTCTTGGTGTTCAGCCTGGTCCTTAGGCCGACTGTTGTCCCTCCTTGCCTGAATAAAGGTAACCTACTTCTGTTGAGGTCGTCTTTCCTTTTTCTGCCTTGGCCAGAACTATACCTTACAAGTCTTTGATATGCAAATGTGATCCCATCTCACATTACGGACTTGAGCATCAGTGGATTATGTTATCCAGGGGAGGTTCTGGAATCAATGTACCTCAAATGCCAAGGGAGCAGGGAGGACTGCGCATGTGTTTGTGTGTTTGTGTGTGTGTGTGTGTGTATGTACATACTCATATATGTATTTCCATATATATAATTCCAAAGTGAGGGTTGCATATGGATAAAACCTAGTCTCACTAATCCTGTATAACCTTGCCACATTAAGGTTATAACAGACAGATTTTGGAGATTAGATGAGAGAATTTTTAATACTGTCTATGTGGTGCAAATCATCCCCAATATTGGGGGAGAGTTATGGTTGTCTCTTAGCTAATGTCCAGGGAGCTTGACTTTAATGGGACAATTTGGATAGTTTAATACATTGCCCTGAGGTTTGGTAGGTAGTGTGAACTGATGTTGGACTCAAATTTAGAAATCTATAGGATGAGTGACCGGCTGCTCAGCTGCTGTGATGATGAACCACAGGTGAATTTCCTGCACCTCTGTGATCATCCTGCACTCAGAGTTTGTAGGAGCACAGGATTCATGAGCATTTCTTATGGAACAGACTTTCTCAAAGGAGAAAAACCAAAGTAGGGTTGTCTCAGTTCCTCCCAGGAGTCCATCTAGAGGAGCACAACTTACTCAACAAAAGGATGTGAGAGGTGTGCCGCTGGAAAACTATCGCCTGCAGGAAAAGGCTCCAGCAACCAGTTGGAGAAGAGACTCGTTTGCCCAGGTGGAAGAAACTGCAGGTTCAAAATTCCTGTTGAGAGAGGGAAATGGTGTCTGAAAAACCCTCAAAAATACTCAAAAGGAAGAAAGTCGACCTTAAACAAATGTCAAGTCCAGAGGGCACAGTGGTCCTGTTGTAGGATAGTAGCATCCAGGAAGAACTCCCCTAGCTCCTTTTATCCTCTCTCCTTGCTCCAACCCTGGAGGGCTACCAGATGGGGTAGAGGAATGGAAGGTTTAGATGGGGAAAGAGAGCGTGTTCCTGCCGCATCTCCGCCTCTAACTGCAGCCTTCCTGTCTGCAGTGGACCACATTTGGGGGTCATAATACATTCTTCAAAATTTGAAGTAAGATGAAAGCTTTACCTATTACATATTATTAGGCATTTTAAATCTGAAATTGACTTTGTGCTATGTGACTTGAAACACACATTGTTCATGTTATGTAAAAGGGGCTAGAAAAATAAAGGAGCTGATCAAGTTTTCTTCTAGGGTTGTGGGAAGAAATAGATCTGTAGGGCACATTTAAAAGGACAGTAAAGAATAAAAATGAAGTTCTTTTCTGATGATACCCTATGATTTCTTCTAATTCCATATAATGTTTACACTATTTCCACAAGTTGCAACCTTTGATTTTAAATTAATATCTTTAGATTGTCTTTTTGTTTCTCTAACAGTACTTAAAATATATCTGGTCAGCTCATGATTTATTAGTGTCACCTTTAACTTTGTTTACTTTGTTGTTGTTTTTCTTATGAAACAGTTCAAGAATTGAAAACACATTTTCAAATTGACACTATTAATCAGTCATTCCTGGGTTGCTTTTTTAGTTCTGTAATTTTACATCAGTTCTAATGATCTACTATTGTTTTTTTAAGCTGAAATGGGCCTTCCTGTAGTTGTCAACAAATAAATCATGTAATTGTCACACACTCCTGCACAAATTTTATTTGTTAGTCCTAACGTCTTTATATCAAGTTTCTGCTGCTTGGATGGATGGCATTAAAAAGGCACAGACATTCAGATAGGAATAAACCTTGTCAGAGCAGCATTTTGTAAGGGTTATTGTTGTCCCGTTGACTGAATTTAATCAAATTTAACTGAAATTTGTGTTTTCCCAATTCAGATATCCAACTGTAGTGACATATTTGCAGGAATTCCCTAACTGAAGTTTTACAATGGTAAGCAAAGGAGTAATTGAGAATAACTGAACATACAGATAGGAATGCGGAGTGTATTGTAAACAACAGACAGAAACAGATGACATGGATCTGGGGTTATTGTCTAATCTCATCTCAATGTGAATTAGTGAAGGTAAAAGAGTGAAAAGATTTCTCCAAAATCTCTGGAATTCCACCGCCCCCCCACAAAAAACATAGCAAGATTATATTTTAATACACAACCAAAATACAAAACACCACAGTAAATTGGCAGCAATAAAATGTGGTATTTCATTTGCACTACACTAAGACATTGATATACCAAGGAAAATGAAAGAAAAAAAAAAACCACCCAGAGGAAAATGAAATAACACAAGAACCTGGTAAGGAATAAGCATATATGAAGATGACAGAAGTGAACAGTAACAGAAGAAAAGGCAATTTCTTTGTAACATAATATTGTGTACACCCGTGGTGGATTCATGTTGATGTATGGCAAAACCAATACAATATTGTAAAGTAATTAGCCTCTAATTAAAATAAATAAATTTAAATTAAAAAAAAAGAATAAAAATGTAACACTTGTACAGTTTGAGGAAATACATCCACAACACTCGTAGGTAAGATTGATGAAATCCTGTCTATATAATAGAGGAAAATCTATTTTGTCTTGACTCAAAACTACAAATTTTGGGTATTCTTATCTTCACAGTTTCATTGGAATTATTTCAACAAATTCAGTTCAGTTCAGTTCAGTCTCTCAGTCCTGTCCGACTCTTTGCAGCCCCATGGACTGCAGCATGCCAGGCCTCCCTGTCCATCACCAACTCCTGGAGTTTGCTCAAACTCATGTCCATTGAGTCGGTGATGCCATCCATCCATCTCATCCTCTGTCATCCCCTTCTCCTCCCACCCTCAATCTTTCCCAGCATCAGAGTCTTTTCGAATGAGTCAGTTCTTGGCATTAGGTGCCAAAGTATTGGAGCTTCAGCTTCAATATCAGTCCTTCCAATGAACACTTAGGACTGATCTCCTTTAGGATGGACTGATTGGATCTCCTTTCTGTCCAAGAAACTCTCAAGAGTCTTCTCCAACACCACAGTTCAAAAGCATCAATTCTTCAGCACTCAGCTTTCTTTATAGTCCAACTCTCACATCCATACATGGAAAAACCAAAGCTTTGACTAGATGGACCTTTGTTGGCAAAGTAATATC
This sequence comes from Bubalus bubalis, assembly GCF_019923935.1. Taxonomy (NCBI): domain Eukaryota; kingdom Metazoa; phylum Chordata; class Mammalia; order Artiodactyla; family Bovidae; genus Bubalus; species Bubalus bubalis. The sequence continues at coordinate 141,255,360 of NC_059159.1, forward strand.
TCTGCTTTTTAATATGTTATCTAGGCTGGTCATAACTTTCCTGCCAAGGAGTGTCTTTTAATTTCATGGCTACAGTCACCATCTGCAGTGATTTGGAGCCTCCCAAAATTAAGTCCTTAGTAATCGTAACCCCTAATATTTTAAATAGAAAAAAACAGAGGCATAGGGATACACCTCAGCATGCACATTTAATTGTTATCTGTTAAAAAATGACAATTAAAATAATCAACTTAAAACACTCTTCAATATCAGAATATTTTTTCAGTGTTTGAATGACAGTCATACAAATTAGCTGTCATTACAATTCTTCTTTTAATGATGTATATTTCAGACATTCAAATTATGTTATAATCTCTAACATATTTTCTTTATGAATTTGAGAACAATAATAGGTAAAATTCCATCAGCAAGTTTTATCATTTCAAAAGTTTTACATATTCAGATTTTGATTGTCATTGCCAAACTGCTACATAAAATAAGATACACTAATTATACTTCTAAGAAATTTTTATTATTTACATTATAGGCAACTGAGAATACTCTCAACATTGGTTACTGATTATAATATACAAATTTAACTACTCATCAGAAAATTTTCAAAAGCTTTCAGAAAAATAAAATACTCATAATCATAGAAATTCTATTCTCAAACAGAGGTATATATGAAAACATTAAAAAAATACATAGCCACTTAAACATTTAATATAAAAATTAACATTCATTTAGATATAAATGAAGCAGACTTCTACATATTTAAGCTTACAACTGAAATTCCATTTCCATTTTTTTCAAAAAAAGTAAAGCAATGAACTAATAAATGATTAAAATGAAAATTATCATATCTATAACCCTAAAACTAATTTTACATATGTATGTGTATATACATTTACAATATGTGTATATACACATATAAATTTGCAAGCAGTAGGTTTATATAGTATAGCAAAATAACCATTGCTTTATGTTAACTATGAAGATAGCTATGATTTAAGTGGCAATTCCCTTTAATGTCTTCCTTTCTTCCTAAAGATAAAAATAAAATTCTTTGGGCATTTTTCTTTGTTAAAAATATACAATCTAATCTTTTCTTATCAGAATCTAACAATCTGAAGACATGGAGACAATCTGTGTATCCCTGTGCCCAAAAATGCACTGCATAAACACCAACTGTAATGATAGACCCAAGATGGTGGAGTAGAAGGTCGTGTGTTCATCTTCTCCAGTGAGAACTCCAAAATTACAACTTGCTGCTGAACAAACATTGACAGGAGAATGTTGGATCCCACCAAAAAAAGATACCCTATGTCCAAGGACAAAGGAGAAGCCCCAGCAAGACTGTAGGAGGGGCAGACTCACATTTAGAATCAAACCCCATACCTGCCAGAGATGCTCAGAGGGCTTAAACAAAACCTTGTGCTCACCAGGGGACCCCACAGAGTCTGAGCTAGACCTGCCAGTGTTTGAGTGTCTTCTGTGGAGTTATGGATCAGCAGTGGCCTGCTGAAGGGGCAGGGGCTCTGGGTGCAGCAGACTTGGGTATGGCATAAGCCCTCTTGGAGGAGGTTGCCATTAACCCCACAATACAGCTGCCAGAACTTACACAGGACTGAGGAAACAGACTCTTGGAGGGTACAAACAAAACCTTGTACACACCAGGATCCAGGAGAAAGGAGCAGTGACCCCATAAGCGACTGACCCAGACTTCCCTGTAAGTGTCCAGGAGTCTCTGGCAGAGGCGTGAGCTGGTGGTGGCCTGCTGCAGGGTCGGGGTCACTGATTTTTTTTTTTATTGGTGATTCTTCTATGACTCTTCTTTATGGTTGTTTTGTTATTCTTTTTTTTTTTTTTTGCTTTTTATTTTAAAAATTTTAAATTCAATTTTTATTTTATATTATAGCATAGTTGATTTACAATGTTGTGTTAGTTTCAGGTATACAGCAAAGTGATTCAGATATACATATACATATATCCAATCTTTTTCAGATTCTTTTTCCATCTAGTTTGGGATTAACATATACATAAGGAGATCCAACCAGTCCATTCTGAAGGAGATCAGCCCTGGGATTTCTTTGGAAGGAATGATGCTAAAGCTGAAACTCCAGTACTTTGGCCACCTCATGTGAAGAGTTGACTCATTGGAAAAGACTCTGATGCTGGGAGGGATTGTGGGCAGGAGGAGAAGGGGACGACGGAGGATGAGATGGCTGGATGGCATCACTGACTCGATGGACGTGAGTCTCGGTGAACTCCGGGAGTTGGTGATGGACAGGGAGGCCTGGCGTGCTGCAATTCATGGGGTCGCAAAGAGTCAGAAATGACTGAGCGACTGATCTGATCTGATCTGACTGTCATATATAAACTATATAATCAACAAGGACCTTCTGTCTAGCACAGGGAACTCTAGTCAATGTTCTGTTATTCTTGAGATCTGCTTGGTCTTGTGTCAGCCACTTTCAGCCTTGTGAAGGTTCATGCCATCACCAGGGTCTAGGAATCTGGCCCAACCCAGCAGTCACCCTCCCCAAAGACCAAGAAACCACCAGGCTGGATGCCAACCAGCAGGGAGAGACCCTGGCATCCAGGGAACTAACTGGCTGATAAGACTCTGCAAGACTCTGGCTTCCTCAGTCATTGTCTTGAAATAATGGAACCAGAGTGTGGACGATGGACGTGGGATGGGAAGGCAAGTGGATGCTACGTCTGAAGACAGAAGAGTTTCAGGGGCTTCTCTGGGAGTTGATCACAAAGGCCAAGTAATGAACTGCCTAGAACATACCCCCTTATGGATCATCTTTCCTGCCTCATCACCTTTCCTTTGCTATTACTTTCCTGGACTTTCTTCTTCCCTTGGGAGTCTCCCTTAAAAATCCTTCTTTATTGCATGTATTATTTATTCAGCAAGTGTATCTTGATGGTGCTAGTACAGTTTCTTGTGGGCTGTCCTAAGACGTACTTAATGACTAAGCAACAACAACAACCTGGGTTTGTGACATGAGGAAACAGATGGGTCGTGTATGGAAATGAGGAAGTTAGCAGGGGTGAGGGGTCATGGGAGGATAACCAGTTTCGTGGGATAAATAGGAACATTTCAAAACTTTCATGGACTCAAAGGCACATCACTAATTCACCTCTTGAAAATCCCCTTTTCAGGAATTTCCCTGGTGGTTCAGTGGTGATCCCATTTCAGCTAAACAAACTGTTTTAATAATATATATATATATATTTTTTTTCTTTGTACATACTAGATCATAGTCAACTGTGTTACGATAGTGATTAAAAAAAACTCTCTGTTTTTAATTTTGTGACTCTTTGCCAACTTTTCTTCCTTACCCATTAAGGAGTTCTGCTCTCAGTATCTTTGGCTCATTCAATATAAATAATATATTTTGGTTAACTTTCTGAACTTGTGAACAAAACTTTATCTTTTGCCACCCCAATTGTATGTCCTGTAGAACCCACACTTATTTTTCAGTACATAGCCACCAACCATACTTAGACTTACATTTTAAATGGCCATTTTCCTTCATTCAATAGAAAAAAAGTGCAAAGAAAGGGACGAAGTTCTTTAGTGTAAGCAATTTGATGAAGATGCTTTCAGAGGAACTAAGGGGATAATTCAGGGTAAAAATTCTTCTGGAAAACACACAGTTTCTATTTTTTAAAATATTAGTTGCCAAGGAAATTTCATAAACCATTGGTTAATATTTGAAGACAAATATGGAGTTAGACAGGCTTTCCTGTAGCTCAGGCAGTAAAGACTCTGCCTGTAATGCAAGAGACCCGGGTTTGATCCCTGGGTTGGAAAGGTCCTCTGGAGAAGGGTATGACAACCCACTCCAGTATTCTTGCCTAAAGAATTTAGGACAGAGGAGCCTGGTGGGCTGGAGTCCATAGGGTTGCATAGAGTCACACAACTGAAGTGACTTAGCATGAACATGAGCACATGGAATTACACAGAAATACTTTCCCCAGAAATATCCCAGCTGTTCCCAACACAACCTCAGAGTCACACTTTCATTCAGGATCTGGATTGAACAACAGTCATTTTAGGACAATGTTCCCACATGCCAAGATGTTTGTGGCTGGGAAAGTCAAGAGAGAAATTTAGACCAGTTTGATTGTACTAGTTCAGTAATTTTCAGTACCAGTTTAGTAATCACACTGGAAGATAGCAGCAAAATATTTCTAATTCAGAATTCCTCAGCAAATGATCATTTGGAATTTAATATAAGAATTTCCTCGGGACCCCACTAAATTTTCACGGATCTGTATTTTTCTGGCTTCCTGTGGCTATCCCTTGTCTGAACCTGGTGGTCTTGATGAGTATACATTTTAGAATCAAAAAACACATCAGAAATTTACTGAGGTTGATGAGGCTTATATCTAAGAAGATAAGCACTTTGTTGAACATTCACTATTCCCTGACCCTCAACTCTCTTTCCCATTTTTAGATGGAAAAGCAGAATGGCAATAGCTTTTGGTAGGTGGAATATTAATTCTCGCCATCAATGTAAGCTTGGTGTTTGGAACAAGGAAGCAAGATCTTTGGTTTCAGGCTGGTTCATATCTTAAGTTTGAGACTGGATTCCCTGTTTCCCTGAGGGCTGTTGTGGAGCTTAATTAATCTGTAATTTGTAATATGCTTTGAAGAATAAAAGGACTTCATGAAATAATATTGTTTTAACTACAACTTCTGTGTTTATAAGCAAACTATTAACCCTACTGAGGCTGTTTACATGTCAAAAATAAAATGAAAACTTGGCCATGTTCCAGTTGATTTAATAAATGTAGATAGCTAAAAGATATACTTCATTACAGAAAATGGACTTTTTTTTCCTGGAGAAAGAGGTACTCTTTTTTTAAAGTAAAATATTTCTTTATTTTTAGCTGCATCAGGTCTCAGCTGTAGCATGCAGGTTCTTCTTTGCTGTACACACACTCCAGAGCAGGCTCAGTAGCTGCATCTCCTGGGCTTAGCTGCCCCGAGGCATGTGGGATATTAGTTCCCCAACCAGTGATAGAACCCGTGTCCCCTGCTTTGGAAGTCAGATTCTTAACCACTGGACCACTTGGGAAGTCCTAAAGAGGTACTCTTGAACCAACTAGTTTCCCTGTCTGTTCAAATAAACTGAACAATTGTTAAATGTTCACTTTTATTTGGTAGATGCAGTTCTACAAGGATAGTGAGTGGTTTTAGTCATTTGTTTTTAAAAGAAAGTAGGTACTTGTACTGATAATGCTAAGTGTTGGCAAGGATAAGTGTTACCTGGCGACAAGTAGGAGGCTCCGTTAAATTTGAAACTTAGATAAATAGGCATAAAGTTTTGGTGTATGCACATGCCATGCAGCAGTGTAATGGAGAAATAAATTGTAGCATATATAGCATAAATAGAATAAACTGTAGCATTTATTCTACAATAAATTGTAGAAATAAATTGTAGCATGTCCAACAAAAAGAGTCGGACATGACTTAGTAATTAAACAACAACAAGTATTCCTATAATACAGTGCTATATAGCAATGTAGATAAACAAACTGCTACTATATGCAACCATGGGGATGAATTTCAGAAACACAATATTGAAGGAAGGCAACAGTCACAAAAAGTGCATACTGGATTATCCCACTTATATGAAATTTAAACAGAGACAAAACAAAACTGTGGGGTTAGGTCAGCTTAGTGGTTATTCTCAGAAGGCTGTGACTGGGAAGAGGCGGGAGGAGGCAGGAGGAGGCCATGGGGTGCTGGTCAAGTTCTGTTTCATGATCTGGGTGCCAGTTACATGTGTGTCTTCATTTTGTGAAAATTTATTGAAGTGTTATAATTATGGCTCCTCAGCTTTTCTATGTGTATGTTATGAAAGTGTCAGTAGCTCAGTCATGCCTGACTCTTTGTGACCCCCATGGACTTTAAGTCACCAGGCTCCTTGTCCATGGAATTCTCCAGGCAAGAATACTGGAGTGGGTTGCCATTTCCTTCTCCAGGGGATCTTCCCGACCCAGAGATCGAACCTGGGACTCTTGCATTATAGACAGATTCTTTACTGTCTGAGCTACCAGGGAAGCCCCTGTTAAGTTATGTCTGAATACAATTTACAAGAAAAAAGAAAAGTAGCATGGTTTAACCTACTTTAGCAAATTTCTTAAATGTACAAAGTTTTCAGAGAGAAATTTGAGAAAGTAAAAAATGACAAATATTCATACGCTGCTGCTGCTGCTAAGTCGCTTCAGTCATGTCCGACCCTGTGCGACCCCAGAGACAGCAGCCCACCAGGCTCCTCTTTTCCTGGGATTCCCAGGCAAGAATACTGGAGTAGGTTGCCATTTCCTTCTCCAGTGCATGAGAATGAAAAGTGAAAGTGAAGTCGCTCAGTCATGTGCAACTCTTTGCGAACCCATGGACTGTAGTCTACCAGGCTCCTTTGTCCATGGGATTTTCCAGGCAAGAGTACTGGAGTGGGTTGCCATTTCCTTCTCCAAATATTCATATAGTTGAGTATTTATTGCTATATATGAATATTCTATGAAATTAAGATATCTATTTAAGCTTGCTACTGCTGCTACTGCTGCTAAGTCGCTTCAGTCGTGTCCGACTCTGTGCGACCCCATAGATGGCAGCCCACCAGGCTCCGCCATCCCTGGGATTCTCCAGGCAAGAATACTGGAGTGGGTTGTCATTTCCTTCTCCACTATTTAAACTTAAAGTTATGTGCAAGAATACTGGAGTGGGTTGTCATTTCCTTCTCCACTATTTAAACTTAAAGTTATGTTTAATATCATTATTTGTTCCTAAATATACTTTGAATGCATAAAAAGTAACAATTAACTTTGTTCGTATACTAAGTCATTTTTCATGGGGACTGCTTGAAGCAATGATTATCAGATTTGATCACAAATATTAAGTGAATTCTGTTTTTTAAAAATTACTTGGGTAAGAGTAATATAAGTGATTAAGGATGAATTCAAAGCAAATAATTATTTAAAAAGAGAAAGGAAATATCAACATTCATTTAAAATTAAAAATCTTCCAAATAACTTAATGACTCCTACTGATGAGAAGGTACAGCCTTTACCATAAACACAGGGAACTGACTAGTGATTTTTAAAATTGACTTTACCAGTAAAATACATCTACACACACACACACACAAAATCTACACAAAATAAATATATGTAAATATACATATATATATGTATGTATAGGTCCACAATGAAAGACAATGTTTTACTCTTTGAAAAAGTAATTATGATTAAGATGGGAGGGTTTTTGATTTGCATTAAGAACTCAGAGCTTCTTGATGAAAGTGAAAGAGGAGAGTAAAAAAGTTGGCTTAAGGCTCAACATTCAGAAAACTAAGATCATGGCATCTGGTCCCATCACTTCATGGCAAACAGATGGGGAAACAGTGGAAACAGTGGCTGACTTTATTTTGGGAGGCTCCAGGATCACTGCAGATGGTGACTGCAGCCATGAAATTAAAAGACGCTTACTCCTTGGAAGGAAAGTTATGACCAACCTAGACAGCTTATTAAAAAGCAGAGACATCACTTTGTCAACAAAGGTCTGTCTAGTCAAGGCTATGGTTTTTCCAGTAGTCATGTATGGATGTGAGAGTTGGACTGTAAAGAAAGCTGAGCACTAAAGTATTGATGCATTTGAACTGTGGTGCTGGAGAAGACTCTTGAGAGTCCCTTGGAGTGCAAGGAGATCCAACAAGTCCATCCTAAAGGAGATCAGTCCTAGTGTTCATTGGAAGGACTGATGTTGAAGCTGAAACTCCAATACTTTGGCCACCTGATGCAGAGAGCTTACATATTTGAAAAGACCCTGATGCTGGGAAGGATTGAGGGCAGGCAGAGAAGGAGACGACAGAGGATGAGATGGTTGGATGGTATCACCAACTCAATGGACATGAGCTTGGGTAGACTCTGGGAGTCGGTGATGGACAGGGAGGCCTGGTGTGCTGCAGTCCATGGGGTCGCAGAGTCAGACATGACTGAGCGACTAAACTGAACTGAACCAAAGGGCACGCTTTGGTGCTTTTCTTAAAATAAGGTGACAATTGTCTTCCCCTCTCCCCCTTGGCAAACACAAGTCTGTTCTATGTCTGAGTCTCTTTCTGTTTTGTAAATAGGTTCATTTTGCCATATTTTATATTCCCCACACAAGTGGGATCATATGATATTTGTCCTTCTCTTTCTGACTTACCTCACTTATTATGATAATCTCTAGTTGCATCCACGTTGCTACAATCGGCATTATTTTGTTCTCTTTATGGCTGAGCAGTGTTCCACTGTATATATGTGCCTCCTTTATCCATTTCTCTGTCGATGTACATTTAGGTTGTTTCCATGTTTTGGCTATTGTGAACAGTGGTGCTATACACATAGGGGTGAATGTATCTCAGAAACCTGCTCTTCAATGTAAGATTTTCTCAAATTAGCCAATGCCGTTCCTACCTCCCCACTATAAGCTTCAGGTACTCATTGCCTGTACATAAGGACTGTGTCACATACCCCCTGTCTACCTCAACTAGACAGAATGTTGCTTCTACTGCAGGTATGTACCAGTCAGGATTAGCTTCATAACGCTGCAACAACAAACATCTCCCAAAAGTTAATGGCCTAAATCACAAAGGTTTGTTTGTCATTTACATTATACGTTCAGTGTAGATAGGCAAGGGGGCTGTGATCATTCTCTCAGAGACCCAGGGTGTGTAAGCAGGTACCACCTTGAATCACAGACCACTGTGGCACAGGGAAGAGAGAACTTGAGTCTTGTATCAACAAGTCAATGTTCTGTCCTGAAAGCGGCCCATGTCATTTCTGCTCTCTACTCATTGACCAAAACCACATGTCCTCATCCAACGACCTGGGAGCCAGAAAGTACAATTCTCCCCTGAACCTAGGAGATTTATCACTTTGGGGAACAGCACCAATAGCCACCACAACATTCTGAATAAATATTTGGTGACAGATTCACTTTCTTTGCTCAGAAAGAGCTCATGGATTTTTCTTACTTTCTTTTGGATTCTCTTTTATTTTTCTTCTTGAGGACCTAGAGATAAGATGGGCCTATCACACAGAATCAAGAATGCATTTTACTTTTCAATCTGTTCAACTTTATTTTCCTTGCATTATTTATTCCACTCTGGGGACTTGTGACTTGTTAGTTCCCACCTAGCTTTGACGGTACTCCAAAAACCCGAGACTGAACCTTATAGGGCTTCTGACCAACATGGGAAAAAGCATTTTCTTGGCTTTCTTTCCGGGGCCTGTCTTGTGTCACTTTTTTCCCTTGCAGATATTCTTACATTAGTATTACTAAATTCCTGAGCTTTCCTGCAAGAGCCCCACATTCTTCCCCACCTCCTCTCCTGAACTTTCAACTCCAGAATCTATTAGGCCTTGTAAAGGGATTTGTGTTGAGAAAAATCATAGAGTCTGTTCAGAGTCAGTTCTCTCTCCCAGTTAAAAAGAAAAAAAAAATAGGTTTCCTAAAAGAAGGAGATATGCTGAAAGATAATTCTAGCTGCTTCCTACACTGAATCTGTTCAGATTTAATGCCCATCTCGTATAGTTTTAGTAACCACCGTGGTTGTTCAGGCCAAAGCTGCAGTAATATGAGTTATCTACTTAGATTTTAAAAGTAGTAGCTGTTGAGAACTGTACAAAACTAGCTTCTTCTGGGTGAAAAAGCTTTGTATTTTTAAAGAACGGACACATTGCTTATAATCAAACCCTTTAAAAACTTTGGTATGTATTAAAAAAAAAACAAAAAAAAACTTTGGTATGTATTTAACAGGCTTAAACTTTCCCATGATGAGATAGTTCAGGCTGAGGTAAAACAGACAGATATGTTTATCCAAACATGGGTATAGTCTTACTCCTAAGTCCTTCCCTTAAAGCCATCTATAGAGATACACACAGCTATAGAAATGTCTTTGTGATAGGGAAACACAATGGAAAATAAACCAGATCATGCCTTGCATTGAAAGCACGTGATGTGATATATTGCAGGGCAGGCAATTTAAACACTTCTGTTAGGTCAAGCTCATTTTCTAGCCTAAGATCAGAATTCAGACATGGCTAAGCTACTATATGTGGATCTCTGTACGAAACACATGTGAATAACATAATTTTTTTGGAGAGATTATGGGCAAGCCCTTTCTTGTAAATATAATTATCAGGGATTATGGTTCAATTCCTGGCACTGTCGATGAGGCTTAGGAGCTTCCCAGGGAATGGCAGCTTTTGCTCTCTGTACGGCACAGCTCCATTTTGACCAAGAATGACAGTACATAAAGCAAGAAAGATTGTTTTTTTTTTTCCCCTGCCAGGTGTGAGATGCTCCTGCAACAAGAGCAGCATGGAGGCTCCTTTCCAAAGAAGAAAAGGTGATAAAAAATGAGAAAAAATTCAAGTGACAAAAAATTGAATAGAACAGGCTTTTTATAAGTGTGTTGGTTTTGGTTCCACAAGGTGGCAGTAAATATGTCCTTAAGTAGCCGTCTGCTTGGGGGAAGAATGAAGTCACTCAGTGGCTGAGTAGTTACTGTGTATGCTACGGGAATTGATGCTATTGAAACCAGAGGAAACACATTTAAAACCTGGGTGAGTGTTGTTCACGAGAATCCCCCTCTGCAAACTGATTCCTTATCTCTCAGGAAGGTCATGAGGCAGAGGAAGAAAAGAGAAGCATGACTAGAGATAGTGAGATTCTGCCAGCCGCCAAGTTGGGGACCCCGGGATTGGCTTTCTCTTTACTACTGTTTTGATGTTTTCTTTAAGTTAGATAATAACTAAAAGTCTTCAATAACTTGTTGGCTTCAAGGCTGAAAATACAGTCCATAAGTGAATGATGAATTGGTTGAAAAGAAATTCAGAAGCACTGTACTTAGAGCAAGTGGTCATAGAATGACCGAATGATACTAACGTCAGCTCATTGAGATTTTTACTTAGAAAGATAAACTCATCTAGAAGTTTCACATAGTTAAATTCAGACTTTTAAAGATGTCAGTGTTTTATCTGGATCAGTAGAATGAGAGTGATTGCTTTAAAGCCATGCTTTCTGATGCTATTAACACTGGAATAAGAAAATGTAAGATTTGGATCAGATATAGATAGTTTCTAAACTTGGAAATTGAAGTCCCTTTTCTGTAGACTAGCCAAAATAGATGAGTCCATATGAGTTATTTAGGACCCTCCTGATCCTGTGTCTGGATCAACATCTCTCCCCTAAGGGGAGCATTAGTCATTTGGCAGCATGTATTGGATTACTTAGCACAAATGTCAATAAACATTTGATTGAACAACTACTCTCCAATTCACATCCAGAAACTCAAGGATGAGAGAGGCACATTGTCTGCTCTCAAGGAAAGAAAGTCCCTTCTTCTTCATCTCTTTGTGAAAATTGGTTAGTAGCTTTGTTTACGACCTTTGTTTGCATACAAAACTTGAGTGCACAGTTGATGAAGAATTAATCTGAAGAATCTATTGGGTCCCTGAATAGGCATTTAGCTGTGCAGCTAGTCCTAGCTGGGTCTTTCTCATGACCTTTACATAGGTAGTGGAATAAGAGTTTCCATTAACTTTCCTTGGCAAGGGCTACAAAATAGTTTTATTTTCCTCTCTGATCATGGAATAACCCATAACTACTAAGAAGCACTTTCTTGGGACAAAGTGAGGAAATAATGACTAATATTTAATATGAACTTTACATTCCTTGAAGACCTTCTTTCTAGTAAGTGCAGTCTGCTCCTTATAATGACTATCTCAAGGCATAAAACACAGAGAAGTGCATTGTTCCCATTTGACAGATGGGGACACTGAGGCAATAGCAAATGTATCATCTGTTGGGGGTGAAGTTCATAATGGGGTACTATAGTATGTTGTATAACATAAGGCCTCTGTTTGACTAGAAAAAAAATTTGTACATTAGGGAAAGGTGTACCCCTGGGCAGATATAGCCCCATGGGTACCTGGCTTGGTAAAAGGAGCATGGGCTGGATTTCGGTTCCTACTCACCTCTTTGGTTGAGTACCTTTGCGCAGTACAGAACGCGCACAACTCCATGTCATCCCTGTTGCTGTTACCACTTCATATGTGGGAATTAGACTCAAATAATTTAGGGAGAAAATTGAGCATTAACATCCAGAGACATGGCAGATGTGTAAGTGAGTGTTCAATGGATGGATTAAGTCAGGCATTCCATCACATGGGCCTGGTCACCCTAACTCCTTGTATCGCCATGGATCTCACGATGAGGGCATGTTTGGGGCAGAGGCAGAGGTTGGGGTTAGGCATGATTCTCAACTGAGTGCCTCCTAAAAATGTTATATTCCTTTGGAAGCACTTGCTCCTAATCCTCATGCAAAAGAGAAATCAGAGGACTAAAACCACCCAGACCACTTGTCATTTCCTTGGAGCTGACCATATACCTGTAAGTAGGTGGTAGCACCCTGAATTGAGGGGCTAGGAAGAGGAGACCACTAACAGGTCTCCTTTCATGCCCACAGGAGTTTTAGGCAAGAGAGGGTGTGGCAGAGGGCCATCTTAGAGATCTATTAGACAGACTGAGACTTACTGATATATATATTTATATCACATGTTCTTTCTCCATCCATCTGCTGATAGACATTTATGTTGCTTCCATGTATTAGCTATAGTAAACTGCTGCTATGAACACTGAGATGCATGTATCTTTTTGAATTAAAGTTTTATCTGGGTATATGCCCAGGAGTGGGATTGCTAGATCATATGGTAATTGTATTTTTAGTTTTTTGAGGAACCTCCATACTGTCTTCCACAGGGCTACACCAATTCACATTCACACCAATAGTGTAGGAGGGTTACCTTTTATGAGAAGTTTTCAATGCTAAAAAAAAAAAAAAAAAGTTTAAATGCCAGGCACAATTTTAAGTGCTTAACTACATCAGCACATTTAATCCTCATAATAGTCCCAGAGGAGCACTTCATTGTCATCCCCACCTTATAGATGAACATGCAGGGAAACTGGACACTCATGAAGGTAGAGGAGATTGTCCAATTCAGTGAGTGGCAGGGCTGAGGTTTGAACCCAGGCATCCTATGCCCAGAGATTGTGTCTGAAACCACGATCCCATCATGCCTCTCATGCTGCCAATGCTTTGGGGTGCCCAGGAGGAACATGATATAAAGTGAAATTCATTAAAAAAAAAAAAAAGACACGCTGTTTGCTTTAAGTCTATCCGAGATGTTTAAGATTTGGTTCAGCAGTTAGGGAGGGAAAGTGGAATCCATCAAGGTACACATCAATGTACTGAAATCTTATCTCTGCTGATTTCCTATCTCATATTTCATGTTGCACATAAAATACCTCAGACTTCTTTGTCCTCAGAAACTCTCACAAAGAGCACTTGCTTTGAGGACGTCTAGTGATCAATCTTTGTACTGTAGTCTTATCACAAATGTTACAAAACTATTTTTATTGTGTTTCCTTTCGAGTAGCTATCGAGACAGTCCAGATCCACAGCTAATTCCCATTTCTATGAAATTTCCTCAGCATGTGCTGGGTGTTTATGTCTAGACAGTCTGGCCATAAAACTAAACTTGAAGCTAAAGGGCTGTGAATCTGGATCATGGATTCAGTTCCATAAGCACCTCTTGTATTCTTTTTCTTATTTGTAATTGTCAATTATACTTAGTAATTATGAAAATAATACATAATTGTCATAAATGAAACAATGTGAAGATACATAAAGAAAAAGTTAATACTTTCCTAACACACACACACATGCACACATACACACAACGTTCTCTTTCTTCTAGCATAGTAACAGGCAAGTATTTATCTTTCACATCTCTCCTTATCCTCATGGAATTATATACAAATATAGATACATATATTATTAAACACATTTGTGTGCATTTTAAAACAATTTAATAGACTTACTTTTTTAGAGAAGTTTTAGGTTCACAGCAAAATGGATTAGAAGGTACAGAAATTTCCCATAACCCCCCTGCCTCCACAGATGCATAGCTTCCCCCCATTATCAACATCCCCAGCTAGAGTGGTACCTTTGTTACAATTGATGAGCCTACATGCAATGTATTTTAAAATATATAGTTGCCAATATGAAGTTGCCAGTGTTTGACCATTTTGACCTATAAAATTGGTAATTTCATATGGTTCAACATAATTTGTTCATGTTGTTCAATCGCTCAGTCATGTCTGTTTCTTTGTGACCCCATGGACTGCAGCACGCCAGGCTTCCCTGTCCTTCACCATCATCTTGGAGCGACAAGGATGATGATGGTTGGTGACGCACCAACATCACAGTTCAAAAGCGTCAATTCTTTGGCACTTATCTGTCTTTATAGTCAAACTCTCATATCCATACATGACTACTGGAAAAACCATAGCTTTGACTAGATGGACCTTTGTACTCTCTGTCTACAGTTTGTCTCTACAGATTCCCCCATTCTGGACATTTATATTAATGAAATCATATAATATGTGGTCTTTTGAGAGCATAACAATACTGTAGTAAACATCCTTTATTGTTTCTCTCTCTTTTTCAAACAGCTGTTCACAGGTATATCCCACCTTCTTAGCATGTAACTTGGCACATGGAGGGTGTTCAGTAAACATTTGTTGAATGACTAAATGAATGAAGGGGCTCTGATGCTGTCATACCAGCTGTGTGACTCTTAGGCTGCTCATTTGATTTACTAACTTGCCATTGGATGGGATCATGGGTTCCACATGGCCCTTCTTACCCTTCCTATGTCCTCCTGCCATTCACTTATACCTGGGGCAGCCAGTGAGTGTTTCTTATACTCACAGCTTCCTTATATTTCCTTAAAAAAAAAAAAAGGTTTGTTAATATATAATTCACCATAATTCACACATTTGAAGTAAACAATTCTGGGGTTTTTAGCATATTCACAGATATGTGCAACCATTAGCACAATTTTAGAACATTTTTATCACCTCAAAAATAAATTTCATGGCTTTTATCTATCACCATCCTATCCCTCCTCCTCCTCCAGCTATAATAAACCACTAGTCTACTCTCTGTCAAGGCTATGGTTTTTCCAGTAGTAATGTATGGATGTGAGAGTTGGACTATAAAGATAGCTAAGTGCTGAAGAATTGATGCTTTTGAACTATGGTGTTGGAGAAGACTCTTGAGAGTCCCTTGGACTGCGAGGAGATCCAACTAGTCCATCCTAAAGGAGATCAGTCCTGGGTGTTCATTGGAAGGACTGATGTTGAAGCTGAACTCCAATACTTTGGCCACCTGATGTGAAGAACTGACTCATTTGCAAAGACCCTGATGCTGGGAAAGATTGAAGGTGGGAGGAGAAGGGGATGACAGAGGATGAGATGGTTGGATGGCATTACTGACTCACTGGACATGAGTTTGAGTAAACTCTAGGAGCTGGTGATGGATAGGGAGGCCTGGCATGCTGCAGTTCATGGGGTCGCAAAGAGTTGGACACAACTGAGCGACTGAACTGAGTTGAACTACTCTCTGTCCACAGCTTATTTCTACAGATTCCCCCATTCTGGACATTTGTATTAATGAAATCATATAATATGTGGTCTTTTGTGGTTGGTTTCTTCCACTTAGCATAATGTTTTCAAGGTTTGTCTCTGTTGTAATGTATATTAGTACTTTATTTCTTTCTATACTGAATAATATTCCATCTTAAGTCTATACCTCATTTTATTTATCCATTTATCAGTTGATGAACCTTTGTGTTGTTCCCACCTTTGGCCATTATAAATATTGTTGCTATAAACATTTGTGTGCATATATTGTGTGAATGTTTGTTTTCTTCTTTGAGTACATATCTGGGAATGAAATTGCATGGTTATATCGTAATTCTACTCTTAAGTTTTAAAGAATTGCTAGACTATTTTGTAAAATACCATTTTATATTATCATCATCAGTGAATGAAGGTTTCAGTTCCTCCACATCTTTGCCAACATTTGTTGTTATCTGAATTTTTAATTTTAACCATCCAGTAGTGTGAAGTGATATCTAATTATGGTTTTGATTTGTATTTCCTTAATGACTAATAATGTCAAGCACCTTTTTGTGTGCTTCTTCATCACTCATATATCTTTTTTGGAAGGACATGGATTAACCCTATCTTAGCTGGGTTATTAGTCTTTTTATTATTGAGTTGTAAGAATTCTTTATATATTCTGGATACTGGTTCCTTATCAGTTACATTCAAGTTCCTTTTTACTGAAGTTCTCTACGTTATATTCCCCACTTTCTTCACCTCACCCTGCTTGCTCTTGGATGATGTGGCCACAAGGCATAGAGAGAACCAGGAAGAAAGTACCCTCTGTGTAAAAGTGTAAAGTCTAATGTCTTCAGCTGACATTCAGGAGCCTGTGTGCATATCTCCTCAGCCTGATAGACCCTAGACCAGTAAAGCCAGAACTGGTCTTTTTCAAAAACCACCTCATTGCAGAGTGCTGCTTATTGAGTAGCAGATTAATGTCCAAACCTCTTAGCTAATTAGTGTGGAACACAAATCACCATTATGTAATAAGGCTTGACAATCAAATGAGAAGTCAAAGCAAATGTTTCAACTGAGTGTCTGCCTCTTAGAACCTTTGAGACAGCTGGATGGGCTGTTTTATGTCTTCTCTAGTATAGGGCTGATAACTTCATATTATGACTAATACTTTCTATTTTGCACAATCAATTACTTCATGGAAAAATCCAAAAATGCTTTATATATTAAGTTTATTTTCTCAAGTTCTGAACACAGAATTAATCATGAATGATTGGATTTCATTCCAGCATGAGATATTTGTGGATTTCTTTGAAAGGAAAAATCAGAATTAGTTTAAAGGAAGACAAGACCAAGAGGACTGATTAGTGAGGTAACTGTTAAGTTGAAAATGGAGAAAATAACAATCTCTACCCCAAAACCCCTCTCAGTATTCCTTTGAAGTCCTCTTAATAGATGGGCTATATCTAAATTGGCATCTGAAGCTGTTACTCCAAGGACATTCCTTTGGATAATGCCTAACATTTGTCCTTTTATGTAATGGTCTTTCGTTACAAGAATGTATTGTGTAATGGTAATTGATAAATGATAAATTTGGTTGTAATCACCAGCTGTCCAGAAACTGAGATATTCAGTCTGTGGCAATATGAATATTTGCTTTTAATTTGTTTATCTTCATGATTTTTTAAAAATTGTAAGTTCTCTTTATTATTTTCAAACTATTTCATCTTCTCCTTAAGGCAAAAAAAAAAAAAAAAAAAGGAAAATATTTCTTCAGGGAAAGTGTTTAAATATACAGATTTTTAATCTAATCCAAAAAGTGCTAAGTAAACTTTTTAATGGATTAACTGATTATGGGTCTCCATACATAGGGTAATTCAGTTTATTTTATGCACATTCAGTTATTTACTGGGAATATCTAAAATAGTGACAATATGCATGTATCGTGTTTTTAACACCAGTTAAAAGTTACTAAGGAAATATAAAAAATTCTTAAAAAGGAGAAGTATATTTTGTATTATTTAAAGACAAATTTGGACTTTTAAACATATCTTATTGATTATTCAAACTATCAAATATGAATGTTGAAGTTAATTATTCAAATACATCTCAGTGATTTTAAAACCACCCACTCTAAAGAAGATTTACACGGAAGAGAGTCTTTTAAAAAACTGAGATATATTTGAATTATAACATTGTGTAAGTTTAAGGTATACAATGTAACGATTTGATGCATTTATATATTGCAGTATGAGGACCACTCTCAGTTCAGTTCAGTTCAGTCGCTCAGTCGTGTCTCACTCTTTGCGACCCCATGAATCACAGCACACCAGGCCTCCCTGTCCATCACCAACTCCCAGAGTTCACCCAGACTCACATCCATCGAGTCAGTGATGCCATCAGCCATCTCATCCTCTGTCGGCCCCTTCTCCTCCTGCCCCCAATCCCTCCCAGCATCAGAGTCTTTTCCAATGAGTCAACTCTTCGCATGAGGTGGCCAAAGTACTGGAGTTTCAGTTTTAGTATCATTCCAAATCCCAGGGCTGATCTCCTTCAGAATGGACTGGTTGGATCTCCTTGCAGTCCAAGGGACTCTCAAGAGTCTTCTCCAACACCACAGTTCAAAAGCATCAATTCTTCGGTGCTCAGCCTTCTTCACAGTCCAACTCTCACGTCCATACATGACCACAGGAAAAACCATAGCCTTGACTAGACAAATCTTCGTTGCCAAAATAATGTCTCTGCTTTTGAATATGCTATCTAGCTTGGTCATAACTTTCCTTCCAAGGAGTAAGCGTCTTTTAATTTCATGGCTGCAATCACCATCTGCAGTGATTTGGGAGCCCCAAAAAATAAAGTCTGACACTGTTTCCACTGTTTCCCCATCTATTTCCCATGAAGTGATGGCACCAGATGCCATGATCTTCATTTTCTGAATGTTGAGCTTTAAGCCAACTTTTTCACTCTCCACTTTCACTTTCATCAAGAGGCTTTTCAGTTCCTCTTCACTTTCTGCCATAAGGGTGGTGTCATCTGCCTATCTGAGGTTATTGATATTTCTCCTGGCAATCTTGATTCCAGCTTGTGTTTCTTCCAGTCCAGCGTTTCTCATGATGTACTGTGCATAGAAGTTAAATAAACAGGGTGACAATATACAGCCTTGATGTACTCCTTTTCCTATTTGGAACTAGTCTGTGGTTCCATGTTCAGTTCTAACTGTTGATTCCTGACCTGCATACAAATTTCTCAAGAGGCAGATCAGGTGGTCTGGTATTCCCATCTCTTTCAGAATTTTCCACAGTTGATTGTGATCCACACAGTCAAAGGCTTTGGCATAGTCAATAAAGCAGAAATAGATGTTTTTCTGGAACTCTCTTGCTTTTTCCATGATCCAGCGGATGTTGGCAATTTGATCTCTGGTTCCTCTGCTTTTCTAAAACCAGCTTGAACATCTGGAAGTTCACGGTTCACATATTGCTGAAGCCTGGCTTGGAGAATTTTGAGAATTACTTAACTAGCGTGTGAGATGAGTGCAATTGTGCAGTAGTTTGAGCATTCTTTGGCATTGCCTTTCATTGGGATTGGAATGAAAACTGACCTTTTCCAGTCTTGTGGCCACTGCTGAGTTTTCCAAATTTGCTGGCATATTGAGTGCAGCACTTTGACAGTATCATCTTTCAGGATTTGAAATAGCTTAACTGGAATTCCATCACCTCCACTAGCTTTGTTCATAGTGATGCTTTCTAAGGCCCACTTGACTTCACATTCCAGGATCTCTAGCTCTAGGTCAGTGATCACACCATGGTGATTATCTGGGTCATGAAGATCTTTTGGTACAGTTCTTCTGTGTATTCTTGCCATCTCTTCTTAATATCTTCTGCTTCTGTTAGAATTTTGAGCATTACTTTGCTAGCATTGAGATGAGTGCAATTGTGTGGTAGTTTGAGCATTCTTTGGCATTGCCTTTCTTTGGGATTGTAATGAAAACTGACCTTTTCCTGTCCTGTGGCTACTGCTGAGTTTTACAAATTTCCTGGCATATTGAGTGCAGCACTTTGACGGCATCATCTTTCAGGATTTGAAATAGCTCAACTGGAATTCCATCACCTCCACTAGCTTTGTTCCTAGTGATGCTTCTTAAAGCCTACTTGACTTTCCATTGCAGGGTGTCTGGTTCTAGGTGAGTGATCACACCATCGTGATTATCTGGGTCATGGAGATCTTTTTTGTATAGTTCTTCTGTGTATTCTTGCCACCTCTTCTTAATATTTTCTGCTTCTGTCAGGTCCATACCATTTCTGTCCTTTATCGAGCCCATCTTTGCATGAAATGTTCCCTTGGTATCTCTAATTTTCTTGAAGAGATCTCTAGTCTTTCCCATTCTGTTGTTTTCCTTTATTTCTTTGCATTGATCACTGAGGAAGGCTTTCTTATCTCTTCTTGCTATTCTTTGGAACTCTGCATTCAGATGCTTATATCTTTCATTTTCTCCTTTGCTTTTCGCTTCTCTTCTTTTCACAGCTATTTGTAAGGCCTCCCCAGACAGCCATTTTGCTTTTTTGCATTTCTTTTCCATGGGAATGGTCTTGATCCCTGTCTCCTGTACAATGTCATGAACCTCATTCCATAGTTCATCAGGCACTCTATCAGATCTAGGCTCTTAAATCTGTTTCTCACTTCCACTGTATAATTATAAGGGATTTGATTTAGGTCATAACTGAATGGTCTAGTGGTTTTCCCTCCATTCTTCAATGGTCTTGTTTTTGGTGACTGTATAGAACTTCTCCATCTTTGGCTGCAAAGAATATAATCAATCTGATTTCAGTGTTGACCATCTTGTAATGTCCATGTATAGAGTCTTCTCTTGTGTTGTTGGAAGAGGGTTTTTGTTATGACCAGTGCATTTTCCTGGCAAAAACTCTATTAGTCTTTGCCCTGCTTCATTCCATATTCCAAGGCCAAATTTGCCTGTTATACCAGGTGTTTCTTGACTTCCTACTGTTGCATTCCAGTCACCTATAATGAAAAGGACATCTTTTTTGGGTGTTAGTTCTAAAAGGTCTTGTAGGCCTTCATAAAACCATTCAACTTCAGCTTCTTCAGTGTACTGGTTGGGGCATAGGCTTGGATTACTGTGATATTGAATGGTTTGCCTTGGAAATGAACAGAGATCATACTGTCGTTTTTGAGATTGTATCCAAGTATTGCATTTTGGACTCTTTTGTTGACCATGATAGCTACTCCATTTCTTCTGAGGGATTCCTGCCCGCAGTAGTAGATACAGTGGTCATCTGAGTTAAATTCACCCATTCCAGTCCATTTTAGTTCACTGATTCCTAGAATGTTGACGTTCACTCTGCCATCTCTTGTTTGACCACTTCCAATTTGCCTTGATTCATGGACCTGACATTCCAGGTTCCTATGCAATATTGCTCTTTACAGCATCAGACCTTGCTTCTATCACCAGTCACATCAACAACTGGTATTGTTTTTGCTTTGGCTCTATCCCTTCATTCTTTCTGGAGTTATTTCTCCACTGATCTCCAGTAGCATATTGGGCACCTACTGACCTGGGGAGTTCCTCTTTCAGTATCCTATCATTTTGCCTTTTCATACTGTTCATGGGGTTCTCAAGGCAAGAATACTGAAGTGGTTTGCAATTCCCTTCTCCAGTGGACCACATTCTGTCAGATCTCTCCACCATGACCCGCCCATTTTGGGTTGCCCCACAGACATGGCTTAGTTTCACTGAGTTAGACAAGGCTGTGGTCCTAGTGTGATTAGATTGACTAGTTTTCTATGAGTATGGTTTCAGTGTGTCTGCCCTCTGATGCCCTCTTGCAACACCTACCGTCTTACTTGGGTTTCTCTTACCTTGGGCATGGGGTATCTCTTCATGTCTGCTCCAGCAATGTGCAGCCACTGCTCCTTACCTTGGACAAGGGGTATCTCCTCACCGCCTCCCTTCCTGACCTTCAACGTGGAATAGCTCCTCTAGGCCTGCCTGCGTCTGCGCAGCCATGGCTCCTTGGACCTGGGGTTGGTCCTCCCTGCCGCAGCCCCTGGCCTCCGGCGTGGGGTTTCTCCTCCAGGCCGCTGCCCCTGGCCTCGGGCATGGAGGCGAGTGGTAGCGCCTCCCGCCTGCCGCCCCTGGCCTCAGGCTTGGGGGCGTGGGGTAGCTCCTCTCCTCGCTGCCCCTGACCTCGGACGTGGGGTAACTCCTCTTGGCCACGGCCCTTCGGGCATGGGGTCCTCCCGGCTTCTGCCCCTGACCTCGGACATGGGGTAGCTCCTCTAGGCTGCGCGCAGCCTGCGCTTAGCGCGCTCGCAGCCGCCTGTGCTTAGTGCGCCGGTCGCAACTGCCTCTGGTGATAGCTAATTCCTCTGTCATGACACATAGTTTTCGTTTTCTTTCATGATAAGAACAGTTAAGACTAGTCCCTCAGTAACTGTGAAGTTTATAATACAGGATTGTTTTCTACGATCACCCTGCTGCATGTTAGGTCTCTAAAAGTTATTTATCTACTACCTGCCAGTTTGTACCCTTAAACAACATCTCCCTAATTCTCCCATCCCTAGCCCCTACTAAACACAATTCTCTGTTTTTATGAGTTTGTCTTCTTTAGATTCCATATCTAAGTGAAATCACACAGTATTTGTCTTTCTCAGTCTCACTGATCTCACTTAGAGTAAGGCCCGCAAGAGAGCCTTAAGTATTGAAGATCAAAAACACTAAGTGAAACTGAATTGCCAAATTCGAATTGGTTGGCCATATGAAGTTGGTATTGACTATGGGAATGGAGATGTTAGGGAAGTAGAACCCAAAGCTACAAACAAGGTTCCTCTGGATGGTGGGCATGGAAACTTGCACCTACCTGACTTTTCTGTGCAGGCCATAGACTCACATTTCCACTGATATTTGCATTTTGGCCAAGAAAGGGCATACACGTGGGAATGAGGCAGATCTGGGTCATCTTCCTAGGTTCATCCCTCACCAGCTGAATGATGCAGGACCAAGTTATCTGATATCTCTAAGACTCTATAGAGGTGAAAATCTAACTTATCTAGAAGGAATAAGTGGGAATACATCTATAAAGTGCATACTCCAATCCCTGGCTCAAGACAAGCATCCTCCACATGCTATTTTCCTTTCCCTTCCTTCTTTATTTTCTGTTCTCTTTCCTTCCACCAAACTTGCTCCTCCACAATTTAGGCCAGTTCAGTTAAGCACTTGAATTCTCAGGTGTTCATGGCCAAGAAAGAGGAGATGTCCTAATGTGGATACTCAGATCAACGTGAAAAGTAGGACTCCCTTCCAGTTATCTCCAGCCTTTTAGCAAAATTAACTGCAATTCCCATCCCCCAGCACTTTATGTGCACATGTTCTTACCAGTTTTTTTTTTTTTTTAATAGTCATACAATTGACATATAGCATTATATTAGTTTCAGGTATGCAACATAATGATTTGATATATGTAGTCATTTCTGACTCTTTGCAACCCCATGGACTCAGGATACGAGGCCTCCCTGTCCATTACCAACTCCCGAAATTTACTCAAACTCATATCCATTGAGTTGGTGATGCCATCCAACCATATTATCCTCTGTCATCTCCTTCTCCTCCCACCTTCAATCTTTCCCAGCATCCAGGTCTTTTCAAATGAGTCAGCTCTTCGCATCAGGTGGCCCAAGTATTGGAGTTTCAGCTTCAACATCAGTCCTTCCAATAAACACCAAGGACTGATTTCCTTTAGGATGGACTGGTTGGATCTTCTTGCAGTCCAAGGGACTCTCAAAAGTCTTCTCCAACACCCCAGTTCAAAAGCATCAATTCTTCAGCACTCAGCTTTCTTTACAGTCCAACTCTCACATCCATACATGACTGCTGGAAAAACCATAGCCTTGACTAGACGGACCTTTGTTGGCAAACTAATGTCTAGGCTTTTTAATATGCTGTCCAGGTTAAGTATAACTTTTCTTCCAAGGAATAAGTGTCTTTTAATTTCATAGCTGCCATCACCATCTGCAGTTATTTTGGAGCCCCCCAAAATAAAGTCTGTTACTGTTTCTGTTGTTTCCCCATCTATTTGCCATGAAGTGATTGGACCAGATGCCATGATCTTAGTTTTCTGAATGTTGAGCTTTAAGCCAACTTTTTCACTCTCCACTTTCACTTTCATCAAAAGGTTCTTTAGTTCTTCACTTTCTGCCATAAGGGTGCCATCTGCATATCTGATTTATTGATATTTCTCCTGGCAATCTTGATTTTAGCTTGTGCTTCCTCCAGCCCAGTGTTTCTCATAATGTACTTTGCATATAAGTTAAATAAACAGGGTGACAATATATGGCCTTGATGTACTCCTTTCCTGATTTGGAACCAGTCTGTTGTTCCATGTCCAGTTCTAACTGTTGTTTCTTGAGCTGCATATAGATTTCTCATGAGGCAGGTCGGGTGGTCTGACATTCCCATCTCTTGAAGAATTTTCCACAGTTTGTTGTTAGCCACACAGTCAAAGGCTTTGACACAGTCAATAAAGCAGAAGTAGATGTTTTTCTGGAACTCTCTTGCTTTTTTGATGATCCAATGGATGTTGGCAATTTGATCTCTGGTTCCTCTGCCTTTTCTAAATCCAGCTTGAACATCTGGAAGTTCACAGTTCACATACTGCTGAAGCCTGGCTTGAAGAATTTTGAGTAATATTTTGCTAGTGTGTGAGATGAGTGCAATTGTGCAGTAGTTTGAACATTCTTTGGCAATGTCTTTCTTTGGGGTTGAAATGAAAACTGACCTTTCCAAATCCTGTGGCCACTGCTGAGTTTTCCAAATTTGCTGGCATAGAGTGTAGCACTTTCATAGCATCTTCTTTTAGGATTTGAAATAGCTCAGCTGAAATTCCATCACCTCCACTAGCTTTGTTCATAGTGATGCTTCCTAAGGCCCACTTGACTTCACATTCCAGGATGTCTGGCTCTAGGTGAGTGATCACACCATCGTGATTATCTGGGTCATGAAGATCTTTTTTGTATAGTTCGTCTGTGTATTTTTGCCACCACTTCTTAATATCTTCTGCTTCTGTCAGGTCCATACCGTTTCTGTCCTTTATTGAGCCTATCTTTGCATGAAATGTTCCCTTGGTATCACCGATTTTCTTGAAGAGATCTCTAGTCTTTCCCATTCTATTGTTTTCCTCTATTTCTTTGCACTGGTCACTGAGGAAGGCTTTCTGATCTGTCCTTGCTATTCTTTGGAACTCTGCATTCAAATGGGTATATCTTTCTTTTTCTCCTTTGCCTTTTGCTTCTCTTCTTTTTAAAACTGCTAGAGGAGAACATAGGCAAAACACTCTCCGACATAAATCACAGCAGGATCCTCTATGACCCACCTCCCAGAATATTGGAAATAAAAGCAAAAATAAACAAATGGGACCTAATTAAAATTAAAAGCTTCTGCACAACAAAGGAAACTATAAGCAAGGTGAAAAGACAGCCTTCAGAATGGGAGAAAATAATAGCAAATGAAGCAACTGACAAACAACTAATCTCAAAAATATACAAGCAACTCCTACAGCTCAAAGCCAGAAAAATAAATGACCCAATCAAAAAATGGGCCAAAGAATTAAATAGACATTTCTCCAAAGAAGACATACAGATGGCTAACAAACACATGAAAAGATGCTCAACATCACTCATTATCAGAGAAAGGAAAATCGAAACCACAATGAGGTACCATTTCACACCAGTCAGAATGGCTGCTATCTAAAAGTCTACAAACAATAAATGCTGGAGAGGGTGTGGAGAAAAGGGAACCCTCTTATACTGTTGGTGGGAATGCAAACTAGTACAGCCACTATGGAGAACAGTGTGGAAATTCCTTAAAAAACTGGAAATAGAACTGCCTTATGACCCAGCAATCCCACTGCTGGGCATATACACCGAGGAAACCAGAATTCAAAGAGACACATGTACCCCAGTGTTCATCGCAGTGCTGTTTATTATAGCCAGGACATGGAAGCAACCTAGATGTCCATCAGCAGATGAATGGATAAGAAAGCTGTGGTACATATACACAATGAAGTATTACTCAGCCATTAAAAAGAATACATTTGAATCAGTTCTAATGAGGTGGATGAAACTAGAGCCTATTATACAGAGTGAAGTAAGCCAGAAAGAAAAACACCAATACAGTATACTAACGCATATATATGGAATTTAGAAAGATGGTAACGATAACCCTGTATGCGAGACAGCAAAAGAGACACAGATGTATAGAACAGTCTTTTGGACTCTTTGGGAGAGGGAGAGGGTGGGAAGATTTGGGAGAATGGCATTGAAACATATATAATATCATATAAGAAACGAATTGCCAGTCCAGGTTTGATGCAGGATACAGGATGCTTGGGGCTGGTGCACTGGGATGACCCAAAGGGATGGTACAGGGAAGGTGGTGGGAGGGGGGTTCAGGATGGGGAGCACGTGTACACCCGTGGCAGATTCATGTTGATGTATGGCAAAACCAATACAATTTTGTAAAGTAATTAACCTCCAATTAAAATAAATAAATTAAAAAAATAAAGCTATTTGTAAGGCCTCCTCAGACATCCATTTTGCCTTTTTGCATTTCTTTTTCTTGGGGAATGGTCTTGATCACTGCCTCCTATACAATGTCAGTAACCTCCATCCAGAGTTCTTCAGGCACTCTGTCTATCAGATCTAATCTTTTGAATCTATTTGGCACTTCCACTGTACAATCCTAAGGGATTTGATGAATGTTCATGAAACCATACCTGAAAACCAATGTAGTGGTTTTCCCTACTTTTCTTCAATTTAAGTCTGAATTTTGCAATAAGGAGTTCATGATGTGAGCCACAGTCAGCTTCCATTCTTGTTTTTGCTGACTGTATAGAGCTTATCCATCTTTGGCTGCAAAGAATATAATCAATCTGATTTCAGTGTTGACCATCTGGTGATGTCCATGTGTAGAGTCTTCTCTTGTGTTGTTGGAAGAGGGTGTTTGCTATGTCCAGTTCGTTCTCTTGGCAAAACTCTATTAGCCTTTGCCCTGCTTCATTCTGTACTCCAAGGCCAAATTTGGCTGTTACTCCAGGTATTTCTTGACTTCCTACTTTTGCATTCCAGTCCCCTATAATGAAAAGGACTTTTTTTGGGGGGGAGTGGGGGTGGGTATTAGTTCTGAAGATCTTGTAGGTCTTTGTAGAACCATTCAACTTCAGCTTCTTCAGCATTACTGGTCGGGGCATAGACTTGGATTACTGAATGATATTGAATTACTTGGATTACATGGATTTGGATTACTGAATTACTGATATTGAATGATTTGCCCTGGAAATGAACAGAGATCAGTCTGTAGTTTTGGGGATTGCATCCAAGTACTGCACTTCAGACTCTTTTGTTGACTATGATGGGTACTCCATTTCTTCTAAGGGATTCTTGCCCACAGTAGTAATGGTCATCTGAGTTAAATTAAGATCTACTCTTAGCAACTTTCAAATTTACAGTAGAGTATTATTAACTGTAGTCACATCCCAGTTATTTTGGACCCTGACTCTACATTCCATATGTTTTCTGTTTACCTTGTAGGTGTGTCACTTGAGAGAAAACTTAGAAAAAGCAATCAAAATAAATTACCCAATAAAAATATTGGTTATTTACAGATGAGTGAATCAAAACAACTAAAAGAGTTATGAGAGATGCTCAAATACACTGGTAATTAGGAAAACAGATTAAAGTGACAATGAAAATGAGCTATAAGGATATATTGTATAGCACAGGGAATGTAGCTAATATTTTATAACCTTAGATAAAGTATAATTAATAAAAAAGTGGAACCACTCTGTTATATATCTAAAGCCAATATAATATTGTAAATTAACTACATTTGAATAACAAATTTAAAAGTCACACACAAACATAAATAAAGTAATAAATACCACTGGCAAAAATTTAAAAGACTGTAATACTTATGCATGGCTAGTAACAAGGTGAATTAATACCTTGTTTATGGAAATAACCAAGAAACCACTAATTTAGTCAGTTCAATCGCTCAGTTATGTCCGACTCTTTGCAACCCCATGAACCGCAGCACTCCAGGCCTCCCTGTCCATCACCAACTCCCGGAGTTCACCCAAACTCACGTCCATCGAGTCAGTGATGCCATCCAGCCATTCCATCCTTTGTCGTCCCCTTCTCCTCCTGCCCTCAGTCTTTCCCAGCATCAGGGTCTTTTCAAATGAGTCAGCTCTTCGCATCATGTGGCCAAAGTACTGGAGTTTCAGCTTTAGCATCATTCCTTCCAATGAACACGCAGGACTGATCTCCTTTAGGATGGACTGGTTGGATCTCCTTGCAGTCCAAGGACTGTCAAGAGTCTTCTCCAACACCACAGTTCAAAAGCATCAATTCTTCGGTGCTCAACTTTCTTTATAGTCCAACTCTCACATCCTTACATGACCACAGGAAAAACCGTAGCCTTGACTAGACGGACCTTTGTTGGCAAAGTAATGTCTCTGCTTTTTAATATGCTGTCTAGGTTGGTCATAACTTTCCTTCCAAGGAGTAAGCGTCTTTTAATTTCATGGCTGCAGTCACCATCTGCAGTGATTTTGGAGCCCAGAAAAATAAAGTCAGCCTTTCCACTGTTTCCCTATCTATTTCCCATGAAGTGATGGGACCAGATGCCATGATCTTAGTTTTCTGAATGTTGAGCTTTAAGCCAAACTTTTTCACTCTCTTCTTTCACTTTCATCAAGAGGCTTTTTAGTTCCTCTTCACTTTCTGCCATAAGGGTGGTGTCATCTGCATATCTGAGGTTATTGATATTTCTCCCAGCAATCTTGATTCCAGCTTGTTCTTCATCCAGCCCAGTGTTTCTCATGATGTATTCTGCATAGAAGTTAAATAAGCAGGGTGACAATATACAGCCTTGACGTACTCCTTTTCCTATTTGGAACCAGTCTGTTGTTTCATGTCCAGTTCTATCTGTTGCTTCCTGACCTGCATTAAAATTAAAAAATTCACATGGTTTCCAACCCAGAAGTCTACTGTGATGACTGTAGTCCTTAGAAATTAAATAATCAATATGGAAAGTTACATTTAGAAACAAATTTACTGAAGCTTTGTTAGTTAAGGAAAAATTAAAAATAAAACACGAATGCAAGCTAAAAACAAAAAGTGGTAGGAGAAAATCTGGTGAAATTGTTGGTATCACCTCACCGAGGTATATTTTTAGATACCAAAAACAATGAGCTTAGAGATATAGTTGAGAAGGTATTATAGAATGAGAAAGTAAAAGGTGCAGAGGAATCTGTAAAATGATCCAATCTGTAAAATGAACATGGACCAACAAAACTCTAGGTGTGTGTTTATGATGATATAAACATAGAGAAAAATAAAGACAATAATTTTAGTCTACTAATATGGGATACTGAGAATTGTGAGAATAGGAAAAATGAGGACAAGAGAAAAAGAAAGAAAAATACTACATTAAAACAGATATTTGTCAAAGATGATATGATTTCATTTATGTAAAATTAACTTGTGTATGCATGTGTGTATAAAGAAGTAGGAAAAAAGGATTAGAATTTGAGAAACCAACCTAGACACAATTGTATAGATTGAAAAAGAAAATATCAAAGTAATGGAGATAGTATTATTTTAGATTGTACAACAGAAGTTATCCAATCAATTGTTAGTGAACCCATCTATATGTATATGTATGCTTTTGTATTTGCAGGTACTTCTGTAATAGGGAAGAACAAATCTGACTCCATATTAGATCTTTTTTTTTTTTTTTTTTTTTACTTTAACCTTTGTATTCTATTGCTTTTGCTTCCAGTTAAGACTGTTGCCTATAGTCTAAAATATACAGGATAGTTCATTCTTAAGGCTCTGACTTTTAAAGGTATAACCCTTTCCCGTTTATTTAGAGCTAAAGAGTTGCAGAGCAGAGAATAACATTTGTCTTGTTGGAGGTTTACTGGAGCATTGTCATCTGACCTCTATGGACAGTTGCAAGAACAAAGGATTCTGACACCAAGAAGTTTGCAACGATCAGCTACACCTTCTCCCCCTTTTAGTATAAAAAGAAGTCTAAATTCTAACTCAGGTAAAGTGGTTCTCTAAGACATTAGCCTGCTATCTTCTCGAACCTCTGGCTTTTCGAAGAAAGTCATTGTTCTTTGACCCCAAACCTCATTTCCCTATTTATTGGCCCATCATGTGGTAAGCATGTTGTAGCCACGCATTCCAGGAAACAAACTCACTCAGAAGGACAATGCAGATAGTGGAGTGCAGTTTATTCCACCGGTGGGCCCAAGGCAGAGTCTCCTCTTAGCCAAGGACCCCGACCAGTTTTTGTGAAAACCTTATATACCCTAAGTGTACTTGCTCAAACCCACCTCCCCAAATTCCTTGAAACTAGTCTGGACAAGGTAAAAGAGAGATACGATCAAAGCTAACCCATGATTCATGTGTCACAAGACTAGATATACAGTGGATATTTATCAATGGGCCCGTGGTTATATCCCGATAAACAGAATGGAGTTTACCACTTTGTTCTGTTACAGAGATAATTAGCATATTCTTTTAGGCAATGGAGAGTCCAAGTACAAGTCCTGAGGCTCTTTTATCTGGGGGTTGGTTTTCTATTGGTATGCCATTTCTATAGACACCGGACACAAAGTTCAGAGTCTATTGGGAGGGTGACTATGCGTGTAGCCTAAAGTTCTCAGCCTGGCCTAAGATGGAGTCCAGCTCTGTCTGTTTCCTCCTTCAAGCAGAACAAGCTTGGACTTGGTAACATGTGTATATATATATGTGCTTAGTCAGAGTTATGAAAGACACACATGGACATGTTGGACAGCTTTTTATTCATACATCTTGTGGAAATTTGAAAAAAATATTTATTTTTAAAAATTTAATTATTTTTATAATTTAAAAAAATGTCTAATAAAGAAAAAGATTATTTTAAGACAATAAAATATTTTTTCAAAGAAAAAAAAGAAACTCAAAGCTAGGTAATGGTTATCAAGGGCTCAAAGGCACTTTACAATTCTGTTCAATCTGGTTAGCTACCTCAGTGGGTATTAACTCCATGTTAAATAAGTTAGTAGTGAGTTAAAATGAAAATGGTAATAAGAGTGAACTTGATGTGTGCATCCAAACTTCACTTTGAGCCACATCCATCCTAGTTCTTGAGAGTTTTGGCCAGAAGGCTAAGCTGCAATCACTTATTCTAACCCTGACCTCTGCCTAGGAGGGGCTTATCTTTTAAAGGCAGGGCCTGGCTGATAAAAAGCCTAGACAGGGTTTGTGGTTTTCTTGCCCAGCACAGCAGATTTCAACTTGGACTGTCATTACAGCTTCCATGAAGAATCCCAGGAGTTCTATAAACTTGAGGTTAAACCCTGGCCAGTACACAGAGACCTGGGAACAACCTTTCCAAAACAATCCTCTACAAATGCTTTTTGCCTCAGTGGGAGGAAGGGAGGGACATGCAGCATTATGCAACCATGGATGTTCCATCACACAATGTCATGCAGCTGATTAGAGCCTCGGACAGAAAATTAATGATAGTTTGTTTTCCCACGACTTGGGGTTTGTCTCACAGTCTGTCTTGGAATTCCAGACTGTTTTGGATCACTGTGATTGCTAAATTCCTGCTGGTCTTTAAGAAGAGATGCTTGAGACTCAGGAGAGGTGGACACTGAGTACCTCCGATTATCTGGACTTTTCACCACTCAGAAGGATGAACAGTGAATTAAAAGGCCTCCTCTGCATTCTGCCTCCATGTCCCCTCCCAATTTTCTTCCTCTTCAATTCACTATCATATACTAATAACAAGGCAGTTATAGATATTGAACCAAAGTATCTAAGTGCAATGGAATTTTATCTCATCTGAATATTTCTTTCATTGGAGATTATGAATCTCTTAAGAGCGCTAACTTATTTATTATTATTCAAATATTTTATTTATTTGGCTGCACTGGCTATTATTAATAGTTCCGGCAGGCAAAATCTTAAGTGTTGGCATGTGAACTCTTACTTGCGACATATGGACCTAGTTCCCTGACCTGGGATCAAACCCGAGCCCCTTGCACTGAGAGTGTAAGTCTTAACGATGGGACCACCAGGGAAGTACCCAAGCCCTGCTTTATTAACTAACCCTAATCCAGAAAATTCATAGACACATTAGCTAATTATGACAAAGGCACTCTGACTGATGAGGACTGGTGATGATGTCTGATATGTTGGGCCACTTGCAGGTTTCCCTTTCAGTCTGCAATTTTTTTTTAAGCTAAGAATTCTATATAGATATGACAGGAGAGTGGCAATATTTCTGAACACACTACTTCCCAGTCTTACTGTGGGAATACGTAGTCTTTAGGAAAGTATGGAGTAATTCAGGGAAAGTAGAACACTAGTTGATTTGAGTGAATTTGTATTCTTCGCATTTAAGCTTACTTTTGGCCACTCCTTTATCAAAAAATCACCCAGCTTCAGTACTTTTCCTTAAAATGACTGAGGCTGTTCATCCCTCAGTCTATATATTTTTATTCTTTAATTTCTCCTTTGGAAGTCATGTGATACACATATTTATTATAAGATGCCTCAAATATCATGCTTGACATGTAGTAGGCATTCAGTATGTATTTTTTATATGAAGGAATGCCATGATCTTTAATACATTTAGTCAGGACAGGCTAGGATATGCTGTAGTAACAAAGAACTCTGACATCTCAGTGGTTTAGCACAACAAAAGTACATTCCTTGCTCACCACAAGCTCTGATGTAAGTTGGCAGGGATAGGTCCTCTACATCTGGTGAGTTAAAGATTCCCTTTAATTTGTGAGGTTGTCTTCTCAACAGCTGACTTCCAGATTGGTTCCAGGAAAGGAAGGGAAAAATCAAAGAGACCCGTCGACTCTCAGGTGCCTTGGGATAGAAATGAGAAATCACTTGCTCTTACATTTCTGTGTGCCAGATGCAATCGTGTGCCTGTGACCCAGCAACAGGGGAGTGTGGGAGGTACAAGGACTTCATGAATATTCAGTGAGGACTACAGGTCTCTGCTGACCTTGAGTTTTAGGAAACAATGGGGTATAAATCTAAAGTCAATGCAATATCTTCCATATTTAGTTGTCTAGACTTCATTGCCTCTGAAAACTACAGAGAATTTTGTGGGGAAATATTTTCATGGTAAAATAAGTTTGGGAAATGCTGTATGCTACATTTAACTAATTGAATTTATAATGTGTAATTTTTACTAAAGATTTTGAGAAGTTCCACATTAAAGAAACCTGTTAAATGAGAGTAAACAAGATATCACAGAGAGAGGTCAATTAATTTTTTTTTATTTGATGAGTATTTTTTGAATATCATTCTTTGCCAGGTGTTGAGCTAGACTTTTGGGGAAATTATATGAAAAAGATCCTTTCCTTGCTTACAAGGAGATTAATTCTGAGAGAAGAGTATAAAGCAATTCTGTATGAGTGATCACATTACAATAGTGGATAAATGTTTTATGTATTCACCAATGGGTATCTATATGTTTTTATACCAAAGAAAATGGTCTTGTGGTTCATTTGCACATAGTTGGGGTGTTATTTTACAGCATTTTTACCCTACTGTAGGCAGGAAACTTTTAAAAATATACTATTTTTTAGAGCAGTTTTATGTTCACAGTAAAATTGAGCAGAAGGTACAGAGACTTCCCATATACGCCTGACAGACAGTTTAAAATATGACACCAGTTTACTTTCTGCATAGTTGACAGTTTTCCTTAGTAGTATATACTATAAACAATTGTGTTATCAAGATAATATATCATAGATGCCAAATTAATAACAAAATATTCTAATGTGACTCTTACATTTTAAACTAGAAATGGTGCATTCTTATGTTATAAATATTAAACAAGCCAAATGGAGTATATAAAAATGTTAAAACTTTTGCCTACAGCCTTTAAGTCCTCTAATCTCTTTTCCCAGAAGAAGCTACTGTTGCCTTTTTTTCCTTTCTGTATTCACTTATGTACATGCCTACGCACACGTATCCCTGGCCCTCTGTATGTGAAGATTCTATATTTGAGGGTTCCGCATCTGTGAATTCAACCAACTGTGGATGGAAAATATTCAGAAAAATATTCCAGAAGTTTTCAATAAGCAAAACTTCAACATGCCATACACTGGCAACTATTTACATAGCGCTGACATTGTCCCCTTTAAAAACATAAACGATAAACTATGATAAGTATTGTTCTGTATTTTTTAAAATTAAAAATGTATCTAGAATTCTATTCCATATACACACAAATTGCTTGGATGTACCATGTAGCTAGCACGCTAATGATGATCATATAAGTCAAAATGGTCGTCAAAGTTTATTTTTCAAAATGTTATACTTTTGAAATTAAAGAAAAGCAGCCAAAGTAAACTAATGCATCCTTAAAATGTGGTTCTTGTGAGATTTTAACACCCAAGTGGGTTTTTTTTAAAGTACACTGTTTTGTACTTTTAACATATAATAATATACCTATGTTCACTCCACACAGTTACGTATGTCTTTGTGTATGTATGTTTTATGTGCAGTTTAAAATATGGGTGTCTTTTTTTAAAAGAACATTAATTGATTTAGGTGTTAGACTCACTAGGAGATAGCATTCAAGAGTTAAATATTTTAAACTCATAGAAATATACCCTTGAACATAACACGGGTATAATAGAAAATGTCACTGATGATAATTCCGTAAGCTTTGTGAAACTTCTCAAAGATATTAATTTTAAGTTATCACATCTAAAAATATTATTGCTTCTTATACTGTGATGAAGACATAGAACTGAGAACACAGAAATTTAGGAAAAAAGGTTAACAAGTTTCCCTTTGAATATTCAATGTAAATAGGAAAACGGACTGGCAAGAGTAATTAGTTACTTTTTCCTCCTTCATCTAAGACAGCTGCCAGAAAACAGGGAGGAAGGACAGGAGCCAGAGATCTTCCACCTGCCACAGCAGTGAGCAATCAGTCCCATCTTCAAAGTGATTTACAAACATTAATGTAGCTTCCCAACAGCCGTATAAGGCAGGGAGGTTATAATTACCCTGCTTTACAAATGGGAGTTGGAGACACAAATAGGTTAAGGGTTTGCCGCAGGCACACCGTGATTTCTCTGGTGACGGAGAAATCATCAGCTACTGCGGTAGCAGTAGCAGTAGGCATAGAGTAAATTTTAGGAGGGAGAACAATTAGAGTTATAAAGATTTTTAGAAACAGAGCTTTATTATAGCTCAAGAATTGATGAACAACCTCAAACACCTTCCTATTATTTATATCCCTGGGGATGGCAAGTGGGCAAGCTGATAGGACACACATGCTGATTATGGAGAAGGCCTAGAACAGGCTCCTGCTGCTGCTAAGTCACTTCAGTCATGTCCGACTCTGTGCGACCCCGGAGACAGCAGCCCACCAGGCTCCCCCGTCCCTGGGATTCTCCAGGCAAGTACACTGGAGTGGGTTGCCATTTCCCTCTCCAATGCATGAAAGTGAAAAGTGAAAGTGAAGTTGTTCAGTCGTGTCCAGCTCTTAGCAACCCCATGGACTGCAGCCCACCAGGCTTCTTCGTCCATGGGATTTTCCAGGCAAGAGTACTGGAGTGGGGTGCCATTGCCTTCTCCCAGAACAGGCTCCTAGACAATCTATATATGTCTTGGACAATACATGCATTTGCATGCATATATACATATACACACAGATACACAAACACATATATATGAGAGATACATTTCCCATCTGCAAGTGTGCATAAGGAATAAATACATACATATTTACTTAATTATACATTATATATACATATGTGTTTCAGTTATTTGTGCAAAGTCTTATCTCCTAACAGGAGGGTAAGCTTCTTGAATATGGGGAGCATGCTCTTTTCATCTTTTTCACCTTACCCAAGACCTAGAAGTTTTTTGCTTGCTGCTGCTGCTGCTGCTGCTAAGTCGCTTCAGTCGTGTCCGACTCTGTGCGACCCCATGGACTGCAGTTTACCAGGCTTCTCTGTCCCTGGGATTCTCCAGGCAAGAACACTGGAGTGGGTTGCCATTTCCTTCTCCAATGCATGAAAGTGAAAGTGAAGTCGCTTAGTCGTGTCTGACTCTTAGCGACCCTGCATATCAAATAATATCCCAATATGTGTGAATAAAGATGTAGTCTCAACTCTCAAGATACTTAAAGCTCTGAAACACCTTCCAGGACTGGCTTGATCTTTCAGAGTCTGCTACCCAGAAAAATAATCTAAAGTCTCTCTTTGAAAGGGTGTTCTAAAAGACCCTGGTACAATTACTCTTGTTCTGGAGACAGGGCCCAAAGGTAAAGGCCAAAGTTTATAATTTAAATGTCTTCATCATTTTCACATTGTATTTTTCTTATAGCAATGAACTATGAATTAACTATTACTAAGAAATATTAGGAACTACTCCTGCAAAAGATGATAATAAAATACTAAAGTGATTATTTCTTTATACCATCTATATTTGGTGGAGTTACTAAAGTGATTATTTCTTTATACCATCTATATTTGGTGGAGTGTAGAATTTCATTAAATTTCAGTGGACTCTGCATTTGTTTTTTTTTCCCCTCTTTCCCCGAACTCCTAACCCAGTGAGTAACCTTCAGTGTTAACCCAAATTTTCTTCTCTTGAAGGGTTCTGGTTAAGTCTGAAGATGTTAAAACTGCATTTCAAAAAGGCACAAAACCCTGCTTTTTAAAAATTAAAAAATCAAAACCAAACCAAACCACAATGTCGAAAATGCATTCCTTTTATATTTGTTTATATAGATAACTTGGAAAGTTCCTGTAAGAAGAAATTACATTGACATGTATTCATCTTATGCATTTCAATTGCAATAAAATAATCTTGCTGCTTTTTTTTACCGGTTGTGATACTGCCCCCGCCTTCGGTGGCCTTTTTTCTCCTGTGGCTAGCTTCTTTTGGTTGTGGGCCCTGGATGGTTGCTGACTGCCTGTGCTGATACCCGACTGATTATTTTGCCTTCTGCCCCTGGTCTTGGGTGCTCTTTCAGGCAGCCCAGCCCCCTTCTGTAACAGTGGCGCTCATCCACCTGTGAGTAGATCAGTTCCATCTGTCCTCAGTCCTCTTTGAACAGTGGCTCAGTTCAGAGCCATAAATGCCTAGGTCCATGAGCTAATCCAGTCTCCTTGGTTGATAGAATCCATGACAGGATCACAAGCCCCAGGGTCATAAACATCATTTGGGTGCTAATAAATTTCAAGCTTTGAAAGGAGGTGTTTATGTCTAGTAAGAGATACTGTTTGCAGAAGGAGCTTTCTTGGGGCATCTGTAATTTGTTTGGTAGCAGTGACATGCTGGGGGCCTGGCAAGAGAATTTCTTTCAGGTCTCAGGTAAAGGGAGAGAGCGCCACGTGGTGGCAAGAGCCCTGGGACTGCCTGGTGTGTACTCTCCTGCCCCAGCCTGTCCCGCCTTTGACAGCTCGTTCTCAGCGCAGTTACTTTCACAACCCATCTTTTGTAGTGGTCTCTCTTCATCTGCAAAGGAATAGCTATGCAGACTTTAATCTTCCAGGAAAAGGGATGTTAATATTTATTACACTGCTTCCCTGATAGATCAGTTGGTAAAGAATCCGCCAGCAATGCAGGAAACCTAGGTCTGATTCCGAGGTGGGGAAGATCTGCTGGCGAAGGGATAGGCTACCCATTCCAGTATTCTTAGGCTTCCTATGAGGCTCAGCTGGTAAAGAATCTGCCCACAATGTGGGAGACCTGGGTTTGATCCCTGGGTTGGGAAGATCCCCTGGAGAAGGGTAAGGCTACCCACTCCAGTATTCTGGCCTGGAGAAGTCCATGGACTGTATAGTCCATGGGATTGCAAAGAGTTGGACAGGACGGAGTGACCTTCACTTTTTCAGCCCCCTTTGGTCTCACTATTTGTATCCTTCCCTACTTGTGTAGTAGAATTTTGGAACTTTGATATTGCAGTTCAAGGTCTTGGGTTGGATTATAGAGTAAAATGTATGGAAGTTTGTTCTTTGGATGTCTTTAAAAATAGGATAAATTCCTATTTCAGTTGGTCTGTGTGGTATGGTCGCATGTGTTCCACTAGCTGTTCACACAGAATTGTATTGATCAATCAGCATTGATGAATGATCTCTCAGGACTCCAGCGATGCTGGAAATACAAAAGGGAAGAGAAGCTGTGGGTATGCTATCTCGCTAGGAAGGAAAGAAATAGGAAAAGGAGAAAAAGGAGTAAGCGAGCCTGTGGTTGGTGGATGTGTGGTCCACCCCCTTTCCTCACCAGCGTCCAGAGCCTGGCTGGCCATTGGTGCAGCTATGTTTCTTCCAGGCTGAGGGGAAACGTGAGGACACTTGGCTTGGCTTCAACTGGCCATCGGGATTTCAATTTTTGCTCTACTTTGGCTGACTGCTTTACAAGGACGCGACTATACTAATAGAGGGTGGTTTAGTGCTTTGATGGCTCCCAGAGATGGTGGTACGGTTTAGTTAGTAGTTTTGATCCCTTGCTTGGGAAGATCTCCTGGAGAAGGGTATGGCAACCCACTCCAGTATTGCCTGGAGAATTCCCATGGACAGAGGAGCCTGGTGGGTTACGGTCCCTAGGGTTGCACAGAGTTGGATATGACTGAAGTGACTTAGCACGCAGGAGGGGTTAGGTGGTTTATCGAGGTACCTCTGGGTTTTCTCTCTTCCTTGCTGACTTCCTCTTTCTGGTACAGCTGCCCTGCCTCAGAGATGTCTATCTGGGACGTGTTCCACATTGGAAGGACTGCTAGGTTAATATATGAGTGCAGAATGAGATCTTTAGAGGGTAAAACATGTGATGGTCATAATGAGTTTTATCGCCAGAAATTGAAAGGTCAGCCTGTGTCAACCCTTGGTGGGGGTTTCACCAAAGGGCATGGTGAATTTACTTCTTTATTTTTAAATACATGTAGCTGCCAACCGGAGAAGGCAATGGCACCCCACTCCAGTACTTTTGCCTAGAAAATCCCGTGGACGGAGGAGCCTGGTAGGCTGCAGTCCATGGGGTCGCTATAGTCGGACATGACTGAGCGACTTCACTTTCACTTTTCACTTACATGCATTGGAGAGGGAAATGGCAACCCACTCCAGTGTACTTGCCTGGAGAATCCCAGGGATGGGGGAGCCTGGTGGCTGCCGTCTATGGGGTTGCACAGAGTCGGACACGACTGAAGCGACTTAGCAGCAGCAGCAGCAGCAGCTGCCAAAAGCATAAAGTTCCCTAGCAGGGAGAAGTGCTTCGGTGAACTGCAGTTCCCGCCTTCAACTGCTGGCCTAGCTCCTAAATCTCTCCGCCCCCCTCCCACTTATGAAATATGTAGCTGACACCCTGATGAATGGATGCATCTCTGCGTAGGTCCTGTGGTGAGCAAGTCTGCAGCTGATTAAATCACACGTTTCCCGTATCATTCTAATGAGTTCTGTGGCATAGTTCCTTGAGCTGACAGCAGTACAATAGCACCTTTTGAACTGTTCCTGGTTTCATGCCAGCAAACTTATCTTTTAATGGTTTTGCACCCACCTCCCAGCTCCCAGGGCAAGAGGAGAAAGGAAGGAGTATGTTTTGAAAGAAATTCCAAGCTTCTATTGTGTGTTTTCCCACTTATAGTCCAGTTTGTCATTGATTAAAAAGCATCATGGAAAACAGAAGACTGTTTTAGAATTGTTTTAAAATCCAAGTTCATCAGGTTTGAACACTTTCACTGAATGTCTACATACACCAGGCACCCTGCTAAGTGCTGGAGATAGGTAGGCAAACTGTTTTGTCATTAGCATTTTTTTTTTTTTTTTGCAATTTTAGTTATCTAAATTGCATATCCTGATTACAAAGTGGGCGAGGAAATGTCTTTTTTCTGTTTTGTTTTCTTTTGAAGAAGATCCCACACTAAAAAGAGCAATCATATGTTTTTTGTTCTGTTTTCCATAACTCAAATAGATACTGCCTCATGAAAACTCATCTCTGTAGGATTTTCTTGAGAATTCTGTTAATGTAGCAGTATTTTTTCTTATGAGGAATCATGAAAGAAATGTATCTCAGGATTCACCACCCTGAATAACTGGACTCTTCCCAAGTGATTGGTTTGCTTTGATCTTGTGAGCACAGTGAACTCTGAAACTCTTGTG
Organism: Bubalus bubalis; assembly: GCF_019923935.1. NCBI lineage: Eukaryota > Metazoa > Chordata > Mammalia > Artiodactyla > Bovidae > Bubalus > Bubalus bubalis. The sequence continues at coordinate 141,295,095 of NC_059159.1, forward strand.
TTTCTCTTTGTGCAAACTTTGGACCCCTGAAGCTAGGGAGACGCTGGGATGTTTCAGTGTACAATTTCCCCCTACTTCTCCTATTTCTAACTTCATTTATTTATCCTCCCCCTATTGGCATTCTATTGGATTTTCTCACTTATTTTAATCTTCTAGAACCATTTACACATATTTTAATAAATCATATTTTTAATAAATCTCAGATTCTTTTTGGAATGAGGCACAGTATTGATAAATATATCCATAAAAAAGAAAATAATTATACCTAAGACAAACTGCATGCCAGATACCTTTATGGTCAAAATTTTCTGGAGGTTTTGAGTTTATGTAGACAGTTTTCATGTTCTTCAGGTCCCCAAGTAAAGAATTTGTATATTTCCAGAGAGTTTAATAGGCAAGATGGACTATAGTTCTATCTAGTTTATTTTTTAGAATATTTTTCATATTCTTGTTTGGGTATGTGCATATAGAATAATAACAATTTTTCCCATTTTATGTTATGAAAATCATACAAGTTCATGTTAAGACATTTCACACAGCATATAAGTTGGAATTAAGTATGAAATTAAAAATCTTTTTCCCGCATTAGTTCTCTAAATTTTACTCCCTTTTATGTAACATTATAGACTTTTCTATGTACTGATAAGAATATGTATGTATATATATATATACTTTGATGTTACCTGAATGGATTATACTCTTCTGTGAAGTAGGCTTTGTCAGTTGACAAAATATGGAAATTCTTTTTCAGGTCCGTATAAACAGATCTCTTTTATTCTTATTTCTGGTTTATTGTTCCACACTTCATAGCTTATTTGACTAGTCTCCTAATAGTGGGCACTTAGGACTCCCTCCCTTTTACGAAAGCAAACATTGCTGCCAAAAATATCCTTGTTCATGTAATTTTAACACACCTGCTGGAAAAGTATATTTCTGGAAATATAATTGTGGAATATGTGCATTAAGATTTGTGATAGTGATTGTCAAATGACTCTCTGAAATGATATTCTCAAAAAAAGGTGATTGTTATTCCCTTGTCTTAGATGAGACTTGATATAATCAAACTTTTATATGCAAAAAACAACTTTTACATTTATTTTAATATGAATCTTATTATGAATGAGTTTGAACCCCTTCATTTATTAATTGCCCCTTTGGATTTCTTTTTCTGTACTACTCTTTAGGATCTTTGCACATATTCCCCTCACTGGATTGTTTAGATTTATCTTATTATAAAGAGTACTTTATATAAAATTTCTGTCACAGTGTAATTAAAAAAAATCATAATTGATCACCTACATTTTTCCTTGTGCTGTATATAGATACATGTATATATCCTTCCATATGATTTCCTTTTTTTACTTTAATTAATTAGCTTTTATAGTTACATGCTGTTAATGAGTTTTATCGCCAGAAATTGAAAGATCAGCCTGTGTCAACCCTTGGTGGGGGTTTCACCAAAGGACATGGTGAATTTACTTCTTTATTTTTAAATACATGTAGCTGCCAACCGGAGAAGGCAATGGCACCCCACTCCAGTACTTTTGCCTAGAAAATCCCGTGGACGGAGGAGCCTGGTAGGCTGCAGTCCATGGGGTCGTTAGAGTCGGACGTGACTGAGCGACTTCACTTTCACTTAAGTCACTTCAGTCGTGTCTGACTCTGTGCGACCCCATAGACGGCAGCCCACCAGGCTCCCCCGTCCTTGGGAGTCTCCAGGCAAGAACACTGGAGTGGGTTGCCATTTCCCTCTCCAATGCATGAAAGTGAAAAGTGAAAGTGAAGTCGCTCAGTCATGTCCGACTCTTAGCGACCCCATGGACTGCAGCCTACCAGGCTCCTCCGTCCATAGGATTTTGCAGGCAAGAGTACTGGAGTGGGGTGCCATTGCCTTCTCTGATAGCTACATAATATATTACAATTATTTTTTAAGTAGATAAATTAAGATTTTTAGTTGGAGTTTCAACATCAAACTTAAAAATTAATAGAATGAATAGACAGAAAAGTAGAAGAATATAGTATATTTGAAAGCACTATGACCCAATTCAACATAAATTGTCAACATCCATTGGATATTAAAAAAAGCATGAGAATTCCAGAAAAACATCTACTTCTGCTTCATTGACTGCAAATCATTCAGTCGTGTCCAATTCTTTGCAGCCCCATGGACTATACAGTCCATGAAATTCTCCAGGCCAGAATACTGGAGTTGGTAGCCTTTCCCTTCTCCAGGGCATCTTCCCAATCCAGGGATTGAACCCAGGTCTCCCACATTGCAGGTGGATTCTTTACCCGCTGAGCCACCAGGGAAGCCCCCTCATTGACTACACTTAAGCCTTTGTGTGGATCACAAAAAACTGTGGAAAATTCTTAAAGGGATGGGAATACTGGACCACCCTACCTGCCTTCTAAGAAACCTGTATGCAGGCAAGAAGCAACAGTTTGAACCGGACATGGAACAATAAACTGGTTCAAAATTGGGAAAGGAGTACCTCAAGGCTGTATATTGTCACCCTACTTATTTAACCTATATGTAGTGTACATCACGAGAAATGCTGGGCTGGATGAAGCACAAACTGGAATCAAATTGCCAGGACAAATATCAATAACCTTAGATAGGCAGATGACAAATCCCTTATGGCAGAAAGTGAAGAGGAACTAAAAAGCCTCTTGATGAAAGTGAAAGAGTAGAGTGAAAAAGCTGGCCTAAAACTCAACATCCAAAAAACTAAGATCATGGTATCTGGTCCCATCACTTGATGGCACATAGATGGGAAAAAAATGGAAACAGTGACAGACTTTAATTTCTTGGGCTTCAAAATCACTGTGGATGGTGACTATAGCCATGAAATTAAAAGACACTTGCTCCTTGGAAGAAAAGCAATGAAAAACCTACACAGCATATTAAAAAGCAGAGACATCACTTTGCAGACAAAGGTCCGCATAGTCAAAGCTATGCCTTTTAAAGTAGTCATGTATGGATGTGAGAGCTGGACCATAAAGAAGGCTGAGTGCTGAGGAATTGATGCTTTTGAACTGTGGTGCTGGAGAAAACCTTTAGAGTCCCTTGGACAGCAAGGAGATCAAACCAGTCAATCCTAAAGGAAATCGACCCTGAATATTCATTGGAAGGACTGATGCTGAAGCTGAAGCTCCAATACTTTGGTCACCTGATGCGAAGAGCCAACTCATTAGAAATGACCCTAATGCTGTGAAAGATTGAAGGCAGGAGGAGACGGGGACGACAGAGGATGAGATGGTTGGATGGCATCATTGACTCAATGTGCATGAGTCTGAGCAAACTCCGGGAGATGGCAAAGGATGGGGAACCTGACATGCTGCAGTCCGTGGGGCTGCAGAGTCAAACACAACTTAGTGACTAAACAATAACAACAATGATCCTACTACCATTTTCTAAATTGTTTGGGGTTTATTTTTTGTAGGTCTTTTCCTTCTCTTGTGTTTCCTGCCTAGAGAAGTTCCTTCAGCATTTGTTGCAAAGCTGGTTTGGTGGAGCTGAGTACTCTTAACTTTTGCTGTTTCTGGAAAGCTTTTGATTTTGCCATCAAATCTGAAGGAGAGTCTTGCTCGGTAGAGTATTCTTGGTTGCAGTTTCTTCCTTTCATCAGTAAATATATCGTGCCACATCCTTCTGGTTTATAGAGTTTTTGTTGAGAAATCAGCTAATAACCTTATGGGAGTTCCCTTGTATATTATTTGTCATTTTCCCCTTGTTGCTTTTAATATTTTATCTTTGTCTTTAATTTTTGTCAGTTTGATTACTATGCGTCTCACTCAGTGTGTTCCTCCTCTGGTTTATCCTGTCTGGGACTCTCTGCACTTCCTGGACTTGGCTGACTATATCTTATCCCATGCTTGGAAAGTTTCAGCTATTATCTCTTAAATATTTTCTCAAGTTCTTCTCTCTTCTCCCTCTGTGACCCTTATAATGGTGTGTTTAATGTTATCCCAGAGACCTGCCTGCATTTTTTTTCCCCATCCTTTTTTCTATATTCTGTTTTTCAACAGTGATTCCCACCATTCTGTCTTTTAGGTCACTTAACTTGAGGTTTTTCTACCTCAGTTATTCTGCTGTTGATTCCATCTAATGTATTGTTCACCTCTATTTGTTTGTTCTTTAGTTCTTCTTGGTCTTTGGTAAACATTTCTTGTATCTTCTCCATTCTGTTTCCAAGACCCTGGATCATCTTCACTATCACTATTCTGCATTCATTTCTGGAAAGTTCCCTATCTCCTCTTCATTTCGTTATTTTTCTGGAGTTTTGTCCTCTCCCTTCCTCTGGGACATAATATTCTGCATTTTCATTTTGATTACTTTCTGTGATGGGGTTTTCACTCTGGCAGCTGCAGGATTGTAGTTCTTGCTTCTTCTGTCTGCCCTCTGGTGGATGAGGTTAAGAGGCTTGTGTGAGTTTCCTGATGGGAAGGACTGGCAGTGGGAAAAACTGTGTCTTGCTCAGTAAAACTTTTATCTGATTGTCTGCTGATGGATAGGGCTGTGCTCTATGTTAGCTGTCTGGCCTGAGGTGACCCAATCCTGGAGTCTACAGGCTCTATGGTAGGATTAATGGCAACCTCCAAGAGGGCTTACAAGGGGGACCTCCCAGGACTGCTGCTGACAGCGGCCCAGTTCCCATGGCCAGCCACTTCTGAACCACACCTCCACAGGAAACAGTCCAACACTAGCAGGTAGGTCTGCTTCAGTATCCTTCGGGGTCACTCCTCCTTTCCCCTGGGTCCTGGTGCACACACGATTTTGTTTGTGCCCTCCGAGAATGGAGTCTCTGTTTCTTCCAACCCTGTGCAAGTTCTGTAATCAAATCCCTTCACTGGCTTTCAAGGTCAGATTCCCTGGGGATTCATAGCCCTTTCACCTGATCCCCAGGCTGGGAAGTCTGATGTGGGCTTAGAACTTTCACAACCTTCTTTGTATTATTTTTCTCCAGTCTGTGAGTTGCCCATCCAGCAGAAATGGGATTTGATTTTATTGTGATTGCTCCCCTCCTACTGTCTTGTTGTAGCTTCTCCTTTGTCTTTGGACACGAGTATCTTTTTCTGGTGAGTTCCAGAGTCCTCCTGTCAGTGGGTTTTCTATAGCTAGTTGTGATTTTGGTGCTCTCACAGGAGAAAATGAATGCATTTCCTTCTACTCCACCATCTTGGACCAATCTCCCATACTGATATTCTTTTTTATAGGTGAATTTATCAATATTTCTTTTGTGCAGATTTTTTAATCATTCTTTGATATCCTCAAAATTGTAAGCTTATCTAATTATGCTTTTCTGGTACTTTTTATGATTTAATTTTTAAACTTAAGTTTTTGACCCATTTCGAATGAATTGGTTCAAGAAGTTATGTATGAATTGAGGTGTTTTTTTTTTTTTTTTTTTTTTTGCCTAACCAGTTTCCCCAATACCAGGTTTTACTCATTGTTTTGAAATGTCACCTTCATCTTTTTTCTGGACTCTTTAGCTTATCTCATTGCTCTATTTCTGCCTTATCCGCTCTAGTATTGGAAATGTTTAATCTTTTAAGTCTCTTTTTAGTCTTAAAATGTATTCAACTTTGAGTCAAATTATTTGCCTCTGCTTGGGAACCTGGTAGTGTGGGAAATGGGCTAGACCTGTTCCCTTGGGACCTGTGTACCTCTAAACACAACCCACTGGGGCAATCAGCTGATATTCCACTACCATCATATGTTTATTTTACATTTCAGATAGTGCTTTAGTGTGATTATCTCGTTAATCCTAACAACAGTCTTGTAATGTGGAGGTTGCTATTTGGCAAGTGACTTTCATAGAGGTTCTGGGGGTTTGACCAGCATTGCATAGCTCCCACGTGCCACAGCCAGGACTCCTGCCCCAGTTTCTCTGTGTGCTTTCCCCAAAGCACAGCAGCTGTGTTTGCAGGGTAATACTGGATCTTTTACTCAAGGTCATCTCGACCAAAAGGTGTTCCTTCTTCAGGCTTTTGAGCAGGTGGTGCTTCAACAGGATCTGAGATTTTATTTGTGGATCTTTTCCGTTAAATCCTCAAACACCCTTTGGAAATACACTCTTAGTAGCTGATAGCAGGCTGGCCAGCATTGAGAGCTTGCTCCCCAGGCTTTTATCTGCAGCTCCACCAGCAAGAGGTTGGCAAGATGGGGGTGGCCATTTCTGATTGTTTTCAACTCTCTGCTTTTTTTAAAAAAAGAAGAAATCTTTTAGATAACACTCTAAATTCTTGGAACTGATATTTATCAGCACCCTCTGTGATAGCAAAGTACTTTTCAGCAGAGAGAAAGTAGGTTTGACAGATAAGCTGCATAATTAAAGGATTAACATCGTTTCTCCTGAAATTAAATTAGGAACAGACGACTTTTGTGCTGACTTGTTTATGATAAAATTATTTGATGTCATTTTGCAGGGAATAACCCTCAAACCATGAGATAGTGTCAGTTTTAATATTTTAGCCTCAGAGGTAAGTGGGAAATGATATTTACATGACGTGACAGGTGGCACATACCTGAATTGTCTCCAACTTGTCAAATCTAGATGTTTTTCTTTTCATGAGTGTAGGTGAATACCCCCTTTCCTCCTTTTTTATCTTTTAATGTTTAAGTCTCAGGTGGAGAGAAAATTTTTTTCTTCTAGTTGTATTCTGGAAGCAATCTAAGTTTTGTGAGGATTGGTTGATGCTCTAATTGGGTGATTCAATCTCTTCCTCTGACCCAGGCCACAGTGACTGAAAGCATGGTTGGAAAAAACTGATGGGAGGGATTTTAGGTGGGGGTATAAGACTTGGATAAAAAAGTTGTGCAGAAGACTAGTTTTTTTTCCTCCTTGAATCAAATTTTTATTTTTTTTAATCAGGTCTGAACAAACATCTACTACTGTAATGAACTTTTATTTTCACATATTTTCTTATTTGTCCATTTAAAAAAAGTCCTCAAGGTAATTTAACCTCTCTGGAACCCAGTGATGTGAAAGTAGATAGAGGGGAAAATAGAACACCATGTTTAGAAATTAAAACAATTTTTAAACAGGAAAAATAGTTCTTCTTTGATATATCTAGAGAAAGTGGACTCTCCCTATCCTTTGCCTAATCCTTTTCAGGAAGTTTTAGAAACTTAATGGGGAGAGGGAAAAGGCATTGGTAAGAGAAGGCTGGTTTCATATAGTTATCAAAGTCTGTTCCTTCTGACCCTCTTCTGCTTCCTTTTATTGCAGGTGCTTTCTCTTTTCCAGGAAAGCAGAGCTCATTTGGCTGAAACATGCTGGAATTTGCTTTGAGACCTTCATTGCAGGGGAATATCATCTTCAGCAGAGGTTCTGGCTGAGTCAGATGCCCTATGACTGTGCTTGGTGGGGTCACATGTACAGAAACATTTAAGTCCTAGGTGCATCGGGAAGAGCTGAGCTAGGACTTGTTACCAGTGGTGGGTCCTAAAGCCCAAAGATGCTGCCTCTCAAACGTGGTACTGAGAGTGGGATTTTGCGAGACAGTAGGATTATTTTAAGCTCAGAGGTGTAAGGATCATTGCATGGGGAAGAAAAAGCATAAACTAGATAGTGAAGGCAGAAAAGTTAGAGCCACTTATGGGAAGGAGAGGGAGATGCTGCAGGAGCCAAGTTGGGGCTTGTCTGGGAGGGGCAGTAGCAGGCATGCTCCCTGACTCGTGTCACTTCCCTATGGCCCTCTGGTGACTTGGGTGTCCCTGTGGTGCATAGTCACCTGCATGCTGGCAGCACCCCCGTCACATGCGTGCCTCAGGGTCTCTCTTACTTTGTCCCAGGGCTTCCTCTGGGGTCCAGAAGAGCATTCACTTGGCTACAGGAACTTCTCAGGCTGAGGGCAGCCCCCAGCTGAGTGGGATGAGAGTTTGTGGACAAGTGCCCTGGCAGCTGGGATGCGTGGTCCATGGAGTTCTCTGAGGGTTGAGTCTGGTCCCCACAGAGGGAACCAGTGATGTAATACTACTAAACTCTTCCTTTTTCTTGTTTCTGCTTCTTGGGCTCATCTCAAGAAATCACTTGCACGTGAATCAGAGGAAAAGACTGAAGGGTACACAGTTGGTTGTTAGCATGATTGTTTGGTGCAGAGCAGCAAAAGGAAGATGTGGAATATGGGTGAGGGAGGAGAGCATGAAAGGGAATGGGCATAAATTAAGCTGGGAAAAAACACCCAATGTCCTTGGACACAGTATGCCAGATCCTGCTAGCGTGGGAAGTGGGCTAAACCTGTTCCTTTGGGCTCTGTACCTCTAAACACAACCCACTGGGGCAACCAGCTAATATTTCACTACCATTGTATGTTCATTTTACACTTTGCAAAGTGCTTTTAGTGTGATCATCTCATTAATCCTAACAACAGTCTTAAAAGGTGGAGGTTGCTATTCTTATTTTTGGAAAGTGACTTTTTAAGGAAAAGAAAGGGGAATTGTATGATAGGAAGAAATAAAGAGTTTTTTTTAAAAAAATGGACAAGACTAAGCTATCCTACCTAGGATTTCACAGTTGGGTGATAAGACCATAAAGAAACACAAAGAAGAGATTGTTACCAAAGTCCAGAGAGTGATTTTTTTTTTTTAAAGGGGCCAGGTAGTGGTTATGATGCCGCACTTGACAGAGATTTCTAAGGTGGCAGCAAAGTTCTATTTCTTGACCTGAGTGATACTTATAATAATTCTTTGAAATGTACGTTTGTTTTGAATAGCTTTCTGCATTTGTATCATATTTTATCAATAGTTTGCAATGAAAAGGTTAAAATCCCTAGTACGCATGATACTATCAATCTGTGCATTTACGCAAAATTATATGTGTGTGTGTGTATAAAAACAAGCACACATAAAAACAGCAACTGCTAATTTATCCCTCCCCCCCAGTTTAGGAGGTTGAGATTAACATATGCACACACTATTATATATAAAATAGATAACCAACATGGACATATATAGCATAGGAAACTATGTTCAATATTTTGTAATAACCTATTGGAGAAGGAAATGGCAACCCACTCCAGTACTCTTGCCTAGAAAATTCCATGGATGGAGGAGCCTGGTGGGCTACAGTCCATGGGGTCGCAAAGAGTAGGACCTGACTGAGCGACTTCACTTTCACTTAACCTATAAGGGAAAAAAAATCTGAAAAAAAGACATATACAAATGTATGTATATAACTGAATCCCTGTACTGTACACCTGAAACTAACATCATATTGTAAATCAACTATACTTCAATTAACAAAAAAACCAGCTGCTGACCTGTGGGTGTATAAAATTACCCCTGACAGTTAAAGAGAATGTTCCAGAATTAGGTTGAGAACTCTCCCTTTCCAAATCCTTGATGCCTTGAAGTGTCAGGCTGGGCAGCTTTCCTACCTAACTTTGTTCAGACAGATGAAGGCAGGAAGGATTAGTTTTGATCATGCCGGCTAGATGTGTGAGTAACATTCTGCCTGGTAATTATTTTTGACATATGACAGTTCTAGGCACAACCTTTCACAGTTCTGAAATGTTGGCAGTACATTTATTTTTTAAGGGTTCATATTTTCCTATGAGTAACCAAGTGTTCGCAGGATACTTCTTAGGGTGCCTTGTTTCAAATTAAGCTAGAGGGTTTTGGAGAGCCACAAATCCAGAGGGCAGCTTGAAGTTTCAAGGAAGAACTCATCACTTAGCAACCACCACCACCACAACAAAAGTGTGCCTTTTCAATTATTTCTAAAAGCCAGTCTCAGTGTATAGAACTAGACTTACAATCTTCCAGCATAGAGACAAGGTGAATCTTTGTTCCCAGATATCTCCCCGGCTTGTCTGCCACACTCCTGAAATTCTAATTCTCTTAGATTATTCCTTTGGCTACTTTCCTAGAGGAAGTAGCCAGGTTAAGGATTTTATGAGAACTTAATGCTATGGTGGGGCTTCCAGGCGGTGCTAGTGGTAAAGAACCCGCCTGTCGACGTGGGAGACATAAGAGACGAGGGTTCAATCCCTGAGTCGGGAAGATGCCCTGGAAGAGGGTATGGCAACCCACTCCAGTATTCCTGCCTGGAGAATCCCATGAACAGAGGATCCTGGCAAACTATCATCCACAGGGTCACAAAGAGAAAGAGTTGGTCACGACTGAAGAGACTGAACATGAGCTTGCAGTGCTATGGTGAAAAGAATGCGTGGAGAAAGGGCTTCTGAACTGGAGAGGAGGGAAGGACCATTGTAAAGGACAGGGGATTGCTCAGAAGAAAAATGTCTGGAGCTTTTCAAAGGCAAGCAGTGAAAACCCACTGAATATCTATAGTGATACTTACGGATATTTATGGATAAATATCCACTTATGGATATTTAATCAATCAAATTATTTTGGTTTCAAGTGATAAAAAACCCAACATAATTGGGCTTAAGGAAGGAAAAGGAATCCATTGGCTCATATGGTATAAAAAGTCTCACGGTAGATTTTTGGGTGGGGTCTCAGGCATGGCTTGATCCAGGGGTACAAACAGTGCTTTGAAAACTCGATCTTCTCTGCTCTTGAATCTGCTTTCCTTTCTTTTGAATTTCCTCCCAGCCCTGTGCTCCTGTCATCTCCCAACTGTAGTATAAAAGGTTCTTCCTTCTGATCACTCAGCAGAAGTTGTGGGTTTAGCTCTCACTGGCTCTGATTACCTCTGAATCAGTAACTCTTTGCAATCCCATGGACTGTAGTCTAGCAGGCTTCTCTGTCCATGGGATTTTCCAGGCAAGAGTACTGGAGTGGGTTGCCATTTCCTTCTCCAGGGGATCTTCCTGACCCAGGGATCGAACCCAGGTCTCCTGCATTTCAGGCAGATGCTTTACCCTCTGAGCCACCAGGGAAGCCCAAATCAGTAATCTATAACCAGCAAATCCAACTCTCTGGTGGGTCATGTTGGAGTTATATGTTTCCTTCTGGAGCCAGAGCTGAGTACATTCCACTTGTTCACCTGCACTGTGGAAAAGTAAATGTGAGTAGAAGAGGGAAGTGGGTCTGAAGATACAGAGAGTGTGTGTCCCCTTCATCAGTCTCTGTGAGTCCCCGTCCAGAGTGGCTGTGAAATTATGTTGGTGGATCACACCAGCATCAAAAAATTCTAACAGAAGACAATTTAGAAGAACAGGAGATATCTGAGTGTGTCATATGTAGTAGGTCACATACAAGGGTATGTGTACATATAAATATGTGTGTGTGTGTAGTTGTATCTACATGTGTGTATCTGCATTCATATGTATGTATTAATGTGTAGGTACATATGTGTGAAACATATCTTCCTCCATGGGGCATGGTAAGAAGGTGTAAAAACACTGTTCCCTAAGATCCTATGTGCTAGCCACATGGACTGATGTTGCCCCTTCTGGGGTCTCCCCCTCTACTCATGCTGTTCCTCCAGCTGGAAATGACTTCTCCCCTACTGTCACCCACTCCCTCCTTATCGTCAAGGTCTGAGTCAAATGCATTTTCTTCACTGAAGACTGTGCTTCCTGATCTCGCCCCCTCCCAGCCCCCGCCCCATGCAGAAGTACAGAGCCCTCCTCTGTGCCCTCCGTGAGGCTGAGCTGTGCCTCGTCTTGCTATGGACGGCTGCCTGGAGAAGGTGCAGCTGTGCTACTAACACAGTCACCATTAACCTTAGGTGGCCACTGAGCCCTTGACGTGTAATCAGTCCAAACTCAGATGTTCTGTAAATTTAAAATGTGTATTAGGCTTCGAAGAAGAAAAAAATTGCACAGTATCTCAATAGTTAAAAAAAAATATTTTTGGGGCTCTGCCATGAAGCTCGCAGGATCTTAGTTCTCCAACTAGGAATTGAAAACAAGGCCCCTGCAGTGGAAATGCCAAGTCCTAACCACTGGTCCCATCACTTCATGGGAAATAGATGGGAAACAGTGGCAACAGTGTCAGACTTTATTTTTTTGGGGGCTCCAAAATCACTGCAGATGGTGACTGCAGCCATGAAATTAAAAGATGCTTGGAAGGAAAGTTATGACCAACCAAGATAGCATATTCAAAAGCAGAGACATTACTTTGCCAACAAAGGTCTGTCTAGTCAAGGCTATGGTTTTTCCAGTGGTCATGTATGGATGTGAGAGTTGGACTGTGAAGAAGGCTGAGCACTGAAGAATTGATGCTTTTGAACTGTGGTGTTGGAGAAGACTCTTGAGAGTCCCTTGGACTGCAAGGAGATCCAACCAGTCCATTCTGAAGGAGATCAGCCCTGGGATTTCTTTGGAAGGAATGATGCTAAAGATGAAACTCCAGTACTTTGGCCACCTCATGAGAAGAGTTGACTCATTGGAAAGGACTCTGATGCTGGGAGAGATTGGGGGCAGGAGGAGAAAGGGACGACAGAGGATGAGATGGCTGGATGGCATCACGGCCTCGATGGACGTGAGTCTGAGTGAACTCTGGGAGTTGGTGATGGACAGGGAGGCCTGGCGTGCTGCGATTCATGGGGTCGCAAAGAGTCGGACACGACTGAGCGACTGAACTAAACTGAACTGAACCACTGGACCACCAGGGAAGTCCGTCTCAATGGTTTTTGTGCTTATTTCATGTGGATAGGGGGCTTCCTTTGTGGCTCAGATGGTAAAGAATCTGCTTGCAATGCAGGCAACCCAGGTTCTATCCCTGGGTCAGGAAGATTCCCTGGAGCAAGGGAATGGTAACTCACACCAGTATTCTTGCCTGGAGAATCCCACAGACAGAGGAGCCTGGATGGCTACAGTCCATGGGGTCACAAAGAGTCAGACACGACTGAGCAACTAACACTTACATGTGGATAGGATAGTATTGGGGGATGTACTGGGTTAACTAAATCATATAATTAAAATTAGTTTCACCTGTTTCTTCTCACCTCTTTTTCAAATGTGGCTACTAGAAACTGAAAATTATATGCATGGCTTGCATCTTATTTATACAAAGCAGCATGGCGTACAGAGCACAGTAGATGAACGCTGAGCCCTGGAGGTAGAGAGTGTTGAGCAGGGTGGCAGGTAAACTCCTGAACATCCTCGTTTCCCATGTAGACAGAAGAGGAACTGGACTTGGGAGTTATTTGTGCCTATTAACGGAATAACTAATAGCACACAGGGCATACTTACCAAACGGTTGCTGTGGCTTCTGTTATCCACAGTGAGGTCTGATTGCCCTGCTGGACCAGCCGCCAGTTTTACCTTCAGAGCACCTAACAGACTGCTTGAAGAAGGCAATGGCACCCCACTCCAGTACTCTTGCCTGGAAAATCCCATGGACGGAGGGGCCTAGTGGGCTGCAGTCCATGGGGTCGCTAAGACTCGGACATGACTGAGCGACTTCACTTTATTTTTTCACTTTCATGCATTGGAGAAGGAAATGGCAACCCACTCCAGTGTTCTTGCCTGGAGAATCCCAGGGACAGGGGAGCCTGGTGGGCTGCCATCTATGGGGTCACACAGAGTCGGACACGACTGAAGCGACTTAGCAGCAGCAGCAACAGACTGCTGGCTCACAGAAGGAAGTCAAGAAATGTTTCTTAAAGGAAGAAAGGAAGGAAACAATATCAGACATGATTTGAGCACATTTCTTCAAAGATAAAATATACCCACTTGATAATTTTGATGAAAGACAAGCATGTCAGAGATTGTAAACAGCATTGTGATTGCTAAAAGAAAGTTCTTAGCTATAAACTGGCCATTCCAGGCCATTCATAATAACCCACCTCACCCCAAGCCTGTCTCACTTTTTGTTGGTGGGCCTGGAGTTCGACCTAACTTCTAATCTGAATGAGCGTTTCAGTCATTTCAATTCCTACCTCATTCTTTTTATTTAAACTTTGTTTTTTCAATAGCCACATCTTTTTCAGTTTTACCCTGGATATGTAAAATCAAAACCATGTGAAAATTACATACACTTTGCAGGGTAACTTCATGTGGTTTTCCCATGAGCTGTTACATATGTATGTGTGTACCTGCATATGTGCGTGCATACACACTTTTTTACCCTAAGTGTGTTTGATGCAGAAGATTCAGAAATGAAATGTTCATATTACAAGTCCCTACAGGATATGGGGTGTAGCAAAGGCAAATCTGCCAGGATAGACGATAGTGAAATATTAGGGTAGAAAGGCTGAACCTCATAGAAATGGGCAATAGGATGCTGGGAGAAACAATTTCAGATGCTTCCTGTCCTTCTTACTCCCTGCCTTTCTACTTCTCTCCTGAGATTTTGGCTACAGCATTTACTTAAAATGCACTGAAGGCAATTCCTCTGAATACAGGAGGCTGGGAGTCTGGAGCTGCTGGATTTTGTCCCCAAGGGGCATTTGGGGGCAAACTTAAAGCTCAGCAAGTTACACTGACCTGTAGGCAAGTTCTTCAATTCTTACCAGCCTCAGTTTATTCATTTGTGAAGTGAGACCACACCACTTAGCTCATGAGGTTTTTGTAAAGATTCAATGTGATAATGTGTTTGAAAATAGTGTATCAAATATGAGATACCTTAAAAATGTAGGTAGCATGATGCAAGTGAGTCTTGGAGTTAGAAAGAAAGTCGAAGACACGAGACAGGGACTGAGAAGGGAGTGTCAGAGTTGGCCAAACTCAGTTTTCCATCTTGCAAGACCAGGCTTGAGTGATGAATAATTGGAAAGTCTATTTAATGAATCTCTAGCTAAAGCAAAATTATGCCCTTGAGACATGCAATAGATCATCAAATAAAACAAAAATGAGGTCCTGGAGACACTGAACACACAAGAAAGCTAGAAGGTCCTACTCAGGGACAGGTGCCAACAACAGACATATCTAAGGCCAGACAAGGCCACTTTGAAGAAGGAGACCTTCAAAGGGCATGGATCATGTCCAAGCCACACTCTATAAACATTTGGCCCCCAAGTTTTAGCTCCCAGAAAGAGGTGCAAGCAACAGGCTGCTGCTGCTGCTGCTAAGTCGCTTCAGTCGTGTCCGACTCTATGCGACCCCCTAGACGGCAGCCCACCAGGCTCCCCCGTCCCTGGGATTCTCCAGGAAAGAACACTGGAGTGGGTTGCCATTTCCTTTTCCAATGCATGAAAGTGAAAAGTGAAGGTGAAGTCGCTCAGTCGTGTCCGACTCTTGGCGACCCCATGGACTGCGGCCCACCAGGCTCCTCCGTCCGTGGGATTCTCCAGGCAAGAGGACTGGAGTGGGTGCCATCATTGCTATAGCTATGCTAATAGAAGCATCACCAAACCCTGACTGGGGGGAAAAGGTCCATGGCTGGCTTCATGAAGGAGGCTCGGCTAAGCCTGTGAGAAGGCAGAAGGTGGGTAAGTGGAGAAGGGACATGGGAAGGAAGAATGGTCTTGGAGGAAAAAATGGTGGTGGCTGAAGGACCATGCCACCTGATGAGAGAATGAATAGGATACGTCAGCAGGACTAAAAGATTGGGAAAATATAGGGGCACGGGAATAAATCTGAGATGTTAAGTTGGGGTCATACCAAGAGCTAAATGGAAGTGCCTTTACTGTTCTGGGTAAATAATGGAGAGCCACTGTGAGCAGGAGAATGTCACAATCAAACTAATATTTTAGGAAGATTAAATGGAAGTACACAGAGGAAGAGCTGCTGTTGTCAGGTTCTAGTGCAAAGAACAAATGAGAGAGATTTGGAATCAGATAGACTTACTTTTGATTCTTGACTGTGACTTATTAGCAGTGGGGACTTGGGAATATTACTTAACTTCCTTAAGCCTCAGTTTCCCATGGATAAAATGAGGGTGATAATAGTACTTATCTCAAAGGATTGGTCAATAAGATTCTGCAATGAGTTTAAAGTACCAGATACAAGGTCTGACACACACTAATGAATGGGTAAGTGATATTATTGGGGACAGGGCAGATAATAAGGCTTAGACAAGAAGCCATGAAGGAAACCATTAGAAGTGTGGGTAGGTAACATCCTTTCTGCCCTCCTGTCTTCTAAATCAGAGGTTGGCAAACTATGGCAGACAAAGAGAGTCTGGTTCACACTATCAAGCTAGAAATCATTTTTATATTTTTAAAGGTTTGTAGAAAACAAAGAAGATTCATCAGAGACAATACATGGCTGCTGCTGCTGCTGCTGCTAAGTTGCTTCAGTCGTGTCTGACTCTGTGCAACCCCATAGACGGCAGCCCACCAGGCTCCCCCGTCCCTGGGATTCTCCAGGCAAGAACACTGGAGTGGGTTGCCATTTCCTTCTCCAATGCATGAAAGTGAAAAGTGAAAGTGAAGTCACTCAGTCGTGTCCGACTCTTAGCGACCCCATGGACTGCAGCCTACCAGGCTCCTCCATCCATGGGATTTTCCAGGCAAGAGTATTGGAGAGGGGTGCCATTGCCTTCTCTGAATACATGGCTGGCAAAGCCTAAAGTGTTCACTATATGGCCTTTTTCAGAAAGTTTGTTGTCTCCTCTTCTAGAGCAAATCCTTGAGCATATGAGTGAAGAACACATCCATGGAAAGCACACATTCATACAATGAGGACCTTTCTCTTGGCTAGGGGGCCAGCAAAGCCTTTTGCATGTCAGGAGCAACTGCTTTCTTAGATGCTTCACCCTCTTATTATTTTCTGAAATGCAGTCATCTCCCAGGCCCAGGCTCTCCATACCTCATTCCTCTCCGAAGTCTCTGTTCTTGCTTCCTACAAAGGAATATTGTAAGAATCTCCAATGTTTGCAAACATTCATAGGCCCTTGAGGGGGAAAAGATATCTTTAGTATTTGCATAATATTTTGGAAAAGAGAGTCTTTGTGTCCTGTAAACTTGCAGAAAGTTTACATTATATAAATGATAAAACAGCAAAAAGAGTGTCCCCAGGTACACTGATCATATCATTGTGTTACAAATATGAGGCTTATCTAAGCCAAAACAGATTTTCTGGTCCAGAGAGTACTAAGAAATCAGATATTCAAGCTATAGTTACAAAATACATGACATAATGGAAATATATAGGAAAATTTCAGCCAAAAAAAAGAAAAAAGAAGAAGAAAGAAAAGGAAAAAAAGGAAAATAAAAAAGACAGCAGCTTGGAGCTGAATACATCAGAGCCAGATGGTGTATGTAGATTTGACAAAAAGGAATGGGCTTCAGGAATAGTTTATTCCCTGATACTCTGTACTGTGTTTCTGTAGTACTGTGTCTAACTGTACCTTTAAAAAGTCATTTAAAAATATGTCCTCTTACTCATAAAACTGTCATGATGATACTTTAGTTTAAAAGGTTAATATTATCAATGAAAAAGTCATCTACTTTACACTTTATTTTGAAATTTCAGGAGTAAATTCATTAATTTATATACCTATTCCTCCAATAGATATATATTAAGTGCTTACTATATACCAGGAACTAGGCTGGTTCAATTCAAGAAAATTAGTGATACCAAGGGAATATTCATCCCTTTTTTAACTTGCTTATAGTTTCCTTTGTTGTGCAGAAGCTTTTAATTTTAATTAGGTCCCATTTGTTTATTTTTATCTCCAATATTCTGGGAGGTGGGTCTTAGAGGATCCTGCTGTGGTGTATGCCAGAGAGTGTTTTGCCTATGTTTTCCTCTAGGAATTTAATAGTTTCTGGTCTTACGTTTAGATCTTTAATCCATTTTGAGTTTATTTTTGTGTATGGTGTTAGAAAGTGTTCTAGTTTCATTCTTTTACAAGTGGTTGACCAGTTTTCCCAGCACCACTTGTTAAAGAGATTGTCTTTTCTCCATTGTATATTCTTGCCTCCTTTGTCAAAGATAAGGTGTCCATAGGTGCGTGGATTTATCTCTGGGCTTTCTATTTCATTCCATTGATCTATATTTCTGTCTTTGTGCCAGTACCATACTGTCTTGATAACTGTGGCTTTGTAGTAGAGCCTAAAGTCAGGCAGGTTGATTCCTCCAGTTCCATTCTTCTTTCTCAAGATTGCTCTGGCTATTTGAGGTTTTTTTGTATTTCCATACAAATTGTGAAATTATTTGTTCTAGTTCTCTGAAAAATACCATTGGTAGCTTGATAGGGATTGCATTGAATCTATAGATTGCTTTGGGTAGTATACTAATTTTCACTATATTGATTCTTCTGATCCATGAACACGGTATATTTCTCCATCTATTTGTGTCCTCTTTGATTTTTTTTTCACCAGTGTTTTATGGTTTTCTGTATATATGTCTTTTGTTTCTTTAGGTAGATATATTCCTAAGTATTTTATTCTTTTCGTTGCAATGGTGAATGGAATTGTTTCCTTAATTTCTCTGTTTTCTCATTGTTAGTGTATAGGAATGCAAGGGATTTCTGTGTGTTGATTTTATATCCTGAAACTTTACTATATTCATTGATTAGCTCTAGTAATTTTCTGGTGGACGCTTTAGGGTTTTCTATGTAGAGGATCGTGTCATCTGCAAACAGTGAGAGTTTTACTTCTTCTTTTCGAATCTGGATTCCTTTTATTTCTTTTTCTGCTCTGATTGCTGTGGCCAAAACTATGTTGAATAGTAGTGGTGAGAGTGGGCACCCTTGTCTTGTTCCTGACTTCAGGGGAAATGCTTTCAATTTTTCACCATTGAGGATAATGTTTGCTAAGCGTTTGTCATATATAGCTTTTATTATGTTGAGGTATGTTCCTTCTATGCCTTCTTTCTCAAGGGTTTTTATCAGAAATGGATGTTGAATTTTGTCAAAGGCTTTCTCTGCATCTATTGAGATAATCATATGGTTTTTATTTTTCAATTTGTTAATGTGGCATATTACATTGATTGATTTGAGGATATTGAAGAATACTTGCATCCCTGGGATAAAGCCCACTTGGTCATGATGTATGATCTTTTTAATATGTTGTTGGATTCTGTTTGCTAGAATTTTGTTAAGGATTTTTGCATCTATGTTTATCAGTGATATTGGCCTGTAGTTTTCTTTTTTGTGTGGCATCTTTGTCAGGTTTTGGTATTAGGGTGATGGTGGCTTCATAGAATGAGTTTGGAAGTTTACCTTCTTCTGCAATTTTCTGGAAGAGTTTGAGTAGGATAGGTGTTTAGCTCTTCTCTAAATTTTTGTTAGAATTCAGCTGTAAAGCCGTCTGGACCTGGGCTTTTGTTTGTTGGAAGATTTCTGATTACAGTTTCAATTTCTGTGCGTGTGATGGGTCTATTAAGATTTTCTATTTTTCCCTGGTTCAGTTTTGGAAAGTTGTACTTTTCTAAGAATTTGTCCATTTCTTCCAAGTTGTCCATTTTATTTGCATGTAGTTGCTGATAATAGTCTCTTATGATCCTTTGTATTTCTGTGTTGTCTGTTGTGATCTCTCCATTTTCATTTATAATTTTATTGATTTGATTTTTCTCCCTTTGTTTCTTGATGAGTCTGGCTAATGGTTTGTCAATTTTATTTATCTTCTCAAAGAACCAGCTTTCGGCTTTGTTGATTTTTGCTATGGTCTCTTTTGTTTCTTTTGCATTTATTTCTGCCCTAATTTTTAAGATTTCTTTCCTTCTACTAACCCTGGGATTCATAATTTCTTCCTTTCAAGTTGCTTTAGGTGTAGAGTTAGATTATTTATTTGACTTTTTTCTTGTTTCTTGAGGTATGCCTGTATTGCTATGAACCTTCCCATTAGTACTGCTTTTACAGTGTCCCATAGGTTTTTGGGTTGTTGTGTTTTCATTTTCATTCATTTCTATGCATATTTTGATTTCTTTTTTGATTTCTTCTGTGATTTGTTGGTTATTCAGCAGCGTGTTGTTCAACCTCCATATGTTGGGATTTTTAATAGTTTTTCTCCTGTAATTGAGATCTAATCTTACTGCATTGTGGTCAGAAAAGATGCTTGGAATGATTTCTATTTTTTTGAATTTACCAAGGCTAGGTTTATGGCCCAGGATGTGATCTATCCTGGAGAAGGTTCCATGTGTGCTTGGGAAAAAGGTGAAATTCATTGTTTTGGGGTGAAATATCCTATCAATATCAACTAGGTCTAACTGGTCTATTGTATAATTTAAAGTTTGTGTTTCCTTGTTAATTTTCTGTTTAGTTGATCTATCCATAGGTGTGAGTGGGGTATTAAAGTCTCCCACTATTATTGTGTTATTGTTAATTTCTCCTTTCATTCTTGTTAGCATTTGTCTTATATATTGTGGTGCTCCTATGTTGGGTACACATATATTTATGATTTTTATATCTTCTTCTTGGATTGATCCTTTGATCATTATGTAGTGTCCATCTTTGTCTCTTTTCACAGCCTTTGTTTCAAAGTCTATTTTATCTGATATGTGTATTGCTACTCCTGCTTTCTTTTGGTCTCTGTTTGCATGGAATATCTTTTTCCAGCCCTTCACTTTCAGTCTCTATGTGTCCCTTGTTTCGTGGTGGGTCTCTTGTAGACAACATATATAGGAGTCTTGTTTTTGTATCCATTCAGCCAGTCTTTGTCTTTTGGTTGGGGCTTTCAAACCATTTACATTTAAGGTAATTATTAATAAGTATGATCCCATTGTCATTTACTTTATTGGTTTTGGGTTCGAGTTTATACATTCTTACTGTGTTTCCTGTCTAGAGTAGATCCTTTAGCATTTGTTGAAGAGCTGGTTTGGTGGTGCTGAATTCTCTCAGCTTTCGCTTGTCTGTAAAGCTTTTGATTTCTCCTTCATATTTGAATGAAATCCTTGCTGGGTACAGTAATCTGAGCTGTAGGTTATTTTCTTTCCCTTCTGGACTGAAGAGTTTCTTTTGAAAGATCAGCTGTTATCCTTATGGGAATTCCCTTGTGTGTTATTTGTTGTTTTTCCCTTGCTGCTTTTAATATTTGTTCTTTGTGTTTGATCTTTGTTAATTTGATTAATATGTGTCTTGGGGTGTTTTGCCTTGGGTTTATCCTGTTTGGGACTCTAGGGGTTTCTTGGACTTGGGTGGCTATTTCCTTCCCCATTTTAGGGAAGTTTTCAACTATTATCTCCTCAAGTATTTTCTCATGGTCTTTCTTTTTGTCTTCTTCTTCTGGGACTCCTATGATTAAAATGTTGGGGCATTTAACATTGTCCCAGAGGTCTCTGAGGTTGTCCTCACTTCTTTTAATTTGTTTTTCTTTTTTCCTCTCTGTTTCATTTTTTTCTACCATTCTATCTTCTACTTTACTTATCCTATCTTTTGCCTCTGTTATTCTACTGTTGGTTCCCTCCAGATTGTTTTTGATCTCGTTTATTGCATTATTCATTATATATTGACTCTTTTTTATTTCTTCTAGGTCCTTGTTAAAACTTTCTTGCATCTTCTCGGTCCTTGTCTCCATGCTATTTATCTGTAACTCCAATTTGTTTTGAAGATTTTGGATTATTTTCACTATCACTATTTGGAATTCTTTATCAGGTAGATTCCCTATCTCTTCCTCTTCTGTTTGGCTTGGCGGGCATTTATCCTGTTCCTTCACCTGCTGGGTGTTTCTCTGCCTTTTCATCTTGTTTATATTGCTGTGTTTGGGGTGGCCTTTCTGTATTCTGGCAGTTGGTCATTCCTCTTTATTGTGGAGGTTCCTCACTGTGGGTGGGGTTGGACGGGTGGCCTGTCAAGGTTTTCTGGTTAGGGAAGCTTGTGTCGGTGTTCTGGTGGGTGGAGCTGGATTTCTTCTTTCTGGAGCGCAATGAAGTGTCCAGTAATAAGTTTTGAGATGTCAGTGGGTTTGGTGTGACTTTGGTCAGCCTGTATATCGAGGCTCAGGGTTATGTTCCTGTGTTGCTGAAGAATTTGTGTGGTTTGTCTTGCTCTGGAGCTTGTTGGCCCGTGGGTGGTGCTTGGTTTCAGTGTAGGTATGGAGGCATTTGATGAGCTCCTATCGATTACTGTTCCCTGGATTCAGGAGTTCTCTGGTGTTCTCAGGATTTGGACTTAAGCCTCCTGCCTCTGATTTTCAGTCTTATTCTTACAGTAGCCTCAAGACGTCTCCATCTCCTTTTAAAGACAATGGGCTGCTTTTCTGGGTGCCTGATGGCCTCTTCCTGGAGAAGGCAATGGCACCCCACTCCAGTTCTCTTGCCTGGAAAATCCCATGGACGGAGGAGCCTGGTAGGCTGCAGTCCATGGGGTCGCTAAGAGTCGGACATGACTGAGCGACTTCACTTTCACTTTTCACTTTCATGCATTGGAGAAGGAAATGGCAACCCACTCCAGTGTTCTTGCCTGGAGAATCCCAGGGACGGGGGAGCCTGGTGGGCTGCCGTCTCTGGGGTCGCACAGAGTCGGACACGACTGAAGCGACTTAGCAGCAGATGTCCTCTTCCAGCATTCAGAAATTGTTCTGCAGAATTTGCTTGCCACTCAAATGTTCTTTCAATGAATTTGTAGAGGAGAAAGTACTCTCCCCGTCCTATTCCTCCGCCATCTTAGGACCGCCTCCTCTTCAGTTCCCAAAGCCTGAGGCTCACTGGCAGATCTGGCTTGGCTCCTGAGGCTGGTCCGAGGAGAGTGGCTTTCCTCCCCCCTCCATGCCGCTGAGTGCAGACAAGCTCCCCCATTTCCGGTTTCATACCCCGAAAAACTGAAGCAGGAACTCAAACAGATATTTGTATAACAATGTTCAATTCATAATCATCAAATGAATGAGAAAGTCTATAGACAAAGCAAAGCCTTCAGTCTGGGAAGATTCAGTTAACTCTTAATAATCTGATAATATTACAAATCCATAATGTTACTTGACTCTTACAAATTGCAGTCCAGAGGAACTTGTTACAAGTAGATAAAAAGGGCAAGACTTGAGAACTCTGGGGATGTGACTCCCAGGGAAACGATATTTTTGTGGAGCTGAAGCTCAAGGACTTCACAACAAGGGAGACACAGTGCCTTGAAAATGCTGAGCACTGAAAATGTAAAATATACAGTTTGTTGATTTCTTATAAAACTAAATATGCACCTACCATATGCTTTGGCAATTACACTCTTGGGCACTCACCCCAGAAAGATGAAAGCTTATGATGACCAAAAACTTGCTCATGGCTATGCATAGCTGTTTTATTTGTAATAGTCAAAAAGTGAAAATAGCACAGATATTCTTCAATGGGTAAATAGTTTAACTGTGGTGCTCCCATAACATGAAATACTACTCAGCAATTGAAAAAAGAAACTATTAGTACCTGCAACAACTTGGATAAATTGCAAAGGAAATATACTTGGGGGTGGGATTGGAGGGGGAACCATTCCCCGAAAGCTATGTATTGTGTGATTCCATTTGTATAACAAAGTATATAACAAAATTCACAATATGGAGACGAGATTCCTGGTGGCCAGGTTTTAGGGATGGAGGGAAGGGGAGAGTGTGAGTAAAAAACAGCAACATAAAGGATTCAACTGTTCTATATTTTTACTGTAGTGGATACATAAATCTGCACACGTGGTGAGACTTCATAGAGCTAATACACACATACACACACATGGGTACAAGTGAAAGTGGGAAATCTGCCTGAGAGAGATGAATTATCAATGTCAATATCCTGGCTGTAATATTGTCTACAGTTTTGTAAGATGCTGTCACCATCAGAGGAAACTGAGTGAGGAGTACAGTGGGTCAGGCTATCATTTCTTATAATTGCACGTGCACCTGTAATTATATCAAAGAAGTTTTAAAAGAGTAAGTAAATAAAACAAAACAAAAGGATGAGGGCCTGGCATTGGGCCACACAGCCAGCTGTCCCTGGACTCCAGGGTCTTTGCTTTACTGCAGACACCTATAGGAAACGAGACAGGGAGATGGGATTTACACGGAGGGGGCTCCTACAGACCTGGGCCAAACAGAAGCTGGTGGGTCCAGGAGTGACTCTGAGTCTCCCTCTGCTTCTAACTCTTTTTCGCTTCTTCTCTTCCCCAAATCATGCCTAAAAGGAAAATCAAGAGGTTCTCCCAAAGCAGGAAAGCTCTTTAACTGAAGAGTAGTGAGGGAAAAGAGGACATATTTCACTTTTGTTGTTCAGTCACTCAGTTGTGTCTGAATGCAATTCCATGGACTGCAGCACCCCGTACTCCTCTTTTCTCCACTATCTTCTGGAGCTTGCTCAAATTCATGTCCATTGAGTCACTGATGCTATCAAACCACCTTATCCTAGGCTGGCCCCTTCTTTCTCTTTTTGCCTTCAATCTTTCCCAGCATTAGGGTCTTATCCAATGAGTTGGCTCTTTGTATCAGATGGCCAAAGTGTTGGAACTTTAGTATCAGTCCTTGCAGTAAATATTCAGGGTTGATTTCCTTTAGGATTAACTGGTTTGATCTCCTTGCTATCGAAGGGACTCTCAAGAGTCTTCTCCAGTACCACAATTTGAAGGCATCAATTCTTTGGCGTTCAGCCTTCTTTATGGTCCAACCATCACATCCATACATGACTACTAGAAAAACCATAGCTTTGACTATACAGACCTTTGTCAGAAAAGTGTCTGCTTAACACACTGTCTAGGTTTGTCATAGCTTTCCTTCCAAGGAAAAAGCGACATTTAATCTCATGGCTGCAGTCCCCTTACTGTCTACAGTCATTTTGGAGCTCAAGAAAATAAAACCTGTCACTGCTTCCACTTTTGCCCCTCTATTTGCCATGAAGTGATGGGACCAGATGCCATGATCTTAGTTTTCTGAATGTTGAGTTTTAAGCCAGGCTTTTCACTCTCCTCCTTCACCTTCATCAAGAGTGTCTTTAGTTCCTGTTCACTTTCTGCCATTAGAGTGGTATCACCTGCATATCTGAGGTTGTTCGTATTTCTCTTGGCAATCTAGATTCCAGCTTATGATTCACCCAGCCCAGCATTTAGCATGATGTACTCTATCTAGTCAAGGCTATGGTTTTTCCAGTGGTCATGTATGGATGTGAAAGTTGGACTGTGAAGAAGGCTGGGCGCTGAAAAATTGATGCTTTTGAACTGTGGTGTTGGAGAAGACTCTTGAGAGGCCCTTGGACTGCAAGGAGATCCAACCAGTCCATTCTGAAGGAGATCAGCCCTGGGATTTCTTTGGAGGGAATGATGCTGAAGCTGAAACTCCAGTACTTTGGCCACCTCATGCGAAGAGTTGACTCACTGGCAAAGACTCTGATGCTGGGAGGGATTGGGGGCAGGAGGAAAAGAGGACGACAGAGAATGAGATGGCTGGATGGCATCATCAACTCGATGGATGTGAGTTTGAGTGAACTCCAGGAGTTGGTGATGGACAGGGAGGCCTGGAATGCTGCAATATGTAGGGTCGCAAAGAGTCGGACACGACTGAGCAACTGAACTGAACTGAACTCTGCATATAAGCTAAGTAAGCAGGGTGACAATATACTGCCTTGTTTTACTCCTTTCCCAATTTGGAACCCACCAGTTTTTCCATGTCCAGTTCTAACTGTTGCTTATTAACCTGCACACAGGTTTCCAGGAGACAGATAAGGTAGTCTAGTACTTTTATCTCTTTAAGAATTTTCTACACGTTTGACTTGGAAACACTTTCAAATGCTTTGTGCCCATTCCAAGGGCTCACAGAATGGTATGAATGCAGGGACCATCACTCACCTTGTTCAAATGGTGCTCTGACAAGTGATCACAACAGGCATGGGGCTCCCTGCAGTTACCCTGCACCAAGCCTCAGACCCCATTCCAGAGGGACATATGTATGAATGTGTGAACACCCTTAGGGTTGAGATGACACAGGTGAATCAGGGTCTCTTCCTTCCTGGGAAGGATGTGGTCTGGGATGGGAGTGATTATTAACAACTGAAATTTAGAGGAAAGGCAATTCAGTGTTGGAGATAATATGGGGTGACAATGACAGGAGGTGTAATTTCCCTCTGTAGGGATTTGTGATCTAGTTACCTACTTTTTTAGTAATTTACATTTGTGGCAGGATGATTTATCAAGCTGTTGTCTCTTCTTTGCCATGGGGCTTCCCAGGCTCTTTACCCAAGTGGTAAAGAATCCTCCTGCAATACAGGAGACTCGGGTTTGATCCCTGGGTCAGGAAGATCTCCTGGAGAAGGAAATGGCAACCCAACCTGAATTCTTGCCTGGGAAATCCCAGGGACAGAAGAGCCTGGTGGGCTACAGTCCATGGGGTTGCAAAGAGTCCGACACAACTTTGCAACTAAACAACAACAAACAACAGCAACAAACTCCCTTTTGCCAGGGAAGACTCCGGAGGTTGAAAGCTAATTTGAAAAATTCTCCTCTCTTCCAGGAAGTTCTGGGTTTCTGGTCTCTGAGATGGTTAATGGATTTTAGGTTTCCTGATCCCCAAGAATTGGACTATGAAGAAAGCTGAGCACTGAAGAATCAATGCTTTTGAACTGTGGTGTTGGAGAAGACTCTTAAGAGTCCTTTGGACTGCAAGGAGATCAAACCTGTCAATCCTAAAGGAAATCAATCCTGAATATTCATTGGAAGGACTGATGCTGAAGCTCCAATACTTTGTTCACCTGATGCGAAGAACTGACTCATTGGAAAAGCCCCTGATGCTGGGAAAGATTGAAGGCAGGAGGAGAAGGGGACAACAGAAGATGAGATGGTTGGATGGCATCACTGACTTGATAGACATGAATTTGAGTAAACTCCGGGAGTTGGTGATGTACAGGGAAGCCTGGCGTGTGGCAGTCTATCGGGTCACAAAGAGTTGGACACGACTGAGCAACCAAACTGAACTAATCCCAAACTAAAGTTGCTAGGCATCTATCTGTTCCACACCTGATCCAGGTGTTTCTGGAGAGGGAGGTCTGGGGGGATTTTGACTTGATGGAGGGGGAATTGCCCAAGGTGTACAACGGCTTCAGGGACAAGAGGAAAAGAAGATGGAGATGAATTTCACTAGAAGCAGAGTCTTGTTTTCAAAGCACACAGCGAGGCAGCTGACTTCTGATAAGGTGAGCTGATGTGCTTGCTGGAAGGACTACATCAAATGTCTGAGTCTGGACCATAGAGGTAGGGATGGAGACTTGTATTTTGAAAAACCATTTGGATGTTAGTGGCAGAAGACATGATTTACTGGTTTAAACAAAAATGGGAAAGTATTGATTCATGTAACTGACAAGTCTGGGATTAGGGCTACAATTAAGAGCTCATTTGATTTCGTCAGGATTCAGTGTCTCTCTAATTCTTGGCTAAATTCTTCCTGGTTTCTTCATTTTTCAGGTTTCACATGGTAAAACGATGCAAGCCAACAGCCTCAGAGGTAGATTCCCCAGGTTCAATGACAATGGAAAATGTGCCTCTGCCACGCGAGTTCCTATAAGCATCTCTCTGCTCCTTATTGGCTGTACTTTAAGGTTGCCTGATTTAACAAATAAATATACAAGATACTCAGGAATTTTTAAATTATTTCTAATTGTTGGTGATATTCATGGGACATAACTATTCTGTTTATTATTTATCTGAAATAAAGTATACCTAACTTGCATACCTCTTCTATTAATTATATTTCTCTGGGTATTTGACTTTCCACTAATAGTTCCTTGTTTGGCAGACTTTGCTTATGAAATTGCCTGCTGTTAGAGTCTATGTTCCATTTACACTTTAATATAGCTTATACAGTGTTCACAGCCAATTTACTTTCTTTTGTCTAATGAACATTTTTTAGTAAGACAGTAGGCTCAACATTATGAGCCAGTATTCTGATCATACACTTGTATAAAATTAACAGTTCTGAGAAGTGCTTTTCAAGTTTGATCTCGATTAAATACCTAATAACATTTTTTCAGTTGGGCACTTTGCTTTTACATTATTCAAGATGACATTTGCCTTTCTTGATTAGCAACTAAAATAATTATTATATCCCTTTAATTTTTAATTTTAATGAAAGTCAATTTGTAATGTATTAGCTCCAGGTATCGGAGAAGGCAATGGCACCCCACTCCAGTACTCTTGCCTGGAAAATCCATGGACAGAGGAGCCTGGTAGGCTGCAGTCCATGGGGTCGCCAAGAGTCGGGCACGACTGAGTGACTTCACTTTCACTTTTCACTTTCATGCATTGGAGAAGGAAATGGCAACCCACTCCAGTGTTCTTGCCTGGAGAATCCCAGGGATGGGGGAGCCTGGTGGGCTGAAGTCTCTGGGGTCGCACAGAGTCGGGCACGACTGAAGCGACTTAGCAGCAGCAGCAGCTCCAGGTATACAGCATAGTGCTTCAGTATTTTTACAGTTTACACTTGATTAAAAGTTATTATAAGATAGTGACTAGAATTACCTGTTCTATACAATATATCCTTATTGCTTCTCTATTTTATACATAGAAGTTTGTATCTCTTAATTCCATACCCCTAATGTGTAGACCACTCATTGGTCTACTTTGTTCTCTATATTTGTGAATCTGTTTTGCTACATAATTTCTTTTGCATTATTTTTCAGATTCCACATATAAGTTTATCGTACAGTATTTGTTCTCCTCTGTCTGACTTATTTCACTGAAAATAAGATCCTCTAGGTCCATTTGCATTGCTACAAATGGCAGAATTTTATTCTGGTGTGTATATGTGTGTGTGTCTGTGTATGCCACATCTTCTTTATCCATTTGTCAGTTGGTGGGTGCTTGAGTTGCTTCCATGACTCAGTTATTATAAGCAGTGCTGAGTGCATGTAATAAGAACATGTGGCTATGTGTATCTTTTTGAATTAGTGTTTTCATTTCCCCCCAGATATATACAGGATCATATGGTAGTTCTAATTTTAGTTTTTTGAGGAACCTCCATACTGTTTTCCATAGTGGCTGTACCACTTTACATTCCCATCAACAGTGTACAAAAGTTGCATTTTTTTCCACATCCTCACCAACATTTGTTATTTGTAGACTTTTTGATGATAGCCATTTTGACTGGTATGAGGTGATATCTCATTGTGGTTTTGATTTGCATTTCTCTAATAATTAGTGATGTTGAGCATCTTCTCATTTGCCTGTTACTTGAAGCAATACATTTTCCATCAATTCTTTTTTAAAACACAATTGAGTTTTTAAGTATTGGAGTACTTTAACGAAATGGTTTGATTTTTCTTTAATTTGCATATTCTTATTGCTAAAGAGATATTGAAAACTGAGCAACAAATAAGTAGCTTTACTCAAATGGATTATATAAAGGTCAACAAGAAATTTGTGATCTTTCTTTCAGAATTAAATTAAGATTTAAGTGCTTCAAATAAACTAAAGATTCTATCAACTTTTTAATATTTGTTAAAGAAGGCCAATGGATTTTTTTTTTTTAATGAGAGCAGACTGAAGAGTACTAAACACTAATAAAATCACAAAACTCCTTTAATCATTCTGTTCAAACATTAGAAATGCTGAATTAAGAGAACACACTGTAGCTGGCACCCCACTCCAGTACCCTTGCCTGGAGAATCCCATGGATGGAGGAGCCTGGTAGGCTGCAGTCCATGGGGTCGCTAAGAGTCGGACACGACTGAGCGACGTCACTTTCACTTTTCACTTTCATGCATTGGAGAAGGAAATGGCAACCCACTCCAGTGTTCTTGCCTGGAGAATCCCAGGGACGGGGGAGCCTGGTGGGCTGCCGTCTATGGGGTCGTGCAGAGCTGGACACGACTGAAGCGACTTAGCAGCAGCAGCACTGTAGCTGGCAATAGAAATTGATGTCAAGAAAGGCCATCAGATGCTGTTTGAGCAGTGTTATATAAAACAAGGGCAAGACAGCCAGCGCCTTTATAGAATCACCTTTGCTTCAACTTTGAATAGGATTTCAAAATCCTTTGAAAGGATTTTACTCTCAGTGGCCTTATACTCAAAACTTTTTCATGAGAAAAATATTGCACAACAGAAATTTTTTCTGCATTGTCATTACTAGCATCCATGGCTGTGACAAAACAGTTGAGGTGCTCAGACTTCTGATAATCTATGCAATAGTAAATGGAGCTAGTGCATTTTTATTTTCCCAGTGGATTTCATGTGGGCACTTGAAAATTTGCTTGAGTTTTGGAATTAGAAAATACTTCTGGTAGCAGGACACCTGGACATTTGAGTTGAAAGACTGAAAATACACTATGTAGAAGGCCATTGCAATATCTGCTACAATTATTTAATTCTCTGAAAAAATCTGTCATTTTGCTACTTTCTTTGGTACTAGTTGGAAAACTCATGCATCTCTTATGCCTACTGTTAGGATATGCCAGCTTACATTTGACTTTGCTATTGAATGAATAATCACATGCTGCACAAAAATCTTCAAAGAGATCTTTCCTTATTTCCATTGTCCAGAAAATTTACCATGAGTTTTACATTTTTGCTTTGACACTTGGGACTTCAAATACACATCAATAAAATAATAGATAATAGCAACCATCACAATCACAAAAGAGAGTGCATTTGATAATCTCATGGCAGTTTCAGTGCCAAACCCATAACTAACCCGAAGCAGGTTGAACCATTGAAAGTGTAAATTTGTGAACTAACAGTAAAGCAAACTTGGTATTGGCGCAAAAAGGTAAACTTTCATTTGCCGGCAAAGTACAGTCTTGAAAGGTACAGTCTCTGAAGAAAGCCAGAGCTTTCCTGTGTGAGGTTTCAGAAAGCCTGGTGTTCAAGAAATGATGGGCTGTCAGAATGGGGTGTTTGGGAACGAATGGCCTTTCTGTGGTTAGTGTGGTCTCTGGCGTTAGGGGGCTACTGACCTGCTGACTTAGAAGCATGGCCCAGTGAGTAAGACTGTTGATGATTGGCTGGGTTTAGAGTCTGTGGACTGACACAAAGTTATTTCTAATTAGTAGCGATTACTTGTTCACCACATGGAATTTTCGTCAAGTAATAGTCTCATCCTTTCTGCAGTATGAAAAATGTGTTCTTTGATTTCTCAGTCTCTGTTTTTGGTTTTCCCTCAACCAAACCTTCAGGGAGGACCATGGAGAATTGTCCAGATTTTTATTTATGGAGGTGTGATTTTCAGCCAATGTTGCCATTTACTGTGGTGAGAAAATGCTTTAACTGTCAAATTGGTATAATTTATTTAAAAACAAAAATCTGTGTTCTGGTCATTTAGAGCATTCTGAAAGTCAGTACAGGATGTAGGACGAAATTATCTTCTAGAGAACATGTCTGTATTTATAGGATGCTGCCCAACACCCTAGCTTCCCCAGAGTATCACTAATTGAAATGGAACAATATGTCATCTATTTAATAGCCATTTCTCTTCAATTCAGTTCAGTTCAGTTGCTCAGTCGTGTCCGAATCTTTGCGACACCATGAATCGCAGCACGCCAGGCCTCCCTGTCCATCACCAACTCCCGGAATTCACCCAGACTCACATCCATCGAGTCAGTGATGCCATCCAGCCATCTCATCCTCTGTCGTCCCCTTCTTCTCCTGCCCCCAATCCCTCCCAGCATCAGAGTCTTTTCCAATGAGTCAACTCTTTGCATGAGGTGGCCAAAGTACCGGAGTTTCAGCTTTAGCATCATTTCTTCCAAAGAAATCCCAGGGCTGATCTCCTTCACGATGGACTGGTTGGATCTCCTTGCAGTCCAAGGGACTCTCAAGAGTCTTCTCCAACACCACACTTCAAAAGCATCAATTCTATGGCACTCAGCCTTCTTCACAGTCCAACTCTCACATCCATACATGACCACAGGAAAAACCATAGCCTTGACATAGACGGACCTTTGTTGGCAAGGTAATGTCTCTGCTTTTCAATATGCTATCTAGGTTGGTCATAACTTTCTTCCAAGGAGTAAGAGTCTTTTAATTTCATGGCTGCAATAACCATCTGCAGTGATTTTGGAGCCCCCCAAAATAAAGCCTGACACTGTTTCCACTGTTTCCCCATCTATTTCCCATGAAGTGATGGCACCAGATGCCATGATGTTTGTTTTCTGAATGTTGAGCTTTAAGCCAACTATTTCACTCTCCACTTTCACTTTCATCAACATGCTTTTCAGTTCCTCTTCACTTTCTGCCATAAAGGTGGTGTCATCTGCATATCTGAGGTTATTGATATTTCTCCCGGCAATCTTGATTCCAGCTTGTGCTTCTTCCAGCCCAGCGTTTCTCATGATGTACTCTGCATAGAAGTTAAATAAGCAGGGTGACAATATACAGCCTTGATGTACTCCTTTTCCTATTTGGAACCAGTCTGTTGTTCCATGTCCAGTTCTAACTGTTGCTTCCTGACCTGCATACAGATTTCTCAAGAGGCAGGTCAGGTGGTCTGGTATTCCCATCTCTTTCAGAATTTTCCACAGTTGATTGTGATCCACACAGTCAAAGGCTTTGGCATAGTCAATAAAGCAGAAATAGATGTTTTTCTGGAATTCTCTTGCTTTTTCGATGATCCAGCGGATGTTGGCAATTCGATCTCTGGTTCCTCTGCCTTTTCGAAAACCAGCTTGAACATCTGAAAGTTCATACTACTGCTGAAGCCTGGCTTGGAGAATTTTGAGCATTACTTTACTGGTGTGTGAGATGAGTGCAATTGTGTGGTAGTTTGAGCATTCTTTGGCATTGCCTTTCTTTGGGATTGGAATAAAAATGGACCTTTTCCAGTCCTGTGGCCACTGCTGAGTTTTCCAAATTTTCTGGCATATTGAGTGCAGCACTTTCACAGCATCATCTTTCAGGATTTGAAAGAGCTCAACTGGAATTCCATCACCTCCACTAGCTTTGTTCATAGTGATGCTTTCTAAGGCCCACTTGACTTCACATTCCATGATGTCTGGCTCTAGGTCAGTGATCACACTATCGTGATTATCTGGGTCCTGAAGCTCTTTTTTGTACAGTTCTTCTGTGTATTCTTGCCACCTCTTCTTAATATCTTCTGCTTCTGTTAGGGCCATACCATTTCTGTCCTTTATCGAGCCCATCTTTGCATGAAATGTCCCCTTGGTATCTCTAATTTTCTTGAAGAGATCTCTCGTCTTTCCCATTCTGTTGTTTTCCTCTATTTCTTTGCATTGATCACTGAGGAAGGCTTTCTTATCTCTTCCTGCTATTCTTTGGAACTCTGCATTCAGATGCTTATATCTTTCCTTTGCTCCTTTGCTTTTCACTTCTCTTCTTTTCTCAGCTATTTGTAAGGCCTCCCCAGACAACCATTTTGCTTTTTTGCATTTCTTTCCATGGGGATGGTCTTGATCCCTGTCTCCTGTACAATGTCACGAACCTCATTCCATAGTTCATCAGGCACTCTGTCTATCAGATCTGGATCCTTAAATCTATTTCTCACTTGCACTGTATAATCATAAGGGATTTGATTTAGGTCATACCTGAATGGTCTAGTGGTTTTCCCTACTTTCTTCAATTGAAGTCTGAATTTGGCAATAAGGAGTTCATGATCTGAGCCACAGTCAGTTCCTGGTCTTGTTTTTGTTGACTTTATAGAGCTTATCCATCTTTGGCTGCAAAGAATATAATCAATCTGGTTTCAATGTTGACCATCTTGTGATGTCCATGTGTAGTCTTCTCTTGTGTTGTTGGAAGGGGGTGTTTGCTATGACCAGTGTGTTCTCTTGGCAAAACTCTATTAGTCTTTGCCCTGCTTCATTCCGTATTCCAAGGCCAAATTTGGCTGTTACTCCAGGTGTTTCTTGACTTCCTACTTTTGCATTCCAGTCCCCTATCATGAAAAGGACATCTTTTTTGGGTGTTAGTTCTAAAAGGTCTTGTAGGGCTTCATAGTACCATTCAACTTTAGCTTCTTCAGTGTTACTGGTTGGGGCATAAACTTGGATTACTGTGATATTGAATGGTTTGCCTTGGAAATGAACAGAGATCATTCTGTCGTTTTTGAGATTGCATCCAGGTACTGCATTTCGGACTCTTTTGTTGACCATGATGGCTACTCCATTTCTTCTGAGGGATTCCTGCCCGCAGTAGTAGATATAATGGTTATCTGAGTTAAATTCACCCATTCCAGTCCATTTGAGTTCACTGATTCCTAGAATGTCTACATTCACTCTTGGCATATCTTGTTTGACCACTTCCAATTTGCCTTGATTCATGGACCTGACAGTCCAGGTTCCTATGCAATATTGCTCTTTACAGCATCGGTTGTTGCTTCTATCACCAGTCACATCCACAACTGGGTATTGTTTTTGCTTTGGTTCCATCCCTTCATTCTTTCTGGAGTTATTTCTCCACTGATCTCCCATAGCATATTGGGCACCTACTGACCTGGGGAGTTCGTCTTTCAGTATCCTATCATTTTGCCTTTTCATATTGTTCATTTCTCTTCACCTTGTGTAAATCCTCTGTTGACATCTTTGCCTACTTATCCATATTGTTTTAGTTATTATATTTCTGAATCTCTTTATGTATTAAAGAAAATAGTTTTTTTAATACACTATGATTGTGCATATTTTTCTCAATTATCATTTATCTTTTGACTTTATTTTTAGTGTAGTTTGCCAAACTAAAGTTTTTGAATTTTATTTTCAATTTATTAACCTCTTTTGTATGTATTTCCAAATTCTGAGTGACTTTTACAAAGGCCATTCCCAATTCAAGGATACAAAAACATTCTTCTATGTTTTCTTGTCAGAGAAGGCAATGGCACCCCACTTCAGTACTCTTGCCTGGAAAATCCAATGGACGGAGGAGCCTGGTAGGCTGCAGTCCATGGGGTTGCTGAGAGTCAGACATGACTGAGCGACTTCACTTTCACTTTTCACTTTCCTGCATTGGAGAAGGAAATGGCAACCCACTCCAGTGTTCTTGCCTGGAGAATCCCAGGGACGGGGGAGCCTGGTGGGCTGCCATCTATGGGGTCACACAGAGTTGGACACGACTGAAGTGACTTAGCAGCAGCAGCATGTTTTCTTGTAATTCTCTTATAGTTTCTTTTTTTTTTTTACATTTAAATTTTAATTCTCTTGGGAATTTATTTTGAGTACCATGTGAAGTCTAGAGCCAACTTGATTATTTTTCTCTAGAAAAAGATAAAAATCAAATTTGGAGATCAATCAAAAAATCTGCTGAGATCACCTTTTCCACATTTGAGAAGTCACCTCTACCATGTACCAAAGTCCCCAGTATATTTGAGTCTATTTCTAGATTTTTAAAAGTCTGCTCCTTTGGTCTATCCACATAGGCGCACCCCCTGTTTGAATTACTGAGACTCTGGCGAAACTTGTGCTCGCTGGTAGTGTATTCCTCCCTTGTTACCTTTCCTTTTTAGAGTTTTGCAAGCTCTTGTTATTTATTTTTTTCTAGATTAACCTTAGAGTTAGCCTGCCTGGCTTCAAAGCTAAGCAAAGTAAAATAAAGCAGAGACCAAAATCTGTTGTGTGCTCATTGAGGTTACATTAATTTATGAATAAATTTGGCAGGCGTGTCACCTTTGTGACGCTGTGCCTTCCTCCCTAGGAAAGTGGTATGCCTCACAATTTTCTCCACGTCTTTTATTTTGTACCTTGTTGTTGTTTAGTCGCGAAGTCATGTCTGACTCTTTTGTGACCGCATGGACTGTAGCTCTCCAGTCATCTCTGTCTAGGGAATTTCCCCAGCAAGAATACTGAAGTGGGTTGCCATTTCCTTCTCCAGGGGATCTTCCTGACTCAGGGATCAAACCAGTGTCTCCTGCACTGCAGGCAGATCCTTTACCACTGAGCCACCAGGGAGGCTCATTTTGTACCTTAATGGTGTTTTGATGTTTTCTTAAACACAGTCCACATTTAAAAATTGTTTATTCCTATATATTTGACCTTTTTCATTATTATTATAGTTTTTTCATTTTATCTTCCAACTGCATTGTTTAAGTATTTGAAAGTCATTGATTTCTGAATAGTGATTTTTATCCCACCACTTTATTAAATTCCTTTTACTGCTTACAATCATTACTAAGTTGATAATTTGGGGTTATTCAGATACATAAGCATAACTTCTGCATATGTTTATGGTTTCCCTCCTCTTTTCAACTTCTTATTTAATTACACTGGTGAGTGCAGCTAATACAGAGAGAAACACTCTTGGTAGTAGTGCATGTAACAGTTACCTATTGCTACTGTAATACTTCAGAACAAACTATCCCCAAATCTAGAAGTTTAGAACAGCATCTCTCATGGCTGCTCAGACAAGTTGCCTGACAGTTCTGTAGGCTGGGTTCCACTATGTATTTTTAGTCAACATAGGTCAGATGGTCTAAGATGGACTTATCTGGGAAAGTTTATATATTAACTCAGATCACCTCCTTGTGGCCAAATGGTGTGGCCAATTTATTTATTTACTTTTCTTGTGGTCTTCCCTAGTGGCTCAGATGGTAAAGAATCTGTCTGCAATGTAGGAGACCTGGATTCAATCCCTGGGTTGGGAAGATCTGCTGGAAGAGGATATGGAATCCCCATAAGTTTGTGAATAAATGAAGTTAGTTTACCAAAAATAAATAATGATTCTGATACCCTTGAGGAAGAAATGGGTGTGACCAGTTTTCCTGAGTTGAACTCTCACAGTTGCCACACAGAACTTGGATTTGCAAGAGAACTAAGGCAAACCTATTGGGAGGACATGCTGCTGGGGTATATATCTCTGTTATCTGGTTCTGAAGTTCTCAACCTCTGCCAGAAAGATGAGACCATATGCTGAAATGTTTTCAATCTTCAAAAAATTATTTTCCTGTAAAATATTTATTAAAGATCATGAAGGTTGCCATAGGCAGAGCTGAAGCTGGTCCAGTTTCCTTTCAGACATCTTCTCTGTGAGTACAATAAGGTTCCAGGGTATTTCTCTACTCTTAATATTTTTCCTTTCCAAGATAGAAAATGGACTGAGAAAAAGGTATTTACTGAGGTGTTTGCACTAAAGGAAAAAGCCAGATACATTTTCAATTCTCCACATCAAATACACAAAATGTCCAAAACTAAAAACTTGAATACATTAATAATGTAAACTTGTCTTTGCATTTCCCTGTGTGTTTGGTAAATGCATGGCCAAGAAAAACTGGTCACATTTTATAAAATCACTCAAGGGTCTCTTGGGACCTTCTTGTGTTCTGCCAGAACTCACACAAAACACAGAGTTCAGTTCATTTCCTTCCTTAATTCCATCCCCATGTGACATGTCTGGACAGTTGTATGCATTCTGCATGTGTCTGTTATAGATGAAATAACAACTATGGCTTGAAGAGCATAAGGACTCATGTGAATAGGGTTAATTCAGAAATCAAAATAAAACAAGAACTTGAAGATATGAATTGCCAAATAAAATTAGTCTGCCCGTGTGGAATGACCTATGCCATTGAGAATGATGGTCTGGAGACATTCTTTAATTTTTAGCTTGTACATCAGATTTAATTTTGAGATGAAAATGAGTTGTAAACCCTGTGGCTTAGTAGAGAATAATATACTAAAAGAAAATGAATTACAGTGATCTTTCTCCTGAAATTAATTAGGGCTTGCTTTGTGGGTGGCAAAATGGAATAATAGGGAGATGGTTCATACAGTTTGAGGAATGAAGAGAGGCCCAAAATAAGAAAAGGAATCATGAGATCAAAATGAGGAAAACCAGGGCTGGAATGTGGAGTAGAGTGTGAAGCAGGTGGGAAAACTGATTGTAGATGAATGGGCAACAATAGTGCCAGAACAATACCTGTTTATGTAGCATGGAGAGAAGGCATTAATAGCAAGGGACAATATAGGGCTTGATGCAGTAAAGGAAATGAATAGAAGTAGATAGATATTAATTGACAATTATTTTTCAAATCTGTGGTAATAGAGAGGCACCAGTAATTCAAGGGAGAAGGCAATGGCAACCCACTCCAGTTCTCTTGCCTGGAAAATCTCATGGAAGGAGGAGCCTGGTGGGCTGCAGTCCATGGGGTCGCTAAGAGTCAGACATGACTGAGAAACTTCACTTTACTTTTCACTTTCATGCATTGGAGAAGGAAATGGCAACCCACTCCAGTGTTCTTGTCTTGAGAATCCCAGGGACGGGGGAGCCTGGTGGGCTTCCGTCTATGGACACGACTGAGACGACTTAGTAGCAGCAGCAGTAATTCAAGGCATAGGTTACCAGTATTAGGTATTGCCTTAAAGTGCTAAATGGTAGTTAAAAATGGCATTTACTTCTACCTTATATGCATGAATTGATTATTGTTGAACATTTTCCCACATATTTGCTTATAATTTTTCTTTTATGAATTATTTATACTTTTTTTTCTGTTTGTACTGGACAAATTTATTTTCAAAATGGAAGTAGCTTTATTACCTTTGCCAGTAATAAACAAAATAATAAAAGTTGTATGTACACCTTATAAAATTCAGATTTTCAGCAAAGGATAGAGAGAGAAAAATCAATCATGAGAATAATATATTATTATTATTTTGGGCTTGCCTGGTGGCTCAGATGGCTAAAGAATCTGTCTGCAATGCCATAGGCCCAGGTTTGATTGCTGGTTTGGGAAGATCCCCTGGAGAAGGGAATGGCTACCCACTCCAGTATTCTTGCCTGGAGAATTCCATGGACAGAGGAGCAAACAACTATTTTCATAATGTTTATGAAAATTAGATTTAGTAAAAAATTTCATTGTGAAAAATATACATAACATAAAATTTATTGTTTTAGCCACTTTTGAGTGTAACACTATGGTGTAAACACGTTGTATTTCATCCAATTTTCTCACTTGCAGTGATAACGTCTCATGTAAAAAATAAAGATACAATTCTTTAAATGTTCCCTGTGGTTGCATTGTAGGGCTGGCCCATTGATGGACATTTGGATGTTTCTAATGTTTTTAGCTGTTAAAAACCATGTTGCGATGAACATTCTTATGTCATTCCTGTACATTTTTGCAGACCAATCTATTTACTTTAGGCTGAACCCCAAAGGGTGAATGGCTGGAATGAACAATAATCACATTTGTAATGCAGATGACACATATTGTCAGATTGACTTTCAGAAATGCCATAACAGTTACACTCCTACCAGCAGGAAATGAGCTTATGGATAGTGATAGCAGAGGGGCTTCACAGGTAGCTCAGTGGTAAAGAATCTGCCTGCCAATGCAGGAGCTGCAGGAGATGTGAGTTTGATCCCTGGGTCAGGAAGATCCCTTGGAGTAGGAAATGGCAACCCACTCTAATATTCTTGCCTGGGAAATCCCATAGACAGAGAAACCTGGTGGGCTACCGTCCACGGGGTCTCAAAGAGTTGGACATGACTCAATGACTGAGCACCCATGTCATAGTAAAACAGGATTTGACTCATTTAACTACCTCATGACCATTCCTTGGAGTACTCTTGCATCAATAAGGGGTGTGAGAGACCCTGTGGTCTAATGGTGTAGAACACTTGG
Organism: Bubalus bubalis; assembly: GCF_019923935.1. Lineage (NCBI taxonomy): Eukaryota > Metazoa > Chordata > Mammalia > Artiodactyla > Bovidae > Bubalus > Bubalus bubalis. The sequence continues at coordinate 141,334,286 of NC_059159.1, forward strand.
AAAATTTGAGTGAATGCAGTCATAGCTCTTGTATATTTAACACTGGTCTTGAATAAACAGTTAAATTTTATATTAAATTAGTAGGATTTCTAAAAACTAATGATAAAACAGCAACGTATCCATTAAGTCATATGGTCTGTTTGGGTGTAATCAAGAAGGACAAATCTGACTCCATATTGGATCTGTTTATTTTATTTTAATCTTTGTATTCTATTGCTTTTGCTTCAAGTTAAGAATGTTGCTTATGGCCTGTCATACACAGGATAGCCTGTTCTCAAGACTTTGACCATTTAAAGGTATAACACTTCCATTCACATAGAGATAAAAAACCTGTAGAACAGAGAATAACATTTGTCTTGTTGGAGGTTCACAGGAATGTAGTGACCTGACCTGTGTGCAGCAAGACCAAAGGATTCCAAGAAGTTTGCAGTAACCAACCACACTCCCTCTCCTTATAGTATAAAAGAAGCCTGAATTCTAACTCGGATAAGATGGTTCTTGGGGACACTAGTCCACCACCTTCTTGGTCTGCTGGCTTTCAAAATAAAGTTTCTATTTCTTGCCCCAATAATTCTTGATTTATTGGCCTGTCGTGTAGTGAGCAGTATGAGCTTGGACTTGGTAACATATGTTGTTGATTTTCTGTTGCCCATTCATCTATTGACTATCCACCCATCCATCCGTCCATTCTCTTCCTACTTCCAAAAATAACTCAAGGTGTTCTTGATATATTGAGGTAGTTTTTTGAATTGTAGTTTGTAGCCATTTGTATTAGAATTGAGCTTCCTGGATGGCGCTAGCAGTAAAGAACCTGTCAATGCAGGAGATGTAAGAGACATGGGTTTGATCCCTGGGTTGGGAAGATCCCCTGGAGGAGGGCATGGCAACCCACTCCAGTATTCTTGTCTGGGAAACCCCATGTACAGAAGAGTGTGGAGGGCTACAAGTCCATAGGGTCTCAAAGAGTCGGACACAACAGAAGAGACTTAGCAAGCACACATGCAGTAGAAGAGCTCCAGGTGCTCTTTCAAAATGTAGATTTTTGATTCTCACCACGAACCAGCCAACTTGGAATCTCTGGAGCATGGGGCCTGGGCAGCTTGCTAACAGCCCCTCCTATACCACATGACTCTGGAGCATCCTAAGGTGTGTGGACACCAGGGACTATTGGGATGTTGGAGTGTGGAAATTTGATTGTCCAACTAAGTTAATTAATCTCTGTATGGAACACCACAGTTGTTCTAATTTTGTGGTTATTTTTCCAACCATTTGTTGCTTTTTTTTTTAAACTGGGAGTCATATGAAAAATGTTGCCCACACTCATATGTTATTACATAACTTTAGTAATCCCTTCATCCCGATCCAGTATTTTTCTCTAAGAAAAGACACTTTGTAGGGAAGGAAAACATCTGAATAACAATATCCATTTATTTTTCAAGAGAAGTTTTGAGGAAAGTTTTAAGGAAATTGTCAGGTGTTTTCAAAAGCCACACTTTTGCCCTGAAGGCAAAGGGTGAAAACTTGGATCTTTTGAGCCTCCTAATGCCACTGGAAGAACCCACAATTATGTGTACTTTATGAGGGGTACCATGGCTTGTAGTCTTTTCCTAATTCACAAGGTAAGAGTCACCTACGATTAACTGCCCAAGATACAGTTTTCAGAGCTCTGCCCCAAAGACGCTGAATTGGAATCTCCAGGGGAGTGAATTGAGAATCAGATTTTAAACAAGTACCCTGGATGATTCTTCTATTTAGGCACATTTGCTTTTGGAATCAGGTGTGTGTGTGTGTGAGTGTGTGTGTGTGTTTGTGTGTTAGTTGCTCAGTCATGTCCAACTCTGTGACCCTATGAACTGTAGCCTGCCAGGCTCCTTTGTCCATGGAATTCTCCAGGCAAGAATAACTGAAGTGGGGTTGCCATTTCCTTTTCCAGGGGATCTTCCTGACCCAAGGGTAGAACCTGTGTCTCCTGCATGGCAGGCAGATGCTTTAACATCTGAGCCACCCTGCCGAATGTGGTATGGAATCAGTTATATGTGAGTTTAAATCCTCACTCTGTTACCTTAGCTTGATGATCCTTGGCAAATTACTGCTTTACTTCTCCAAACCTCAGTTTCTCTATTTATAAAATTGAGATGCTTCCTTACTCAGGCATCTTGTAAGAATGAACTAAACTAATAGTAGGTTAAGTTGCCAATACAGTGTCTAAATGCAGTCAGACCTTAAGATTTGTTACTTCCCATCCTACTCCCCTTAGAATGATTATGTTTGTTCAGATCCTACTGACGTTAGGAATTTATGATTGCCCTTCATGCAAATAATCCAGACTAGCTTGCTGGCAGGGAAGCATATGGGAAAACCACAAAAGGAAACTTCTCCCTGTAGATCTGAGCTCTGTTTTTCAAATTGTGGTCCATACATGTGAATCACCTATGACTCGCTTTAAAAATAATTAAATCAATAAACTAGGCTCCTGGCTCTGACTCCATACTCATCAAATCAGAAACTCTAGGAGCAGCCATAACCAGCCTTTACAACAAGGACTCTTAATAATCCTTACGTATCTGAAAGTTGAGAGGCAGAGAGAAAAAGCTCCTAACAGTCAAAAGAACCTCCTTCCAGAGAGTGTCCAGAATTGCTGGCTGACGTCCCAGTGCCTGTGCCATAGCGCATCTCATTCATCAACATCCTCCTTGGTAGGCAGCATCCTCCTCTGTCACTCTCATTCCAGCTGGAGTGGAAAAGAAATTTGATCTAACATTTCCTGCAATGCCTCTGGTTTCCATAGCCTACTCTCCTGGTCTCCCTCCACACGCTCTCCTGGCAGCAAGATTTGTGCACCACTACTGGGTTATATCATCTCCAGTTGACAGTGGTCCTTCTGAGACTGTTGGCCAAGACGACGACCTTTGTTGAAAAATCATCTAAGAAGCATGATTCTGAAAACAAAATGCTGAAAGTACAGCATGTCCTGAGGGCTGCCTTGCAGAAGTGACAGGTGGTAACTGGACTGAACCCAGAGATTTCTGAATATTCCAAGAACAAGTGTCCAGTTTGGGTCCCTCCTAGCCTCTCAGTTTTCCAATGACATCAGCCTCAGTGTCTGAAGATAGGGAGCACATCAGATTCTAGACTTGTTCTAGTTTCAGGGATGCTGGGCTTGTCTGCTGACTTCAAAATCAGGAGTCTCTATTCCTTCAAAAATCAAGCTCCTGTGCCTATGTTCTGGCCGATACCTAACAAATAAGAGCAGTTTCAAGCTCAGAGATGGAGCTTTGTTTCTTCTATGGCTGTGCACATTGGTTAGTGGTAAAGAAAGCCCCGCCCAGAATGTACCAGGAGAGATCCAAGCAAATGAGGTCCTGAGCTTCCCAGAACTCAAGATGATCCTGAAGTTCGTGTTCAGGTTTGTACTCTCAAGAGAATACCAGGGGAATAAAGGGGGAAGCTCTGCCCTTATCTTCGAACATAGATCATTCTCTGCCCTCGCCGAGTGGAGATAAAGAGTGATTTAAGGCAAACAATATCTGAACAGCATTCCTTGTCCTGGCTTTTAATTAAAGGAATCTATGAAAGATCAGCATTAACTCACTCAGGTCTCCAAGGCCAAAAATGATTCACATAACTGAAAACAAAAACAAAACCTAGCAGAGCTCCCCCTTTGCCAAACTTATCCAGGCTAGCTCTCTGTGCTGCTGCTTTTCATTTGATAACAGTTTGTCCTAATGTTAATAATTCTTGTATTCAAGGAACACATGTTCTTGAGTCAAATGCCTTAACAAATTGATGATCCCAGTTTCCTGTGGATTAATTTTCAGGCGTAAGAAATAAATTGTCGAAGTGTAATCCCATGGTTCAGCTACAGGTTGAACAAGTTTTCCCTAGAAAGTTGTCAAGGAAATCCCAGATACAGATGGTGTCACAGGTTGGGAGGTAGACCTGTGATGGATTTTGATGTGTGGGATATTTATTAAAGGGTGTCCATGGGAAGGGGGAAGGGAATAGGAGTGAGAAGAATGCAGACACATGGCAGTCTTGGCTGACGCCATCGAAGCTCTGGAAATAGAATGGCCCTTCAGAGTTGCCCCAAGTTGAGGTGAGATGGACCAGCAATTAGATATGAGCCGCCCCTGGGAGGGTGTCACTTTGGACAAGGCAACTTCTGTAGCTGAGGCAGTCCTGTGAGGGGCTAATGGTGAAGTTTTTGGGCCAACAGCATTCTCAGTGACTGAGACCAGTCCTTCACTGCAGGGGGCCAGCTGGGCGCAACTTTATGTCCACCATGGATGGTGCTCCATCATGTGTCAATAACACCCGTTAGAAATACTCTGGTGTGATTTGGCACCGCTACTCACTTTGCATTGAGGGTCTCTCCCTTTCTCCCTCTCTTGTTCTTATCTTCTCTAGCTCTTTGTCTTATTCTCTCTCCTGCCTTTCAAGATAATTCTCTACCCAGCTTCTACCATTAACATTTGTTTTAGCATTCAGTGACTCCATCCACATCGGTCCCTGGTTTGAGCATGGTGTTTTGAGTGCTGACCCAAACCTCTGCCTTCCAGTTTATAGCTTTAGGAATATGTGCCACTCCCACTTCTTCTTCTGATAAGTCATCACCCTTTCTGTGTATCACCTCTATCTGCAAAAAGAGAACACTAAACCCCAGCTTTGTTTGAGATAGGACAGCAACCTAGAGGCCATGTACTGTCTTTGACACTTAGCTTTGTCATTTCCCTTGAGAAAGTCCCTTTGAGGGACTTGGGTTTGGGTTTGGATCCAGCCTTGGATGCTTGTATATTGCCTAGCTCCCAGCCTTTGGCCCTCCTAAAAATGAGCCGGCTACTCATTAAGGACCATACAGCAGAGCTCATATCCATGAATTCTGAGGGAATGTCACTGAGTGTCCCTTACTATCCAAGGCCTGTAGATCTGGAAGGATCATAGCCGCTAGCATTGGCGCCTCAGCAATAACAACTGCTTTGTATTTTCTGCTCAGATTCAGCTGAAACTCATCGGAAATCAGATCTGATGAGGGCCTTAGTTCTGGTGACTACACTAACCTCATCTGATCAGATTTCCAGTTAGTCAAGCTGGTTGCTGAGTCCTTTGTCCTGTTGATTCCTTGAGGCCAATTTGGAATGGTGGTGCTTCATGAATAATCCATGGGTATTAACCAGCTGCATACATAAGGGCATTTCCACTGTGTCTTTGCCATGGAATGTTAGATGGTTCTGATGTAATTCATAAGTAATCAGGAAGCGCTAGGCTCTGATTTAAAGTATCTAGAGACCTTTGAGGGTCCTTTCAAGTTTCCAAAGGAAAGGCATGCTATTAACTGTGAGTGGTCATAACAGGGGAATTTCCCCTGGAGAGGCTTTAATGTCACCATTGGCTATATTACAGGGACAAAGAAATATATGAGATACTTCTCAAAATGTTTGAAACAAAACTTGATGCCAGCTTTTTTTGGTTCTTTTGGTTTCTGCTGTTGCCTTAATCACCAAGTGGTGTGGGTTAAAACAAAAGCCGTAATTAAATTGAGCCTAGTTTGGGGGGAAGAACTGGGCAACTCTCTGCTTAAACAGAAGCAGGTGGTGTTGGAATGCTCAGTGGAAGTGAGCTGTGAGGAGGGAATGCAGATTTTTTTTTTCATTGAAATCACAGTTAAAAATACTTGTGCCAGGCTGTGATTAAGATATATACATATATATCTCTTAATTTTATGTTTATATACATATATACATATAAAAACTAGGATAGATGTGTGTGTGTGTATATATATATATAACTGAGATAGACATATCTATCTCAGTTTCAGAAAAACTGTGACAGAAATGCAATACAGTTTTAATTAGGGAGTGATCTTTTGTGGTAAGGAGGGTGGGATTTGTTTCTTTGCGTGTATGTGAGTGAGAGAGAGAGTTTATTTTAAGGATTGCTGTAAATAAAGATGTTCTCCTGTTCCAATTAGAAATGTGATTTAATTTGTACTCCATTCAGGAACTCATCCATGCTGGAATGGCCATCATTTATGTAGCAAATTTCACAATGGAAAGGAGGACGGATGGAAAGATTTGGTCAACACCTCACTGGCTATCTGGGACAGGAGAGCTGCCCTGCCTCTCAGGACTCCTGAGAGCAGGAGTCCTGCTTTTCCTAATCATCCTAAGATGTTCATTCCTGAGGGCATGTTTTGGTGGACTCTCCCAGTGGGGTCACATGTCTCCATGGCATGGGGAATGAAAAGGGCCACAGCCCAACTGCTGAAATTTCCATTTCCCTCAGCTATTGCTGTCAGATAAAATACATGATGTTCAGTTAAGTCTGAATTACAGATAAATAATGGATAATTTTTTATTAAGAGTATGTCCTATGCAATACTGGAGACTAAAAATTACTCATTTTAAACCTAGACTTCAAGTTTAACCTCATGTCCTCTAATTTTATTTGTTATATCTGGCATCCTTACCTCCAAAGGGCATTTTTTCCATCTGATGGAAAGTGAGGCTGACACTTTTTGAATTCTTAGATTTTTTTGGTTACTGTTGTTGTCATTGTGCTTTTTAAAAAATGTGTCATTGTTATTTTTGATCTTATTAAATTCACAAGGATGCCTGGATGGAATGCCTAGCTCCCATTCCATCATTAAAATAGAGGCAGGTTTCATGATTTCTGCTTAAGAAAAGGCTAATAAGGCGGCCAGCATATGCTCCCACTTGTACTTTACCATTCCATTTTTCTTAGTTGAAGGCACAGTGTAAATGCTAGTAACTTGGCAAGTTGGTTCTTTGAGGATTTTTTACAGATGAGGAAAAACATTAGGGTTGTGCTTTGGAAAGACTTGTTATAAAAACAAAGGAAGCTTATTAGAGACCCTGATAGGACCAAAGATGTTTAGTAAAATTTGTGGTGATATTACAGGTTCTGTTTCCAGCTCTGATGATACTTAGCTGTGGACCTTAAGCAAAGCACTTAATCTCTCTGGGCCTTATTTTCTCCTTTTACAAAATGAGCTGGCTGGATTAGCTGACTTTGAAGGTCCATTCTGACTCTCTTATTCCACTAAAAATATGTAATTTTTCCAATACTTCAGTACTATATCATTTCTGATTTGATAAATTGGGAGTCTAATTCTGTGGAAAGCTAGGGTAAACTACTTTCCGGGCATAGACAAATAACTCCAATGAATAGCAGTTGTTTTATCAGTTCAGTAACAGCAGCCTGTTCGAGCAGCAGTTTCTAGTTTATTCCATTGCTCATCTCACAACTTTTGTATGGATTCTCACAACTTTTGTATGGATTTGAGGAATCAGAAAGTACAAGACAGGGTCTCTGTCTCAGTCTAGTGGGTGTGGGGTAAGGATGGTTATGGAGAGGGACAAAATGAACAAGTCAGAAGCTTGTGGAAAGTACTAGGCTAGAGACAATGGTGGAGTGTGAATGCAGCACATATGACTTGTTTTTAAGCAAATTGTTTCCCTAGATGTTGGTGATTGAATTCACTATAAATTCTAGTATCTCTAGTGTCTGGCCACTCTGATCAGATGCAGAGTCAGAATCACATTATTTACTCCCATATTATGGCAAGTGTGTACTCATGAACTGGTGCACACACACACAGGTGAAAGCTTTCTAGAGAGGGAAAAAGCAAGAAGTTATATGTGTAGAAGAAAGGAAAGAAAAGAGCAAGATAGAAGAACTGCTGTTCAAAAGAGTCACCCTCTTGTCTCCATTTTTCCTATTGTATATTATGTCACTAAGATAGTGATAGTTGCTTAGTCATGCCTGACTCTTTGCAACCCCATGGACTGTAGCCTGCCAGGCTTCTCTATCCATGGAATTTTCCAGGCAAGATGACTGGAGTGGGTTGCCATTTCCTTCTCCAGTCACTAAGATAAGAATATGTCTATTCTATACTATGTCACTTTTTAAAAAAATAGCTGAAATTTATGAAACACTCACTATGTGCTAATCATTAAAATCCCTATGTAATAGATATTCAGTACTATTTTTAACCCATTTTATTGAGGAGGATAGAGGCATATATATTTTTTGTTTGTTTGTTCGTATGTTTGTTTTGTATGTTTTCTCTTTTTTTGATTGAGAAATCCCTCTACTGTTTTTACAGTGTAACTGGTCCAGGTCTAAGAAATCTATATATTATTCTTCTGAGAGCTTTCATTTCCTAAGGAATTAATAATTATGATTTTGTGAACTATTTCCTTGTAGCTGGCTTTTCATAACTCAAATACAATGCTTTTACAACTATTTTTCATATTTTCCCCAGATCCAACTGAATAGTTTTTTCCTCATTATTTCAGAGGGGATGGTAGTTATGCAATGTGTATTTCTTCCCTTCAGCTCCATGCCTAGAAGATAGATCAGTGTATTATTTGAATTGGTTTGCACAAATAATTCAGAAATCATCTTTTAAAGAACTATTAGATATGAATGTGAGCATTCCAAACTGGGTGTTAGATTAGAAGTCACCAGATCAAAGCTATGTTTAACAATTATCTATGTAAGTATTGTTGAGAAACATTTGTGAAGCTTTGATGAGGAGCTGGAGGATGTGGGCGGCAGTGGGGTGGTGGAGGGTGGAGACTGCTCTTGGCTGTGTTAGCTGTCTGCGCCGGCCACTGGAGGATGGGGAGTAATGAAGGACAAAGCAAACGCTGACCGTCCTCTCTCTTACATACCTGGGAAATTCATCTAGAATTTATTAGCCACATAAATCACTTTTCTGCAGAGCGTAGCCATAAATCACCACAGAAAGATTGAAATGGTATCATTTCTTTGGGAATAATAAGCTAGAGGTGGTATAGCAGTCCAAAAGCAATTATAACACAATTAAACGTTCAGGTTACTCCCTCTTCCTCATGATTTATGCCTGAGAAAAGTGCACCCAAAGGTCTATATTTTCAAAAGGAGGTCAGAGCTGTCCAGGAGCCAAGAACAGCAAAAAAGACATTGACGATTGCCAAGCAGAAGACCAGCAATTTGCCCTTTCTTTCTTAGAAGGGAAAATGTTATACCACATAAAACATGTAAAAAACAAAAATGCCACGTAAAACACATGTATCATGTGTGCAAGCAAAACATGTATACCACATAAACATGTTGAAAGCACATATCCTATGTAAAATATGTGTATAATGAAACATGTAACATAATACATACCATGCAAACATGTAAATATGTATGTCATATCTGTAAAAAACATGTATTCTAGGTAAACATGCTGACATGTAAAACAGGTAAAAATATGCATACTATGAAAACATGAAAAAAAGATGTGCATCAAAACTGATTTATATCTTAATGATTTTTCTAAGAGTCTAGTAGGGCTTCCCAGGTGGCAGAGTGGTAAAGAATCTGCCTGCCAATGCAGGAGATGAGGAGATGAGAATTCAATCCCTGGGGTCGGGAAGATTCCCTGGAGAAGGAAATGTCAACCCACTCCAGTATTCTTGCCTGGGAAATTCCATGGACACAGGAGCCTGGCAGGATTGCAGGATCTCAAAGAGTCAGACATGGCTGAGTGACTGAGCACGAGAAACAATATGTTGGTTTAAGGAAATTATGACATAATCTGAAATATGATTTCAAATAGCCTTAGAGTCCTAGAATATTTGAGATGGACAGGAAGTTAAAGATCATTTTCTTCAGCCAAATAGATATAGGAAACCATCCGACAAACAAACATTGGTTGACTTCCTACTAGGTGTATAGGGCTAGTCTAAGTATTTTAGGTAAAAAAGAAGTAAAATGACACCCAATACATGAGTAACAAAGGAAAAAAAAGGGATGATTGGACTCTTCAACATTAAACACATTTATGTATCAAAGGAATTATCAAGAAAGTTAAAACACCTTAGAAAATGAAAGAAAATATTTTCAAACCATAAATTTGATAAGGGTCTAGTATTAAGAATATAAAGAACTCCTACAACTCAGCAAGAAAAGTGAAAGTGAAAGTCACTGGGTTGTGTCCACAGTGAAAGACAAGTGAAAATGAGTCACTCTTTGTGACTCCATGTACTATATAGTCCATGGAATTCTCATGGCCAGAATACTGGAGTAGGTAGCTATTCTCTTCTCCAGGGAACTTCCCAACCCAGGAATCGAACCAGGGTCTCCTGCACTGCAAGCGGATTCTTTACCAGCTGAGCTACCAGGGAATCCCCAACAAGAAAAAGACAATCTAAAAAAGAGGCAAAAGACTTGAACAAATGGTTGATGATGATATATAAATGGCCAGCAAGTCCAGGAAAATATGCTCAAAATCGTTAGTCATTAGGGAAAGGCACATCAAACCTATATGAAAATGTTCTGGAACTTGACAAATGTGGTGGTTGTACAATGTTGTGTGTATACTAAATGTCATTGAATTTGACACTTCTAAATGGTTAAATTTTATGTTACTGTAAATTTCACCTTTATTGAAAAATAAAGAAGTGCATTGTAGAATAAAAAGGGCACTGGATTTGGAATCACACTTGGGTAGTGACTTGGCTTTTCTTTCTCTTTATATGAACCTGAAGAAATCATTCAGTTTCACTCTGGAAAATGCACATTCACAAATAGGTAGCGTTCTAACCTACCTCAGTTAGGTATTCAGGTAACAGTGGGTAAACAATTGAGATAACATATGAGACACTTTCCTATCTGTGATTATTATTTCATATAAACTAGATATTGACTAAGCAAAACAAGAACACATGCAAAGTAATACTTGTGGGGAAAATGAAGCACAATTACTGTGGAAAGGAAGAAATGAAAGAGTGAGCTAAGTAAGGTGGAGAGGTGCGGGCAGCAAGACTTGCAGTTCCTGGTCCTCTGCTGGCCTGTCCACATGCTGGGAAGGCAGGGGCTCACTGTGCATTAAGCAAAGGATCAGACAGTAGTGGGAGAGAAAGGAGAGAGGGTTTGGCTCACTACAGTGGGATAAACTGAGAGCTGGCTAACGCCTGGGATGTTAAGGGTCATCACTGTGTGTGGGCTTCCCTGGTAGCTCAGCTGGTAAAGAATCCACCTACAGTGCAGGAGATGCCAGTTTGATTCCTGGGTCAGGAAGATCCCCTAGAGAAGAGATAGGCTATGTACTCCAGTATTCATGGGCTTCCTTGGTGGCTCAGCTGGTAAAGAATCTGCCTGCAATGCGGGAGACCTGGGTTTGATCCCTGCGTTGGAAAGATCCCCTGGAGGAGGACATGGCAACCCACTCCGGTATTCTTGTCTGGAGAATCCCTGTGGACAGAGGAGCTTGGCGGGCTACGGTGCACGGGGTCACAGAGTCGGACATGATTGAGGGACTATGCACAGCACAGCACCATTTGACAGCCCTCAACGTTGGCTGGGTCAAACCCACTGCTGCTGACTCAAGGGCTGCTGATTACATTTATTTTGCGATGTGCAGACATGCCTAGTTGCCTGGGCCTCTGGGTACAATAGTGATAATGATGCAGTGTATCAGCCTTGCTTCATTTTCCTTGAGAAACCCAGCTCACGTGCTCACTGGTGGTTGACTCTGCCAAGGGATAGATGGAGAAGGAAGATCCTAGGGACCCTTAGGGAGGCATTTGTGCTGGCACCCAGGAAACGGGTTGCTATTGTCTTGAGTTGTGTGCAAACTGCTTTATTTTTCAGAGCAAGGACATGGAAAAAGCTTTTGTTCAGGGAACAAAAATCCTTTGTACAGTGAATCAGCATAAGTCTGAGAGGCAAATTCATTCTGTTGCTTCCAGTAAAGGAAAAATATGTTATTTGATAGTGGCAGGTAATTATTTATTATGTAAATACTTGGTTTTGCTTTAAATAATACCTAAAGCTGTATGTATATAATCATATAACTTAACTAGAATTCCTATTCTAGAATGAGGAAAGAATCCATTTATTAGCAGTCAATGTCTGTGAAATGGTCACACAAACAGAACTTTAAAAATTTTAGGCTAACGTAGGACAAATTAAAAATTTTGCAGATCTTCAGCCTTCACTCTGTATGTACTTGCACATGCACACATGTGCTTGTCACATGCATGTGCAAGAGTCTGTGTAAATGCCTGTTGCTGAAGGACCACGAAGCTCTAGCATAGATGTGGGTCTGACCTTGAAACAAAAAGCCCAGTTCATCTGACAGCTGCTCATTGGCTCAGAGCAGTCATGGCTTCAAGTGTCCATAATATAAAAAGTGGAGGTGATTCACCCAAGATTAGATTAGTTATTTAAATAACCACAAGGTGTCTAACAGAATTGAACTTGAACTCTCAGAGCTTCAGATTTCCTTCTTTTTGATAAGGCACATATTTCTATTGAGAAGGGAGAAGGACTTTTCAAATATTACAGAATAGATGAGTAACATATCAGTTGACCAGACTTATGCAAAGGTAGATTTACAGGGAATATGTGATAAAGGCAAAATTGTTCTTCAAGGCATTATCAAGACCTCTCTGTTATTGCGATGGAATATTTTAATGATAGTTGCCTGAAGAACTGCCCTGAAGAAACAAAAGCCAGAGGAGAAAGTGCTGAAGGTCTTTGACTGTTTGGGAGAAAAGGTCAATATGTTGAGTTTGTGTGCACATGCTCAGTCACTTCAGTGCTGTCTGACTCTTTGCGACCCTATGAAGTGTAGCCAGCCAGTTTCTCTGTCCATGGTGATTCTCCATGCAAGAATACTGGAATGGGTTGTCCTGCCCTCCTCCAGGGGATCTTCCTGACCCAGGGATTGAACCCATGTCTCTTATATCTCCTGCATTGGCAGGCAGGTTCTTTACCACTAATGCTACCAAATCTTGGGCCCCAAGAGAAGAGGAGACAGAATGGGGAGGAGAGGAGAGGAGAGGGGAGGAGAGGAGAGGGGAGGAGAGGAGAGGGAGGACAGGAGAGGAGAAGAGAGAGGATGTAGTAGGGCTTCTCAATTTGGTGAAAGACATGACAGTCTAGGGAAAACAAATGAGAAAAAATGGTTATTTTTCTCTTTTTGAAGGCTTTTCCCTTCCCTGCCTCTCCCAGCAAAAAAATTAGAAATATGTAGAATTATGAAATAGTTTTGAATGATGAAAAATATGTTTAAGACAAGGTGTTTACATGGCATTGAATTCTGAAAAATGATTTTTTAAAATTGTGTAAGAAGACTTCCTGGGAAACATATTGTTTTTGTTCATTATAAGCCATCATAATGAAGAACCAGACATGACAGAATCAGCTTAGCGTGGCCCAGCACAGCAGTGATAAACAGGATTGTTACAACATTCCAGAGTAGGCACCAGGCACATTTCTCCATAAAGGGAGTACATTTCAGTGTTGGCAGTGGCTGCTAGGGGGTCAAGGGCACTGAGACATTTCATGAGTTACTAATGCCTATCAACCAGTTAATCACTTTTCTGGATTGGGTGGGGTTCTCACTGCCCAGGTATTTGCTATTCAAGTTTCTGGAGTTATGAGGTTATATAGAGAGTCACCATAAGAGAAAAAATAATTGGTCACTTTAAAGTTTAGTCCTCCCTCAAACAGCGTTTCCCCTTTACAGTAAAGTCAATTTTGCTGTCAGATGTTGTAGACACCCAGTGATGCAATGTAGATATAGTATTAGGCCCAGGAGGGTGTAATCCCTCTCTTGAAAATGAGAGAGGAGAGCCTCTTCAGTGACCTCATGGAGTTCTCACTTGTATCTAATGAGGTTTCTGGCCACAGAACAGCTTTTTATGGACTTGGAATCAGGGAGGTCACCCTGCCAGTGGGGAAGGCCATAGTGTGCCCACTCCATGCAGCCCTTGGTATGTCCTATGCTGTGTGTCCTGAAGGACACTGAAGAAGCTGTCATGCTCATGTGTGTCTTGTCCCTTTGGGCTGCTGTAATAGAATACTACAGACAGGAGGCCTTATGAACAACAGAAACTTATTTCTTACAGTTCTTGAGGCTGGAAAGTCCATGGTAAAGTGCTGGGATATTGGGTGTCTGGTGGAGTCCCACTTCCTGGTTCATAGACTGCTGCCTTCTCACTGTGTCCTCACATGGTCTAGGGACTGGGCTACTCTCTGGGATCTTTCTTATAAGGGCACTAATCCTATTCATGAGGACTCCACCCTCATGACCTAATCACTTCCCAAAGGCCCAACCTCCAAATACCATCTTGGGGGTGGGGTGGTTAGATTTAAATATATGACTTTGTGGGGAACACAAACATTCAGTCCATAGCAACATGTATAGATGAGAGAGTGAGGGAGAATAAACCACCTAAAAAGTGACAAGAATGAAAATAACAGCAGACCATGGAGGTTATCAATTGTATATAAAGTGTGTTTTGCTGACTGTCATTGTTAGCCTGTGCGGAGCCTAGACACACACCATAGTGACAACACAGGACTGGACACCTGCCCTGCATCTATAGCAGGACAAAAAACAGGCTTGCTTATTTTACTCTATAGTCTTTAGTTTATATTGTCTATAGTCTTTTAGAGACTATAGTCTTTAGTATTTTTTTTTTCCAAAAATGAGCAAGGAAAAACAAAGCTTGATGCAGTCATATGAGTAAAAGCCAAAGAAGCAAGAAAGGGTTGCAGTTAAGAATTTGGAAACACCCAGAGGTCCCCTCTGAAAGGTCTTTGTGGGCAAGATAATCTCTGCATCCAGCTGTAGTGCTTCCCTAGACTGCCAGCATCCTTGGTTGTCATTCCATCTGAATCTGCCAGCTCATTTTTGTCGAAATCCATCTTCAAGGGTCCTGGATTCAGAAAACTTCAGAGGACTTTTGTGAAAGAAAAGAGAATGACTCTATTGAGTCCCTGGAATAATTTTAGAATATTATTTGTGCTCCCCTGAATCTTTAAAATCTGGACTTCTCTGGTAGTCCAGTGGTTTAGGATCCACCTGCCAATGTAGGGGACAGGGGTTCGATCCATGGTCTGAGAAGATTCCACATGCCGTGGGGCAACTAAGCCCATGAACCACAACTACTGAAGCCCAGGCATCCTAGAGCCTGTATTCTGCAATGAGAGACGCCACCACAATGAGACGCCCGAGCACCACAACAAAGAGTAACCATCCCCCAACTCCCGCTCACCACAACTACAGAAAGCCCTTCTGCAGCAAAGAAGACCTAGCAGAGCCAAATATAAGTAAATAAATAATAAAATAATGTAAAAAACTAAAACCTAAGGCAGAAATCCTTTGAGAATTTAATACAAAGCAGAGAAATCCTGTGAGCATGAGAGTACACTGGTACTGTATTTATTGATAATATAAAACAAGCAGGACCTCCAACAGTTGGTGTTGAGAAGTCACATTGAAGGGTAATGTCTGATGCAGGAAACTCTCTAGGATCCATCCATCTTACGATGGGCAGCATTCACGTCCTCACTTTTCTTCTTTCCTTTCTTCTTGCTTGCTTCTGTAGGATGGGAAAGAGGTTGATTTGTATCAGAACAATCTCAAACAGATGAGAAATAAGGTGTGTTCCTTCTCCACTGTATACCATAGATGACACCAGAAGGTATAATACTTCTTTTTCAACCTTAATGTTGGTGTTTTCCTGGGTTCTCATACATTTGTCAGGTTAGCATAAGCTGGCAGACCTCATCATGTGTTAGGTTAGATTTCTTAAGGTTCATTGATACACAATTCCATGTAAAGATATATTAAATTTGTACACATAGTTCTCAGACAATACAAAACAGGATCCTTTTATGAGCAGTCTATGTAATGTGTCTTCCTTCTTTCTCTGCTCTCATTGGCTTTTCTCCCTTAAAACAATCTAATGACATTTTATTGTGTCTACCTCTCCACTCTTCTCTTTGGTTTCATAGGGCAAAGTGAGGAAAAAGGGTAGGAGCTTCCATGGTGATAGCTTTTGTCCTGCTGCACATGATATATTTTACCTTCCTAAACACAGTTAAGGCTGTATATTGTCACCCTGCTTATTTAACTTATATTGAGATACATCATGAGAAATGCTGGGCTGGAAGAGGCACAAGCTGGAATCAAGATTGCCGGGAGAAATATCAATAACCTCAGATATGCAGATGACACCACCCTTATGGCAGAAAGTGAAGAAGAACTGAAAAGTGTCTTGATGAAAGTGAAAGAGGAGAGTGACAAAGTTGGCTTAAAGCTCAACATTCAGAAAACAAATATCATGGCATCTGGTCCCATCACCTCATGGGAAATAGATGGGGAAACAGTGGAAACAGTGTCAGACTTTATTTTTTGGGGCTCCAAAATCACTGCAGATGGTGATTGCAGCCATGAAATTAAAAGACGCTTACTCCTTGGAAGGAAAGTTATGACCAACCTAGATAGCATATTAAAAAGTAGAGACATTACTTTGCCAACAAATGTCTGTCTAGTAAAGGCTATGGTTTTTCCAGTGGTCATGTATGGATGTGAGAGTTGGACTGTGAAGAAAGCTGAGCGCCGAAGAATTGATGCTTTTGAACTGTGGTGTTGGAGAAGACTCTTGAGAGTCCCTTGGACTGCAAGGACATCCAACTAGTCCATCCTAAAGGAGATTAGTCCTGGGTGTTCACTGGAAGGACTGATGCTGAAGCTGAAACTCCAATACTTTGGCCACCTCATGCAAAGAGTTGACTCATTGGAAAAGACCCTGATGCTGGGAGGGATTGGGAGCAGGAGGAGAAGGGGACGACAGAGGATGAGATGGCTGGATGGCATCACCGACTCGATGGACATGGGTTTAAGTGAACTCCGGGAGATCGTGATGGACAGGGAGGCCTGGCGTGCTGCAATTCATGGGGTCGAAAAGACCTGGACACAACTGAGTGACTGAACTGAACTGGACTGAACTGAAACACATCAAGAGACAGTTTGTCAATGGAAACTCAAAGCAAGTTGGATCCATAGCAGTACCTCCCCACTTACTCCCATCACTTGCCAAACAATAGCCCAGTATAGTATATTCCTTTTTTTATGGTTGCAGATTTTTTGAAAAGTTCACATTTCTCCAAAAGACATATTGAGGAAAATAGGTGTGACCCTTTCAGGAAAAAAAGGCATGGGGATGGCTTGATGTTATACCAGAAAATGAACTTCTCTCCTTAAAATGTCTTTGACACATTTCTGCATACCAAACAGCCAACACAATGTTTGGCATGATTGCAGGCTCAATAAATGCCTGATGGATTGACCTGTCATCTAGGATATTCTCCTTAGCCAGAAAAACAATGATGACTTTTGTTACAGCCAATACCTGGGAAAGAGTGTTGGGGTTAGTGATGCCACGTCTTTAAACACACTCTAAAGTTAGATTGGAAATATGTTTTGTTCAGAGATGATATTGTGAAAGTACAAAGAGTCCAAATTAGAAGATAGTTCATCAAGCAACTGATGGAAAAAAGGTGAAGCTTCCAGAAAGAGGGTAGGAATTAATATTTGTTGTTGAACATTTGCTATATACCAGACAGTGTGATCCTCAGAAGTATAGATGAGACATACATTGTTTGATGTAATCCCCTAAAGGGATTGGGTTTATGATCTCCATTACACAGCTAAGAAAACAGAGGTACAGGGAAGGTTGTAGATTGTATAGGATTACAGTTAATGAGCATCAGAGGCCAGTATTCGAATCCAGGTTCAGTTAAGTTCAGTTCAGTCGCTCAGTCGTGTCTGACTCTTTGCAACCCCATGAATCGCAGCACGCCAGGCCTCCCTGTCCATCACCAACTCCCGGAGTTCACTCAGACTCATGTCCATCGAGTCAGTGATGCAATTCAGCCATCTCATCCTCTGTCATCCCCTTCTCCTCCTGCCCCCAATCCCTCCCAGCATCAGAGTCTTTTCCAATGAGTCAAATCTTCACATGAGGTGGCCAAAGTACTGGAGTTTCAGCTTCAGCATCATTCCCTCCAAAGAACTCCCAGGGCTGATCTCCTTCAGAATGGACTGGTTGGATCTCCTTGCAGTCCAAGGGACTCTCAAGAGTCTTCTCCAACACCACAGTTCAAAAGCATCAATTCTTCAGCACTCAGTCTTCTTCACAGTCCAACTCTCACATCCATACATGACCACAGGAAAAACCATAGCCTTGACATAGACGGACCTTTGTTGGCAAAGTAATGTCTCTGCTTTTGAATATGCTATCTAGGTTGGTCATAACTTTCCTTCCAAGGAGTAAGTGTCTTTTAATTTCATGGCTGCAGTCATCATCTGCAGTGATTTTGGAGCCCATAAAAATAAAGTCAGCCACTGTTTCCCCATATATTTCCCATGAGGTGATGGGACCAGATGCCATGATGTTTGTTTTCTGAATGTTGAGCTTTAAGCCAACTTTTTCACTCTCCACTTTCACTTTCATCAAGAGGCTTTTCAGTTCCTCTTCACTTTCTGCCATAAGGGTGGTGTCATCTGCATATCTGAGGTTATTGATATTTCTCCCGGCAATCTTGATTCCAGCTTGTGTTTCTTCCAGTCCAGCGTTTCTCATGATGTACTCTGCATAGAAGTTAAATAAGCAGGGTGATAATATACAACCTTGATGTACTCCTTTTCCTATTTGGAACCAGTCTGTTGTTCCATGTCCAGTTCTAACTGTTGCTTCCTGACCTGCATACAGATTTCTCAAGAGGCAGGTCAGGTGGTCTGGTATTCCCATCTCTTTCAGAATTTTCCAGTTTATTGTGATCCACACAGTCAAAGGCTTTGGCATAGTCAATAAAGCAGAAATAGATGTTTTTCTGGAACTCTCTTGCTTTTTCCATGATCCAGCAGATGTTGTCAATTTGATCTCTGGTTCCTCTACCTTTTCTAAAACCTGCTTGAACATCTGGATGTTCACAGTTCACATATTGCTGAAGCCTGGCTTGGAGAATTTTGAGAATTACTTTACTAGCATGTGAGATGAGTGCAATTGTGCAGTAGTTTGAGCATTCTTTGGCATTGCCTTTCTTTGGGATTGGAATGAAAACTGACCTTTTCCAGTCCTGTGGCCACTGCTGAGTTTTCCAAATTTTCTGGCATATTGAGTGCAGCACTTTCATAGCATCATCTTTCAGGATTTGAAAGAGCTTAACTGGAATTCCATCACCTCCACTAGCTTTGTTCATAGTGATGCTTTCTAAGGCCCTCTTGACTTCACATTCCAGGATGTCTGGCTCTAGGTGAGTGATCACACCATCGTGATTATCTGGGTCCTGAAGATCTTTTTTGTACAGTTCTTCTGTGTGTTCTTGCCATCTCTTCTTAATATCTTCTGCTTCTGTTAGGGCCATACCATTTCTGTCCTTTATCGAGCCCATCTTTGCATGAAATGTCCCCTTGGTATCTCTAATTTTCTTGAAGAGATCTCTAGTCTTTCCCATTCTGTTGTTTTCCTCTATTTCTTTGCATTGATTGCTGAGGAAGGCTTTCTTATCTCTTCTTGCTATTCTTTGGAACTCTGCATTCAGATGCTTATATCTTTCCTTTGCTCCTTTGCTTTTCACTTCTCTTCTTTTCACAGCTATTTGTAAGGGCTCCCCAGACAGCCATTTTGCTTTTTTGCATTTATTTTCCATGGGGATGGTCTTGATCCCTGTCTCCTGTACAATGTCACGAACCTCTGTCCATAGTTCATCAGGCACTCTATCTATCAGATCTAGGCCCTTAAATCTATTTCTCACTTCCACTGTATAATCATAAGGGATTTGATTTAGGTCATACCTGAATGGTCTAGTGATTTTCCCTACTTTCTTCCATTTCAGTCTGAATTTGACAATAAGGAGTTCATGATCTGAGCCACAGTCAGCTCCTGGTCTTGTTTTTGTTGACTGTAGAGCTTTTCCATCTTTGGCTGCAAAGAATATTATCAATCTGATTTCGGTGTTGACCTTCTGGGTGATGTCCATGTGTAGAGTCTGCTCTTGTGTTGTTGGAAGTGGGTGTTTGCTATGACCAGTGCGTTTTCTTGGCAAAACTCTATTAATCTTTGCCCTGCTTCATTCCGTATTCCAAGGCCAAATTTGCCTGTTACTCCATGTGTTTCTTGACTTCCTACTTTTGCATTCCAGTCCCCTATCATGAAAAGGACATCTTTTTTGGGTGTTAGTTCTAAAAGGTCTTGTAGGGCTTCATAGTACCATTCAACTTTAGCTTCTTCAGCGTTACTGGTTGGGGCATAGACTTGGATTACTGTGATATTGAATGGTTTGCCTTGGAAACGAACAGAGATCATTCTATCGTTTTTGAGATCACATCCAAGTACCGCATTTCGGACTCTTTTGTTGACCATGATGGCTACTCCATTTCTTCTGAGGGATTCCTGCCCGCAGTAGTAGATATAATGGTTATCTGAGTTAAATTCACCCATTCCAGTCCATTTTAGTTCGCTGATTCCTTGAATGTCTACATTCACTCTTGCCATATCTTGTTTGACCACTTCCAATTTGCCTTGATTCATGGACCTGACAGTCCAGGTTCCTATGCAATATTGCTCTTTACAGCATCAGACCTTGCTTCTATCACCAGTCACATCCACAGCTGGGTATTGTTTTTGCTTTGGCTCCATCCCTTCATTCTTTCTGGAGTTATTTCTCCACTGATCTCCCATAGCATATTGGGCACCTACTGACCTGGGGAGTTCCTCTTTCAGTATCCTATCATTTTGCCCTTTCATACTGTTCATGGCGGCCAGGAGGAGCTACCCTACGCCCGAGGCCAGGGGCGGCGGCCGGGAGGACCAACCCCAAGTCCAAGGAGCCATGGCTGCGCAGGCTCAGGAGGGCCTAGAGGAGCTATTCCACGTTGAAGGTCAGGAAGGGTGGCGGTGAGGAGATACCCCTCATCCAAGCTAAGGAGCAGCGGCTGTGCTTTGCTGGAGCAGCCGTGAAGAGATACCCCATGCCCAAGGTAAGAGAAATCCACGTAAGACGGTAGGTGTTGCAAGAGGGCATCAGAGGGCAGACACACTGAAACCATACTCATAGAAAACTAGTCAATCTAATCACACTAGGACCACAGCCTTGTCTAACTCAATGAAACTAAGCCATGCCCGTGGGGCAACCCAAGACGGGTGGGTCTTGGTGGAGAGATCTGACAGAATGTGGTCCACTGGAGAAGGGAATGGCAAACCACTTCAGTATTCTTGCCTTGAGAACCCCATGAACAGTATGAATCCAGGTTATCCAACTTCAAAACCCATGCCTTTTCCCTAACTGGGAAACATCCTTCTTGCCCCACTTAGAGTTAGGAAGTTGTTAATCCCATTGGGAGTTAGGAAGTTGTTAATCCCATTGGGAGTTAGGAAGTTGTTAATCCCATTGGCATGGAGAATCTTCTGAAAGGTAGAGTTCTGTGCAGGGACTGTGATCAAGATGCTTGGTGTGAGAAGGAAATCAGACAGGTGTCCCTGCCAAGGCCTGGGGCACTTGCCCAACTCTCTCGTGGGAGCTACAAAGCCAGAGGGCCAAACAGGGGACTGGCCCAGAGCAATGCTTAGAGGCAAGGAAAGTTCACAGCTCGAGTTGCAAGAAGGCGTATGACACAGATAGAATTCAAGCTCCAGAAGGCTGAGAAGTCTTCCTTTTGGAAGCTTATGTGTTGACTTTCAACACAGACAAAAATAGTGTCTGCTGAGCAGAAAGGGAGGGGAGATTGGAGAAAGATGCTTCCAGCTATATCAGTCTTTTCTCCTTTTAGATTGTATGCAGTTCAGTACACTATTACTTACATTTAATGGTTAAAGTCGCACTGAGCTCAAAAGATATAAGCTCACTTTTTGCAAAACTCACCTTTTAAAATTGGGCAAGAAAAAAATCGGTAAGTACAGTAAAGTAGGAAAGAATGTTTCGTAGAGAAATATGAAGTCCTCCCGGGCAGATCCAAATGTTGAGGGGATAATGTGAGATCCTTATTATGAAAATAAACAAATAAACAGAAGTCCTTTGTTGAATACCTATAAAGGATTTCTGGAGTCATTTGTATGCCTTTTGGACTTGGAGATTGGCATAATTAGGAGAAAAGGGATCAAAACCAGGATCTGGCAACCAGGAAACCATTTCAAATATAGTTTAAACTGTTAAATTACTTCCAAGTCTAGGCTCTGTCTGGGTCCTCATCACAAGGTTGTACACAGGAGGTGGCTCCAGGGAAAAGAGGCATTCTAGACACAGATGGAAACAGGCTTTTCAGAGGGAAATACCCAAGGGATGGGAGAAGTCTTCTTTTTCAGTTTCTTCCTCTTAAATATTTCATTACTGCATATACCACTGGGTACAGTGACTCAGACTGTAAATATATTGGAGAGACATGAGGTGGTTTAAAAAAATATATTCCCATTATATCATATGACATGACTGAAAAGGGAGAGCTTGCCAGATTTTTGTGTGTGTTATGGTGATGCTACTTTTGTATCATTGAGGGAAACTCTTTTATGAGTCTTCATTCGGTTTAATTAAGAAATTCAGCTCATGGGAGAGAGTGAGTTTTGAGCTCCATCTTTTGGAGCTGGATTATCCATGTCCTCTTGATTCTGGTCTCCTGAGATCTTTAAGTTCCTTGATCTTAGACTAGAGAGATTCCACATCGCTCCATAGGTGATCCCAGAGAAAATCAAAAGAGCAGATGCTGCACTCAGTGTTGGGTGAGTGATTGTCCCCAGCTCCTGACAGGGCACCTGGGGGAGGAGTGAGGTTAGTACAGTTGCTTCCAGAGAACTGTGCAAAGCCAACACTGGCCACTGTGGGCTTCACCATACACATAATTCTTCCTACTTTTGGCAAAGAGTCTAGTGAGGGCTGAAATCACCTAAGAACTTAAAGTGGAAAAAAAAGATGTACGAGAATGGAAGAATCAAGGCTAATTCTACATAGAGGCGACTCTGTGTTTTTTTATATTTTCATGTGTGACGAACTCCCCAGTCAAATCTGGGCATGGCTGGAAATACTGGACTTTTCTAGAAATGGCAATTGACGTCAAAAATAAATTAACAAGAATGAAGAGAATGATCATTAGAACCCCTTGGTTCCTGTCTGGTGCCAAAAGTAAAGCAGAATAATCAGTTGCTTGGAGGGGGTTATTTTTTCCAGTTTGGATCCCTTGGATGTTTGCTCTCTGCAGGCTTTTTACTGATGCTGTGTGTCATTCATTCAGTCATTTAATCATTCACTGTGTCAATGTGACAAAAGAATCAGTTTGCAACAAACCCCAGGTCCCCCAAACTGTCAACATATTTTTATTCCATTTTAAGAGTATAACCATGAAAACATACATTGAGGACCCATACTCTAGCATCTCCTTGCTGAATCTAAATGAATCAATGGCTCATAGCCTTTCTATGCACAATGATCATGGTGACAGTGAAATTTCCAGAGAACTCCAGCCCCAGTTTTTTTCTTCCTTTATCATCTTGTCAATTTTCTATGTTATTTTCATTGTATCTAACTTAATCACTTAGGAAAAGAAAGAATAGAGTAAAAAGAGCAATGACAAAGGTAGTAAAGAATTGCAATGAAAGTTCAAAATTATAATACGTATTGATTACTTTGTGCTGTGTGCTTAGTCACTCAGTCATGTCTGACTCTTTGCGACTCCATGGACTGTGGCCTGCCAGACTCCTCTGTCCATTGGGATTCTTCAGGCAAGAATACTGGAGTGGGTTGCCATGCCCTCCTCCAGGGGGTCTTCCCAACCCAGGGATCGAACTCAGGTCTCCCACATTGCAGGTGGATTCTTTACCATCTGAGCCACCAGGGAAGCCCATTGATTACTTTACTTACATTATCTCTAAGTCTGTAAATACAATCTCTATCAGTATATACCTTTCTACTTTTCCTTTGCTTATCTATGTTTCTTATAATAATTCTATAAGGTAGATATAAGGGACTCATTAGACAAAAGCCAGGCTTCCCTGGTGGCTCACATTGTAAAGAATCTGCCTGCAATGCGGGAGACCTGGGTTTGATCCCTGGGTTGGGAAGATCCCCTGGAGGAGGGCATGACAACCCACTCCAGTATTCTTGTCTGGAGAATCCCCATGGAAAGAGGAGGCTGGCGGGCTACAGTGCATGGGGTTGCAAAGAGCTGGACATGACAGAGCGACTAAGCACAACACACACAAAAGTCTCACAGCCAGGATATACAGAGTTGGATTTAACTGGCTTCCAGTCTCTTTCCAATACCTGAGGGTGTCCTGCTGTCCTGCAGGGAGTCGTGGTGATCACGTGCGCAGACCAGTTTCTTAGTTTCTCGATTTATGTTTGCCAAAACTAAAAACAAAACCCAGCTTATAGATGCAGATTGATCCATAGCTTATAAACTGATCTACTCTTTGAACCACTACCTCCAAAATATGTTCCAAGTTAGTGTGCAGTAAAAGAAGATTCTCTGGGCAAACAAATTTGGGTCAGACAAGCTTAAAGTATTTATAGGAGGATATCTCAGAGATGTTATTTTCAAACACACTGTGAAGCATTGCAGATTATTGGTGGTAGTGGGTACAAGTGGCTTTCCAGACATGTTCATTCATTGTCTTAGGTTGGGTTCCGTGAAAACCGACAGTGAGATGGAGAATTGGAGTCAGAATATTTATCAGTATATGTTCTCAGGAGTCATACCTGTATGGAAGTGAGGAAAGCAGGACTGGGCAGAAGGAGAAGCTGAGCTGCCACACAGCTGTACTTGAATCCTCAGTCATTGCCACCATGAGTTCCAGAGCTGGGATGGGACCCACAGAGAGTCCTGAATTGTGTCAATGTGGTGGGGCCTTTGGGCTTTGAAGATTTTATTCTTGACAGGCTCCCATGGTTCACAGGTGATTTTTATCAAGTACTTTAAATTCATTTGGGGTTAAACTAGCTAAAATTATTCATAATTATTGTCATTAACTTTACAGCCAATTTCAATTTAGATTTACCTAGATTTTAAATGGGCTTTCCAAGTGGTTCAGTGGTAAAAAAAAAAAATCTGCCTATAATGCAGGAGACGTGGGTTCAATTCCTGTGTCGGGAAGATCTCTTGGAGAAGGAAATGGCAACCCATTCCAGTATTTTTGCCTGAGAAATCTCATAGACAGAGGAGCCTGATGGGCTACATTCCATGGGGTTGCATAAGAATCAGACATGGCTTAGCAACTAAACAACAACAACAACAAACTTTAAACAACTATTAGGTGATCTTCACCTCTTGTGTCTTTACCTCTCTATATTCTTCTTTGGCTTAATTTTCCTTCATGTTGAGATATATACTTTCAAATCTTTTCCAGTGAGGATCTGTGAACTATAAATTATGTCAGTATTTATTTGCTAGAAATGTATTTAAGTTATGCTTTCTTGCTTGTACAACAAAATATAAAATTTTATCAGAGTACAGAGTGCTGCACTCAATATGCCAGCAAATTTGGAAAACTCAGCAGTGGACGCAGGACTGGAAAAGGTCAGTTTCCATTCCAATCCCAAAGAAAGGCAATGCCAAAGAATGCTCAAACTACTGCACAATTGCACTCATCTCACACGCTAGTAAAGTAATGCTCAAAATTCTCCAGGCCAGGCTTCAACAGTACGTGAACCATGAACTTCCAGATGTTCAAGCTAGTTTTAGAAAAGTCAGAGGAACCAGAGATCAAATTGCCAACATCTGCTGGATCATGGAAAAAGCAAGAGAGTTCCAGAAAAACATCTATTTCTGCTTTATTGACTATGCCAAAGCCTTTGACTGTGTGGATCACAATAAACTGTGGAAAATTCTGAAAGGTATGGGAATACCAGACCACCTGACCTGTCTCTTGAGAAACCTGTATGCAGGTCAGGAAGCAACAGTTAGAACTGGACATGGAACAACAGACTGGTTCCAAATAGGAAAAGGAGTACGTCAAGGCTGTATATTGTCACCCTGCTTATTTAGCTTATATGCAGAGTACATCATGAGAAACGCTGGGCTGGAGGAAGCACAAGCTGGAATCAAGACTGCCGGGAGAAATCTCAATAACCTCAGATATGCAGATGACACCACCCTTATGGCAGAAAGTGAAGAAGAACTAAAGAGCCTCTTGGTGCAAGTGAAAGAGGAGAGTGAAACTGTTGGCTTAAAGTTCAACATTCAGAAAACTAAGATCATGGCATCTGGTCCCATCACTTCATGGCAAATGGATGGGGAAACAGTGGAAACAGTGGCTGACTTTATTTTTCTGGGTTCCAAAATCACTGCAGATGGTGATTGCAGCCATGAAATTAAAAGATGCTTACTCCTTGGAAGGAAAGTTATGACCAATCTAGACAGTGTATTAAAAAGCAGAGACATTACTTTGTCAACAAAGGTCCGTCTAGTCAAGGCCATGGTTTTTCCTGTGGTCATGTATGGATGTGAGAGTTGGACTATAAAGAGAGCTGAGCACCGAAGAATTGATGCTTTTGAACTGTGGTGTTGGAGAAGACTCTTGAGAGTCCCTTGGACTGCAAGGAGATCCAACCAGTCCATCCTAAAGGAGATCAGTCCTGGGTGTTCATTGGAAGGACTGATGTTGAAGCTGAAATGCCAATACTTTTGCTACCTGATGAGAAGAGTTGACTCATTTGAAAAGCCCCTGATGCTGGGAAAGATTGAGGGCAGGAGGAGAAGGGGACGACAGAGGATGAGATGGTTGGATCGCATCACCAACTCAATGGACATGGGTTTGGGTGGACTCCGGGAGTTGGTGACGGACAGGGAGGCCTGTCGTGCTGTGGTTCATGGGGTCGCAAAGATTCGGACATGACTGAGTGACTGAACTGAAAGAATTTTAGGTTGAACATTTTACAGGATTTTCACAATATTTCAGTATCTTCTGGCCTCTATTATAGCTATCGAGTTATATTAGTTAATAGATCTCTCTTTATTCTCTGGTTGCTTTAAAGAATTTCTCTTTGACATTTGTGTTTTGCAATTTCAATATGCTGTTCTAAGTGTAGTTTTATATCTATTTATTCTGCTTAGGATTCATATTTGTTAAATATAAAGATTTATGTCTTTCATCTACTTTAGAAAAGTTTCAGATATTATTTCTTTGAATATTGCCTCTACTCCAACTAGACATACATTGGACCATCCCATTATCTATGTTTCTTAACCTCTGTTTCATATTTTCTATCATTTTTTCTCTATGCTATATGCAATAATTTTTTCAAATCTGTCTTGGGTAATATACTATTTGATCTGCCCATTCAATTTAAAATTTTAACAAAAATATTTTCCATTTGTAGAAGTTTCATTTGGTTCTTTTTCAAATCTGCCTGTTCATTTTTCATAAAGTCTAACCCCTTCATATATTTCTAATTTTTTATCCTTTAAATATACTTACTTTATTGCTTATATTACATTGTCTTTTCTCTGAGGTCTTTGATGAATTAATCATCTATTGTATCTGATGACTTTCACTCATGATGGATTGTTTGCTCAAGTATTTTGTAGTTCTTAGTGAAAAATTAGTTTCAGAAGAACTTTTCTTTTATGCTTATTTGTTAATTTATTTACTTTCACTTGGGATTTCATAACTGATGACACATGTACCCCAATGTTCATCACAGCATTGTTTATAATAGCCAGGACATGGAAGCAACCTAGATGTCCATCAGCAGATGAATGGATAATAAAGCTATGGTACATATACACAATGGAGTATTACTCAGCCATTAAAAAGAATGCATTTGAGTCAGTTCTAATGAGGTGGATGAAACTGGAGCCTATTATACAGAGTGAAGTAAGCCAGAAAGAAAAACACCAATACAGTATACTAACGCATATATGGAATTTAGAAAAATGGTAACAATAACCCTGTATATGAGACAGCAAAAGAGACACTGATGTATAGAACAGTCTTTTGGACTCTGTGGGAGAGGGAGAGGGTGGGATGATTTGGGAGAATGGCATTGAAACATGTATAATATCATATATGAAACGAGTCGCCAGTCCAGGTTCGATGCACGATACTGGATGCTTGGGGCTGGTGCACTGGGACGACCCAGAGGGATGGTACAGGGAAGGAGGAGGGATCAGGATGGGGAACGTGTATACCTGTGGCAGATTCATATTGATATATGGCAAAACCAATACAATATTGTAAAGTTAAAAAATAAAATAAAATTAAAAAAAAAATTAAAAGTTTTAAACTGGTGCAAGACCCAGGTGCAGAGGATTTTTGGCCCATCAGAACCATTGAAGATATAAGCTTACTGGTCATTCTGCTGGGCACACTGGGACATTGACGTTCATTTGTCCTTTCATTGGGTTGAAGCCCTTTGAGAATTCCAACTTTTGTAGGAGTCTCAGCTTCAACTTCTCAACGTTAGCCTACCAAGATCTCATAAATTGTTGCTGTATAATTTTAAAAACCAGTATCTAGTCATCTCTGAATGTCCTCTTTCTTTTTTGGGAGGTATAGTATCAACTATTGCTTACTGTTCTTACTCTCAACACATTGTCATCCTTCTAGTTTCCTCACCAAGACTGAAAGCATGCTCCTTTCATGTCTGGTACATTGCCAGAGCAACAGGGCCTAGCATTGTGCCTGGTACACAATAATAAACAACTAATACATTTTGTTGAGTGAATAAATGAATGGATGTGACATGGGGTACCCGACTACTTCTTTTGAAGATAAATGAAACAGTCTCTTCCCTCAAGGCCAGAGAGGAGATAGATTTGCAAACAAGTAGTTCTAATTCAAGGAGATGCTATAATAGAGGGGTAGGCAAAGTTTCATCATGTGGGGGGAAAAATTTTTGTGAAGATGGTGGCATTAGAGTAAATCCTTGAAGAATGAGTAGGGTTTCATTTGAAGGTGGGATGGAAGAAAAAACTTGGCAGGCAAGGAGGAAGGCACAAGGAAATGTATGTATATGTGGAATTAAAGATTATGCTGTGGAAACTGAAGGTCACCTCTTTGGCTGACTTCTGTCTTGTGGCAGCTATGAGAATGCCTATGGGAATGTCCCTTGCAGACATCCAAGTCCAGTGAGTGTAATTGACCAAGGGCCCCAGCTAATACCCTCTGAAATCTGCAAACCAGCCCACCTGGGATCTCATCAAGACCATGTGCATCCCTAGGGGCTGCACCCAGCCAGTGGTCGAGTCAAGCAGAGACACTAAGACTGGCCCATTCCTAAGAGCGATGGAACTCCTTTGTTGGCTGACTCTCCCTGGATGTGCTCTGACATCTCTTCCCAGTGGCCTTGTTGCAACTTTCTCAGGGTCTTTGGCAGACCTTGATGATTCTACCCAGCATCTCCTCCATCTCTCCTTCATTGGGGGTCAAATTGCCATCACAGCCTGAGGGTTCTTCAAGCCTTGTCCAGTTCCCTCCCCATTCCTCCCTCCACAGGTGTTAGCCTTCATTAAATCTATGCATTGGTAATCCCACTGTGGTGTTTGCTTCTCTGTAGACCCAGATCATCACATACTATCTGAATCTTCTAAAGGGAGGAGATAGAAGAAGAGACTGGATGGATCCATCTTGTTGAAGGCCTGGAATACCACCCTTGACTTTGGGATGTAGCACAGGAAGTGCTGGGGAAGATAGTACAGGAGGAAGAAGTGCCATCTGGTTCAGATTTGGGAAGGTGATCATGGTAGAAGCAGGAAGGGGTGGCTTTTTAGGAAGTCATTGCAGTGAACTTGATGGGAAGTGGCAGGCCTGTGTAGGAACAGAGGAGATGGCAAACTAACTTCATGGCTTCCACAGAAGAAATCCTGACTCTACTGTAAAATTTTACCTTCTCTCAACTTTATGGAAAGAAGGCAGTCTTTTTATTAAGTTTATTACAGAAGACCCTACAGGTGAAGTATTAGCAGAGAAACATCACTATGGGCCCCATTCCCTGTTACTTTCCCGCATGGCCTCCCCACAGAGTCTGTTGGAAAGGCACTCGAGAAACAATAACAGTTTAGGCTTCTGTCACCAGCCTTCTTTTTTCTCAAGTGCAACAGAAAAGGGAAAGGATGCTTTCCACATGCTTTGTGACATTCTCTGTCCTGGGTCTCTGGCAAGCTGTCCAGAAAATGAAGCCCCAAAGGAGTCCTTGTGTCCTGTGAGCCCTACGAGGTTTGGGGTATGGTGAGGGGTTCCCACGAGGCAGGTGATCTCTTTGGGGGATGGCCCAGAAGCTCCATGTTTTAGACTTGAAATTGGAAGGCAGCTCAAGAAACCACAAAACTGTCTGTTGTTACCGGACGTGGGGGCGAGCGGGCGAGGGCCAAGACAGGAATTACATGAGGAATGTTGGCCAAGCCTGCTCCAGCCAGCTTCCAGTGCAGCTGCTCCCTTTATACCCAGACCAACGTAGAAGAATGGCGCCCTGGAAAACAGACGGGCATGAGGGTCCTCAAGAGGCCCCTGGCAGTGGGGAATACAAGCGCTGCCATGCCCTGAACGAAACTGTCAACCTTTTAAACTTCCGGCTGAATGGGTAGGGACCAGGCGGTCAGGGGCTTGGAGGGCGAATTGGCACATTTACCCCCAGACCTCATTTCAAAGTGAGGCATTAGCAGCTTCCTAACTGAACAAACAGGAAGCCTGTTCAAAATGCCATTGTCCCTTCCCGCCTGTGTGCTGACAGGACTGTGAAATGGCCAAGTCAAGGGACCCGGGGACATGCAGCTGCCGGTGCCACCTGTGTCTATGTGAGTCCAGCTAAGTGATATCCTCTGCAGCCCCTTCCGTCACCCCTGTGGAGCCCGGGGTCCCTGGAGTCCAGGGCAGGCAGAGGACTCATGGGAGAAAGGAGTGAAGAAGCAGTTGCCGCCTTGTCCCTGGGTCCGTGGCCGAAATCACGCAGTGCTGCCTCTGTTTCAGTCCTGATCAGGAGCTGGTCTCGTCCCCAGCCCCAACCTCCCAAACGCTCTGGCTGGAAACCAGATCCAACACGGAACACCTGCCTTCCACTGCTGCCCCACAGACACAATGCCCCACATGCTGGTTGGCAGCAGAGAGAAAAGAGGCCCATTAAAGAAAAACCCCTGATGGTATTAAGAAGGGCAGTCCTGCTGCTGTGTGACCTCTCTCTCGCATGCGCTCGCACACACACACACACACACACACACACACACACACACACACACACACTCGCAGGGCTGTAAATTTAGTTTTGCACGTGTCTGGGGCTCCTTCACTGTCAATCAAACACTAAATGAGAGAGATAGCCCTCTCCTCTGGGGCCACGGCCTCTGTGGACAATAGGTGTATAGGACTGTGTGTACAGGTGTGTGTAGGTGTGTGTGTGTGTGTGTGTTATGATGGGTTCTGGGGTCTGGTGGTTACCAGCAGAGCAGTCCGGGAGGGGCATGAGTAAAAGACGAGTCACACTTCTAAGCTGGATGCTTGGTGGCCCGGGCATCTCGCCCCAGTAACCCCCACCCCTCAGTGCCTGGGCTGTGCAGTGAGGAGGTGCATCTCCCACTGGGGTACCGGAGCAGCAGGGGACCTTGTGGATGCAAGTCAGGGTGACAATGCTTCCCTGGCCCCAAGATGACAGTCCATATCCTCTCATTGTCAGCATCACCCCTGAGCCTGAAATGGCGGGTCCTGGGTCCGAACCATGCTGGCCGGCGGGGTGGGGGCCATCAGTCTGTCTGTTGGCCTGGGCTCTCCCGGTTCATCAGTGGTGGCTCCCTGCCAAGCCCGCCCGGCCAGCCGTCGCAGACAGTGGGGCTCTGTGAGCTGGTCTCCTGTGGGCAGCTGGTTGTTTTTCTATAGAGGGGACTCGTCATTAGAGGCCCCGGAGGATGAGGGGAGGCACCTTGAGCTGTTTTCCTTTCTCTTTGGCCCCCATTTACTTTTCCTCTTGGAAGGAGCACGGCCACCGGCCGGTGCCCACAGTTCACTTGTCCTGGTGAAGGCAGCTTGACAGCTGCATAAATCACGTGGCAATACCACTAATAGGTCGCTGCCTGAGACTGTACCAGACCACCCAGGCGCAGCCCCAGCCGGCCTTGGAGGCTGCACACGAATACAGTAATGCAAATCGCTTAACCCTTTATTACTCCACAGCACCAGGACAAACAGCTCCTAATGTCCTCTTCCCTCCCGTCCCTATGCCCAGACCAGCTTCGTTTGCTTCTCATTTCTTCTCTCCACCCCACCCAACTCCTTACACCTCCCTTCCCCACCTGATGTTCTCCCATTCTCTCCAGATTGTGGGTCACCCTGGGCTTCCGACAGGTGATGGAAGACCAGGGCTTTGAGCTCAGGTGAGATGGCATTGCCTGGGGATCCCGAGACTGAAGAAGGGACCTTGGGCGAGTGGCAGAGCCGGAGACAGAGGCTGCAAGCTGAGCGCACAGGATTCTGGCCTTTGCAACTCCTACTTCTTGGCCTCAGGGGTGGTTTCTTCACAGTCTAGTGACAGGTGTCCTGGGCCTCTGTCCTGGATGCCAAAGGAAAGCGAAGTGTGCAGTGAAGATGGAGAGAGAAAACCATGCCCCACGTGGAGGTTCTTCCCTCCAGCTGTGTTTCTCAAGTGCTAATAATTCATGCTCTCCTGGTGCAAGGTGCCAGGACACCAGAGAGAATGAGACAGTGTCCTGCTCTCTGGAACTCCTGGTCCTGCACACCGCAATGTGACAAAGCTGTCTTCTCCCTGGCCCTCCCGGTAGGAACTGTCCCCTTCAACCACCCCGCTGCTGATTCTCCTGTAGTGCAGCTAGCCTCCAGCTGCTCCAAATGCCCAGGCTGCTCCTCCAAGGGGCCTTTGCATTATTTGCTGTTTCTTTTCTTAAGGGAATCTAAGAAAGGGTGTGGCTCCCTCCCTCACATCCTTCAGGTCTTTGCTCAAGTGCCAACTTCTCAGCCAAAACTTATCACTTGATTTAGCATTGCAGCTAAATTATATGGCACCCCACGCCTCTGCTCTGCTTTATTTTTCTTTATAGCACTTACTCACTTTCAAATACTCTGTATAATTTTCTTCTTTATTTTATTGTATGCCTTCCCCTCTAGCAGGGTGTTTCTTTCAGGGTTCAGTTCAGTTCAGTTCAGTCGCTCAGTTATGTCCGACTCTTTGCTACCCCATGAATCGCAGCATACCAGGTCTCCTTGCCATCACCAACTCCCGGAGTTCACTCAGATTCACGCCCATCAAGTTGGTGATGCCATCCAGCCATCTCATCCTCTGTCATCCCCTTCTCTTTCTGCCCCCAATCCCTCCCAGCATCAGAGTCTTTTTCAATGAGTCAACTCTTCGCATGAGGTAGCCAAGTACTGGAGTTTCAGCTTTAGCATCATTCTTTCCAAAGAAATCCCAGGGCTCTTTCAGGGTAAGAACTTTTAATTGCTTTGTTCACTGATGTATCCTGGATGAATAGATTACTGCTTCTAGATACTAGGTGCTCAATGAATATTTGTTGAGTGATTAAATGCTATAGGGGAGGAATATGGCATAAGTATTGGAGACCTGGGGTAAATAGTGATAGATTGGCGTATAGGGGCTGGGGAAGGAGTTGTGAGTCCCAAATGTAACAACCCAGGGATCAGTCTTCCTATCAAGGAACTTGGAAGCCATCAAGGAATTAAGGAGATTCACTTTCTTTTTATAATTACTTAGCATTACACCATCGCCTCCAAAAAATATTTATTTATTTTCCCTTGAAAATAGTTGTTTATTTGTGGTAGGCTAAATAATAGTCCCTAAAACTGTTCATGTACTGATTCACAGATGTGATTAAACTGGTGATCTTATGATGAGTAATTATATTGGCTTATCTGCACGGCTGAACGTAATCATGAGTGTTCTAATGAGGCAGACAGAAGGATCAGAGAGAGAGAAGTGACCCTGACAGCAGAGGATGGAACCATGATGGGCCACAAGCCAAGGAATGCAGGAACTGATATCAATTTCATATTAGTTTGGTTCAGTTCAATTGTTCAGTCGTGTCCAACTCTGCTACCCCATGAATCGCAGCACGCCAGGCCTCACTGTCCATCACCAACTCCCAGAGTCCACCCAAACCCATGTCCATTGAGTTGGTGATGTGATCCAACCATCTCATCCTCTGTCATCCCCTTCTCCTCCTGCCCTCAATCTTTCCCAGCATCAGGGTCTTTTCAAATGAGTCAACTCTTCGCATCAGGTGGCCAAAGTATTGGAGTTTCAGCTTCAACATCAGTCCTTCCAATGAACACCCAGGACTCATCTCCTTTAGGATGGACTGGTTGGATGTCCTTGCAGTCCAAGGGACTCTCAAGAGTCTTCTCCAACACCACAGTTCAATACCATCAATTCTTTGGCGCTCAGCTTTCTTCACAGTCCAACTCTCACATCCATACGTGACCACTGGAAAAACCATAGCCTTGACTAGATGGACTTTGTTGGCAAAGTAATGTCTCTGCTTTTTAATACGCTGTTTAGATTGATCATAACTTTCCTTCCAAGGAGTAAGCGTCTTTTAATTTCATGGCTGCAATCACCATCTGCAGTGATTTTGGAGCCCAGAAAAATAAAGTCAGCCACTGTTTCCACTGTTTCCTCATCTAGGCTCTTAATTGGTTTTGAATTAAGTGCATCTTCCATAAGCTTCTAGTTGATACATATAGGAGATGTGCCTGTCTCCTATTCTGGTAAATCAAGGCCATTTGACATGTTTATTCATTTACCGTCAAGACTCATTTGGGGCCTTTAACCACTCCTTCTGCTCCTCTTTTCTCTCAGAAGAGATGCCCCTCCTCATTTATGATTTATATTTATGTTCTTGGAATTTATCTCTTCTGCCTAAAGCCAGCAAAAACAATAACTTGGATGTCATTGTAATTGTCAACATCATCCCCCTACTAATGATATGTGATATGTCACCCTTGTCTACACACACACACACACACACACACACACACAGACACACACACGGTGTCCTGTGGTGATGCAGTGCAGTCTTCATATTTATCAGGGCATCCTCACAAAAGGTATACACAGCCACTATGGGGCTTTAGCCTGATGCCTTGTACATAGCAGATACACAAACTCAGAGAATAAACTAACATGTCTAATAGAAACATCTTTGTTATTTGAAATGATCAGAAATAGTCTAGTAAGAGATATTTGTTATGTATAGCCTGTATGCCAATTTTTATGCCTTGCTAATCTTTTTATTATTAATCATAACAATATAAGAATAACAATGATGATATCTAATATTTGTTGTTGTTATTCAGTCGCTCAGTTGTGTCCTACTTTTGCAACCCCATGGATTGCAGCATGCCAGGCCTCCCTGTCCATCACCATACCCTGGAGGTTGCTCAAACTCATGTCCATTGAGTTGGTGATGATGCCATCCAGCCATCTCATCCTCTCTCATCCTCTCCTCTTCCTGCCTTCAATCTTTCCCAGCATCAAGATCTTTTCCAATGAGTCGGCTCTTTGTATGAAGTGGTCAAAGTGTTGAAGCTTCAGCTTTAGCATCAGTCCTTCCAATGAATATTCAGGGTTGATTTTCTTTAGAATTGACTGGTTTGATCTTCTTGCTGTCCAAGGGATTCTCAAGAGTCTTCTCCAGCACCACAGTTCACAAGCATCAGTTCTTCGGTGCTCAGCCTTTTTTATTGATCATTTATTTATCTAACATTTATTGACCATTTGCTCTGTGCCAAGACTCTTCATCTCATACAAATCCTAGAAGGATGGTATTGTCATTACCCTTCACCCTGCCCCCTCAACCTAGAGGCTCCTACTCAGTTTGCTCTTATTGAATATTGTACAAAATGTTAACCCAGGTCTGTTAACTGGAAGAGCCAACAGGACCTTAGTTTCTAGGTAGACACAGAGTGTCAGTGATACGCCAGAACCTCAAGCCCACGATGGATTGTGCAGGTGAACCGATAACCTTGGCAGGACTTCAAATAGAAGTCCCACACTGGTGAAGCCTCTGACTCAGCAAACTCAAAACCACTAGAGGGACCTCCAGAAACTGGTGCAAGGTGGACAGAGAGGAGAAATTGCTTTTGTAGCAAATACGCTCATACTTCCAAATTCTGAAGCAAGACAGTAAAAGCACCAGCATATGAGAGTGTTCTCAGATTTGAAAAACAGATAGCCAAAGAAAAAGTTCTTATATTTATAGAGTAAAATACCTATTTTCAAATATATGGATTTTTTAAAAAATCTGAATGATAATGACAAGATACATGTATAAAGTATCTTAACACAAGAAAGTAAAAAAGCAACCAAACAAAAATCCAAAGTAAATCCAAAGAAAATATGAAACATAAATTAATGAAATAGGCAAAATCTTTAAAACAGAAACTTGATTCTTTAAAAAGATTATCTCTAATGAGATTGTGTGTGTGTGTGCATGTCTGCTTGAGAAAGAGAAAAGAGGATAAGCATAAAGAAATAGAAAAGGTGAAATAATTCAGATATAGGGATTGAAAAAAAAAACAAACGAGTAACAGGAATAGCTCTAAGCCCTAACTGAAAACCTAGGTACAAAAGGAAAGCCATGTGACTCTGACCCACTCTGCCTCTCTCTCCACACACTCTTCAACCACTTGCTATTTCCATGCTTCTCCTCCCAGGCATGAACATCCTCAGTTTTGTCTGAATTTTACATCCATGAAATTATTGGAGGGAACAAGATATTTAAGTAGGGTTGTCAGATGTAGCAAATGAAAAACATGGGATTCCCAATTAACTTTGAATTTCAGATAGACACAAATCACTTTTTTGTTATACATATGTCCCAGATATGCAGTGTGGGACATACTTAACACTTAAAAATGATTCAATATCTGTAGTCCAAATTTAACTGGCCACCCTATTTTTTTTTTTTTTTTTTCACCTGGCAACCCTACATGTTTAGGGTCTGTTGAGTTTGATAACTGGAAGGGTTGCCAGATTTAGCAAATGAAAGTACAGGACACCCAAATATATGCTAATTTGGTCATACTTATACTAAAAAACTATGTGCTGTTTACCTGAAATTCAAAATTAAGTAGACATTCTAAATTTTGTTTGGTGAATCTAATCCCAAGGAGAAGGTTTACTGTTTGAGAGCAGCCTAACTGTGAAAGGCCCTGGGGCAGGAATTAATCATCCTGTCTGAAGTCCTACTAAGGCATCTTGGAGAAGCCCAGAAGCCAGAGGAGACGCTGGAGTGGGATGCTTTATACCTTGGCTTCTGGTAAGAGGGTCTGGCATGCTCTCTGATTTGTAGAGGGCATGGGGCTTCCCTAGCTCTGGGGCAGCTTTGTTGAAGAGTCAGTATTCAAATCCAGATCACAGCTACTTTGGATCCTTCAGAATGGAACATCTCTCTGTCCAAAATGTATTCTGATCTTGATTTATTCGGTGCCTTATTAAAGATCTACAGCTCAGAGTTTCTGAACCAAACAATAATGTGGGGAAGGGAGGGAGGAAATGGCTTATGCCTTTTTCCAATTGTTGGTTAATCATTTTGGATTGTTAAAGGTTAAGTCAGAAAAAGGTAAAAATGTGTGTATTGCTGGGTTGGGGGCAAACTTCGGGTCTACACTGCCTTTAGTCATTTACCTTCTGGCTTAATTCCCTTTTATCAACTTTGTTTACCCTTCCCCCACTCTAGTCTCTTGCAAAATACTTGTAAAAGAACATTAACAGGAGGAGGATCAAGAATCTTGTTTTCTTTTCATTCTTTTTGATTTATGTTCCTTTGTCTTGAAAGCTCCTGTAATCTCCCACATCTTCAGAGCCAGTTCCCTGCTGACAGGGTAAAGGCAGCAAAAACTCCCCTGGCTTTGAGATAAACCATCCCAAGCTGGATCACTAACTAGCTACACAAACTTTCTCCTTTGAGCCTTCTCTGAAATGTTGGGAACTCTAGAACTTCTGCCTTGAAAACGAGGGAAAGCAAACATTACAGGCCGCGTCTTTAGAAGCGCGTAATCAGAGCTTTTTATTAACTCTAGTGGGAGTAAGGCCTTGTATTGAATTGGTCTGGTAACTCCTTTATTGCAGCTGACATTTATTGAGGTGCTACTATATGCCGCGGGCTAGGGCTGTAGGGGAGGCAAAGATAAACATGATGAGGTTGTGCCTTCAGGAACTTGCTTGTAAAATAGTTGGGGGCAAATATAACCAGTCTTCTAAGATCCCACTCTATACCGGGTGAGATAACCCTGCTTTCCACTCTTCCGGCAGTCTGTGTCTTCCTAATATTGCACATTTAAAAATGCATTCACTCCTGTAAGGATTGGTGTCTTGCTGTCTCACTAGTTTCTATGCTCTGTGAGCTCCAGGAGGGGAGGGGCTGGATCTAATTTGAAGATATTCAGAAAAGGGCACCATAGTCTCCTTACACACTGTACAGCTATGTGAACTGAACTCATGGCAAGGACTTGCAGGATGTTTACTCAGAGGGCATTCTTCTCAGTGGCAGAAGGAGGACACACTGGCCCCACCTGGCTCTTACCAGGGGATAGCGGACTCAGCCCAGAGATGAGAATCCATCTTTAGAGCTTGCAGCATCCCCACCTTCACTGACCTCAGCTTCAGAGGAATTAGCACCAAACCCTACAATCAGAAGGTTTCCCTGTAGCCCTCTGGGAGAGGCAGGGACCTGATCCCAGTTACTACCTGAAGCCCGAGGGTCAGTGACAGTGTGTAGCTTAGAGAAAATCTTGGCTAAACAATAGGAACTTGAGAATGTTCCTAGCACAGTTAGGTAATCATTTGATTGACTTTCCAAAATTTGGCACTTTGGAGAATAAAGGGGGGGGGGCCCTATTATTAATTGCTCTTAACCAGGCATCAGCCAGGATTTTCTCAGGCAAACTTAATAGTCTGAATGGCTATACTATAGTATAGTGGTTAATAGTGCAAACTCTGAAGCCAGACAGCCTGGGTCCAGTTCAAACTCTGCCACTCAGCTGTGTGACCTTGAGATGTTACTCAATGTCTCTGTATTTTAGTTTCCTCAGCTGTTAAACTGAATATGAAAACAGTACCATCTCACATGGTTGTGTTTAAGATTCCATGAGTAGAAAAATGCTAGTAAAGTGCCTGGGTGCAGGGCAAATGCTACATAATTGTTTGCTGTTGTTTTTATTAAGGAATAGAAAGAGAAGTATGTATTTTTCAAAATTCCGTAATGGGGCAAGCACTCAACTTGGTGATATATGTACGTTTTGTTTTATAATCTTCAAGTAACACTACACTGTTGGGATTTTTAACCCAACTTTAGGTATGGGGAAACTGAGGTTCTAATGAGGCTAAGTAAAGTCGATTCATGTGTGATCTGAGCTCTGTTATGCCTCAAAGCCCAGGCTCAGCCTGTTATTACCATCCTGCTCTGGCAGAGGGAGCTACCCCCACCCCCACCCCACCCCCTCATTCTAGTTCAGTGGTACAGGGAATAGCTCATAAATTCCTCCTACCTTTGATAGTTCCTCAGGCCTCTAGTATTTGCCTGTGTTGTTCCCTCTACCTGGAAAGCCCTTCATCTACTTGTTTAGCTTTGTTGCCTCCACTTTACATCTAATTCTAGCTTAAGCATCACCTCCTCTGGCAATCCTTCCTAGATCATCCACCCTAGTCTTCAGTCTGAATTAGGTTTTCCTCCATGGTCCTACCTGCTGGTCATATAAGAACTCTTAGTCCACTCTATGTAATTATCTATTTCCCCTACTAGTCTACAAGCTTTCTATGTCTATTCACCTCACTAAATATAGTACCTGGGCATAACAGGTACTCATTAAATTTGCATGGGTTGGATGGAATCATGAGTGAGCTGTGGAGAAATGTTGAGAGATACCTGTAGAGAAGGGATAGAACCTGGAGATGTGGTATGTCATGTTGGCATCCAGACTTCAGGTCGTTGCAACATGAACAGAGGGGAGAGATCTGAATAAGCAACGTGATGAGCATGGGGTTTTCAGTCCTGGATGTTCTTCTGGGTGGATTAGAAGGAAGGAGAGTAGGGACCTTGACAAAAGTGATGTTACTGCTGCTAAGTCACTCCAGTCATTCCTGAGATAATACAGGCTTCAAGTGATGAGGTTGGCAATGGGAAGGACAGAAGATTCAGGTGGAGAAATGGGCTCAAGAGAAAATTGATGATTCAAGAGAAGATTCAAAGTGTTCCTTGCTGTTAATCAAACTAGGAATCAGAATACAAGAACCAAAGTAAGACCGGAAATAAAAGCTGGAGACCAGGCTCAGGGCAGACTGGATTCTCTGGGTTGCCTGGAACCTTGCTTCTACAATGCAGGGAGAAGTCAGAACCAGGTGAGCTACAGGAGGTCTGAGGCTTCATGGCAAACCTACCTTCTCTTTCCAGGTCTGACCCTTAGAAACAAGGCACAAACATCAGTCCTAGAAAGACCTGAAAGTAAAGGACGTTTTTCAATCAGGCAATAAGCTTTTACATTTTTCCTTCTAGGACATGAACCAATCACAGGGTTTCTCTTATCTGTGGGAAGGATTTGGGCAGTATTGACTACAGTTAAGTATGTTGTGCTGATGAATTGAGGGCTCAGTAGAAACAGTTTTTGAGAAGTTCAACGAAACAACACATATTTGTTAATTGGTTAATGTGTGGTAACTTTTAAAAAGAATTAGCATTTATTTTGTTTTATTTCCTGCCAAATTAATATATATTTATTGCAGAAAATTTGAAAAAGGCAATCACAATGAAGATTCAGTTCAGTTCAGTTCAGTTCAGTTTAGTTGCTCAGTTGTGTCCGATTCTTGCGACCCCATGGACTGCAGAATGCCAAGCCTCCCTGTCCATCACCAACTCCCAGAGCTTGCTTAAACTCATGTCCATTGAGTTGGTGATGTCATTCAACCATCTCATCCTCTGTCATCTCCATTTCCTCCTGTCTTCAATCTTTCCCACCATCAGGGTCTTTCCAATGAGTCAGTCCTTTGCATCAGGTGGTCAAAGTATTGTAGCTTCCACGTCAGCATCAGTCCTTCCAATAAATATTTAGGACTTATTTTATTTAGGTTTGACCGGTTGGATCTCCTTGCAGCCCAAGGGACTCTCAAGAGTCTTCTCCAACATCACAGTTCAAAAGCATCAATTCTTCAGTGTTCAGCTTTCTTTATAATCCAACTCTCACAACCATACATGACTACTGGGAAAACCATAGCTTTGACTAGATGGACCTTTGTTGGCAACTTAATGTCTCTGCTTTTTAATATGATGTCTAGGTTGGTCACAGCTTTTCTTCCAAGGAGCAAGTGTCTTTTAATTTCATAGCTGCAGCAGTGATTTTGGAGCCCAAGAAAATAAAGTCTGTCACTGTTTCCACTGTTTCTCCATCTATTTGACATGAAGTGATGGGACCAGATGCCATGATCTTAGTTTTTTGAATGTTGAGTTTTAAGCCAGCTTTTTCAATGAAGATTACATTACCAGTAATTCAAATACCCAGTGATGATCATGGTCAACATTGGAAGAATTCTCATAGCCAGTCATTGTGTGGCCTTCAAATTGTTAATGTGATTTAGGCATTCTGAAGGCAAAAGGGAAATTCCACTATGGGTGAAACTGAGGAGCATTTTTTTTTTAACAAAGATGGATGCTAGTAGGGTTTTGGTGATTGTTACTTGGTGATCACCAGATATTTCCCTAAGCACTTTATACTCAGAAAATATTCCATGTTTTAACTACATGTGCATATTTATACACGTAGTGTCATATTACAAGAAAGGTTTGGTAAATCTTTAGAATTTTTCCCTGATGAAATGAAGTTTTCCATGTCTCATGACTGTGAGCACATAGAAAACAAGGACTTTATTTTAATTCATCTCTTGCACAATTCCTGACATGTGATGATCTGTAGAACTGAATTGACATACATCTGCATCATCTAAGATACTTCCATATGCTCTAGGGTGGAAAGGCTACCTAGCTGCAAAGGGCCACTCTTAGTTTAACTGATCTATGTAATAGCTATCTGTAGCTGTATAACAAATTACCCTGAAATTTAGAGGCTTAAAAGGACAAACATTTATCATCTCACATTTCCTGTGAGTCAGGAATTTGGGGGCAGCTTGGCTTGGTGATTCCAACCCAATGTCTTTTGTTAGTTGTAGTGAAGTTATTATCCAAGGCAGATGTTGCCAACCCCCACCCCCTACCCCCACCAGAGGATTCTGATGTACACTGCAGATTGATTGTTCTAATATAGTATTTTTTTCTCAGCACTGTGGTGCTTCCTTTTAACTACCCTTTTACAAATATTTTTGTTCAGAGTTCATTGAGAGATTCCTAGATACCTTCCCAACTTGGTCTCTGCTTCCACACCACTTCTGATGGATGGATGAATGCCTGAACTGTTTTGTTTAGTAGAAACAGTACCATGATTGATTAGCAAGGTCTGTCACAGCAGAGCGGGGACAGTGCAGCCATCAGCATCAGCCCTACCTTAGCCTCTGGCTCTCTGGATAATTTGAGAATTAAACACACACACACACACACCACAAATTTCTTTAAATTATGAAAGAGGCATGTAAATTGTCTTTGGTTTGTACTATTTTATATGGTGTTTGCAACCTTTGTAATTTTAGGAGAGATCTTATTTTGTATTAACCACACATATGGGCAGGAGTAAAACAAAGCAAAACAAAACAACAGAAAGAACTTACTGTTTGTTTTTTAAGCCAGGGCTGCAAAAGGCTCCGTGTTGATGGAAGGCTCTGTATTTTTCTTTGGCAACTAGACCTGGAGGGCCCGGCTA
The DNA here is from genome assembly GCF_019923935.1 of Bubalus bubalis. NCBI lineage: Eukaryota > Metazoa > Chordata > Mammalia > Artiodactyla > Bovidae > Bubalus > Bubalus bubalis. The sequence continues at coordinate 141,376,885 of NC_059159.1, forward strand.
GAATTTATTCCCTTCCCAGGACGCCCCCCTGGGGACCTACTCCACGCCCACAGAGGGCTCTGTGGTTACTTTTCATAAGCTGCCATAATTTTCAAAGCCCAAAGGGCTCATAATCAGATTTGGGAAAGCTGCTCTATTTGTAAGCGGCTGAGGCTGGCTTTCACGAGGTTGTTCCCTGAAGGGAGCGATGAGTGACAGCAAAGACATCCTTTTTTCCCCACTTGGGGATAATCCTTTGTTTAGCAGGTCTTTATTGTTGCGGAGGAAGTTTACTTAGCTTCTGATCCCACTGGACTGATTCAGCTGCTACGCCATCACCCTCCGCCCCACGAAGCACCTCTGCAGACGGAGCTCCTGGGAAGGGGTGTGAGGAAAGGGTCAGTCTGCTTGGTGCACACTCAGGTTTTTAGGCAGATCTTTTTTTCTTCAGGTTTATGGATTGCATCCTTCCACCTGCAACCTCAGTTATCACACAAAGGGAAACTGTTTCAGCTGGGGTTACAGCAAAATCCCTCTTCTTGCAAGGTCATCCTTGTCCTCCAGGGAAAGCATTCCAACTGCATGGCTGCCTTCTTTCTGCCTGCTTTGCCTCAAGAAACGCTGAAACATCAGAAATGTAGATTCCAATTCCCGCTCAGCTCCTTAATATTGATCAAGGGAGCTTTCACCAAGGCTTCTCTTCCCATTTCCTTTGCTTTTCACAGTGTGCCCTTACATGCGCTTCTTCGAGGACATTTTTAATTTTGAACCACTGAATCTAATTGCTTAACTGTCATTTTAGTTCTTTGCTCTTAACCATTTCTTCCTCAGTTTCTAATGTCAGGTGTCTTGATTCTTCTCTTCACGAAAGAAGACAGTTCTACTAACCCATCATTAACATTTTATAAGGAAATAATCCTATTAATTATAAGTAACATTTATTGAGCTTTTATACCATTCTATTCTTCAAAGAGTTTTCCATGTAGTAACTCCTTTAATCTTTGCAACAACCCTGCATGGTCAACAGTATTGTAAATGGCAATTTTCAAGTGATGATGCTAAGACTCATAGAGGTTAAGTGATTTGCCCAAGGTCATATGGACTGCTTCCCTTAACCAATTCTGCTTAGCAGTTTACCCTAAATTAATCATAGAATTTGACAGGAAGGATCTTACTTTTAGAAGGAGACTGTTTGGGGGATAGTAGATCAGTCCTTGGTTGTGAAAGAAAGCTTTTTCATTGTGATGTTTATCGCTTGGCTGTACCATGTGGGGTTTGAATTGTTGAGCCTTGTTAAATACTAAGTTCCAAACAGCTGAATTAACTGACTAGTGAGTCACACATTTGCAAAAAGGAAAACAATCTTCACCTCCACCTAGTGTGGGTTTCGTCAGCCAGATACAATTTCTCGTTTCACGGCTCAAGGGCTCAGAAAACATTTTTCCTTGATTAGAGTGGATTCTCCAAATTCCCTCCCACCTCCTCATTCTGGGCAGAGACCCCTTTCTTTAACAGAGCAGTTCTGTTCAGCTGACTTCTAAGATGCTACCAAAGCTAGTTTCTTTGCATCTGTCTCTGGTGCCCACTCTCCGACTGAGACAAATTAATTAATAACTGATGGATTTTTCAGTTTTACCTGTAGGTTTTTAGAATTTTAGATATTCAGCTCATCAGTAAAATACAGGATTGATTTTTGTCTGACACATATTTCTAGACTTAAAGATTCTTTAATCTCAAAAGGACAAAATTAAGCATATTCTAGTTGTCCCCGTAACTTTCTACAGGCAGTGATTGACGACTATTACCGCATGTTAACCTGTGTTCAGTTCTTTCATTTTGGCCTTGAAGTCCAAGTGTGTCACAGACAGGAGTATGACTCACCTTCCCTTGGGGGAGGTATTTGACTGTCCTGGTCCCTCACTCACCTCGCAGATGTCTGTGAGATCACAGCCTCTGGGAATGAACTCCCCACGTATTGTAATTCTAGATGAGCCAAAGCTGTTACACACTTTATGTCCCCATTCAACATATTTCTGATTACAGGAAGGAAGCCAGAGAGAATGAATAATAATTTCCTGTGGTGGTGGTGAATTTGGGATGCAGTCAACAGGTGTGGGAACATCTGTAGCTATCCAGCAGCACTGTTCTGAATAGTGTTTTATAAACGTAATTAATTCTGCTTCCAATGGATTCGACTATATTGATGGACGAGAACTGCTAGATCCAATGAATAAATTACTGAATGCAACTTATTGCTTTTGGTTAATTCTGTAGTCAGAAATCTTGTTTCTTGAGAAGTACTTAATGAAATCAGCAATTTGCAAATCCTCTTTTTTGGGGGTCAGTTTCATGGGAAAAAAATAAGTGTACTTTTGAAAATCCTTGCTGAAGCTTAAGGAAGCAAAGTTTATTCTGTGAATTCTCTAGGTGACCAAAACATTGGAAAAGAGCACTGTATTTTTCCTAAAGACTGTTCATGGAAAGTAGGACATGATTTATAGTCAGTGTCAGTGGGGACACAAACTTGAAGGCAGGAACAACCAACAAATCAATGAATTGTGTTTTGCTCTAACTTCTTTTTCTTGTTTAGAAAGAGCTCTTTGCTAAGATGTTGTAAATAAAATATGCTTCCATACGGAACAGAAATAAAAATCATTTTCATTTGGGTAGTCAGTTTTCTTTCATCCTTGTTTCCAGAACGAGCAGACCTTGTTTGAACCCTTTTCCACAAAAGTTTTATGTTGCAATTTCTTGACCTAGTAAGGGTTTATAAATGTGTGATTTGAATTCTATATCCAGAGCTGCACAAATATTTGAATTTTGGTTTTAGCAGCGCATTCATCAGTCATGACGTTGCAATGTGGCTTCTCCCAGCATTTGTTGTCTTTGTTTTCTCCCAAAATATAAATTCTGGCTTTTCAATTAGAACTTGATTTATCTCCAGAAAGTTACCAAAATAAACTCGGTATTAGTGAGCTCATAGGAAAATGTTGCCCAGGTGCTCTGGTAAGCAGGGGTCATGATCTTTTAGCCTTCTCTCCTACTTATCCTCTCCACAATCCTCGAGAAAGACTTCTCTAAATGAAGCGATTGCCTTTAAGTGTCCTTAGGAATTTGAACAGATTGAAACTGCCTGAAGCCATGGGGTTTACTAAAGGGCTTTAAAAAATTGACATTTCAAAGAACAGGGGAGGGAACAGAGGAGGGAGACCTCCTTCAAATTGGCTCCTCAGTTTCTTAGTTAACAAAATGTGATAGATATTTATTTTAGGTTACTGATGCTCAGAAGATGTAGGCAACCTAGTGCAGATGCTACTAATTGTGTGTGTGATACAACCCTATTACCAGTTAAAAACATTTTATATATACAAAAGCATGTACTTCTCTATATGCATTGCATATAATTTGTTTCATTCCCTATGATACCTCTATATGATGTACATTAAAACATATACACAGCGAAATACACAGCCCTTGAATAACAGGGACCCTTGTTTGTGGAGTGAAGGGGGCATTGAACTGGGAGCTGGTACACAAGTGTTTTGATTTGTCTTTCTAAGCAGCTCAGAGCTGCCACTTGAGTTCTTTTGTATTCCATTTTGTCAAATAAACATGAAAAGGGTTGAATTTACTTTATTCTCTCTGAGTTTCTGGAAGCTGAGAAATATGACTGAGGTCTGGGGATACTGTAGAGGAGATTTTGGAAATTGGTGGGATTCAGATAGTCAGGGCCAGATGGCGATAGTGGTAAAGAGCCTGCCAGCCAATGCAGGAGACGATAGAGATGTGGATTCAATCCCTGGGTTGGGAAGATCCCCCTCGAGAAGGGTATGGCGACCCACTCCAATATTCTTGCCTGGAGAATCCTGTGGAGAGGGAAGCCTGGTGGGCTATAGTCCATGGGGTCGCAGAGAGTCAGACAGGACAGAAGTGACTTAGTGTGCACACAGATAGTCAGAGGGAAGAGAGGATTCTTTACTGGGGTGGAGGCAGCTCTGATAAAAGGATGAGGGTGGCAAGGTTGGGAAAGCATGAAGCAGAAAAGTTGGGGGCTGCTAAGAAATGTTTTGTGGTAAGCAGAGAATGGTGGGACAGATTTTGAAGCCCTCAGAGTGAAGCAGAGAAATTTAGCTTAATGCTCTAGATGAAAGTTTAAGTCACTTGAGTAATAGGATAATTGCCATTTTTTCTTGAACATTCATGTGATAATGGTATGTAGGATGAATTGAATGGGGAAATTAAGTCTGGAATTAACATCGTGGCCTGGAAGGCTGGTACATATGTTCATTTATGCATTTAGTCAATCAAGATTTCAGTCACTGATCATATGATTGTGGCCTGTTTAATATACGTCAGGGTAGTAAGCACAAAAGACTCATGGTCTTTGCGTTCATGGAGCTTTTAGAATCTGTTGAGGGAATGCAAACTAAAAAGAATTGATATTAATATTTAATTAAAAAGTGTGATAAACACTAGAAACATGAAAAGATTGCTCATAACAATAAGGATAAATTTGTTATGATTCATGTGAAGAGAAACAGTACATTTAACAGAGATAGCAGGCAATGGCACCCCACTCCAGTACTCTTGCCTGGAAAATCCCATGGACGGAGGAGCCTGGTAGGCTGCAGTCCATGGGGTCGCTCAGAGTCAGACACGACTGAGCAACTTCACTTTCACTTTTCACTTTCATGCACTGGAGAAGGAAATGGCAACCCACTCCAGTGTTCTTGCCTGGAGAATCCCAGGGACGGGGAGCCTGGTGGGCTGCCATTTATGGGGTTGCACAGAGTTGGACACGACTGAAGTGACTTAGCATGGCAAAGGAATAATAATGTGGTTTGGAGGCAGAATAAGGAAGATTGACCTGTACTGGAAAAGTCAAAGATGACTCCAAAGTACCTAGAATGGAGGAAACTGTTCAGCCACACTCCTCACATTATGGATTTTGATGGTTGTATCATCTAGTGTCATTTTCCATGCTCTTCTAGCCCCAGTATTTCTTGTGAACTGTCAGTTTAATATGGAGGATTGATTAGATTCTGTTTCCATTTTTCAGCTAGAATATATCTTAGGTGAGGCCCTGTCATTCCTGTCTCCTCACCTCAGAAGGTCACTACTCTTTGATGGCTGTTCTTTTTGGTGATGTTAACGTTGATCAGTGTCCTTAGGTGTTGTCAGCCAGTCTTATTGATCTTTAATCTAATGGTTTTAGCAACCCCTAATGATCATTGAGGGCTGTAAAATGGGGCTTCCTTGGTGGCTCAATGGTGAAGAATCTGCCTGCCAATGCAGGAGACATAGATTTGATCCCTGATTCCCACATGCGGCAGAGCAAGTAAGCCTGTGCGCCACAACAATTGAACCTGTGCTCTAGAACCTGGGAGCACAGGCTCTGAAGCTTGGGTTTCGAAGAGCCTGAGCTTGGCAACAAGAGAAGCCACTGCCATGAGAAGGCTGCGCACCACAACTAGATAGTAAGTCTCGCTCACTGCAATTAGAGAAAAGCCCGTGCAGCAACCAAGACTCAGTGCAGCCAAAAATAAATAAATAGAATTTTCAAAAGAGCTGTCAAATGGTGATTTTCTGATTCTCAGATTCCTTGTGTGTTTATTACCCTCATCAACTATTTGGTTTTCCTGAAAAAAAGATTGAGTAAGAAGGATAGAATGAATGCTTGATCATTTTTCTTTATTTATCAGTTTTTAGAATAAGGAATCGGTTCCCTAGCATCTAGGAAAATAAGGAAATGGCAACCCACTCCAGTACTCTTGCCTGGAGAATCCAATGGACAGAGGAGCCTGGTGGGGTACAGTCCATGGGGTCGCAAGAGTTGGACATGACTGACTTTCATTCCCTAGCATCATCCAGAATTGAACAATATTTACTGTTTAGTATTTTTAGTGTCATGTTGAATTTCTCAGTTTTCAACATAATTGGTATGTTTCAATCCATTGCAGCTGTATGGGAAGAGAAACTTTTCCTTCTATCCTTTTAGATGTAGCCTCCGGGGACCATGAATCAAACAGATAAAATACAGTTTAATGGAAGAAAAGGTTTCTTTTGTATGCACATTGGGGCCTTAAAGTGAAGGTAGTGAAGATGCAAAGAGGAAGTTAGACCTTTATGCTTACATCTGTTTTAACAAAGGGCAATAAATTTGTGGGGAAGTGACAAGACAAAGGAAAAGGGGCTTGGGCTCATAAAGGTGGTAAATTGTGCAAAGGCAAATATATGAGGAAAAATTAATGGAAGATAAGGGTCATTTTAGTAGGGCTTGTTTGTGCCGTCTCATCTTGGTACCATATCCAACTCCAGTGATAAATGTTATTTTTCCCTTCCTGGTGTAAGAGAAGGGGACGCTGTCACAAAGGTAATCTTTAGTCCTCACTTTAGGCAGATGGGAGAGAGCAAAGAACTTTTTTCTATATCTGGTATTTCTCAAAAGCCTTCAGCTCAAAATAATTCTCACGCTAGAGTGGCATATATTGGGGGTGTCATATACTAAACTCCTTCACATCTCTATTCTTTTGGATGCTCAAATTATTTCATCTTTGGCTAGTAGGAGTTTGTTCTTGTCTCTTTTGAAACAACCCAGTAGTCTTAATAGCTTGCTGGATCTCTGGCTTAACAGAGGTTCTAGGTTCCTCTCATATATTCCTAGTGTCAGACCCAGGATGAGTCATTTCTCCAAGGATCACTGGTTCCTATTAGAGGCACATGGTATTCGGAAACCAAAATCTGGGCACAGCACATATATGTAATTGAAAGCAATGCCATCATTTGGACAATTTAGATCAGGGCAAACAAAAAAATATATCTTTAAAGAAATTTTGTATATATAATCTTATAAACCAAATAGTACTTTGGCATAGTGAACTTCCTTTGCAGACTGTCCAATAAAGCTAATGCAATATGACTATAAAGTTTGTTGTAAAGCCCACATAAAAATGTCTTATTAATTTGTGACTACCCTGTGTGTATTGGGAAACTTTTCTCATGGGTAGCAGTGGGATGAACGATTTTCTACAAAATAATCTTTATTAAAACTTTTAAGCCCTGCTATGATCTGAATGTTTGTGTCCACCTCCCTCTACCCCTAAAATTTATATGTTGAAAACCTAATGCCCAAGATGATGGTATTGGGAAGTGGGATCTTTGGGAGGTGATTAGGTCATGAAGGTGGAGCCCTCATAAATGTCATCAGTGCCCTTATGAGAGAGACCCCAGAGAGCTAGCTCACTCCTTCCATCACAGAGGACACAGTGAGAAGTAAGCAGTCTGCAAGCTGGAAGAGGACTTCACCAGAACCTGACTGTGCTGGCCCTCTAATCTTGGAATTCAAGCCTCCAGACTGTGAGAAATATATTTCTGTCCATAAGCCACCCAATCTGTGGTATTTTACTATAGCAGCCCAAACAGACTTCAGCAAGCCCTAAATGACCTCATGTGCCTTTGTAAATTATGAGATAATATACAAAATGTTTGGCCTGATGAAAAGTGAGAATTATGGATTACTGATACTTTAGAAAGCATCACTATGAACAAAACTAGGGGAGGTGATGAAATTCCAGTTGAGCTATTTTAAATCCTGAAAGATGATGCTATGAAAGTGCTGCACTCAATATGCCAGAAAATTTGGAAAACTCAGCAGTGGCCACAGGACTGGAAAAGGTCAGTTTTCATTCCAATCCCAAAGAAAGGCAATGCCAAAGAATGCTCAAACTACCGCACAATTGTACTCATCTCATATGCTAGTAAAGTAATGCTCAAAATTCTCCAAGCCAGGCTTCAGCAATACGTGAACCGTGAACTTCCAGTTGTTCAAGCTGGTTTTAGAAAAGGCAGAGAACCAGAGATCAAATTGCCAACATCTGCTAGATCATGGAAAAAGCAAGAAAGTTCCAGAAAAATATCTATTTCTGCTTTATTGACTATGCCAAAGCCTTTGACTGTGTGGATCACAATCAACTGTGGAAAATTCTGAAAGAGATGGGAATACCAGACCACCTGACCTGCCTCTTGAGAAATCTGTATGCAGGTCAGGAAGCAACAGTTAGAACTGGACATGGAACAACAGACTGGTTCCAAATAGGAAAAGGAGTAAGTCAAGGCTGTATATTGTCACCCTGCTTATTTAACTTATATACAGAGTACATCATGAGAAACGCTGTCTGGAAGAAACACAAGCCGGAATCAAGATTGCCAGGAGAAATATCAATAAGCTCAGATATGCAGATGACACCACCCTTATGGCAGAAAGTGAAGAGCAACTAAAAAGCTTTTTGCTGAAAGTGAAAGAGGAGAGTGAAAAGGTTGGCTTAAAACTCAACATTCAGAAAACGAAGATCATGGCATCTGGTCCCATCACTTCATGGGAAATAGATGGGGAAACAGTGGAAACAGTGGCTGACTTTATTTTTATGGGCTCCAAAATCGCTGCAGATGATGACTGCAGCCATGAAATTAAAAGACGCTTACTCCTTGGAAGGAAAGTTATGACCAACCTAGATAGCATATTCAAAAGCAGAGACATTACTTTGTCAACAAAGGCCTGTCTAGTCAAGGCTATGGTTTTTCCAGTGGTCATGTATGGACGTGAGAGTTGGACTGTGAAATAAGCTGAGTGCCAAGGAATTGATGCTTTTGAACTGTGGTGTTGGAAAAGACTCTTGAGAATCCCTTGGACTGCAAGGAGATCCAACCAGTCCATCCTAAAGGAGATCAGCCCTGGGTGTTCAATGGAAGGACTGATGCTAAAGCTGAAACTTCAGTACTTTGGCCACCTCATGAGAAGAGTTGACTCACTGGAAAAGACCCTGATGCTGGGAGGGATTGGAGGCAGGATGAGAAGGGGACGACAGAGGATGAGATGGCTGGATGGCATCACTGATTCGATGGACGTGAATTTGAGTAAACTCTGGGAGTTGGTGATGGACAGGGAGGCCTGGTGTGCTGTGATTCTTGAGGTCGCAAAGACTCAGACATGACTGAGTGACTGAACTGAGCTGAACTGATCTTTTTTTCACCCTTTCAAAATATTTCTTAATGATATTATAAAGGTTTTATTTTTCAGTTAAAAAAATCACACAATTATAGAAACTTTAAAGGAAGAGAAGACTCTCAAGTATTAGAAGAATGAGAGCTGTTGATTCCATTAAGAAGAGTGTCATCTTGTGCCAAGAAAGGTGAATAGACTAGAGATTTTGAAAAGGATTTGACTCTGTGCAATTCTGGTGCTGACTAACTGATCTCTGTGTCTGATCTTGGAGAAGCTGGAAGGAAAGGAAGATGAAAGAGGGGGGAAAATAAAAACCAGCTGGGGGCATGAGTGGGAGCTAGAAACCTTAAGAATGGACTGGAACCTTTATCAGTTTCTCATCACTTCCAACTTCAATGTCGGGGTGATCTTGAGCAAAGCATGCGCCTGGCAGGAGTTGGAGAAAGTTGAGGAAAATCTGGGGATGGTGGAACAGTGGAGGCCTGGCTGCTGCCTGGTGTCAGTGATGTGAGCTTCAGTAACTTGGGACCCCTCAACTGACATTTAAGTGTAGTAATTATATGGTTGTTGCTTCACTTTCATCTTCCAAAATTCAAAATGTCCTTCGTGGTCCATCTTTGTTGATTCTGCTTCATCTTTGTCATGTGGGTGATTTTTTTCTTGCTATTATTTCAATTAGACATTGCAGCTGTATATCTGTCTCCAGCAAGTATTAAATATTATTCCTTTTTTATCTCATTACAACAACAAAGTTGTGTAATGAAGTCTTTCCTGTAGAGTCACCATTTTGTTATGAGTGGGAGAGACCTTGAAGTAGTAAATTATAGTTTTAGCAAAAACATATTTTTCCACCAGAGTTAAGATACATGATTGCAACATTCTCTAGAATGAATGAAAACCCAAACAGAAATTGCCTGTGCCAAAGTACCAGAAAATGGATCTGCCTGTGAGATGAGGAAATCAGCAGATGTAGTTTATTGCTGCAGCTGAATGATATGTAAGAAACACTTATATTATCATTTCATAAAGACTATTCAGATTTCAAATATTCTTTCAAGCTTTGTAGTTAAGTATAGCAACAATTGGGCTTCCCTAGTAGCCCAGCTGGTAAAGAATCGGCCTGCATTGCGGGAGACCTGGGTTAGATCCCTGGGTTGGGAAGATCCCCTGGAGGAAGGCATGACAACAGACTCTAGTATTCTTGCCTGGAGAACCCCCGTGGACAGAGGAGCTGGGCGGGCTGCAGTCCATGGGGTTGCAGAGTCAGACATGACTGAGCGATGAACACTTTCATTTCATAGCAACACTTAAAGTAATCTAATTAGGAACTTATAATACTCCTTAATTCACATCTCAGTGGTGTCTTTTGCAGAAGAAATCTGACTTCTCTCAAAGGAGGTTCCAAGTCCATTGAAAGGCGACCTCTATTCATTGGTTCATTTTTAATTCTTAATCTCCTCTCTGGCAGTAATTTCCACTCTATTGAAAGTTGACTTCTAGTCTGCCCTAACTAGCTCTGTGATCATACTTACAGGGCCCAGAGCCCCACCTGCCACATCGTGAAATGACAGGGTTGGACATGGATGATTCCTAATGCTCCTAATGGCTTTAACGATATGTGTGACTATGACGGATTAAATCACCACTCTCCCTTAACCATCAGGTTTCTCTCTTCAAACTGCCAGAAGACAAATTTGTGGTCCCATGTGACACGTAATTAGTACTAAGCTTATTTCTGGCTTCATTTAATACATACTTTCGTTTTCTCATTATTCTTTCTCTTATCCGGTCTTATTTCATAGTTTCATTGAATTTTATATTATCTTCACAAACTATCTTAACTATACTTTGGAAAATGGCAGTGTATAAACACCGAAACATTTATTCTTATTTCATGATATAGAAGCAACAACACAGGATTATAATTAGGAAAATGACTTCCCAGCCATTGAGGTAGAAAAAGGATTTTCATTATTTGAGGGCTTTGGTTAATTGAGTTATGTGCTGCATTGTAGGGAAAACATTTCAATATGCGTACAACCACAGACACATCAAAGAGAGTTATGGGTTCTGCTTTATCTGGCCCCTTTCTTAGCATAGGCCTTTGACTCTTGTTTGATTTCCCTACTTTCTCCAAGAAAAATGCCAAGCTCATTCTCAACTTCAGATCTTTGCTTCTTGATTTTCTGTTTCAGACTATCAACCCCTTTGGTGGTAGTGGTGTTCGTCAGTCATGTCCAACTCTTTGTGACTCCATGGACTGTTGCCTGCCAGACTCTTCTCTCCATGTAATCCTCCATGCAAGTATATCAGAGTGGGTTGCCATTTGTTTCTCAGGGGACCTTCCCAACCCAGGGATTGAACCTGGGTCTCTGCATTCAGGCAGATTCTTTACTGTTCAAGCCACAAGGGAAGCCCCATCAACTCTTTTCTTCCCCCACTAAATCTCAAGGCAAGATTTTCCATCTCTTACACATGCCTGTATTATCTGTCCTTCAAGATGCGTTTCAAACCTTACCTCCTTCCCAGTGCACACTGGGTAAATCATGGAATTGAGAACTTCAGATTGTATCATCCTTGCTGTTTAAAAAGTACTGCTGTTGCTGCTTAGTTGCTTCAGTTGTGTCTGACTCCGTGTGACCCCATGGACTGTAGCCCACCAGGCTCCTTTTTCCATGGGAATTCTCTGGGCAAGAATACTGGAGTGGGTTGTCATACCCTCTTCCAGGGGATTTTCCCAACACAGGGATTGAACCCAGGTCTCCTGCATTGCAGGTGGATTCTTAACCATCAGAGCCACCAGAAAAGCCAATATTTAGTAATAGGCTTGCAAAAGCAAAGCTTGATGTGGCTTTATTTCTGGATATGCTATAATTTCTACACAAAGAGTTGGAGCCAAAAAATACTCCTTACTTGATCAATAGCTATAATGAAAACAATCTAAACAGAGATGTAAGCTCCAAGATTCTAAAAATATTTTGAAAGGGGGAAAAAAGGGGAGCAGTTGATGATTTAGTGGTCATAGAGAATTCCAGGTGTTTTCAGTGAAAATATGAACTCAGCCATTTACAAGTGGCTAATAGGTTTGTTTTGCTTCTCACCTAGGTTTCTGTGATTGGTAGATGCAGCACCAAATGTGAGTGACTGATGCTGGTAATGTGCTTTGTGGTTTGAGGTGAAGTGGCATTCCTGAGCTCACACGTCTTTTGTGACTTCTTCCAGCTCAGGCAGGTGGGACTCCAGGCAACATGGCAATTGCCTATTTACTTGCTGAGTTGTCCTGATTGGCTTAGTTCTGTGGGTAGAACCTGGATCCATCACGTTCACCACTGGTTCCCCAGATAAGATCTATAGAACCAGTGACTACATGTTACCTGAGAATTGAATTTTGAATCATGAATTAAACATTTCCAGAGAAAAGAAGCTTCAACCCACCAGAAAGAGTTTTTATTTACCCATTAAATGGTTTTTAATATTTTTGTTGCCAGCCAGATAATTGTGGGAAGTATTTTTTGAAACAGAAGTCAGGATCCATGGCTTTTTATCAATTCGGTCTGATGTATGGGCCCATGTTTAGCATAAGGTGCTATCCCTCCAACAGTGTGAAGATTGAGACACATTATCCCCTTTATTTGGCTTGTTCAGCCACAAATTGTTCAAGTCCCCTTTGAAACCTAAATCATTAAAACATACTGAAATTTGAGGATTGATAGCTTATCTGGTGTAAACATAGATTTTGCCACAGAGCAAATTACAGCATTTAAAATAGAAGAAATTCATGCTTAAGATGAGGATATTATTATAGTTTTGCTCTCAAGGAAAATATAGCTTTGTGTGTGTGTTTGTGTGTACTATGACATCCTGGGTCAAATTTATTCAGACCTGTGCTGGTTTCTCAAAAACGAAAATTATAGACAACTTATTACTAGAGCAGCAATATTTTATTAAAATAACCATATATTTACAGTTTCAAATCAAATTGCTTCCCAAAGATATTTGAAGCAATTCATATTTATTAATAACCGTGTATCAAGTTCTGATATAGTAAATACTTTGTGCCTGGTACTGTCAACACATATTTATTTTTACATATGAAAGTGAAAGTGAAGTCGCTAAGTCGTGTCCGGCTCTTTGCAACCCCAAGGACTGTAGCCTACCAGGTTCCTCTGTCCATGGGATTTTCCAGGCAATAGTACTGGAGTGGATTGCCATTTCCTTCTCCAGAGGATCTTCCCAACCCAGGGATCGAACTCAGGTCTCCCGCATTGTAGACAGACGCTTTACTGCCTGAGCCACCAGTGAAGTCTTTTTACATATAGTTCTATTTATATATTTATATTTGTGCCTACATTCTATTATTAACCCATCTACTGTCTCCATTTTACAGATGAGGAAACTGAGGCAGAGAGTTGTTATCGCAATGGCACCCCACTCCAGTACTCTTGCCTGGAAAATCCCATGGATGGAGGAGCCTGGTAGGCTATAGTCCATGGGGTCGCTAAGAGTCGGACACGACTGAGAGACTTCCCTTTCACTTTTCACTTTCCTGCATTGGAGAAGGAAATGGCAACCCACTCCAGTGTTCTTGCCTGGAGAATCCCAGGGATGGGGGAGCCTGGTGGGCTTCCGTCTATGGGGTCGCATAGAGTCGGACATGACTGAAGTGACTTAGCAGCAGCAGCAGCACCCCAAGTTCACACACCTGATGAGGGACAAAGCCAGGATCCTTATCCAGGAAATTCAGCTTCAGAATCCAGGCCTATGCCCACTGCACTATGCTAAAATATTGACAGTTCAATTGCTCCTATCTTCAGAGCAACTGTTCAGCTCAGATATCATCTTGTGGGATCTTTCACTGCTCACTTCTGCCCTTTGATGAAATAGGTGTCTGCCACATTTATCTCTGCAGCATTCTATCTTTAATTTTATTATATCATATATCATCCTATATAATGATCATTCATGTCCTATTTGACTTTCCATATAGACTCTGTATTACTTGAGGACTGTGTTTGATTTACTATTCAATCTCTAGCACAGATCCTCACTTGTACCATGAACTAACTTTTCAAATATTTGTTGGAAAGGACAAATGAATGGGCAAACGAATGAATATTTCTGACCCTGTGTTTTTAGCTCTGCTTTTCGTGGCAGCCTTGCCTGCTCTCTCCTACAACACATTTAGTTAGAGCTTGACAAAGCATGGTGATGCATGCCCAGGTGCCAGAATTCAAGACTAAGCCTCCAGTGGATAACTGCATGTTTCAGAATCACTGCCAGAGGGGGGAAAATGTGTTATATTCGACAGGAGAAACCCTGTTGTGCAAACAGTATGTCTATGTAAGTTTCAAAGGGGTGACTGCAAGCTTTTTTTGACAAAGACGATAAGATGTGTTCAGTAACTCCAAGGAATTTGTTATTTACAAGCGTATTCCTGACATTTTGACTGTCAGACATTTTTCTCAAATGAAATGCCAAGAATGTGCCTGAGAGCAACAACTGCCTTTCACTTAGAGGCCCATCTCTCTGCTGCTGATGAGGTGTGCTCTCCCTGCACCTGAAGGTGCACCCTCCATGCCCTTCACACTCTAGCCCAGAGGACACTGGCCATCCTTTCTCTGGTTATCTTGGCAACACACACTAGCCTTTGGGAGTTCAGGCTACACTCAGTCATTTCTTCAAATAATGCTGGCTAAGTTATTCTAGTGGGCTTCCCTCATAGCTCAGCTGGTAAACAATCCACCTGCAATGCAGGAGACACTGGTTCGATTCCTGGGTTGGAAAGATCCCCTGGAGAAAGGATAGGTTACCCACTGTAGGATTTATGGGCTTCCCTGGTAGCCCAGCTGGTAAAGAATCCACCTGCAATGCAGGAGACCTGGGTTGGGAAGATCCCCTGGAGGAGGGCAAGATAATCCACTCCAGTATTCTTGCCTGGAGAATCCCCATGGACAGGGGAGCCTGGTGGGCTATAGTTCATGTGGTTTCAAAGAGTTGGACACAACTGAGTGACTAAGCACAAGCTATCCTAGTAAAGGAGTCATGTAGTCCCTCAACACCTGAATACTGTTACTTTTAAAATTCATTATCAGTTAGCTTGGACTGATATGCTCCCTTTCATGGATATGTTTCCATGAATTATTTATAGTGAATATAGATGTTTTTACTATTACTGTCTTTTAACTGTCCTACTATCTTTATAAGTGCCTGATCCACTGCCTATACTGTATGTTTGCCTTTACCAATGAGATTTTTCTCTTCATGATTTTTTTATATCTTGTTTTTGTCTTTTCTGTGTAGATAAGTCCCTTTAGTATTTCTTATTGATGATTCATACTTGGTGATACTGAACTCTTTCAGCTTTTGCCTGTCTGTGAAGTTTTTGACCTCTCCATCAAACCTGAACAAAATTCTTGCTGGGTAGAGTAGTCCTGATTGTATGTTTTCCTTCTCATCACTTTAAATATTTTGTGCTACTCTCCTCTGGCTTGTAGAGTTTCTGATGAAAAGTCATGTAGTCTTATGGAAGTTTCTTTGTACATGATTAGTTTCTTTTCTCTTGCTGCTTTTAAGAGTCTCTCTTTATCTCATCTAAATTCCACTTATTTTGATTGTAAACATCCTACTGTATGAAGTGGAGTCTCATTGTGGTTTTGATATTGCATTTCCCTAATAGATAATCACGATGGTGTGATCACTTATCTACAGCCAGACATCCTGGAATGTGAAGTCAAGTGGGCCTTAGAAAGCATCACTATGAACAAAGCTAGTGGAGGTGATGGAATTCCAGTTGAGCTCTTTCAAATCCTGAAAGATGATGCTGTGAAAGTGCTGCACTCAATATGCCAGCAAATGTGGAAAACTCAGCAGTGGCCACAGGACTGGAAAAGGTCAGTTTTCATTCCAATCCCAAAGAAAGGCAATGCCAAAGAATGCTCAAACTACCGCACAATTGCACTCATCTCACATGCTAGTAAAGTAATGCTCAAAATTCTCCAAGCCAGGCTTCAGCAATATGTGAACCAAGAACTTCCTGATGTTCAAGCTGGTTTTAGAAAAGGCAGAGGAACCAGAGATCAAATTGCCAACATCCGCTGGATCATGGAAAAAGCAAGAGAGTTCCAGAAAAACATCTATTTCTGCTTTATTGACTATCCCAAAGCCTTTGACTGTGTGGATCACAATCAACTGTGGAAAATTCTGAAAGAGATGGGAATACCAGACCACCTGAGCTGCCTTTTGAGAAATGTATATGCAAGTCAGGAAGCAACAGTTAGAACTGGACATGGAACAACAGAATGGTTCCAAATAGAAGAAGGAGTACGTCAAGGCGGTGTATTGTCACGCTGCTTATTTAACTTCTATGCAGAGTACATCATGAGAAACGCTGGACTGGAAGAAGCACAAGCTGGAATCAAGATTGCCGGGAGAAATATCAATAACCTCAGATATGCAGATGACACCACCCTTATGGCAGAAAGTGAAGAGCAACTAAAAAGCCTCTTGATGAAAGTGAAAGAGGAGAGTGAAAAGGTTGGCTTAAAGCTCAACATTCAGAAAACTAAGATCATGGCATCTGGTCCCATCACTTCATGGGAAATAGATGGGGAAACAGTGGAAACAGTGTCAGACTTTTTTTGGGGGGTCTCCAAAATCACTGCAGATGGTGACTGCAGCCATGAAATTAAAAGACGCCTACTCCTTGGAAGGAAAGTTATGACCAACCTAGATAGCATATTCAAAAGCAGAGACATTACTTTGTCAACAAAAGTGCGTCTAGTCAAGGCTATGGTTTTTCCTGTGGGCATGTATGGATGTGAGAGTTGGACTGTGAAGAAAGCTGAGTGCCGAAGAATTGATGCTTTTGAACTGTGGTGTTGGAGAAGAGTCTTGAGAGTCCCTTGGACTGCAAGGAGATCCAATCAGTCCATGCTGAAGGAGATCAGCCCTGGGATTTCTTTGGAAGGAATGATGCTAAAGCTGAAACTCCAGTACTTTGGCCACCTGATGCGAAGAGTTGACTCATTGGAAAAGACTCTGATGCTGGGAGGGATTGGGGGCAGGAGGAGAAGGGGACAACAGAGGATGAGATGGCTGGATGGCATCACTGACTTGATGGACGTGAGTCTGGGTGAACTCCGGGAGTTGGTGATGGACAGGGAGGTCTGGCGTGCTGTGATTCATGGGGTCGCAAAGAGTCGGACACGACTGATCGACTGAACTGAACTGAATATCTAATGATGGTGAGCATCTTTTCATGTACATGTTTGTCATTTGTGCATTTTCTTTGAAGAAATGTGTATTTAAGTCCTTTGTCCATTTTAAATCTGAATTGTCTTTTTGTTGTTGAGTTAACAGAGTTTATTTTATCTTCTGGATATATATAATATATATATATGGATCTTTACTGGCCTCATAGAATGAGCTTGAAAATGTTCCCTCCCTTTCTATTTTTGGAAGTGTTTGAGAAGAATTGATATTAATAATTCTTCTTTAAGTGTTCATCTTTGTTTTTATAAAGTAAAGTTTTATTAGAACAGAGCTGCATTCATTTGTTTTCATATCATTTCTGGCTGCTTTTGTATGACTATCAGGGGCAGGGTTGAATGATTGCAACAGAACTGTATGACCTGTAAGCCAAAAATAATTGCTATCTATTTCTCTTCAAATAATTTTGCTGACCCCTAGTTTAGACCATAAACCTTGTTTCCTGCTGAGTGAACAGGAAAACTTTGAAATTTACCTGTTTGAAGTAAAATATTCTTTATAACTTTAAAAATTCACTAAGCCATTTAATCATGCCAGTACTGTTTATAGGTATGTTTCTATGTTTTGGAGAATAAAATGAGAAAGAGTCATAATTTATCATTTTAAGAAATCATTCTGGGTCTTTCTGACATTAGAGAAGACTGAAGCAAATTGGAGAGTGAGAAAGTTTCTGAGAGTTGTGCAACTAGGAGAGGGAGGGTCAAGGATAAGGATCCCTTCTCACTTAACTAGGGAAGATGTGGGGAAGTCCAGATGTGTAGGGGAAAATAGTGTGTTCAGTTTTTAATCGGCTGAATTTGAGGTAGATTTTGAATGTCTAAACAGAGATGGCATGAAAAGGAAACTTATCACCCCTAAAAAGTGGCCCTCTTTGCCTCTAAATAATTAATATACCAAGGCAGACTCTCAGATCCCACTTACCTCAAGAGGCATTTGCTTCCTAATTGGAACCACTTCTAAAGAGTTTGGATGCAGCTGACATTCCCCTCCCCATGACTTGGAACCTTAATCCTGTCTCCCGGGGCCTCTTCTGTCAGCCCCCAGAGTTTTCTGCATGGTTTCCCTTTGGAGGCATATCCAGCCCGCCCACAAATAGCATTTCCAGTGACCTGTTGTGTTTTCAAGTTTGAGGTGCCTAAGCAGATTATGTGTTCACTAATTCTCACTAAATGCATGATTGTATTTACTCAATTTCCATGATTTGCATTATTCTGAAAAAAACTTGTAATGGTTTTTACAAATTATTTTTTGCATTAAAAAAAATAATGTGGGGATCAAGGGTTAAATCAAAATAAAGAACTCAAGAATGAAGAAAGAGTGGTGGGAAGACTAGTTATTAGCATGAAATTCATGCCAATATTGATCTAAGAAGAAACAATAGGGAAATTATGGTTTATGTAAATGATTCAAATCCTGACAATAGGAAAATTATATAAAGCAACAAAAATTCAAAGGGATGCGGAGGCATGAGGAGGTGAAAGAGGGTCCCCATCTAAAGTCTTTAAATCAATCCTGTTTAAAAATAAAATATGTATTTTAAACAGCCAGCAACCAATGGTGACTCTAAGCTGCTAATGACTTCACAATTTCTTTCTTAATCTTAGATGGCAAAGAATCATTTATCTAATATTCTGCAGTTTCCTCTATGTCACTTTCTTTTTCCTCTGTTTAATACTAAAATGTTAGATTGACTATTTTCTTAAATATTTATTTTTATTTATTTGTACACATCATATGATTTCATTCTAGTGAAATCATTTATCTTTATATCTATGCCTATTGATTTATCTATCAAACATTTATTCTTTATTTTTTTCCAGCCTTATAGAGATACAATTGACGTAACATCCATTCTTTTATCTGTACATTTTTCAGAGAGATTCTGTAACAGTAATATTTCTAGACTCTTAACATTGCTTATTTCTGGTTGGTAGAATTTGTTTTCTTCTTTTAACTTTTCTATATTGCTAAACAGTTTTTGCTTTTACTACAAATGTATTACTTAAGAAGATAAAGGTAGATGACACTCTTACATGAATTCAGTTTTTAAAGGTTAGCTATTTTTAAGATTATATTTAAAGTTCTTGAATCAGTTCAGTTGCTCAGTCATGTCCCCAGTTTTTGCGACCCCATGGATTGCAGAATGCCAGGCTTCCCTGTCCAGCACCAACTCCTGGAGCCTGCTCAACCTCATGTCCATTGAGTCGGTGAAGCCATCCAACCATCTCATCCTCTGTCATCCCCCTTCTCCACCTGCCTTCAATCTTTCCCAGCCATCAGGGTCTTTTCCAGTGAGTCAGTTCTTTGCATCAGGTGGCCAAAGTATTGGAGTTTCAGCTTCAGCATCAGTTCTTCCAATGAATATTCAGGACTGGTTTCCTTCAGGATTGACTGGTTTGATCTCCTTGCAGTCCAAGGGACTCTCAAGAGTCTTCTCCAACACTAAAGTTCAAAAGCATCAATTCTTTGATGCTCAGCTTTCTTTATAGTCCAAGTCTCACATCCATACATGACTACTGGAAAAACCAAAAAGTTCTTGAATATAATTAGGATATTATCGTCATCATATAATGAAGATTGGTTTACTACTTCCCACTATTCATTTGAAAGGAAGATTTTTACATTTTTACAAATATTGCTGAACTCACAAAACATTTAATCTTACAGGTTACACTTGTCTAATTAGAAGTGTGAATCTTTTTCTTAAGTTTCATAGTCTGTCTTTAATAACTGTATTGGATTTATATTTCTAATACAGAATCCCAGCCCAAATGGAGGAACATCACACCACTGGTTTTATTGGTCTTGGAGAACAGTAAAGCCAATGAAAGTACTCAGAGAATAGAAAAATCAGTGCATGTTATATGTGATACCTGTATCTGTTGTAAAAGAAAGAAAACAAATTGGAAATTA
Organism: Bubalus bubalis; assembly: GCF_019923935.1. Classification (NCBI taxonomy): domain Eukaryota; kingdom Metazoa; phylum Chordata; class Mammalia; order Artiodactyla; family Bovidae; genus Bubalus; species Bubalus bubalis. The sequence continues at coordinate 141,397,046 of NC_059159.1, forward strand.
AATATAAACTGTGTTGAGATAATAACTGGTTGAATTTCTAATAACTGGGAAATTTGTTTAGGCCAGACATGTGAGATTTAATATGTTACTTTATGACTAGGTTTACATTTGAATGGAAACAGATCATTTTAGGAAGGGAATGGAAGTTTTAATTAATGCACATTTAGCTTCTGTGGCAGAAGTTTTCTCTCTCTCTTTTTCTCCTCCTTGTATTGCTTTTCTTCTTTCCTTTGTTTCTCTCCGACTGTCTTCCTCATCTTCCTCCTTCCATTCTGCCCCCACCTTTCCTGTCTTCCATTCTTTCTCTCAATGCAGTTTATGGCATTATTTACTTAGGCCTCTCTTCCAGACCCTGACAGACGCGAGCGAGGCCCTAACACTCTGTGTCTACGGCAGGCTTCAGTGTGCTCTAACCCCGGTGTTTATGCTGCCTATTAAAGGCATCACTTTTTGGAAATATATAGGGAGTTAAATGATCTCTGACAGCTGTGAACTGCAGAAAAAAAGGACTCCATTGTTCAAAGAGCTGCCTTTAATATTGAAAAGCCCTTGCTAAACATTGGAGTCTGAAGTATGGCAAATGTTAATTGGCCGTAAACTTAACAAGAGCTGGTTTTCCTCCCTTCCCTCAACCTCCCCCAGCTCAATTCCCCCCTGCCTGTTTCAAAGTTCTAGTTTCTTACATGACACTTCCATGTTTTTTTGCAAAGTCACCTCAATAGTGTCTAAGACTTTTGAAAATACTGTTTCCCCTAACACTTTTTTCTTAGAAGCAAATAGTGTACAACTCAGACTAATTGAGGCAATAAAGCACAAGTCTTGAACCTTCAAATATCCAGTTTATGGATGTCTTTGTTACTCCCAAGGAGCTTCCCTGATACTCTGCATTTGTAAGCCATCAAACACCAGCTTCCTTCTTGAGCATTGGTGATTTCAAAAGCAAACTTCCTTCATCCCTGGGCATATTATGGAAAGGTAGCAAGGGTAATAAGAACAGTGTAGGGTCATTCAGACATTCAGAATGGAGAATCCTGGAACCCTCGTGGTATTCTTACATGCAATGTTTTCTTAATCTCTTCTATTATCCAAATATTTTGGGTCTTATTAAAGCCCAACTCATACTTTTTCTGACTTCTTTAGTTGACACTGAGAATTTTACATTATGACCAGTATTTGTAGTGCCTGTAATAATTACATACTCACATATTTTTTAGTGTATATTTCAGTTAGAATTTGGCTTTCATAGGACTGATGTTGAAGCTGAAACTCCAATACTTTGGCCACATGATGCAAAGAACTGACCCATTTGAAAAGACCCTGATTCTGGGAAAGATTGAGGGCAGGAGGAGAAGGAGACAACAGAGGATGGGATGGTTAGATGGCATCACCGACTCAATGGACATAAGTTTGGGTAAACTCCAGGAGTTGGTGATGGACACAGAGGCCAGGTGTGCTGCAGTCCATGAGGTCACAAAGAGTTGGACATGACTGAATGACTGAACTGAACTGAACTATTTAAAAAAACTAGATTCATTAAAAGAGTTACTGAATATATAGGAATATTTACATTCTGTATAACAGTTTATGAATCTGACTTGTGTCATTCACAGCCATTATCTTTGGAATCTATACCATACAATTTAGTGCCTAGTTATGTAATGTTCATAGCTTAAAACTCTGAATGGCCTAGTGGGCTGGGCACTGCCAGATACATGTTTTTCATGCATTAGTTCGATTTTCTTTCCAAGATGATCAACTTCTTAAGGACTGAGACTATCACACATCATTTTATCGTCTCCTCTCCCCAATACCCAATTTAGAGCTGAACATATTGTAAGTGCTCAATGAACATTTTAAGTGATCAAAACAAATTCTTCTAAAGCTGAAAAAGAGTTTAGAAATCACCTACCACTCTTTCACTTAGTATTTAATTTCTTTATTTACTTTTGTCTCAACTTCTTTTATGGTTTTATGCAAAATCCAATTGTGTTTAGTTTTAATTACACAAAAATTTATTTTAAATTACACTTTTAATCACAATAAAATCTTCTCAGTGTCTAGGTCTCACTTTACTAACATCCCTCTTGGTGAAGCTGTCCCTGACTTTTCCTGTGATTCTTTAGCTTGTCTTTCCAGGCCTCCATTATACATATATTGTCTCTCCTTACTGGTTATATAATTTTATATGTTAATTGTTGATCTCCTCACTAGACATCAAAAGTCCTCAAGGAAGTCATCGTGTCATTGAATTTTCAAGGCAAACACTGACACTTACAACAAAATAGTTGGTCAAGCAATTATCAAAGAACCTTGTCTCTGAATCAGATGTAGTAGGAGAAGAGGGTGTTGGTGATGGAGTTTTGGGGGACTGCATCCTCAAACCAGAGTTCTCTCTACCCAGCTTCAGTTTCTGCTTTTACCACATTGTGCTGATCTCTACAAAGAGTAGCAATATAGCTAATAAAAGATGACCAAAAAAAGCTTTCTTTTTTTCATACTACAAAAGCAATATAAACTAATTGTAACAAATTTAAACAGTACCACTAAGATGGCAGAGTAATAGGATGGGGAAATCATTTTCTCCCTCACAAATTCATCAGAAGATCAACTGAAAGCTGAGAAAATTCCACAAAACAACTTCTGAACGATGGCAGAGGACACCAGGCACCCAGAAAGGCAGCCCATTCTCTTCAAAAGGAGAGAGAAGAGATCCAGCTCCACCCACCAGAACACCGATGCAAGCTTCCCTAACCAGGAAACCTTGACAAGCCACTCATCCAACCCCACTCACAGGGAGGAACCTCCAAAATAAAGAGGAACTGCAAACTTCCAGCATACAGAAAGGCCACCCCAAACACAGCAATCTAAACAACATGAAAAGGCAGAGAAGTATTCAGCAGGTAAAGTGACATGATAAATGCCAATCAAATCAAACAAAAGAGGAGGAGATAGGGAGGCTACCTGAGAAAGAATTCAGAATAATGATAGTAAAAATGATCCAAATTCTTGAAAACAAAATGGAGTTACAGATAAATAGTCTGGAGACAAGGATTGAGAAGATGCAAGAAATGTTTAACAAGGACCTAGAAGAAATAAAAAAGAGTCAATCAATAATGAATAATGCAATAACTGAGATCAAAAGCACTCTGGAGGGAACCAACAGTAGAATAACTGAGGCAGAAGATAGGACAAGTGAGGTGGAAGAGATACTGATAGAAATAAGTGAAGCAGAGAGGAAAAAAGAATGAGGACAACCTCAGAGACTTCTGAGACAATGTTAAACACCCTAACATTCAAATCATAGGAGTCCCAGAAGAAAAAGACAAAAAGAAAGGCCATGAGAAGATACTTGAGGAGATAATAATTGAAAACTTCCCTAAAATGGGGAAGGAAATAGCCACCCAAGTCCAAGAAACCCAGAGAGTCTCAAACAGGATAAACCCAAGGCAAAACACCCCAACACACACATTAATCAAATTAATGAAGATCAAACACAAAGAATAAATATTAAAAGCAGCAAGGGAAAACCAACAAAAAACACACAAGGGGATTCCCATAAAGATAACAGCTGATCTTTCAATAGAAACTGTTCAGGCCAGAAGGGAATGGCAGAACATACTTAAGGTGATGAAAATGAAAAACCTACAGCCCAGATTACTGTGCCCAGCAAGGATCTCATTCAAATATGAAGGAGAAATCAAAAGCTTTACAGACAAGCAAAAGCTGAGAGAATTTGCCACCACCAAACCAACTCTTCAACAAATGCTAAAGGATCTTCTCTAGACAGGAAACACAGAAAAGGTGTATAAACTCGAACCAAAAACAACAAAGTAAATGGCAATGTGATCATACTTATCAATAATTACCTTAAATGTAAATGGGTTGAATGCCCCAACCAAAAGACAAAGACTGGCTGAATGGATACAAAAACAAAACCCCTATATATGTTGTCTACAAGAGACCCACTGTGAAACAAGGGACACATACAAACTGAAAGTGAAGGGCTGGAAAAAGATATTTCATGCAAATGGAGACCAAAAGGAAGCAGGAGTAGCAATACTCATATCAGATAAAATAGACTTTGTCATAAAGGACATGAAAAGAGACAAAGAAAGACACTACATAATGATCAAAGGATCAATCCAAGAAGAAGATGTAACAATTATAAATATATATGCACCCAAACATAGGAGCACCACAATATGTAAGGCAAATGCTAACAAGTATGAAAGGGAAAATTCACAGTAACACAATAATAGTGGGAGACTTTAATACCCACTCACACCTGTGGGTAGATCAACTAAACAGAAAATTGGCAAGGAAACACAAACTTTAAATGATACAATGGACCAGTTAGACCTAATTGATATCTGTAGGACATTTCACCCCAAAACAATGAATTTCACCTTTTCCTCTAGTGCACACGGAACATTCTCCAGGATAGATCACATCCTGGGTCATAAATCTAGCATTGGTAAATTAAAAACAATTGAAATAATTTCAATCATCTTTTCTGATCACAATATGATAAGATTAGATGTCAACTACAGGAAAAAAAACTATTAAAAATACAAACATATGGAGCCTAAACAACACGCTTCTGAATAACCAACAAATCACAGAAGAAATAAAAAGAGAAATCAAAATATGCATAGAAATGAATGAAAACGAAAACACAACAACTGAAAACCTATGGGATTCAGTAAAAGCAGTGCTAAGGAGAAGGTTCATAGCAATACAAGCTTACCTAAAGAAACAAGAGAAAAATCAAGCAAATAACCTAACTCTACACCTAAAGCAACTAGAAAAGGAAGAAATAAAGAGCCCCAGGGTTAGTATAAGGAAAGAAATCATAAAATTTAAGGCAGAAATAAGTGAAAAAGAAACAAAGGAGACCATAGTAAAAATCAACAAAGCTAAAAGCTGGTTCTTTGAGAAGATAAATAAAATAGACAAACCATTAGCCAGACTCCTCAAGAAACAAAGGGAGAAGAATCAAATCAACAAAATTAGAAATGAAAATGGAGAAATCACAACAGAAAATACAGAAATACAAAGGATACTATCAGCAACTATGTGCCAATAAAATGGACAGCTTGGAAGAAATGGACAAATTCTTAGAAAAGCATAACTTTTCAAAACTGAACCAGGAAGAAATAGAAAATTTTAACAGACCCATCACAAGCACAGAAATTGAAACTGTAATCAGAAATCTTCCAACAAATGAAAGCCCGGGATGAGACGGCTTCACAGCTGAATTCTACCAAAAATTTAGAGAAGAGCTAACACCTATCCTGCTCAAACTCTTCCAGAAAATTGCAGAGGAAGGTAAACTTCCAAACTCATTCTATGAGGCCACCATCACCCTAATACCAAAACCTGACAAAGGTCCCACAGAAAAAGAAAACTACAGGTCAATATCACTTATGAACATAGATGCAAAAATCCTTAAAATTCTAGCAAACAGAATCCAACAACACATTAAAAAGATCATACACCATGACCAAGTGGGCTTTATCCCAGGGATGCAAGGATTCTTTAATATCCACATATCAATCAGTGTGATACACCACATTAACAAATTGAAAAATAAAAACAATAGGATTATCTCAATAGACACAGAGAAAGCCTTTGACAAAATTCAACATCCATTTCTGATAAAAACCCTCGAGAAAGCAGGAATAGAAGGAACATACCTCAACATAATAAAAGCCATAGATGATAAACCCATAGCAAAGATTATCCTCAATGGTGAAAAATTGAAAGCATTTCCCCTAAAGTCAGAAACAAGACAAGGGTGCCCATTCTCACCACTACTATTCAACATTGTTTTGGAAGTTTTACTTACATCAATCAGAGAAGAAAAAGAAATAAAAGAAATCCAGACTGGAAAAGAAGAAGTAAAAGTCTCACTGCTTGCAGATGACATGATCCTCTATAGAAAACCCTAAAGACTCCACCAGGAAATTACTAGAGCTAATCAATGACTATAGTAAAGTTGCAGGATATAAAATTAACACACAGAAATCCCTTGCATTCTTATACACTGAGAAAACAGAAAGAGAAATTAAGGAAACAATTCCATTCACTATTGCAACGAAAAGAATAAAATACTTAGGAATATTCTACCTAAAGAAACAAAAGACCTATATATAGAAAACTATGAAACACTGATGAAAGAAATTATAGAAGACATAAATAGAGAAATTTACTATGTTCATGGATTGGAAGAATGAATATAGTGAAAATGAGTATACTACCCAAAGCAATCTATAGATTCAATGCAATCCCTATCAAACTACCAATGGTATTTTTCGGAGAACTGGAACAAATAATTTCACAATTTGTATGGAAATACAAAAAACCTCAAATAGCCAAAGCAATCTTGAGAAAGAAGAATGGAACTGGAGGAATCAACCTGCCTGACTTCAGGCTCTACTACAAAGCTACAGTCATCAAGACAGTATGATACTGGCACAAAGACAGAAATATAGATCAATGGAACAAAATAGAAAGCCCAGAGATAAATCCACGCACCTATGGACACCTTATCTTTGACAAAGGAGACAAGAATATACAATGGATTAAAGACAATCTCTTTAACAAGTGGTGCTGGGAAAATTGGTAAACCACTTGTAACAGAATGAAACTAGAACACTTTCTAACACCATACACAAAAATAAACTCAAAATGGATTAAAGATCTAAACATAAGACCAGAAACTATTAAACCCCTAGGGGAAAACATAGGCAAAACACTCTCCAACATAAACCACAGCAGGATCCTCTATGACCCACCTCCCAAAGTAATGGAAATAAAAGCAAAAATAAGCAAATGGAACCTAATTAAACTTAAAAGCTTTTACATAACAAAGGAAATTATTATTTTTTCTTTTAAATTTTTTATTTTATTTTTAAACTTTACAAATTGTATTAGTTTTGCCAAATATCAGAATGAATCCACCACAGGTATACATGTGTTCCCCATCCTGAACCCTCCTCCCTCCTCCCTCCCCATACCATCCCTCTGGGTCGTCCCAGTGCACTAGCCCCAAGCATCCAGTATCGTGTATCGAACCTGGACTGGCAACTCGTTTCTTACATGATATTTTACATGTTTCAATGCCATTCTCCCAAATCTTCCCACCCTCTCCCTCTGCAACAGAGTCCATAAGACTGTTCTATACATCAGTGTCTTTTTTGCTGTCTTGTACACAGGGTTATTGTTACCATCTTTCTAAATTCCATATATATGCATTAGTATACTATATTGGTGTTTTTTTTTTTTTTTCTGGCTTACTTCACTCTGTATAATAGGCTCCAGTTTCATCCACCTCATTAGAACTGATTCAAAGCTATTCTTTTTAATGGCTGAGTAATACTCCATTGTGTATATGTACCACAGCTTGCTTATCCATTCATCTGCTGATGGACGTCTAGGTTTCTTCCATGTCCTGGCTATTATAAACAGTGCTGCGATGAACACTGGGGTACACATGCCTCTTTCCCTTCTGGTTTCCTCAGTGTGTATGCCCAGCAGTGGGATTGCTGGATCATAAGGCAGTTCTATTTCCAGTTTTTTAAGGAATTTCCACACTGTTCTCCATAGTGGCTGCACTCGTTTGCATTCCCACCAACAGTGTAAGAGGGTTCCCTTTTCTCCACACCCTCTCCAGCATTTATTGCTTGTAGACTTTTGGATCGCAGCCATTCTGACTGGCGTGAAATGGTACCTCATAGTGGTTTTGATTTGCATTTCTCTGATAATGAGTGATGTTGAGCATCTTTTCATGTGTTTGTTAGCCATCTGTATGTCTTCTTTGGGGAAATGTCTATTTAGTTCTTTGGCCCATTTTTTGATTGGGTCATTTATTTTTCTGGAGTTGAGCTGTAGGAGTTGCTTGTATATTTTTGAGATTAGTTGTTTGTCAGTTGCTTCATTTGCTATTATTTTCTCCCATTCTGAAGGCTGCCTTTTCACCTTGCTAATAGTTTCCTTTGTTGTGCAGAAGCTTTTAAATTTAATTAGGTCCCATTTGTTTATTTTTGCTTTTATTTCCAATATTCTGGGAGGTGGGTCATAGAGGATCCTGCTGTGATGTATGTCAGAGAGTGTTTTGCCTATGTTCTCCTCTAGGAGTTTTATAGTTTCTGGTCTTACATTTAGATCTTTAATCCATTTTGAGTTTATTTTTGTGTATGGTGTTAGAAAGTGTTCTAGTTTCATTCTTTTACAAGTGGTTGACCAGATTTCCCAGCACCACTTGTTAAAGAGATTGTCTTTAATCCATTGTATATTCTTGTCTCCTTTGTCAAAGATAAGGTGTCCATAGGTGCGTGGATTTATCTCTGGGCTTTCTATTTTGTTCCATTGATCTATATTTCTGTCTTTGTGCCAGTACCATACTGTCTTGATAACTGTGGCTTTGTAGTAGAGCCTGAAGTCAGGTAGGTTGATTCCTCCAGCTCCATTCTTCTTTCTCAAGATAGCTTTGGCTATTCAAGTTTTTTTGTATTTCCATACAAATTGTGAAATTATTTGTTCTAGCTCTGTGAAGAATACCGTTGGTAGCTTGATAGGGATTGCATTGAATCTATAAATTGCTTTGGGTAGTGTACTCATTTTCACTCTATTGATTCTTCCAATCCATGAACATGGTATATTTCTCCATCTGTTAGTGTCCTCTTTGATTTCTTTCACCAGTGTTTTATAGTTTTCTATATATAGGTCTTTAGTTTCTTTAGGTAGATATATTCCTAAGTATTTTATTCTTTCCGTTGCAATGGTGAATGGAATTGTTTCCTTAATTTCTCTTTCTGTTTTCTCATTATTAGTGTATAGGAATGCAAGGGATTTCTGCGTGTTGATTTTATATCCTGCAACTTTACTATAGTCATTGATTAGTTCTAGTAATTTTCTGGTGGAGTCTTTAGGGTTTTCTATGTAGAGGATCATGTCATCTGCAAATAGAGTTTTACTTCTTCTTTTCCAATTTGGATTCCTTTTATTTCTTTTTCTGCTCTGATTGCTGTGGCCAAAACTTCCAAAACTATGTTGAATAGTAATGGTGAAAGTGGGCACCCTTGTCTTGTTCCTGACTTTAGAGGAAATGCTTTCAATTTTTCACCATTGAGGATAATGTTTGCTGTGGGTTTGTCATATATAGCTTTTATTATGTTGAGGTATGTTCCTTCTATTCCTGCTTTCTGGAGAGTTTTAAGCATAAATGGATGTTGAATTTTGTCAAAGGCTTTCTCTGCATCTATTGAGATAATCATATGGTTTTTATTTTTCAATTTGTTAATGTGGCATATTACATTGATTGATTTGAGGATATTGAAGAATACTTGCATCCCTGGGATAAAGCCCACTTGGTCATGGTGTATGATCTTTTTAATGTGTTGTTGGATTCTGATTGCTAGAATTTTGTTAAGGATTTTTGCATCTATGTTCATCAGTGATATTCGCCTGTAGTTTTCTTTTTTTGTGGGATCTTTGTCAGGTTTTGGTATTAGGGTGATGGTGGCCTCATAGAATGAGTTTGGAAGTTTACCATCCTCTGCAATTTTCTGGAAGACTTTGAGCAGGATAGGTGTTAGCTCTTCTCTAAATTTTTGGTAGAATTCAGCTGTGAAGCTGTCTGAACCTGGGCTTTTGTTTGCTGGAAGATTTTTGATTTTCAATTTCCATGCTTGTGATGGGTCTATTAAGATTTTCTATTTCTTCCTGGTCCAGTTTTGGAAAATTGTACTTTTCTAAGAATTTGTCCATTTCTTCCACGTTGTCCATTTTATTGGCATATAATTGTTGATAGTAGTCTCTTATGATCCTTTGTATTTCTGTGTTGTCTGTTGTGATCTCTCCATTTTCATTTCTAATTTTATTGATTTGATTTTTCTCCCTTTGTTTCTTGATGAGTCTGGCTAATGGTTCGTCAATTTTATTTATCCTTTCACAGAACCAGCTTTTGGCTTTGTTGATTTTTGCTATGGTCTTTTTTGTTTCTTTTGCATTTATTTCTGCTCTAATTTTTAAGATTTCTTTCCTTCTACTAACCCTGGGGTTCTTCATTTCTTCCTTTTCTAGTTGCTTTAGGTGTAGAGTTAGGTTATTTATTTGACTTTTTTCTTGTTTCTTGAGGTATGCCTGTATTGCTATGAACTTTCCCCTTAGGACTGCTTTTACAGTGTCCCATAGGTTTTGGGTTGTTATGTTTTCATTTTCATTCGTTTCTATGCAAATTTTGATTTCTTTTTTGATTTCTTCTGTGATTTGTTGGTTATTCAGCAGCGTGTTGTTCAGCCTCCATATGTTGGAATTTTTAACAGTTTTTCTCCTGTAATTGAGATCTAATCTTACTGCATTGTGGTCAGAAAAGATGCTTGGAATGATTTCTATTTTTTTGAATTTACCAAGGCTAGCTTTATGGCCCAGGATGTGATCTATCCTGGAGAAGGTTCCATGTGCGCTTGAGAAAAAGGTGAAATTCATTGTTTTGGGATGAAATGTCCTATAGATATCAATTAGGTCTAACTGGTCTATTGTATTGTTTAAAGTTTGTGTTTCCTTGTTAATTTTCTGTTTAGTTGATCTATCCATAGGTGTGAGTGGGGTATTAAAGTCTCCCACTATTATTGTGTTATTGTTAATTTCTCCTTTCATACTTGTTAGCATTTGTCTTACATACTGCGGTGCTCCCGTGTTGGGTGCATATATATTTATAATTGTTATATCTTCTTCTTGGATTGATCCTTTGATCATTATGTAGTGACCATCTTTGTCTCTTTTCAGAGCCTTTGTTTTAAAGTCTATTTTATCTGATATGAGTATTGCTACTCCTGCTTTCTTTTGGTCCCTATTTGCATGGAAAATCTTCTTCCAGCCCTTCACTTTCAGTCCATATGTGTCCCCTGTTTTGAGGTGGGTCTCTTGTAGACAACATATGTATGGGTCTTGTTTTTGTATCCATTCAGCCAGTCTTTGTCTTTTGGTTGGGGCATTCAACCCATTTACGTTTAAGGTAATTACTGATAATTATGATCCCGTTGCCATTTACTTTATTGCTTTGGGTTCGAATTTATACACCATTTTTGTGTTTCCTGTCTAGAGAATATCCTTTAGTATTTGTTGGAGAGCTGGTTTGGTGGTGCAGAATTCTCTCAGCTTTTGCTTGTCTGAAAAGCTTTTGATTTCTTCTTCATACTTGAATGAGATCCTTGCTGGGTACAATAATCTGGGCTATAGGTTATTTTCTTTCATCATTTTAAGTATGTCTTGCCATTCCCTCCTGGCTTGAAGAGTTTCTCTTGAAAGATCAGCTGTTATCCTTATGGGAATTCCCTTGTGTGTTATTTGTTGTTTTTCCCTTGCTGCTTTTAATATTTGTTCTTTGTGTTTGATCTTTGTTAATTTGATTAATATGTGTCTTGGGGTGTTTTGCCTTGGGTTTATCCTGTTTGGGACTCTCTGGGTTTCTTGGACTTGAGTGATTATTTCCTTCCCCATTTTAGGGAAGTTTTCAACTATTATCTCCTCAAGTATTTTCTCATGGTCTTTCTTTTTGTCTTCTTCTTCTAGGACTCCTATGATTTGAATGTTGTAGCATTTAATATTGTCCTGGAGGTCTCTGAGATTGTCCTCATTTATTTTAATTCGTTTTTCTTTTTTCCTCTATGATTCATTTATTTCTACCATTCTATCTTCTAATTCACTAATCCTATCTTCTGCCTCTGTTATTCTACTATTTGTTGCCTCCAGAGTGTTTTTAATTTCATTTATTGCATTATTCATTATATATTGACTCTTTTTTATTTCTTCTAGGTCCTTGTTAAACCTTTCTTGCATCTTCTCAATCCTTGTCTCCAGGCTATTTATCTGTGATTCCATTTTGATTTCAAGATTTTGGATCAATTTCACTATCATTATTCAGAATTCTTTATCAGGTAGATTCCCTATCTCTTCCTCTTTTGTTTGGTTTGGTGGGCTTTTATCCTGTTCCTTTATCTGCTGGATATTCCTCTGTCTCTTCATCTTGTTTAAATTGCTGAGTTTGGGGTGTCCTTTCTGTATTCTGGCAGTTTGTGGAGTTCTCTTTATTGTGGCGTTTCCTCGCTGTGTGTGGGTTTGTACAGGTTGCTTGTCAAGGTTTCCTGGTTAGGGAAGCGTGTGTCCGTGTTCTGGTGGGTGGAGCTGTATTTCTTATTTCTGGAGTGCAATGAAGTGTCCAGTAATGAGTTATGAGATGTCTATAGTTTTGGGGTGACTTTGGGCAGCCTGTATCTTGAAGCTCAGGGCTGTGTTCCTTTGTTGCTGGAGAATTTGCTTGGTATGTCTTGCTCTGGAACTTGTTGGCCCTTGTGTGGTGCTTGGTTTCAGTGTCAGTATGGAGGCGTTTGATGAGCTCCTGTCAATTAATGTTCCTTGGATCAGGAGTTCCCTGGAGTCAGGGTTTGGACTTACGCCTCCTGCTTCCAGTTATTGGTCTTATTTTTACAGTAGTTTCAAAAGTTCTCCTTCTATACAGCACCATTGATAAAACATCTACATTAAAGATGAAAAGTTTCTCTACCGTGAGGGTCACCCAGAGAGGTTCACAGTGTTACATGGAGAAAAGAAGAGGGAGGAGGGAGTTAGAGGTGACCCGAATGAGATGAGGTGGAATCAGTAGAGGAGAGAGTGGGCTATCCAGTAATCTCTTCCTTATGTGCACTCCACAACTGGACCGCTCAGAGTTGTTCACGGAGTTATATAGAGAAGAGAAGGAGGAAGCTGACAGAGGTGGCCAGGAGGATAAAAGAGGGGAATGAAAAGGAGGGAGACAGATCCAGCCAGTAATCAGTTCCTTAAGTGTTCTCCACCGTCTGGAACACACAGAAATTCACAGAGTTGGGTAGAGTAGAGAGGGGTTAGGGAGGAGACACAGGCGACCTGATGGAGAAAAAGGAGAGTCCAAAAGGAGAGAGAGCAGTTAAGCCAGTAATCTCGCTCCCTAGTGAAAAATGGGTACTGAAGATTGGGTTCTTAAAGGTACAAAATTGGTAACAAATACATAAAAGCAAAAATTAAAAATCTAGAGTAGAGTTTGGAATTTCAAATATACGATATTAAAGAAAAGAAGAAGGAAAAGAAAGAGAGAAAAAACGAACAAACCAAAACAAACAAGGTCCGAAAATTATAAAGAAAATATAGGTACAAAATTGATAACTAATACCAAAAAGCAAAAGTTAAAAATCTAGAGTTTGGAATTTCAAAAATACAATGTTAAAAAAAAAAAGAAGACGAAAAAGAAAGAGAGAAAAAACAAAACAAAACAAAACAAAAACAAACAATGTCACAAAAATTATAAAGAAAATACAGGTACAAGATTGATAACAAATACCAAAAAGCTAAAATTAAAAATCTAGAGTAGAGTTTGGAATTTCAAAAATACAATGTTAAAGAAAAGAAGAAGAAGAAGAAGAATAAAAACACAAGGTCAGAAAATTATAAAAAAATATATATGAAGTTTGCTGAAGAAAAAAAATAGGGTCTTTTTTTTTTTTTTTTTTGCAAAGTAATAGGTTATAAAAGTGAAAATTAAAGGAATAATAAAGGACTTAATTTTTTTTAATTAAAAAAAAGAAAGAAAGAATGATCATAAAAATAGTAAAAATATATCGAGGACTTTCTCTGGTTTTGTTGTGAGTATTGTGGGTTCACTTCATTTTTGGCTAGTTCCTTGGTCTGACTTATATTTCTCAAGATCTATAGGCCCCTGCCTATGTAGTCGGTAGTAACCATAGGGTTTTAATCTATTGCCTGTAGCTTCCAAGGCGGTTCCCTCTGTTATAGCTTCTTCTGTTTACTGGTCTCCTCAGTGTCTGGTTTCCGCCCTGACACAAAGGGGGCGGTGGAGGACACTTTTTTTTTTTTTTTTTTTATGCTCACTTGTTCAGTCTCGCTGTGGGGAGGGAGGGAGGGATGCTGCAAACAAATAACACTGGCGTGTGCTCACAGTGCCTCAGCCACACTGGGTCTGCCCCCGCTCATGGCGCGTGTAGCCTCCCTGCCCACACTGTTCAGGCTCTAGGTTGTTCCTCCGGGAACCATCCGTGGCCGGCCGTGGACTGCCTGTACCTCCCAGGTCCAAGCCGCTCAGGTTCAGGCACTTGGGTAGTCCTCAGAGGCGCAGACTCGGTTGGGCCTGCATTTTGTGCCCTTCCCAGGTCCGAGCAGCTCAGGTGATGAGGTGTTTAGCGAGCGCGATTGCTGCGACTTATCGCCTCCCCACCGCTCAGTTATCTAGGTGTACAACCGCGCACCCTCTCAGGCAGATGTTGACCGTCCAGACCCCCAAGAAGTTTTAGTTAGCAAAGAAGCCTGCTTACAGTTTTATAGATAATGTCTCTCTGGGGCTGCGATTGCCTCCTTCTGGCTCTGGCTGCCTGTTACCGGAGGGGGAAGGTCTGTAACCAGCTATCTCTGTTCAGTCCTTTGTTCCATGTGCGGGCCTGGCGGTGTCTTAGGTTAGGGCTGGCTTTTCGCGTGGTAGATATCCCACAGTCCGGTTTGCTAGCCCAAATTATTTCGCTCTGATAGCGCTCAGGGTATTCAGGCCAGGTCCTTACACTAAGCGATGCAGCGTGCGCCGCGCCTCCCTGCACAGCCCCCACTTGCTAATGGCGTCTGCGTTGCTTCTCCACTGGGGGAGTTACCGTAGGGCTCGCAATCTGCGAGTTTTAATTGTTTATTTATTTTTTCTCCCTGTTATGTTGCCCTCTGTGCTTCCAAAGCTCGGCACAGATTCAGCAGTGAGAAGGTTTCCTGGTGTTTGGAAACTTCTCTCTTTTTAAGACTCCCTTCCTGGGACGGAACTCCTTCCCTCCCTCTTTTGTCTCTTTTTTTGTCTTTTATATTTTTTCCTACCTCCTTTCGAAGACTTGGGTTGCTTTTCTGGGTGCCTGATGTCCTCTGCCGGCATTCAGAAGTTGTTCTGTGGAATTTACTCGGCGTTTAAATGTTCTTTTGATGAATTTGTGGGGGAAAAAGTGTTCTCCCCGTCCTACTCCTCCGCCATCTTGGATCCTCCTCCCACAAAGGAAATTATAATCAAGGTGAAAAGACAGCCTTCAGAATGGGAGAAAATAATAGCAAACGAGGCAACTGACAAAAAATTAATCTCAAAAATGTACAAGCAGCTCCTTTAGCTCAACTCCAGAAACATAAACGACCCAATCAAAAAATGGGCCAAAGAACTAAATAGACATTTCTCCAAAGAAGACATACAGATGGCTAACAAACACATGGAAAGATGCTCAACATCACTCATTATCAGAGAAATGCAAATCAAAACTACAATGTGGTACCATCTCACGCCAATCAGGATGGCTGCTATCAAAAAGTCTGCAAACAATAAATGCTGGAGAGGGTGCATAGAAAAGGGAACACTTTTACACTGTTGGTGGGAAAGCAAACTAGTGCAGCCACTATGGAGAACAGTGTGGAGATTCCTTAAAAAACTGGAAATAGAACTACCATACGACCCAGCAATCCCATTGCTGGGCATACACACTGAGGAAACCAGAATTGAAAGAGTCACGTGTACCCCAATGTTCATTGCAGCACTCTTTATAATAGCCAGGACATGGAAGCAACCTAGATGTCCATCAGCAGACGAATGGATAAGAAAGCTGTGGTACATATACACAATGGAATATTACCCAGCTATTAAAAAGAATAGCTTTGAATCAGTTCTAATGAGGTGGATGAAACTGGAGTCTATTATACAGAGTGAAGTAAGGCAGAAAGAAAAACACCGATACAGTATATTAACGCATATATATGGAATTTAGAAAGATGGTAATTATGACCCTATAGGTGAGACAGCAAAAGAGATATAAAGAACAGGCTTTTGGACTCTGTGGGAGAAGGTGAGGGTGGGATGATCTGAGGGAATAGCATTGAAATATGTATGTCATCATATGTGAAATAGATAGCCAGTCCAGCTTCTATGCATGGGACAGGGTGCTCAGGGCTGGTGCACTGGGATGACCCTGAGGGATGGGATGGGGAAGGAGGTGGGAGAGGGGTTCAGGATGGGGAACACATGTATACCCATGGCTGATTCATGTCAATGTATGGGGAAAACCACTACATTATTGTAAAGTAATTAGCCTCCAATTAAAATAAATTAATAAAAAAAATTTAAACAGTACCAAAAAAAAAAAGAAGTGCTTTTTTCTTGCTCACTCCATTTCTAGTCCCAGAAATAAATATTTTTAACAGCTTTGGGTGTATCATTCTAGAACTGTTTTGGAGTACTTATGCAAATCACCAAAAACATATGCATTAAAAAATTGAATTAACCATATATTGTTCAGCAATCTACTTTTTTTGACTCTTAACACAGACATATTAACACATCTAGAAGGATCACATTAAATTTAATAGATCCATGGTTTGAAATGTTAGAAAATTTGTTTTACCATTCTGCTATTGATTAATATTTGGTTATTTGCTATGGGGTCACAAAGAGTTGGACACACCTGAGCAATTAACACTCATCTGCTGTAATTTTATGAGCAAGTGCATTTTTTATCATAATATTTACTTTTTTCTATAATTTGCTATAGTGTTGGCAGAGGATATATTTGTACATACATCTTTATGTATACATGATAGATTTCTGTAGGATATGTTCTTAGAAGTGAAATCATGGAAATTGAGGAAGTGAACACTTAAAATTTTGATGAATATTGACAAATTACTATTCTGGAAGGTCATATCAGTACTGTACAAGAGTGTCCACTTCTTTGTACCAGCACTACCACTGAATAAATTCCACTTTTATAAGTTTTGCTTTATTTATAGACATTACAGTTTGCATTTCTTTAATTATTAAACATCTTTCTGTATTTTAGTCCTTTGCATTTGTTCTTCTCTGAATTGGCCGTTTATAATCTCCCCTCCCCTATTACCCTATGTATTTTTAAAAATGGATTTGGAGAGATTCTTTATATCTTAAATGTTTTTTATATATAAAATCTTTGTTTGTTTGCAAATATTTTCTTCTAGTCAATCACTTCCATTCAAAATTTTGTTTATATGTCTCTTGCCAAAGAAAAGTTTTAAATTTATATGTAGTCATTCCCATCTAGCTCTTTATGGTTTGGAAATGTGATGTCATGCTTTATGAAATCATGGAAGAGACTCTGGCACCAGTGATAGCTGAGGAATCCTTAACAACTAACTGATATAGTCAAGCATCTGATCCTCTATGACAAGCATCTGAAACCTCTATGATGGTTTCTCATGCCATGTACTGGGGTGAATGCTGAGTAAGATACAGTCCCTGCCCTCAGAAAGCTTAGTCTATAGTGTGACATGGATACTCAAAGTAATTTATAAACTAGAAGTTCAGTGCTGCATTAGGAATAAGTACAGAGTGCAGCTAAGGGATGACATAGCAGGGCCTTTTGCAAAACCCTCTCTAAGGTGGCAGGGATGGAGTTAATCAGGAAGAATTCCTAAATGAGCTACATTCTCAGAGGGGCCCAGAGAGGTGAACTGGAGCTGGAGGGAAAGACGTTGATGGCCTGGTAGACTGACTCCATCAAAGAAGTCTGAATTTATCACACTAGGAGACCCCAAGGCATTTCTCTTGCGACGACTGGCGCACTAAGCGCAGGCGGCTTCCGACGACTAAGCGCGGCCGAGAGGAGCTACCCCACGTCTGAGGTCAGGGACAGAAGCTGGGAGGACCCCATGCCCAAAGGGTGGCGCCCAAGAGGAGTTACCCGACGCTGGAGGTCAGGGGCAGAGGCCGAGAGTGCCAGGCTGCGACGGCCGAGAGGAGCTACCCCCCATCCAAGGTCGGGGGAGGGGGCCGGCCTAGAGGAGCTACCCCACACCCCCACACCCGGGGCCAGGGGCAGCGGCCAGGAGGAGCAACCCCATGCCTGAGGCCAGGGGCGGTGGCCGGGAGGACCAACACCACGTCCAAGGAGCCATGGCTGCATAGGCGCAGGAGGGCCTAGAGGAGCTATCCCACGTTGAAGGTCAGGAAGGGAGGCGGTGAGGAGCTACCCCTCATCCAAGGTAAGGAGCAGGGGCTGCGCTTTGCTGGAATAGCCGTGAAGAGATACCCCACGCCCAAGGTAAGAGAAATACAAGTAAGACGGTAGGTGTCGCAAAAGGGCATCAGAGGGCAGACACACTGAAACCATACTCACAGAAAAGTAGTCAATCTAATCACACTAGGACCACAGCCTTGTCTAACTCAATGAAACTAAGCCATGCCCGTGGGGTGACCCAAGACAGGCGGGTCATGGTGGAGAGATCTGACAGAATGTGGTCCACTGGAGAAGGGAATGGAAAACCACTTCAGTATTCTTACCTTGAGAACCCCATGAACAGTACAAAAAGGCAAAATGATAGGATACTTAAAAAGGAACTCCCCAGGTCAGTAGGTACCCAATATGCTATGGGAGATCAGTGGAGAAATAACTCCAGAAAGAATGAAGGGATGGAGCCAAAGCAAAAACAATACCCAGCTGTGGATGTGACTGGTGATAGAAGCAAGGTCCGATGCTTTAAAGACCAATATTGCATAGGAAACTGGAATGTCAGGTCCATGAATCAAGGCAAATTGGAAGTGGTCAAACAAGAGATGGCAAGAGTGAGTGTCGACATTCTAGGAATCAGCGAACTGAAAAGGACTGGAATGGGTGAATTTAACTCAGATGACCATTATATCTACTACTGCGGGCAGGAATCCCTCAGAAGAAATGGAGTGGCCATCATGGTCAACAAAAGAGTCTGAAATGCAATACTTGGATGCAATCTCAAAAATGACAGAATGATCTCTGTTCATTTCCAAGGCAAACCATTCAATATCACAGTAATCCAAGTCTATGCCCCAACCAGTAATGCTGAAGAAGCTGAAGTTGAACGGTTCTATGAAGACTTACAAGACCTTTTAGAACTAACACCCAAAAAAGATGTCCTTTTCATGATAGGGGACTGGAATGCAAAAGTAGGAAGTCAAGAAACACATGGAGTAACAGGCAAATTTGGCCTTGGAATACTGAATGAAGCAGGGCAAAGACTAATAGAGTTTTGCCAAGAAAATGCACTGGTCATAACAAACACCCTCTTCCAACAACACAAGAGAAGACTCTACACATGGACATCACCAGATGGTCAACACCAAAATCAGATTGATTATATTCTTTGCAGCCAAAGATGGAGAAGCTCTATACAGTCAGCAAAAACAAGACCAGGAGCTGACTGTGGCTCAGATCATGAACTCTGTATTGCCAAATTCAGACTTAAATTGAAGAAAGTAGGGAAAATCACTAGACCATATAGGTATGACCTAAATCAAATCCCTTATGATTATACAGTGGAAGTGAGAAATAAATTTAAGGGCCTAGGTCTGATACAGTGCCTGATGAACTATGGAATGAGGTTCGTGACATTGTACAGGAGACAAGGATCAAGATCATCCCCGCGGAAAAGAAATGCAAAAAAGCAAAGTGGCTGTCTGGGGAGGCCTTACAAATAGCTGTGAAAAGAAGAGAAGTGAAAAGCAAAGGAGCAAAGGAAAGATATAAGCATCTGAATGCAGAGTTCCAAAGAATAGCAAGAAGAGATAAGAAAGCCTTCTTCAGCAATCAATGCAAAGAAATAGAGGAAAACAACAGAATAGGAAAGACTAGAGATCTCTTCAAGAAACTCAGAGATACCAAAGGAACATTTCATGCAAAGATGGGGTTGATAAAGGACAGACATGGTATGGACCTAACAGAAGCAGAAGATATTAAGAAGAGGTGGCAAGAATACACAGAAGAACTGTACAAAAAAGATCTTCATGACACAGATAATCATGATGGTGTAATCACTCACCTAGAGCCAGGCATCCTGGAATGGGAAGTCAAGTGGGCCTTAGGAAACATCACTATGAACAAAGCTAGTGGAGGTGATGGAATTCCAGTTGAGCTCTTTCAAATCCTGAAAGATGATGCTGTGAAAGTGCTGCACTCAATATGCCAGCAAATTTGGAAAACTCAGCAGTGGCCACAGGACTGGAAAAGGTCAGTTTTCATTCCAATCCCAAAGAAAGGCAATATCAAAGAATGCTCAAACTACTGCACAATTGCACTCATCTCACATGCTAGTAAAGTAATGCTCAAAATTCTCCAAGCCAGGCTTCAGCAATATGTGAACCGAGAACTTCCTGATGTTCAAGCTGGCTTTAGAAAAGGCAGAGGAACCAGAGATCAAATTGCCAACATCTGCTGGATCATAGAAAAAGCAAGAGAGTTCCAGAAAAACATCTATTTCTGCTTTATTGACTATCCCAAAGCCTTTGACTGTGTGGATCACAATCAACTGTGGAAAATTCTGAAAGAGATGGGAATACCAGACCACCTGAGCTGCCTTTTGAGAAATGTATATGCAAGTCAGGAAGCAACAGTTAGAACTGGACATGGAACAACAGAATGGTTCCAAATAGAAGAAGGAGTACGTCAAGGCTGTATATTGTCACGCTGCTTATTTAACTTCTATGCAGAGTACATCATGAGAAACGCTGGACTGGAAGAAACACAAGCTGGAATCAAGATTGCCGGGAGAAATATCAATAACCTCAGATATGCAGATGACACCACCCTTATGGCAGAAACTGAAGAGCAACTAAAAAGCCTCTTGATGAAAGTGAAAGTGCAGAGTGAAAAAGTTGGCTTAAAGCTCAACATTCAGAAAACGAAGATCATGGCATCTGGTCCCGTCACTTCTTGGGAAGTAGATGGGGAAACAGTGGAAACAGTGTCAGACTTTATTTTTGGGGGCTCCAAAATCACTGCAGATGATGACTGCAGCCATGAAAATAAAAGACACTTACTCCTTGGAAGAAAAGTTATGACCAACCTAGATAGCATATTCAAAAGCAGAGACATTACTTTGCCAACAAAGATCCGTCTAGTCAAGGCTATGGTTTTACCTGTGGTCATGTATGGACGTGAGAGTTGGACTGTGAAGAAAGCTGAGTGCTGAAGAATTGATGCTTTTGAACTGTGGTGTTGGAGAAGACTCTTGAGAGTCCCTTGGACTGCAAGGAGATCCAACCAGTCCATTGTGAAGGAGATCAGCCCTGGGATTTCTTTGGAAGGACTGATGCTGAAGCTGAAACTCCAGTACTTTGGCCACCTGATGCAAAGAGTTGACTCATTGGAAAAGACTCTGATGCTGGGAGGGATTGGGGGCAGGAGGAGAAGCGGACGACAGAGGATGAGATGGCTGGATGGCATCAGTGACTCGATGGACGTGAGTCTGGGTGAACTCCGGGAGTTGATGATGGACAGGGAGGCCTGGCTTGCTGCGATTCATGGGTCACAAAGAGTCGGACACGACTGAGCGACTGAACTGAACTGAACTGAACCTTGGAAACTCTTGGTGTTTCAGGAAGCCCCAGGTGAAGCCATATGCTGCTCTGCATTGACTCAGAGCCTCCCCAGTTACGATCAGACTTGGTTAATACTTCCCTCTTTTAGTTTCTGTTTCCTAATCTGTAAAATAGAGTTGGATATTAATAGCTGCCTCATACATTTTAGAGAATTCAATTATATAACAAATGCAAAACTCCTTCCACAGTACATGCTGTATAGTAAGTGCTCAATAAATTTTATTTCTCCATCTTTCCTAGAAGTTCACCTCAAGTACAGGAAATTTTCTACTGGCCATTCAGAGAACTCTTTGATAGGTAAAGAAATAAGCCATAAAAAGTGATCTCTAGGCTGTCACTGATTGGTTATGATAAAAGTATTTGTGAATTTAAGAAATTGGGGTTCTGTCTCCACAAATATGAGATAGCCTGGTGTTAAGTATACCTGTAAAAAAGTTAAAAAAAATTTCTTCTCTACATGAAGTCAGCTTCTCCTCTTTCAGTTCAGTTCAGTTCAGTTGCTCAGTCATGTCTGACTCTTTGCGACCCCATGGACCACAGCACACCCGGCCTTCCTGTCCATCACTAACTCCTGGGGTTTACTCACTATTGTCCATTGAGTCGGTGATGCCATCCAACAATCTCATCCTCTGTTGTTCCCTTCTCCTCCTGCCTTCAATCTTTCCCAGCATCAGGGTCTTTTCCAATGGGTCAACTATTTGCATAAGGTGGCCAAAGGATTGAAGTTTCAGCTTTAGCATCAGTCCTTCCAATGAACACACAGGACTGATCTCCTTTAGCATGGACTGGTTGGACTTCCTTGCAGTCCAAGGGACTCACAAGAGTCTTCTCCAAAACCACAGTTCAAAAGCATCAATTCTTTGGTGCTCAGCTTTCTTTATAGTCCAACTTTCATATACATACATGACTACTGGAAAAACCATGGCCTTGACTAGATGGACCTTTGTTGGTAAAAGTAATGTCTTTGCTTTTGAATATGCTGTCTAGGTTGGTTAGAACTTTCCTTCCAAGGAGTAAGCGTCTTTTAATTTCATGATTGCAGTCACCACCTGCAGTGATTTTGGAGCCCCCCAAAAGTAAAGTCAGCCACTGTTTCCACTGTTTCCCCATCTATTTCTCATGACGTGATGAGACTGGATGCCATGATCTTAGTTTTCTGAACGTTGAACTTTAAGCCAACTTTTTCACTCTCCTCTTTCACTTTCATCAAGAGACTCTTTAGTTCTTCACTTTCTGTCATGAGGGTGGTGTCATCTGCATATCTGAGGTTATTAAGATTTCTCCCGGCAATCTTGATTCCAGTTTGTGCTTCTTCCAGCCCAGCGTTTCTCATGATGTAATCTGCATAGAAGTTAAATAAGCAGGATGACAATATACAACCTTGATGTACTCCTTTTCCTATTTGGAATCTGTTGTTCCATGTCCAGTTCTAACTGTTGCTTCCTGACTTGCATATAGGTTTCTTAAGAGACAGGTCAGGTGGTCTGGTATTCCCATCTCTTTCAGAATTTTCCACAGTTGATTGTGATCCACACAGTCAAAGGCTTTGGGATAGTCAATAAAGCAGAAATAGATGTTTTTCTGGAACTCTCTTGCTTTTTCTATGATCCAGCAGATGTTGGCAATTTGATCTCTGGTTCCTCTGCCTTTTCTAAAACCAGCTTGATCAACTGGAAGTTCACGGTTCACGTATTGCTGAAGCCTGGCTTGGAGAATTTTGAGCATTACTTTACTAGCATGTGAGATGAGTGCAATTGTGTGGTAGTTTGAGCATTCTTTGGCATTGCCTTTCTTTGGGATTAGAATGAAAACTGACCTTTTCCAGTCCTGTGGCCACTGCTGAGTTTTCCACATTTGCTGGCATATTGAGTGCAGCACTTTCACAGCATCATCTTTCAGGATTTGAAAGAGCTCAACTGGAATTCCATCACCTCACTAGCTTTGTTCATAGTGATGCTTCCTAAGACCCACTTGACTTTCCATTCCAGGATGCCTGGCTCTAGGTGAGTGATTACACCATCATGATTATCTGGGTCATAAAGATCTTTTTTGTTTGGTTCTTGTGTGTATTCTTGCTGTCTCTTCTCAATATCTTCTGCTTCTGGCAGGGCTCTGTTTTTGTTATCTGGAAAATATATGCAAGTTCTTACAGAGACTCCAATAGATCTCTCTCTCCCCACAGCTTCCTCCCTCTCCCCATTTTTCTCTCTATGGGAGTGCACACACTCTTACATGCAGGCGTACATTTGGCAATTGTGGCAGGATGACTTACTGAAAAATTCATGTGATTTTCTTTCTGTTTTTTTGCCTTCTGGAATTTAAAGAAAATAAATGGTGGGCTCTCCCTTCTCATTTTAGAGATTCTAGAGAACCGTAAATAAATAATATTGCTTGTAAGCCATCTCTTTTTGTGTTTTATGAGAAATAAAGTTCACTGTAGATGCTTTCTGAAGTGTTTCGGGGAGAAGGGCAGGGGAGCAAGAATAGGAAGAGCAGAAACAAGGGACAGTTTCTAAATCAGAAACGTGCTCAGAGGCGATGATTTCTCAGCAGGTTTCTCAAGTGTTAGCACCTGGTGTACATGGTGAAATGTCCCATCAAGACCTTAGCTGGCAAAAGCCTTTGTGTAGCTATTGGGGCGGGCAAGAACCCTAGCTTCAGAATCTCTGTGATCTTTATTACTCCCTGGAAAAGAAAAGTCTGCCCACCATAGGGAGGCCTCAGGGATCAGAACAGTGAGAAGACTGAAGCAAGGACCAAGGAGCTATGACAATCTGAAAACGTGTCCTGGTGTAGATTCTACCTTCCAACGGTGGTCTGAACAATATCTCCAACTCCACCTGCTCTTCTCCAGTGTGGCCCTGACCCTAGATGCCACCCTCCATTAAGGGGAGGGGTCTTCTCTCTTTCCCCTTGAATCTGGCCTGACCTAGAGATTTGCATGTAACCAGAAGTCTTGTAGCTTCTGTTCTGGTTCTCCAGACACCCCTTACAGGGAAGCTCCACCTCAGAATTTAGCCCAGGTCCTGAACATGCAGATGAGGAAACCTCTAGAGGATTCTAGACCCCAACCATTCAAATCTTCCCATCAGAATCCACAATCAATGTGGGGCAGAGACAAGTATACCCTTGGCCTTGACTGATTTCTCAACAACGGAATTTATAAGTATGACAAAAAGTTATTTTTTATGCCACTGAGTGTTATTTTATGCCACTAATTTAAAAAAATAGCTTCATTGAGGTATAATTTATAAACCATAAAATCTACCTATTTAAAGCAAACAGTTTAATGGGTTTTAGTAAAACAAAAATTTGTGCCCACAATTTTAAGACAAGTTCATCACCCAGAAATTTCCATTGTGTTTTTTGAAGTCAGTTTTCACTCCTAACTCTAATCCTGGGCCATTTTAGATCTGTTTTCTGACTCTGTAAGTTCCTCTTTATCTAGAAAATTCATATAAATGAAATCATATAATGTCTTGTGTATTTTACATTGCTACATTTTAGGATAGTTTTTTAATGTAGCAATAGATGACTAGAACAATTCCCCTCCCCTTTTCTAGGTATTGCATGAACTCTTTGGAAAATTGTACTCCAAAGGAGGGAAAGGGCACCCCAAAAATGGTTGAGGTTGACTGTCCCTTTAGACTAATTTAATTGATTTTAAAAAAATTGGCATGTGATTGTTCCTGTCTGTCTACTGGTAGACTAACATTCATTCATAATATGATGATGTCAAAGGGCTGATGCATTTCTAGAGAAAAATCTAAGAGCTCCTTATAGTTCCATGAAATTCAAGTAGCCAAAGAATATAGTTAGCAGACTAGCTGCCATTTTCCCCACCTCATGAGCTGCCTATACATAGAAAATGCAACAATTATTATTTGCCATCTTTCTTATGCCACGGAAGATCTGTTGCTTCATTTCTCTATTTCAGGGTTGTATATGGTAATGAAAGTCACTGTAACAAGTGGGGAGAGAAGCTCTTGTGCTTCCATATTTTCAGTCAGTTCTGGACTTAAAATTCCTTAGTGGCCTGAGGAACTTATATTTTTATTCTTTGCCAATCCAAATATCAAGAAATCTAAAAGGAAGGATTGGATAGACAAATGAGCTGCCATTGAGATGTTCCTTATTTATAGGCTGCTGATGATAAACATCATGAAGATAAAATAAAAAGGAGTGAAGAGAAATAAAGTCAGAAGAGCATCCAAGAAACCTAGAGACAAAGATAGGAAAGAGCAATAAAAGACATTCAATCTGTACTCACCTCCAGTTGGCATGCATGGACTCTAGCATATACAAAGAAATGCACAGGTAAATAGAGTTCTTTCCATAACTCCCAGGGAGGGCACTCATGTCTTCCCTTAGTAACTCAGTGCTATTTAAAAACAACAAAGGAAGAATATTATTGACGTGGGCTATGTTCTTTGTTTAATGGAACCCTCATTTCTTAAACTGGTATGAATATTTTTGTTGGTTTCTCTCAGATACTTTAGTGCTGCCTCATTGAAATTAATGTTTTCTTTTTAAGTTCTAGGTCTCTGCAGAAGATGCCATTTGTGCAGCTATTTGCTACTGGGGAGGAGGACACCTAAATTCAGTTATAGAATATGTGGACTGGATTATGATACATCAAGGAATCCAGGATAGCCCCATAGATAGTGTGGGCAATCATGAATTATTATAACATTAAGTGAGTTTTCAGCTGGATAGAGGATTGTGTGCTGTGTGCTCACTCAGTTATGTCTGACTCTTTGTGACCCTATGGACTGTAAAAAATTCATGGGATTTTTCAGGCAATAATACTGGAGTGGGTTGCTATTTTCTCCTCCGGGAGATCTTTCTGACCCAGGGATTGAACCCAGGTCTCCTGTGTCTCCTGAACTACAGGTAGATTCTTTACCCTGAGCCATCAAGTAGCCCAGGTAAAGGATTATATGTGTATTATTCTCTCTATGGAAGAATCAACTTAAAAGGAGGTTACAGATTTTTGGAGAGTCTTTGTCCTCTAACTCTTGTCTTTGTTGTTGTTAAGCTTCATTGAGGTATAATAGAATTGGTATGCAAAATTGGCACATATTTAATATATACATTTTGATGAATTTGGACATATGTATATACCCATGATACCATCACTATGATCAAGGTACTATATATACATATGACTTCCTAAAATTTCCTTGCATTCTTTTGTGTGTGTGTGTGTGTGTTAAGAACGTTTACATGAGATCTATCCTCTGAAAAAGTATACAATGCCATATTGTTCACTCTAGGTACTATGCTTTAAAGATCTCTAGAATTTATTCATCTTGTATAACTAAAATTTTACATTCACTGAGCAAAACCTCCCTATTTCCTCCTTTCTCCCAACTGTCAACCATCATCTATTCTCTGCTTCTATGAGTTTGACTATTTTAGATATCTTATAAAGTGAAATCATGTAGTGTTTGTCTTTCTGTGACTGGTTTGTTTCACTTAGCAATGTTCTCTAAGTACATCCATGTTGTCACAAATGGTAGGATTTCCTTCTTTTAAAAGCTGAATAATATTGTTTTATCCAGGGTATTGTGAATAATGTTGGAATGAAAATGTGAGTGTAGATATCTGTTTGAGAACCTGACTTAAGTTCTTTTGGATATATACCCAGAAATGAGATTACTGGATTCCATTGGCCGTCTTATTTTTAATTTTTTGAAGAATCTCCATACTGTTTTCTGTAATGGGTCCAATAGTGTATTTTACAGTTTCACCAATAGCGAATAAAGGGTTCCAATTTCTCCACATTCTCACCAACATCTATTTATATATTTATTTATAAAACCCATTCTAACCACATCTCAATGTGGTTTTGATCTACATTTCCCTGATGATTAGTGATATCCCATACCTTTTTATTTATCTGGTGGACATTTGTATGTTTTCTTAGGAGAAATGTCTATCCAAATCCTTCATCCAATTTTAAAATCTTATTATTTATTTATTTGCTATTGAGTTGTAGGAGATTCTTATATATTTTATATCTTAATCTCTAATCAGATAAATGGCTTGCAAATATTTTCTCCCATATGTATGTGACCTTTTTGCTCTGTTAAGTTATAGAAGCTTTTTAGTTAATGTAGTCCCACTTGTGTATTTTAGGTTTTGTTGCCATGATTTTTGTGTCAAATCCAAGCAGTCATTGCCAAGACCAATGTCAAGAAGGTTTCTTCCTATGTTTTCTTTGAGAAAACTTACTGTCTTCCCAGCATCATTTGTTGAAGAGACTATCCCTTCTGCATTATGCCCTTACACCTTTGTTGAAGATTAGTTGACCGTATTTTCATGGGCTTATTTTTGGTATCTCTGTTTTATTCCATTGGTCTATGTGTCTGTATTTATGCCAGTACTGTACTGTTTTAATTACTGTAGCTTTGTAGTATATTTTGGAATTGGGAAGTATGATGCCACTAACTCTTCTTTCTCAAGATCACTTTGGCTATTTGGGGCCTTTTATGATCCCTGTGAAAAATGTTTTCTATTTCTATAAAAAATGCATTGGAATTTTATTGACTGTCTAGTTTGTTTTAGGTAGTATAGACACTTTTACCATAATAATTCTTCCAATCCATAAACATGGAATATGCTATGATCTGAATGTGTCTCTCTTCCTTCTCGTGTCCCCAATTCATATGTTGAAATCCAAACCTCAAGGTGATGGTATTAGGAGGTAGGACCTTTGGGGGTGTAATTTGATCATTAAGGTAGAGCTCTCAATGAAAGGGATTAGTGCCTTTATAAAAGAGGCCCCACGGGGCTAGTTTGTTTCTTCTACCATGTGAGGACACAAGGAGAAGTTAGCAGTCTTCAAACAGAAGAGGCCTTTACTGGAACATAAATATGCTGGCACCCTGCTCTTGGACTTCTAGTCTCCAGAACTGTTAGAAATAAATTTCTGTTGTTTATAAGCAACCCAGTTAATGGTACTTTGTTACAATGGCCTGAGAGTACTAAGACAGGATGTCTTTCCATTTATATGTCTTTTATCAGTGTTTTAGTTTTCAGAGTTTGAGTCTTTCACCTCTTAGGTTAAGTTAATTTCTAAGTGAAGGAAAAGAGAAAAGACTCAAATAAATAAAATTAGAAATAAGAGAGGAGACATTACAACTGATGCCATAGAAATATAAAGGATCATAAGATAAAGTTATGAACATTTCAGTTCAGATCAGTTTAGTTCAATTTCTCAGTCGTGTCTGACTCTTTGCGATCCCATGAATCGCAGCATGCCAGGCCTCCCTGTCCATCACCAACAACCGGAGTCTACTTAAACTCATGTCCATCGATTCGATGATACCATCCAGCCATCTCATCCTCGGTCATCCCCTTCTCCTCCTGCCTCCAATCCCACCCAGCATCAGGGGCTTTTCAAATGAGTCAACTCTTCACATGAGGTGGCCAAAGTATTGGAGTTTCAGCTTTAGCATCAGTCCTTCCAATGAACACCCAGGACTGATCTCCTTTAGCATGGACTGGTTGGACCTCCTTGCAGTCCAAGGGACTCTCAAGAGTCTTCTCCAACACCACAGTTCAAAAGTATAAATTCTTCAGCACTCAGCCTTCTTCACAGTCCACTCTCATCCATACATGACCACAGGAAAAACCATAGCCTTGACTAGATGGACCTTTGTTGGCAAAGTAATGTTTCTGCTTTTGAATATGCTATCTAGGTTAGTCATAACTGTCCTTCCAAGGAGTACATGTCTTTTAATTTCATGGCTACAGTCACCATCTGTAGTGATTTTGGAGCCCCCCAAAATAAAGTCTGACATTGTTTCCTTATCTATTTCCCATGAAGTGATGGGACCAGAGGCTATGATCTTCATTTTCTGAATGTTCAGTTTTAAACCAACTTTTTCATTCTCCTCTTTCACCTTCATCAAGAGGCTTTTTAGTTCCTCTTCACTTTCTGCCATAAGGGTGGTGTCATCTGCATATCTGAGATTATTGAGATTTCTCCTGGCAATCTTGATTCCAGCTTGTGCTTCTTCAGCCCAGCATTTCTCATGATGTACTCTACATATAAGTTAAATAAGCAGGGTGACAATATACAGCCTTGACATACTCCTTTTCCTATTTGGAACCAGTCTGTGGTTTCATGTCCAGTTCTAACTGTTGCTTCCTGACCTGCATACAGATTTTTCAGGAGGTAGGTCAGGTGGTCTGGTATTCCCATCTCTTTCAGAATTTTCCACAGTTGATTGTGATCCACACAGACAAAGGCTTTGGAATAGTCAATAAAGCAGAAGTAGATCTTTTTCTGGAACTCTTGCTTTTTTGATGATCCAGCGGATGTTGGCAATTTGATCTCTGGTTCCTCTGCCTTTTCTAAAAGCAGCTTGAACATCTGGAAGTTCGCGGTTCACGTATTGCTGAAGCCTGACTTGGAGAATTTTGAGCATTACTTTACTAGCATGTGAGATGAGTACAGTTGTGCGGCAGTTTGAGCATTCTTTTGGCATTGCCTTTCTTTGCGATTGGAATGAAAACCGACCTTTTCCAGTCCTGTGGCCACTGCCGGGTTTTCCAAATTTGTTTAAGGATCTTTACAAAGAATGTTCCAGGATGAGCACATAGGCTGCAGCTTGAGGCCATGGGAAGGATTGTTATCTGAGACCTGTTTGTGAGGGGAATGTTTATGGTAAAGGAAGTTTGCTGAGCTTAGGGTTTAGGAACAATTAAGAATAGCTAGAAACCTTTTTAGGAGATAGTGAGCTAGGATACTAGGGGCAAGCAGGATTTAGAAAGATAAGAAATAAACTGAGGGATGTGGTATGCAGCCCAGACATAAGTATGAGTTACAATGTAACTCTGGTTGAAGGGCAACAATGATTTATGGAGACAATTAATCTGGGTGAGGGGGAGCTTAAAATGTAAAACCTCTGACCTAATGCTTTTGTCAATGGCACCCCACTCCAGTACTCTTGCGTGGAAAATCCCATGGATGGAGGGGCCTGGTAGGCTGCAGTCCATGGGGTCGCTGAGAGTCAGACACGACTGAACGCCTTCACTTTTACTTTTCACTTTCATGCATTGGAGGAGGAAACAGCAACCCACTCCAGTGTTCTTGCCTGGAGAATCTCAGGGACGGCGGGGCCTAGTGGGCTGCCATCTATGGGGTTGCACAGAGTTGGACACGACTGAAGCGACTTAACTGCAGCAGCAGCAATGCTTTTGTCAAAGTATAAACGAAGACCTGATGCTTGAAATAAACATGCAGTCCCGCACCTTGAGTCAGAGGCTACATCATTCTCCGCTGACACCGCTCATCTCTTCAGGCTGATTCCCTGGCTGCTGGAGCTGGACTCTGGCAAGATAAGAGCCCACTCTTGGGGCCCTGGAGGGGGCCCCCAATCCTACAACAACTGATGACCACAAAGAGACCCCCATTTGTACTGTGGCTGACATCCTGACTGCTCCGGGTACTCCAGGACCAGCTCGTCTGCCAATGGACCTGACCCAGTGGCTGCAACTGGGACCTATTTGTCCCTGGTCTCCTCCTGATGCAGACAACTGGCCAGAGTGCACTGACTGGGTAAGGAACAAGAGATTTTGTTGACCCCTTTTATCTCACCCCTCTTTTCAACCCCTCCTATCCTATCCTAAGTTTTTCCTGTACCCTGGTCCTACATGCAGGAATCTGGTCAATGGGCCTCAGCCTGAGCTGAGGATTGGAGACTGATCACCTCCTCTTGGCAGAGAACTCAAATTCTTGTTCTGAGTCTGAGTTCCAGTCCTCCCTTCTCTGGAGGCCCAGGGAAAAGTCCTGTGACACCTCGGTGTCTCCAGGTGGCAGGAGATGTCTGTAAGGCCACCCCTTTTCTTTTCTTTTCTTTCTCGCCTCCACTTTTAGACCTCTTTTCTCTCTCCATGCCTTCTCTTTCAACCTGGCCTCTTTTCCTCTCTTTGAAGACCCAAGGTATTTCTGTTTACTATGTATTTCGATACTCAGGCAGTTCTGGGTCTTTATAAGAGATTTTCTGAGAGGCTATGCTCTCTCCTCCCCATCAATTGTGCTTTCTGTTCTCAGGGAGGTAATCAGGCATCAGACGCCCTCCATCAGGTGCCCTGTTTCTATAAAAAATTCAGCCATTTAATTGAGCATTTGGCTGAATGCTTCCATGTGGAAGTGATTGACGAGGTTCAGTATAGTTGCACTTGGTCTTGGGTGAAAATTAATACCCTAGACATATGTTTAGGGGTTAATTCACCTTTTGGGACCAGTCCTACAGCCCCACTGATTGTGCTTACCACTGAACATTTCCTTTGGTGCATATACAACCAGTCAATTTGGGACCAGGAGAGAGCTTCCAATCTCTCTTGAGTCAGATATAGGGGCATCCACTCCAGTACTAGTCCACTGGGAGCGAGATATAAACTATACAACCGTTAAAATGGGAAATAACCTAGCTTCCCTTTAGACACCCTGCTGGGTTGTCTTTTGGCTCACTGGGAGGGATACCAACTGGAAGGGCTAAAAAAGAAAAAAAAAAAAAAAAACTTATCAAATACTGTACTCAATATTGGCCTACTTACTCCCCGGGAGGAGGGGAAAAATGGCCCCAGTCGGGGTCACTTGAATTCAACACCATTTTACAACTCAGTCTATATTGCAGTTGTGAGGATAAATACACGGAGGTTCCCTATGTCCAGGCCTTTATGGCCCTCTACCAGGATTCTGAAGAAAAAAAGAGAAAATGTAAGCTTGAAGACTTTGATAAAGGCTCTTTCAAAGTCCTTTTGGCAAGGTCTGAAGCAGAAGATCCCCTTTACCTTCTCTTGATCCCCTCAGCTTGGGCAGAGAGGTCACAGGGAAAGGAAGCTAAGACAAGCCCAGAAGTCATGAGGCCAGGTCTGAAAGTCATAGGACCTGAAAGGATGTCGCTTTACAGTTGCCTCGGCTCCACCTCCATATGTCCCTTCCCCCATGGACTTACAATCAGGAAGTAAGCTCTACCCTCTACAAAAGGAAAGGTCATCCTCGGACAAAATCTGCCCCCAAGAGAGGTACCAAATGGGGAGGGGGGATCTATGCATGTTCATGTTCCTTTTTCTATGTAAGACTTTACCCAATGTAGGGAACAATTTGGTACATATTCAGAGAACCCCCCCAAAATTTAGCAATGAATTTGAGAATCTTAGCCTTAAGTTCTCCCCACCAGGGATATAATGGTTATCCTCACTCGGTGCTGTAATGATGAAGAAAAAGCTAGAATCCTGGATCAGGCTAGAAAAGTGGCTGATGAAAGACAGCACGTTAATGTCAGTCTGGCCTCTGTGGAAGAGGCAATCCCCTCTACAGAGCCAGATTGGCATCCCAATACAAAGGCAGGAAAGGAATCCTTAAGACACCTCACTGCTTGCCTACTACAGGGAATGACCTGGGTTGTCCGAAAGGTTGGTAATTATAAAAAGACAAAAATGTTTACAGAGAGAGAATGAAAATCCAGCCCTTTATTTGGAAAAACTCACAGAGGCCTTTAATAACTACCCAGGCAGATCTAGAAAGTATAGAAGGAAGGGTCCTTTTGACCCATTCATTCATAACCCAGGCACTCCCAGACATAAAGAGAAAATTGCAAAAACTAGGAAAAGGACCAGAGACCCCAATCTCTGATTTGGTGGAGGAGGCAAATAGGGTGTTTTTGAATAGGGACCTAGAGGAGGAAGCCAAAAAGGATCAAAAGGAAGCCTGAAAGGATGGGAGAATAGGGAGGCAGACCCAAGCCTTGGCCCGACAATAGGCTAAAATCCTGGCCTTGATTCATCCTGCAACTATGCAAGAGTCATGGGGAGAGCAAGGAAGAAAAAAGGATCTTAGAAATCCACCACGGCTGAGATGCACCCAGTGTGCCTACTGCAGAGAGGACGGGCATTGGAAAGGGGAGTGTCCACATCTCCCTAAGGGGAAGGCATATGGAAACCCCTACACCTGCTCCCTCTGTGTTAGTCCTGGGTGACTGGGACTGATGATGCCAAGTGGCTTGAGAAACCACGGTGAATGGTGAGATCCAGATCACTCCTCTCGATCCTTGGGTGACTACAAATAGAAGGTAAGGATGTGAACTTTCTTTTGGACATGGAGGCTGACTTCTCTGTTCTTCCTTTCTGATTAGGACCTTTAGATTCCCTGACCAAAATGGTGATGGAGGTAGATGTAAAACCCCAAAGCTGAAATTTTACCAAGCCCCTCCTTAATATTGTAAGGGGGGCAATTGGCAAGGAACCCAACTCTTCTTATACACCCCTTGTCACCCTGCTCCCCTAATGGGGAGAGACCTTCTTTGCTGCCTCCAGACCAGAGTGACTTGGAAAGCTAGAAGCTGATAATTTCCTTTGCCTGGTGTCTGAATATTTGCAGTCAGATGTAGAAAAGGAGGAGTCCTTCCCTTTCTTAGGTGAGGTCAATCCCCAGGTGTGGGATGTCTCCAGCCCTGGGCTAGCCATAAGTGTTCCATCAGTGAAGATTCTTCTGAGGCCAAATGCTCCCTACCCCTGGAAAAGACAATATCCCCTAAAACCAGAAGCTCTTGAGGGTCTTAGACCATTAGTTAACAAATACTGAGATATTGGAATTCTCACCACCTGTCAGTCTCCCTGAAATACTCCAATCTTGCCTGTTAAAGAACCAAATGGATCTTATCAGTTCGTCCAAGATCTAAGAGCTGTTAACGAAGCTGTGGTTTCCATTCACCCCATAGTCCCAAATCCATATACCTTCCTATCCCAAGTGCAAGGAAATGCTAAGTACTTCTCATTCTTGGTCTTTAAGGATGCTTTCTTTTGCATTCCTCTCCATCCTGCACTCCCAAAACTCTTTGCCTTTGAGTGGTGGGACCTGGGAACAGGGGAGGCCATACAACTTTGCTGGACTCGACTACCACAAGGGTTTAGGGACAGCCCTCATATATTCGGGGCTTCCTTGGGGAGAGAACTAAGGGAATTGACCTTAACAAACAGTAATCTAATACAGTATGTGGATGACTTGCTCATAGCTAGTCCAGATTTTACCAGCTCTCAAATGAATCCTATTAAAACTTTAAATTTCCTGTATGAAAAGGGTTATCAGGTATCCCCCCAAAAAGCTCAGATTAGCTTAACCCAAGTAAAATACCTTGGATTTATAATTACGGAAGGATAAAGAATGCTCGATCCCCAGAGGAAACCCCTCACCTTAAAAGCCCCATATCCCCTAACAAAAAAACAGCTTAGGGGATTTTTAAGAATGACTGGGTTTTGCTGAATCTGGATCCCTGGTTATGGAAAACTGGCCTGACCCCTATACGAGAAGTTAAGAGGGAAAGAGGACAAGCCGCTTGGCTGGGATGAGACATGTAAGGTTGCCTTTAGTGCCCTGAAAGAGTCTATCACTATAGCCTCAGCTTTAGGCCTCCTGAACCTAGAAAAGCCTTTCAGGCTGTAGGTCTCTAAAAAGATAGGAACTGCTCTTGGGATGTTAGGGCAAATGATGGAGCCTGTATTGCAACCCATAGCTTACCTCTCAAAACAACTAGGTGAGGTGGCCAGAGGGTGGCCCACTTGCCTCTGGGCAGTAGTGGCCACGGCTCTTATGGTTAAAGAGGCATCTAAGCTGACCCTGGGTCAGCCCACCATGGTGTATACGCCTCACCAGGTGCAAGCAGTCTTGGAAACTAAAGGGGTTAGATGGATCACAGAGGGAAGGATCACCCAATACCAAACCCTTCTCCTTGACACTCCAGAAATAAAGTTAAGGGTCTGTAAGACTTTATATCCAACCACCTTAATGCCAGCTCTCCCTACTTCCCCTTTGGATCACCAGTGCAGACAAATCATAGACAAGTTATAGTCTTCTAGTCCTGATCTATCAGAGACACCTTTATCTGACCCAGAGGAAGAATGGCACACAGATGGCAGTAGTTTTGTAGAAAAAGGAGAGAGGAAAGCAGGATATACTATAGTGAGCTTGGAGGAAACTAGGGAAAGTGGATCTCTTCCCCCAAGCACCTCAGCCCAGAAAGCTGAATTTTTGCCTTGACAAGAGCTTTAGAATTAGGGGAAGGAAAGTGGATTAATGTGTATATGGACCCTAAGCATGCTTTCTTCATCCTGCACACCCATGC
The DNA here is from genome assembly GCF_019923935.1 of Bubalus bubalis. Classification (NCBI taxonomy): domain Eukaryota; kingdom Metazoa; phylum Chordata; class Mammalia; order Artiodactyla; family Bovidae; genus Bubalus; species Bubalus bubalis. The sequence continues at coordinate 141,432,626 of NC_059159.1, forward strand.
AGCAATTTGGAAGGAGAGAGGGATGCTCAGTATTCAAAGCTCTCCTATTAAACACAAAGGTCTCATTCTCAGGCTCCTGGAGGCAGTCAAATTTCCTGCTAAATTAGCTATCATCCACTTCAAGGGTCACCAAAAGGGGCAAGGAAAGGAGGCCCAGGGAAATAAGAAAGCGGATCAGGAGGCAAAATGAGCTGCTAGGGAAACTACCCCTGTCACTACTATCTGCCCTCTTTTCCCCAAGGAAATCCTGACTCCAAATTATACCCCAGAGGAACATTCTTGATATGCTGAGTGGGGCTAGGAGATTGGGTCACATGGGTGGTTCCAGACTGATCAGGCCCAAATAATACTCCCTGACTCTCAAATTTGGAAAGTAACTAACTCCTTACATAAAAGTACCCATTTTGGAAGAGATAATCTGGAAACTTTGCTCAAGTCTATTCTCTACCATCCTCAGTTGGTTAAGGTTGTTAGGTCACACAGAATTGTGATACCTGTCTAAGAAACAATCCAAAAACCAGACCCTCGCCACCTTCTCTAATTAAACCTGTCCAACATTGGAGATCATACCCAGGAGAGGACTGGCAGGTGGATTTTACAGCCAAACCAAAGACCCAAGGGTTCTCCTATTTGCTAGTCTTTGTTGACACACTCACAGGATGGATTGAAGCTTTCCCTACTAGGACAGAGAGAGCTACAGTTCAGTTCAGGTCAGTTGCCCAGTCGTGTCCGGCCCTTTGCGACCCCATAGACTGCAGCACGCCAGGCTTCCCTGTCTATCACCAACTCCCGGAGTTTACTCAAACTCATGTCTGCTGAGTTGGTGATGCCATACAACCATCTCGTCCTCTGTCACCCCCTTCTCCTCCCACCTTCAATCTTTCCCAACATCAGGGTCTTTTCCAATGAGTCAGTTCTTCACATCAGATGGCCAAAGTATTGGAGTTTCAGCTTCAGCATCAGTCCTTCCAATGAATATTCAGGACTGGTCTCCTTTAGGATGGACTGGTTGGATCTCCTTGCAGTCCAAGTGACTCTCAAGAGTCTTCTTCAACATCACAGTTCAAAAGCATCAATTCTTTGGTGCTCAGCTTTCTTCACAGTCCAACTCTCATGTCCATACATGACCACTGGAAAAACCATAGCTTTGACTAGATGGACTTTTGTTGGCAAAGTAATGTCTCTGCTTTTTAATATGCTGTCTAGGTTGGTCATAACTTTCCTTTCAAGGCATAAGTATCTTTTAATTTCATGGCTACAGTCACCATCTGCAGTGATTTTGGAGCCCCCAAAAGTAAAGTCAGCCACTGTTTCCCCATCTATTTACCATGAAGTGATGGGACCAGGTGCCATGATCTTAGTCTTCTGAATGTTAAGCTTTAAGCCAACTTTTTCACTATTCTCTTTCACTTTCATCAAGAGGGTCTTTAATTCTTCTTTGTTTTCTGCCATAAGGGTGGTGTCATCTGCATATCTGAGGTTATTGATATTTCTCCCGGCAATCTTGATTCCAGCTTGTGCTTCATCCAGCCCAGCGTTTCTCATGATGTACTTTTCACTTTCATGCATTGGAGAAGAAACTGGCAACCCACTCCATTGTTCTTGCCTGGAAAATCCCAGGGATGGGGGAGCCTGGTGGGCTGCTGTCTATAGGGTTGCACAGAGCTGGACACGACTGAAGTAACTTAACAGCAGCAGTACCCTGCATATAAGTTAAGTAAGCAGGATGACAGTATACTCCTTTTCCTATTTGGAACCAGTCTGCCATTCCATGTCCAGTTCTAACTGTTGCTTCCTGACCTGCATACAGATTTCTCAAGAGGCAGGTCAGGTGGTCTGGTATTCCTATCTCTTTAAGAATTTTCCACAGTTTGTTGTGATCCACACAGTCAAAGGCTTTGGTATAGTCAGTAAAGCAGAAGTAGATGCTTTTCTGGAACTCTCTTGCTTTTTTGATGATCCAACAGATGTTGGCAATTTGATCTGTGGTTTCTCTGCCTGACATTGTACAGGAGGCAGAGAGAGCTACAGAAGTCTGTAAAGTTTTGCTGAAGCAGATAGTGCCTCGGTTTGGGCTGCCTCAATCACTTCAGAGCAACAATGGGTCCTCATTTACAGCCACTATATCACAGAACCTGGCCCCATGTTTAAGAATCAAATACCGCCTCCACTCATTCTGGCGGCCTCAAACCTCAGGAAAGGTGCCGAGAGCCAAGCAGACTCTTAAAAGGGCTCTGGCCAAACTATGTCAAGAAACCATAATGCTGCTGCTGCTAAGTTGCTTCAGTCGTGCCGACTCTCTGGGAACCCATAGACAGCAGCCCACCAGGCTCCCCTGTCCCTGGGATTCTCCAGGCAAGAATACTGGAGTGGGTTGCCACCTCCTTCTCCAATGAGTGAAAGAGAAAAGTGAAAGTGAAGTTGCTCAGTCGTGTCCGACTCTTCGTGACCCCATGGACTGCAGCCTACCAGGCTCCTCTGTGCATGGGATTTTCCAGTCAAGAGTACTGGAGTGGGGTGCCATTGCCTTCTCCAAATGGATCCATATGCTACCCATAGCTCTCATGAGCATATGGGCAGCCCCCAAGTGGTCACTATTATTAAGCCCTATGAAATAATGTATGGGCGTCCATTCTTAACTTATGATTTGTTTTTTGATGAGGACACCAATATACTCCTAAAACATATAACTGACCTGGGAAGGTTTCAACAAGAACTCTGATGATATGGAGAACAGATCCTCCCTAGACTACAGGAGGACTTGAAAAATCCCCAAGTAGAGCTGGGGGACCAAGTATTAGTAAAGACCTGACAAGAAAAAGTGAGTCCAAGCCAGCTATCTGAGAGATGGACAGGGCCATATCAGGTTGTTCTAGTAATGTCTGTAAAAGTGAAGGGTCTACCTGTCTGGGTCCACAAATTCTAGAATAAAACCCTGTGGCCTACAGGAGGGGAAGATGGGGACTGAGACTCCAAAATCAGAGGACAACTATTCCTGTGAACCTGTTGAAGACCTCAGACTCTTGTTCAAGCAGAACCCCATCAAATCTCCCTCAGATAAGTAAAATGCATCCTCAGATGTTCCTCCTCTTCCCGATCATGTCTCCCTGTACAGCTATTAATTTCTCCCTAAAGGATATATATACACTTGCAAACCACTCTGTTTCTTGACTCAACCTGACCAGCCCTTGCTGGATCTGCATTAACAGCAGAAGTTGGGGGTATGTCCAACCTATACCAGGATATCAATGGCCCACTCTTCTAGCCCAGCTACATGCTGTCACACACCCCTTCTGGTCATGGTATGGCTGTTTGGGAAAAAGGGGAGAAAAACTTCATGCCTTGGTATCAGCAACAGTTATCTGTATTTACTCCCATGATAACATCTGCAATCCCACCCAAGCCCTTATTTTCCCTCTTGACTAACATTCCCCAAGAGACCTTCCCTATCTGTCTAAAAAGTGATTCCTTAACAGGGCTGTCAGTGGAAAATCTGGACAACTCATGATGTGGGGCTAACTGTCAGAACTGATAGAGAAAACTGGGATCTAGAAATTTCTCTAGGATATTTTGATTTAGCCCAAAGTCTGGGAACAAGAAGTTCTGGCAGAACTGACACACTATACCTATCCCTGAACATAAGGCTGTCCTCGGATGCTATTAACCAGTCTTGAAAATCCATGTTCTTTTCTGGACAACCAAAAAGCCACACCCGTTCATCCTGGTTTCTAAATCGGGCAGGCAACTCTGACCCCTGTTATTCCTTTGTTGGGTTCCCCAACCCTGAATACCTAACCCTATGGTGGGAGCCTAAATGAAATACTCTCTACCTTGAGGACAAAACCCAGGATGCCTCACAACACTTGAATCCCTTCCTAAATGCCCTCACTGCTGCCAGTTTTGCAGTAAGTGGAGTGACGGTCTCCTCCCAGCTGCTAAAGGACTGCCCCTGTTCTGTTATGCCATGTTCCAGTTGTAAGACAGATGGATGTTCCCCTTTGGCAAACCCATTTTGTTGCCCAGCTTGAACCCAGTCATTGTGTCTACTTCCTATGTGGGGATAAGGCTTATTTATCCCTGCCACCTTTTTGGTCAGGAACTTTCTCCCTAGGGTATGTCACACCCTACATAGATCTGGTCTGGAGTAATACTTCCTTTCCTCTACTAATATATACCCACCAGATGATACGTCACGTGGTAGTACTTAATCATTTCTTCCTGGCATTAGGACTGACCGCTGGTTTGACAGGAGCTGCCACTGAGGGAACTTCTTTATATAAATTTCAGCAGCTTTCTACTGACACTGCTATATCCATATAAAAAACTGTGAGGACCCTCCAATGCCTACAACCCTAGTTAGACTCCCTAGCCGCAATGGTCCTACAAAATTGTCAGGCCCTAGATTTACTGACTGCAGGGCAGGGGGCCACTTGCCTCTATCTAAAGGAAGAAAGCTGTTTTTATTATAACCAGTCTGGACAGGGAGAAGGCAATGGCACCCCACTCCAGTACTCTTGCCTGGAAAATCCCATGGACAGAGGAGCCTGGTAGGCTCCAGTCCATGAGGTCACGTCTGGACAGGTCCAAGAAGATATCAAGGGGCTTTTAGAACAGGCCACAAAGATCTGGGATTTGAGTTCAACTGGTGTATGGACTTCTCCTTTCCCTTCTTGGCTCCTGCCGTTTCTGGGTCCAGTGATAACTATCCTATTAGGCGTTCTATTTGGCCCCTGTATACTCCAACTCCTTACAAAGTTTATCTCCAGCAGACTCCAGCAGTTTCAAGCCAAACTGATGTTACTACAAGGGTGGAAGCTGGTTTCAGATATGGAACACCTCAACTTAGATCAGGTAGAGAGGACATCTGCTCTGCTAGGCAGGCCTATGCCCATGCACAGCAGGAAGAAGTTACAGAAGAGAGAGACCTCCGCCCCAATTCCCAAGAAGTATCTTGAGTATGAAGTCTCTAAGGGGGTGTTGTTAGGGGAAGAACTCACTGAAACCACCCACCCTGGCCAGGCTCCCTAGTAACCATTTTCATGAGTTGTTTTATGACAGGAAGTTCTGGTAAGGAGCACAGAACTAATAAGCCACCACCAACTGGAAGACTTTGGGAAAGGTCAAAAGGAGACACCATGTGTCTGTCCACCTCCCAGAATCCCTCTCGCTAGCATCCATTTTGGCTAGCATGTGCCACCAGGAAGGACTCTGAGTCAGAATGATTGGCCAAAGACAACCCAGAAACTAATCCCATCAACCTAAAACCCGAGACTGCGAGCCATGTAGCAGAGCAGTTCTCCTGTGTTCCCTTACCCTGCTGCTCTCCACCCAGGTGCCCCTTTCCAATAGATTATCTTGCTGTGTCAGCACGTGTCACCTTGGACAATTCTTTTCTGAGTATTAGACAAGAGCCCACTCTTGGGGCCCTGGAGAGGGTCCCCCTTCCTACAACATCTCCAGGTAGATAGTGTCAGAATTGAGTTATATTTTAGGACACCAACCTGGCATCCTATAGTTGCTTGTTCATATGGGGGAAAAACACACACACTGTAACTGAGTGCAGAATGTTAGAAGGAATTTAACTTAACATAATAAAGACTGTATATGAAAAACCTACACTAATCCCATGCTCAGCAGTGAAAAATTGAAAGCTTTACAGAACAAGATATATGTACCCCTTCTCACCATTCCTATTCAGCATAGTAGTGGAAGTCCTAGCCAGAGCAGTTAGGCAAGGAAAAAAAAAAATTAAAAAAAAAAGGCATTCAAATCAGAAACGAAGAAATAAAGTTGTCTCTGCTTTTGGATAACAAGATGTTATGTTTAGAAATCCCTAAAGATTTCCATCAGACCTGTTAGAGCTAATAAACAGATTCTAAAAGTTACAGGATAAGATGCAAAATTAACATGCAGAAATTATTTGTGTTTCTGTGTACTAACAACAAACTATCTGAAAAGGAAATTAGGAAAACAGTCCCATTAACAATAGTATCAAAAATAATAGAATAATCTTAAGTCTGCCTTTAATAACATGCTTATAAAACATTAGGCTGAAGGCTGCCTGCCACTTTTACACGTGACTCTCAGTGTGGATCACATCAGAGATGCCCAGAAAGTTCCAGCTGATGCACTAAACCTGAGAAATGACTCATCATATGTGCTTCTGATTCATGAGTGGCACTCTCTCCAGGACAGTGGCATCTCCTCTAGGAGTGGCCAATGTAGTGTCTGTCTTAGTCTGGCCATAGCCCTGTCCTCTGTGTTCTGATTCTGTATGCCTTTACCATGCATTTCCTGGCCCTCGCCATTTGGTCTGGGATCCACATAACCAGCATCAGAGATGTTAATAATATCAGAGTCATCAGTCTCTGCCTCAAATTGCACAAAGTTTAGTTTTTTAAAGCATAGAGATTTTCTGCTTTTAGGATCCACTCTTATGTAACTACAGAGAAGGTAATGGCCCCCACTCCAGTACTCTTGCCTGGAAAATCCCATGGATGGAGGAGCCTGGTGGGCTACAGTCCATGGCGTCGTTAAGAGTTGGACATGACTGAGCGACTTCACTTTCATTCTTCACTTTCCTGCATTGGAGAAGGAAATGACAACCCACTCCAGTGTTCTCACCTGGAGAATCCCAGGGATGGGGGAGCCTGGTGGGCTGCCGTCTATGGGGTCACACAGAGTCAGACATGACTGAAGCAATTTAGCAGCAGCAGCATTATGTAACTAACTTCTATTCTATTTCTCTTCTTCTTATTTGCTATTTTATGGATTTATGAAACTTTGTTTATTCATTTTGTGAGCCACTCATCCAAATGAGAATGTTTTCTGGTTAGGTATGACCTTTAAAAGCCCTGGTAGAGGTTTAAACTCAATATCTAGTTTCAGGTTGAAACAGAAGTGTGTGTGCTAAGTCACTTCAGTTGTGTCGGACTCTTTGTGACCCTGTGGACTGTAGCCCACTAGGCTTCTCTGTCCATGAGATTCTCCAGGCAAGAATACTAGAGTGGGTTACCATGTCCTCCTCCAGGGAATCTTCTTGACCCAAGATTGAACCTGAGTCTCTTATGTTTCCTGCATTGGCGGGTAGGTTCTCTACCATTAGCACCACCTGGGAAGCCTCTGAAACAGGGTAATGTAAATGAAATGCTCTTGGAGAGTTTCTCATTTTTCAAAACCTCTTTTTTTCCTCTGGTCACTTTTTTTCATAATTCAAGGGCCTTGTGGTTTAAAGAAGTGAGGTTTAAAGTGATGTGATGGTACAACATTTTCAATTTGCATGTCATTTTTTCCCCTCTCTCTACATACAGGACTCAAGTTCTGGATTTAATTAGGAGACAAGAAAAGAAAAGAAAAGCAGAAGGCAGAAGCTTCTCTGACAAGTAGGGTCATTGGGATTCAAGTGCCCTACTTCTAAGGTTGCTGGAGATGAGCTAGGACACGCGTGTGGTGTCGCATCATCCACATCGAACATTATCAATTAGACTTTACTTAGGTGGTCTTAGCTTTGCTTTTTATTCTTTGGAATCATCTATGTTCTTTGCTGTTGGTTGAAATGTCGTTCTGTACCTGAGCCAAATCCCATCAAGACTTCTTTAAAAATAATGAGTTGCAGTGATTTTCTTAAAAAAGGAAAAAGAAAAGACTCATCAGTAAAACTGATATTGAAGGGAAACTTGGCACGCACATGTCAAGTGATTTAAGCCCTTAGCAAGTAAGGGCTTCCTCCTTCAGGCACAGACCTTGCCAGGTATATTTAATTGGGACTTGGGTGGGAGTTTGGTAGGAAAGCCAGCCAGAGTGAGCCCTGGGGGAGAGGTGTGTGTGAGAAGAAGGTGTGAGGGGGTTGGGCTGAATACCTGAGCAGTCAGGATCACAGAGGTCTCCAGGCAAAGGCACCCCTGCTCTCAACAAGAGCCAATTAGAGAGAATGACAAAACCCATATCACTGTTTCCCAACTCATTAATTCCTGCCACTGGAGAATGCAGTTTGTTTTCCTATCTCAAGTCCCAGGGAACACTGTGCTTGTAGGTTGTGGAGCCACTGCTGGGGAAGTAGAGTTCTGGGTGAGGCATCCTTGTAATACAAAAGTGGAACATCAATGAAGTGTGGGGTAGGGATTTCCCTGGTGGTCCAGTGGTTAAGATTTTGCTTTCCAATATGGGGTGGGTGTGGAGTAGGGGGGTGGTGCAGGTTTGATCCCTGATTACAGGGCTAATGATGAAGGCGTGGCAACCCACTCCAGTATTCTTGCCTGGAGAATCCCTTTGGGCAGAGGAGCCTGACGGGCTGCAGTGCATGGAGTTGCAAAGAGTTGGACATGACTAAGCACACACAAGGGGAGTTAAGATCCCATGTGCCTCTTGACTAAAAATCCAAAATGTAAAACAGAAACAATATTGTAACAAATTTGACAAAAACTTTAAAAAATATATTAAAAAAATTAAGTGTGGGGTAGAAGGGACCTCAGAGTCCATGCCAATCAATGCTCACATTTTGCATGGAAGAAAGTGATGCTCAGAGACTCTGACTCTTTTAGGAATGCAACCGACAGTAACAAAGCCCAACATGAGCCTTTAGCCTCCTCCTTCCAAGGCTGTGCTTTCCCTGGTCCCTCTGTAAGGCTTCCTGGGATATATATGAGTCTGCTTGGACTTCCATAACACATAAATATAATACTAGCAGACAGGGTGTCTTAAACAACAGACATTTGTTGTTTCATAGCTTTGAAGGCTGAAAGTCCAAGATCAAGGTGTGGGCAGGCTTGGTTTCTCCCGAGGCCTTTCTGCTTGGCTTGCCCATGGCCACCTTCTTGCTGTGTCCTCACGCAGTCTGTCCTCTGTGTGTGAGTACCCGTGGTATCAATGTGTTGAGTTTCCTTTTCATGGAAGGATAGCAGTCACAGGGGGTTAGGGTTCACTGTAATGGTCACATTTTCACTGAATCGCCTCTTTAAAGGTACTGTCTCCAAATATAGTCACATTGTGAGGTTAGGGTTTCAATATCTGTATTTTGAGGGGACATTGTTCAGCTCATAACAGAATGTGACAAGGCCTATCTAGACCACGGCAGGGAGATCTCAGCCTGTCCTTTTATAGCTTCCATGAAGTCACCGATTCAGCATATACACATATTTCAATCTGTATCTCCAGTCTTATTTCATTGTTTTTCTTTTGTCTTGGAGATGAACCTATTTCTCAGTCATGGACCATTTGAGGGCTTCCCAGATGGCGCTAGTGGTAAAGAACTTGCCTGCCAATGCAGGAAACTTAAAGAAATGTGCATTGGATCCCTGGGTCAGGAAGATCTCCTGGAGAAGGGAATGGCAACACATTCCAGGATTCTTGGCTGGAGAATTCCATGGACATTATAGCCTAGCAGGCTACAGTCCATAGGGTTGCAAAGAGTCAGACAAGACTGAAGCGATTTAGCACAAGAATGACCATTTGAGGCTACCCAGAGTCCACCAGGGGGATGATCTTGGCTCTCAGTGTCAGCTACTGATGGCAGAAATAGCTAATGGAGATCTCGCCTGAGAATCTAAATTCACTGGGGTGCTCCAGAGAGGAATCCTGATTTCCAATCTTAATTTCTCTGTATTTTGCACATCCTTGATTTCTTTCCCTCAGGAATTCATTTTGTATAAATTTGCTTTGAGTCATGTAACTTTTTTAGTAATGTTCTTTCCTTAACATTATGAACACTATCATTTGCCCCTTCTGTATTTAAAATACGAATCATACACCTCCAAGAAACAAAGTAGTTACAAAAGCCTAGGAAGTTCTGTCTACTAGGGCAATTTAGGATTATAGCTGGAGGGGAATCTTAGATTTTAGTGTTACGTCTCGGCTGTCACAGGGCAAGTGTGCTCAAGGTGCAGTGAGTGAAATAAATTTTCTTCAAGGAAGAGAAATGCTTGCAGGAGAAAGGGAGAAGCAGCAATACTTTCACAGAAAATAAGATCAGCTGCCTCTGATGGAACAGACACCTGCAGATTTATGTCAGAACACTGATCTTTTCACTTTGTGAGTCCTAGGTTGCAGTGTTCCACTAGGATGAACTAGCTCACTTGACAATGGCAGTGACAGAAGCATGGCATCAGGCTGCTTTGTCATAAATGGATACCAGCCTAGGTCCCTGGGCCACTGAGAGGGTGGGGTCCATGGGGCACCCAGCACCCTCTGTATCCAGCCTCCAGACCCTCTCCTGCCAAGTGTGTAGAAGGCGAGGAATGAACAGCTGGCTGTCCTAATGGATTCATGGGAAGACACTGTAGACTCTGGGGCTATCCAGAGTCTCTTGAAGCTAAAAATGTTTGGTTGGAGTAAGGAAATCTGTGCCTCTCTTAGTTTTCAAAACGTGTCTGTATCTGTGTGTATGCAGTTGATTTTTATTTCAAGATACAGCCTGAGCTCCTCGACTTCAGAGCTTTGGGTGGTTAGATCTGATATCAGCAAACATCACTAAAGACCCACGGAGGGTGGCGGGATGGCCATCCTCAGCCCTGGGGGCCTCCCATGCTTTCAGTTTCTGGCCTGACATCCCGGCCCACCTGCCGCTCACCACCTCTGGGGTCTGGCCCCTTTCTCCCTCTTCTCGTAAAGCAGTGACTTGGAGGAGGTAAGAAGAGCTGCGCCTTGCAGTGTGGACACGGAGAAGGCAATGGCACCCTACTCCAGTACTCTTGCCTGGAAAATCCCATGGATGGAGGAGCCTGGTAGGCTGCAGTCCATGGGGTCGCTAAGAGTCGGACACGACTGAGCGACTTCACTTTCACTTTTCACTTTCATGCATTGGAGAAGGAAATGGCAACCCACTCCAGTGTTCTTGCCTGAAGAATCCCAGGGATGGGGGAGCCTGGTGGGCTGCCATCTGTGGGGTCACACAGAGTCGGATATGACTAAAGTGACTTAGCAGTAGCAGCAGCAGCAGTGTGGATATGGATGTGGATATGTGTGGACAGATCCAAGACACAAGGGGGTTGAGGGGAAACACAGATTGGGCCTCACTCTCCACTCTTGCTTCAGACACCGGGGAGGTGACCTGATTCTGCTGCTGTGTTTCCAGGTCCTGGTTTGCATCTCACAGGCTCCCCAGGGACCTTGTTCACCTAGCTGGCTTCACTGTCCTTATCTTTGAAATGGGAGACATCTTTGCATGCCTGTCTCACAGGGTTGTTATGAAGACTAAATGTATTTGTGGATGTCTTTGGTACCTCAGTGGTTAAGAATCCACCAGTCAACACAAGGGACACAGGTTAAATTCCTGGTCCAGGAAGATTCCAAACGCTGCAGAGCGACTAAGCCCATGGGCCACAAGTACTGAGCCTGAGCTCTAGAGCCCGCCTGTTGAAACTGCTGAGCCTATGTGCTGCAGCTGAAGTCTGCAGGCTTAGAGCCTGTGCTCTGCAACAAGAGAAGTCAATGCAGAGAAGCCCATGCACCACAACAAAGACTCTGCAGCCAAAATAATAATAAAATAAAAGCAGTAGTCTTTTAAAAATGTATTTGTAATTCAGGAACTATGTAATATATGTGTATTGCATATGTATGTATGTATGGATTCTTATACATACAGTTAATATATGAATAAAATGTGTATGTATGATTTTTTCTTATCTCTTAGTCATTATCTCATGTGACGATAATGAAAAACTAAGAATTTGAATTTATGATTTAACTTCCAGGAAGATTCTACATCAGTGGGGTGGAGGAGGCACAGTAAGTGCACGACGTGAGGACTCAGAGGGTTGAGAATGTGTGGCCTGTGAATTGTCTCTTGTGTTTTTCCAAAATTACATTCGTTGGCATCTAGTTTTTAAAAGATAGCATGTTTTCCCAAATAAAAAACTATTGTAAAAAGTGGGGTAGAAATCTCAAAAGATGTACCTGAGCCTGTGTCTCCAACATGCTTCCAGAGGCCTGTTGTCCTCCTCTGCTTCTCATCCCTTAGAAAGACAGCAGCTAGTATTCCAGAACTATCTGTAGAAGTATTTATTTTTTTCTAAATTAAGTTCATTTCTCCTCTTCATCCTTGCTTCCCCGCCCCCGCCCCTGGTCAGAATTTAACTTTTGCTGGCCCAAGGCACTGGGCAGCCCTGGAGAGGGCCATCCAAGCCCAGGAGTGGGTCTTGCAGGCTGTGCTTGTCTGCGGGCAAGGTGGCTTGTGAGCAGCTGGGGATCAGGAACCACTAGGGGGAGCCCCTACTGGGGAGGGGCTGGTCTGATCACCTTAACCTGGTCTCTGTCCAGCTTTGACTATGCTTCAGAATCCACCCAGACTCATGGAAGGACATAGTTATTCCTGAATGAGGTTGGTGCCTGCAGTCAGATTCCTGGAAGACAGGCCAGAGTTCTGGGCTCCTCTCTCCTGATCAGGCAGTGGAACAAATGCAGAGTGATATGGACTTCCCGCTGATGGAGGGCACTGGGCAGCCCAGCTTGGAGAGGGTCAGCTGAGCTGCAGGAGTGTCTCACAAAAGGGAAACGCTCACAGGAGTTTCTGTAAGCTCTGCTCTGCTTTGTGGTGGTTGTTTTGTTGGTTTAGAATAACATCCACCTCAGTGGGCATCTCTTCCTTGTCTTTCACCATTTGAATATGACTTAATATTACATTTGATTTAATAATTTCCTCCTATGCCAAAAAAAAAAAAAAAGAGTTGGTGTAGCTGATTGAGACATTAAAAGAGAATAAAGTGAATAAACAGGAGGAGGACTGGTGGTGAATAGGAAGGAGAATGAAGATCAAGTTAAGACTCAATGTGCCCTTTTGGAGAAAGACTCTTGCTCTGTGTTTGTAATGTTTGCATTCGCTCAGGTTTCCAAACAACTGGAATTTGGGGGGAGAAGAGGAGCCTTAGCTAACTTCTTTGTAGTTAACACTTAATGCTTTGAAGTCCTTTATTTGGCAGGAATAGTTTGTAAAGTGACTAATACACTATTTTTGGAAGATAAGCCTGGACAGTTTGAAAATGTTAAGTTTGAACACAATGTTTATTTTAACCTTGGAACCGCACCTTAAAAACCAGCAGAGTAATAAGATGTTCCGTTGGCTGGTGCCCACTGAAATTTACAAGGAATTCCAGAAGACACTTGAGCATGGGCCGTTCTACTAGGACAGTTTCATCTCTTCACCTGGGAGGCTCAGAGACCCTTTCAGATTTCCCAGGAGGTGGACACTTGTCATAATGACACTGAGATATTACTTGGTCTTTAAAAAAAATTCTCAAATAAATAGTATATTTTCTAACAATGAGTGGAAAGCAGATGCCAATGAGAACCTAGATGTCTTATTCTTAAAGAGATCCATATTAGTGTCTAATATAGTCATGATTTATAGTAAAGCTATAGTAAAGACTATGCTCATTAAAAAAAAAAAAAGACTCAATGTGCAGATTTCAGAGTCTGTACTGTTGGCCGGAAATTATCTTTGGTTCTCCAGGGAGGCACCAGGCTCCTCACCTGCTGTATTGTATCCTTGCATGGCTCAAGGTGCTCACAAGATTCTTTGGTCCACAGCTCCCCGCCCGTCTTCTTCTCTGACTGATGGTCAGTTGCAGAGGATCCAGCAGAGGACTCCGAGGCCCTCAGGAACGGCAGAGCCACAAAAAAGGAAGCGTCAGGGTCCCTGACTTACTGCATTGATGAGAACTGCCCCCCTGACCAGGAACACCTGTTGACATTTTATACAAATGAAAGAGAAACTTCTGTTGTGTTTGTTTATTGAAGCTGTTGTCTTATCAGATTACTATACTTTCCACTGTTCTCCAAGCAGCCTTGAGAACTTTCTGGAGCTTGAGAGACAGTCAGAGTCATGTGGGCCATGAGCCTCCATGCTGCTGAGCCCTTCTTTCCTTGGTATCCTAGCTTGTGCCATGGGCCTCCCGAGGACCGATTTCTGGTTCTATCGCTGAAGCTTCCCTTGGTCTCCGATTCCTGTCTGGTTCCTGCTGCTGCTTATTTTCTGCCTATCTAGAAGTGGAGAATGGTTTTTCCCTCAGGTGACCGGAGTTTTTGCTCCAGCATTAGATATTTAGATTACCAGGGTGTTACAAGTTTTTACAGAGAGGTTTTTCCTTACTAGTACATTCCCAGGGTATTAGTTCCCAAATTGTTCCATGAATCATTAGTTTTAGTTTCACACAAGATGTCAATAGATATGTGGGGATAAAAAAGTTTGGGGAAAAAGATTTTCCCAAAGATGGTTGGAGAAAAAAGATGAGATGAAAATCAGTATTTTTTTTAAATTCAGAAGTAGGCAGAGCTTTTACTGTTCTGGTGAGGGGTCAGCATACTTCAGCCTGTAGGACAGGTCTTACCTGCCACCTGCTTTTGTAAATAAAGTTTTATTGGCACCTAGCCATGTCCATTCATTCACATATACTCCATGCCTGTTTTACTCTGACAGGCAGAGCTATGACAGAGGCCAGAAGGCCTGCAAAACAGAAAATATTTACTATTTGGCCCTTTAGAGAAAAAAAAATACGTTAACCTCTGCTTGTGTGTCTCTAACAAGAGGAACACAGGTTTGGGCTTACAGGTTCACCACAAATCCTTGTTTTCCTTGGACCACCTGTTAACCTCCTGAGAGTGTTCAGTATTCTTGGAGAATGTCATCTGAAGTTCTGAAGGCCTCCTTAAGACCCTTCCTTTCTACCTTCAGATCCAAACTCAGAATTGTTTCTAGGTGTTCAGGAGCCCATATCCCAATTTCTTTCCCAGTGAGTTTGTTTTCCAAATCCTCAGGCCCAGGAGTTAGGGTTTGCCTCATTCTCCTCTGAATCCTGGTGTCCTGAATGGCTGTGGGATGGAGATTCTGTCCCATTTTTCTCTAAGGTCAGGCCTGCTCGTGCCCTCGCTTCACAAGGGCAGGAGGGTGCCGAGACCTGACAGAGGACAGGTGGGCTGCCCAACGCGCGCCAGCCCTCCCACTCAGCCAGCTGGCAGGCCTTGTATGGTCACACAGGCCGGCTTCGGCCTCCAGGGAAGGCTCGTTCCCACCCCGGGGCAACGCTAGGTGTGCAAATAGCTCAGGGAAGGATCATTTTAAATCGCCTTTTAAGCCTGATTTGTAAATAATCTAAGACCAAAGACAGAGCAAGTTAAATATTTATTTGAAGATTACGTCTCTAAGGAGGGATTGTTGAAAATTAGTGAGTGCTCTGCCATCCGCGCTCTCCCCTCCCCTGCTGGAGGGCATATTATTTTTACGGCTGTGTTTGACAGCCAGAACAAGCCTCTGTAGATTTAGTGGTTGTTTGTAGTGGCATTTATGTGTTTGAATGAGCTGGGCAAACAGGAGGGAGGGGAGTGGGGGTGGTGGTTAATTAACTTTGCGGATCTCTCCTCACACTTCCACACTCTGAGATGCTGCCTGTAAAAGAACTATTTAGTTTTTTACAAAAGAAATCCTTATCACTGCGGATTCAGGATCTTCAGAGGCAAAATCTCCCTTCCGGGCAGAAAATCTCTATGGCTCTCCTTAGCTTTCTTCAATGAATCTCTCTGGAAAAGATTTAATTAGAGCACTGGTGATCAGTAGACTTTTTAAACAAGAGAAAGAGAAGTGTGAGGAAAAGGCCATGCATGAATATTTAATAATCATGGATGTGCTGCAGATCACTGACCATCACTAAATGCGGCAACAGTGATGTCACGGGTGTGGACTCCCTCAGGAATAAATGGTGCAGTAGGAAGAGGCCACTCTATTGTGTCAGGGCCCGAGGGAAGAGCAGAACTTATGCGGGGTGGTGGTGTGGGAATCAACTCAGTTTTGGGCTCTGGAGGCCACTGGGCACTGCCTTCTGGAGGCCTGAAGTGGGAGGTGGGCTGCAGGCATATTTTCTCTCCTTGCACTGCCATCTGCCCCCTTCCTCAGTTTCCCCAGCCCTGGGAGGTTGCTGCCTAGAGCTCCTGCTCTTTTCCCGTCTCTTCCCAGGCACCATCACACTTGCTCTTTTTCTCCCCCGGAGCCCGATCCTCATCAGGCAGGTAGGGGAGCCCTCTTTATCGTTGTACACACGGTCTTTGCGACGCCTCATTCTCTGATGAACAAACTCCTACTCTGTGTCCAGATGTCCAGCAGCTCCTGAGAGATGGCTCAGGCTTTTGGGCACTGGTCCCCTCCCTCACTCATTGTCTCTGCAGCCTCAGGGGAGATATCAGCTTCTTGCTGTTCTAATTTCTGTGTTGCCTTCACATCTCCTGTCTGGCTTCTCAATGCTTCCATCATCTCTGTTAATTCCCTGCATTAAATCCCTTTGTGTAGGAGACCTGGACACATTTTCTATTTTCTGTACTTGACCCCTGATTAACTTGGCTCTCAAGGTAGGTCCCCAGGCTTAATTTCTGTTTTGAGATTCAGAGCCATGTATACAACGGCAGTACCTGACAAGTGACTGGCTGAAATGCTATCATCTCCTACGTAGGGGGTCCTAAGTGCAGTACGTCGGCCTTTCCAATTCCTTTCCTCTTTCAGTGTTTGGGGTCAGATTTCAACATTCTCTACAACTCTTTCCTCTACCTCACCCCTCACATTCAGCGTGTTGCCAGTCCTCTAGTGGACAGTTCCCCAATGTGTGCATATCCACACCCTTATATGTATTCCCTCCACCCTGCTTCAGGCCCCTGTCCTTTCTCTCATTGTAAAGGACTCTGCTGGCCTCTGGGCTTTGGTGTCTCTCCACCTGGAGTCCAGATGTATACTCCTCAAGTGACGATGGTCAGACAATTCCATTCTATCCGCCACGGATGAAATAAAAGTTCAACCCATCACAACAAAGGAGCTCTCCTGTCACCTCGCCCACTGACACAGCCTGGCTCTCACTCACTATCTCCCAGGCGAACCTCGCGTTTCCTGCTTTCACACCCTTCCCACCTTTCAGAATCCCCTTTCTTCTTATTTCTACCTGTCTCCAAGTCTTGGTCTAATGCCAGCTTCAACCTAGAGCCTCTCCTAATCCTCCTATCTGGAACTAATCTCTCCTTCCTCAACGAGCCCCTACATTTCTTTGTTCAACTGCTTTGCCTCTTATTGCATTCTGCCTCGTAGGGGAGTTACACTGCTTAAGTCACCCGCAAATGTAAGATTTTTGGATAAGGTGCTTGTTCATATTTAAAGCTCCTGTGAAATAGTTGATTTTCAGTGGAGGCTGTGGGGAAGCCGTGTTACTGTCACTCCATACGTGTACTATGCTACACCTGACTGTGAATTATAGCAATGCTTTTATCTCTCTCACTGCATATATTAAAGCTACCTATTTTCTCCATCAGTTTCATTGCTATTTTTCTTGGAAGTAGTACTTGCTTTGGAGAAGGAAATGGCAACCCACTCCAGTATTCTTGCCTGGAGAATCCCAGGGACAGAGGAGCCTAGTGGGCTGCTGTCTATGGGGTCACACAGAGTCGGACAGGACTGAAGCAACTTAGCAGCAGCAGCAGCAGTACTTGCTTATCTTTTTAACCTGGTTTCCTAAACAGAATCAACAGACATGAATGATCTAGTATGATTAGAACAATTTTGCCATATGTTTACTTATTTATTGTCTGTTACAGGCACGTGTTGTTACGTACTTTAATCCTCTTGAAGAGGGATTCTCTTTATTTTATAGGCAAAAAAAAAAAACAAAGCAGAAGAAACCCAAGGCTCAGAGAGATTAAGGAATTTTAAAACAGCATCACATAGCTGGTAAGAATTAAGCAGGGACATGAACCCAGGTCTGTGTGTATGCATGCTGAATTGCTTCAGTCCTGTCCGACTCTTTACAACCCCGTGGACTGTAGCCCGTCAGGCTCCTCTGTCCATGGGATTCTCCGGGAAAGAATACTGGAGTGCCTTGCCATGCCCTCTTCCAGGGGATCTTCCTGACCCAAGGATCAAACATGCGTCTCTTATATCTCCTGCAGTAGTAGGCGGATTCTTTACCACTAGCACCATCTGGGAAGCTAGAACTCAGATCTAAATAACTCAAAATCCTGCTTTCTAAAGGGCAGAGTTTTTAACCCTCATCTTGGGAGAGAACGATGGGTTTGATGGGAAGTGATACAGTTTGCATCCATACAGCAGATGGCAACTCCTGCCTCTTGTTTGCTAATGTCCCTGGAACTGCCCTTCTGTCTTGGGTTTCCCTGGACACTAGTAAGATTGCCCCCTGCATCCTTTCTATCCTGGCTCCCTCCAGAGTAACTCAGATTACCTCTGACCTTCCATTTAGCGTCCTCACCAGCTGCAGACACAATGGACCCTGTCCTTACCTCAACATGGGTACAACTGTCTTAATCCTCAGTAGCTCAATAGTTGAATAGTTTGTCCTTATATGAAACCCAGAGGATATGTCAATCTTGGTCTCCAGGAGATGGGAGAAGGATCTGACCATCAGGAACCGTGTGGGGCTCTGCACTGTCCAGGGCATGAGATGAGCAGTGGAATTCATGCCCAACCTCCACCTAGAGTCTGGGCAGGCTGGAGCAGTTGGCAATTCTTTCCTGGGTCTCCTCCTGCCTGCCAAGTTAATTGACTTTTGGAGCCTGGTGAAAGGTATAGCTTTTGGGTTAGCTATTTTTCAGGGCCTTTGGATTCTCTCTTGCTTTCTTTCCCCTTTGATTTTTCTTTTCAGAGAGACTCAGCATCTTCATTCATTTCAAGAGCCCAAAGGCATTGAGGCCTGGGTACGCAGAGGTGCTGAGCTCATTAATAGGAGTCCTGTGCATGAATATAAAGTGTGAAAACAGTAACAACAGTGAGGTGACTCTCCTTTCTACCTCATTTTAGATAATCCTCCCTGTCTTTTTTCTGTCTCAAGGTTCTGTTGCCTTATTTCCCTGCTACTCTGAGTTTCTGTCTCCTTTTGCTCTCTGAACGTCTCACTTCTCCCGTTGTCTTTTATCTTCTCTCTTCATAGGCAAAAGGACACAGCTTCTCAGTGTCTGCCGGTCAGACTTCTTGGCCTCGGGCTGAACAATTTATGGAGTTCTCAGGAGTTCCTGCAAGGCTGGCTTCAAGGAGCCCCTTCACCTCACGCTCCCAGACCACAGAGAGCAGCAAGAATCCTTCCAGGCAGACTAGGTTGGATTGGATTCAGGAGTCTAATTACCACCAGAAAATTAACGAAAGGTAATAATTGCTTTTAAATACTTAACAAAGGCCAATCTCACCTCGCAGGTTTGTAAATTTGTAGTGAGAACTGATTACAAGGGAGCGCTTGTGCTGCCCTCTTTGTGTTTGATTTGCAAACTAGAATGCACACGCCCCATATGCATAATTGGGTCCTCACGGTCTCCGCATCAATGTGGCAATGCAGTAGAAGTTTATTTATCCAATGCTCATTCAAAGAAAAGCTGAATGGAACAAGAAAACTCCCACTTTGCGATGGGATTAGGTACCATGGAGTATTCCTCCCCCTTACTCTTTCAAGGATTTTTTTTTTTTTTTTTAAGTTTCTAAATCTGCTTGGGAAGAAAAAGTAAATTGCCAGAAGTGAGATTAGTGGGGAATATTGTTCTTAGGACAATAGTGTCTTTATGGCTTGACTGGTATGAGCTCCCCGCTTCAAAAAAATACAAGGGCTGGAGGTGTGGGGGTTCTTAATTGCCTACATCTGATCAACTGGCAGCAAAAAAAGAAGAAAGAAAGAAATCTCATTCAGCTCTGATTTGGCCTGGATCAAGTCCACTTGCTAATCAGAGTTTAATGAGGATGCCACTGGCCCTGTTGTATTTGCCAACGCTCCCACTAAGGTCCCTGGCCTCTGTTTGTGAAGGGAGCACTTTCGTCCCGCCGCCCCACGAAGCAGGATGCGGGCTGAGATGGAAGAGTCCTGGCCCGGAGAAGTTAATTAAGTTTAGGCCCTTGGCATTCCAAGTCACCGGAACCCATGGTGGGAAACCTCACCCACCGCACAAAAGAGACCTCCATGGTGCTCTGAATGACGGTCCGTGGTGGGGGTGGCTGGGCTTCTGCCTACCCTGCTGCCAGCTCTTAACCCCTGGAACCATGTCCCCTCCACTGCACAAACTGAATTGGCTTGCAGGACCGAGGGCCGCCTCGGGTGCAGGAGGATCCAGGAAGCACGTGGGCCATCATCCAATGTCACTCACAGACATGCAGATGCCAGAATCTGCAGAGAATCCACAGACCTGGGAAGGCTCAGATGGAGGAGTGATTTCCTTAAAGTCCTATACTCTTTGTTTTTTTAAAAAAAACTTATATGCAAAAAATTGACCTTTAGATGAGTAGGATACTGTCTTTTCTGTTTTTAATTACGTGTTCCGTAATCTCTGAGAAGGATCTGCAGAGTCAGTGGTCTCTATGGGGATGCTGGAGCATGCCAGCACCTTGGAGACCTGAAACAACTCACAGGGTTCAGGGAGCCCCAGGGTAAAGGGGACACCTCCTCTTTGTTGTGTGTTTGCCTTGATGTCAAGCGAAGGTGTGAGAACAGTGGAAAGAATGTGAGGTTTAGAGGCTAACAGAGTTGGGTCTGAGTTCTAGGTCTGCCTGAATTCTCTGAGAATTTACTTTGGGGTAAGGATTGAGATAATGTGAGAGCATTTCTTTGAGAGTCATCTTCAAGGTCACATGGTAATTGTGGTTGTGTTCCCTCTAGACCTGCAGTTCTCAAAATATGGATATTATCTGAGTGCTATAAAGTGCTGGTAAGGGTACTTCAGCCTCAGTGGGGCCTGAGGATCATCATTCTTAATAAGCTCCCAGTGATGCTGGTTCTGCTGAACTGTAAGCCACACTTTGAGGCAAAGCCTTGGATTGCTGAGTGTTCTGGCAATGTCTTTTTTATTATACCTGAAACCACCTGCATTTGGAATATTGTGGGTAGAGTTTATTCTGCTAGGCCTGGTGAGGCCCTGCTAAGTGCTTTTTTCTGTCTCTCTCTCTTATTGAACACCTTCAATGTCCCACATATTGCATGGCACACATTACACATGTCATCCCATTGAATTCTCTCTTTTTCTCATCCAAACTTCTACGTGGCCTCTTCACTCAGTTCCTAGTAACCTTTGTTCAAAATGTCACCTTTTCCATGAGGACTTACCCAACCACTCTTTTCCAAGTCAAAAAAGTGAAAGTGTTAATCGCTCAGTCGTGTCTGATTCTTTGTGACATTACGGACTGTAGTCTGCCGGGCTCCTCTGTCCATGGAATTATCCAGGCAAGGATACTGGAGTAGGTAGCCAGTCCCTTCTCCAGGGATCTTTCCGACACAGGGATTCAACTCAAGTTTCCTGCATTGCAGACGGATTCTTTACCGTCTGAGCCACCAAATTAAAGCCCCACACCATTCCTTAGTACATACTGTCCTCCTTTTCTATCCCACTCTTTCCTTTCCAAAAAGTGTTTATCACAATTGAATGTGCTATGTATTTCATTTGTCACCTGAATACTCCCAGTAGCATGTAAATTCCACAAACACAAGAATTTCTTCTGTTCTTCTCTCTCTCCCTCCCTTTCTGTTGCTTTTCAGTCACTCAGTTATGTCCAACTCTTTTCAACTCAGTGGACTGCAGCACGCCAGGTTTCCCTGTCCTTCACTATCTCCCAGAGTTTGCCCAAACTCATGTCACTCAGTTGGTGATGCCATTCAACAATCTCATCCTCTGTCTTCCTCTTCTCCTCCTGTCCTCAATCTTTCCCAGCATCAGAGTTTTTCCTAATAGGCAAAGTATTGGAGCTTCAGCTTCAGCATCAGGCCTTCCAGTGAATATTCAGGGTTGATTTCCTTTAGAATTGACTGGTTTGATCTCCTTGCTGTCCACCAATCGTGGATAAGCATTATTGTACATTTGTTAAAACCCACAGAGTATAGAACATTAAGAATGTACCCTAAGGTATGCCATGGACTCTGGACGATTATGATATATCAACACAGGCTTATTGATTGCAATGAATGTACCACTGGGGTTCAGAATGTTAACAGTATGGGAGGTTGCACATGTGTAGGAGAAACGTGGGAACTCTCTACTTGCTGCTCAGTTTTTCTGTGAACCTAAAGCTGTTTTAAAACATAAAGTCTGTTAAGTTGAAAAAAAAAAATCCATAATGAGATACCACATTATACCTGTTAAGATGGCTACCTCACAAAAGCTAGAAAATAGCAAGTGTTGATGAGGATGTGGAAAAATTGAAACTCCCATGCACTGGTGGTGGGAATATAAAATGGTGAAGTCATTATGGAAAACAGTGTAGCAGTTCCTCAAAAAATTAAACATGGAACTACTATTCCAACAATTCCATTTCTGGATGCATATCCAAAGGAACTGAAAGCAAAGTCTCAAAGACATACTAGTACACCATGTTTATAGCAGCATTATTCACAGACCAACAGAAGAAGTAACCCAAGTATCCTTCAGTGCTTGAGCAGATAAGCAAAATGTGTCCTATACCTACAATGGAATGTTATTTAGCCTTAAACAGGGAGCAAATTCTGACACATGCTACTATGTGGATGAACCATGAGGACATTATGCTTAATGAAATAAGCCACTCACGAAAGGACAAATATGTAAGACTTCACTTATATGAAGTATCCAGAACTGTTAAATTTTAGAGACAGAAAGTAGAATGATAGCTACCAGGGACTGAGGGAAGAGGAGGTGGGGAGTTATTTAATGGGTATAGTATTTCGGTTTTGCAAGATGAAAAAATTTCTGGAGATTGGTTGCACAACAATGTATATATAAACACTGCTGAACTATATGTTTACAAATGATTAGATGGTAAGTTTTATTTGTGTATTTTACCACAGTTAAAACTTTTAGAAAATTAAAAAAAAAAAGAAAGAAAGCTCTGCAGCAGAAGAAAGCTGACTGGTTTTGAAAGCTCAGAGGACTCCATTTAATTGAATCAATTTTCATTTGAGTAGAATCCTTGTGCTAAGTCTCTTCAGTCATGTCCAAGTCTTTGCGACCCTATGAACCATAGCTGGCCAGGCACCTCTGTCCATGGGATTCTCCCCGCAAGAATACTGGAGTGGTTGCTGTGCCTTCCTCCAGGGGATCTTCTTAACCCCGGAACTGAACCCACATCTCTTATGTCTCCTGCATTGGCTGGTGAGTTCTTTACCATAGGCACCAAGAAGTGAAGTAAAGTGAAGTTGCTCGGTCGTGTCCGACTCTTTGTGACCCCATGGACTGACAGTAGCCTACCAGGCATATCTGCCCATGGGATTTTCCAGACAAGAATACTGGAGTGGGTTGCCATTTCCTTCTCCAGGGGATCTTCCCTACCCAGGGATTGAACCCAGGTCTCCCGCATTGTAGGCAGATGCTTTACCGTCTGAGCCACCAGGAAAGTCCCATAGGTGCCAAGAGTCCTTAGCGTTTTAATTTCTAGCAGTTCCATAAAGGTTTTGGGTGGTGGCCACTCTCGTTACATTAGACTCTCTAGTCGATTTTCCCAATAATAGTATTTTCACCTGTGAATCACTGAGAATGTACTTGAAAAGACAGGCAAAGGCATATCTTGGCCTTGAGGGGATCATAAACTAATGCAGACAGATGCTTGCTTACAGAACGTGATCCTGTTCAGATAAAATAAGATGCAATTTGAAATCTAGCCTCTAATTCAAGCTTTAAAAAAAAGACACTTGTCATGGTTTTATTTATAGCTTATCTCTCAGTTCCAGTACCTTCCTATCCAAGTTTAAACCAGTCCTGCCACATTCAAAGTGTATGGGAACGACGAATGACGTTGACTCATCACCTAGCTCCCTGTGAGGTAAACACAGCACAACTAAGTTTCGCTAATTTCTAGTCAATGGTATAAGCAAGTGTCCAGCTTCATTTTGTTATGGCAAAATATACATTATATAAAATTTACCATGTATTATTTTTTTAGATGGTTTTATTCTTGTTGAATAAAATTTGTATATATTTAAGAAAAGCAGCATGATGTTTTGGTATTTGTGCACACTGTGAAATGATTACCATAATCAAACTAATTAACATATGTTACTTCCTATATTACCATTTCCTTTCATATCATTTTATTTTTTTTAAACTTATTTTAAAAAATTTTATTGAAGTATAGTTGATTTATAATATCATGTTAGTTTCAAGTGTATAGCACAGTGATTCAATTATATATACATAATACACATATTAGGAGAAGGCAATGGCACCCCACTCCAGTACTGTTGCCTGAAAAACCCCATGGATGGAGGAACCTGGTAGGCTGCAGTCCATGGGATCGTGAAGAGTTGGACACGACTGAGTGACTTCACTTTCACTTTTCACTTTCATGCATTGGAGAAGGAAATGGCAACCCACTCCAGTGTTCTTGCCTGGAGAATCCCAGGGATGGGGGAGCCTGGTGGGCTGCAGTCTATGGGGTCCCACAGAGTCGGACATGACTGAAGCGACTTAGCAGCAGACTTAGCAGCAATACACATATATATTATATATTATGAATTGATGCTTTTTAACTGTGGTGTTGGAGAAGACTCTTGAGAGTCCCTTGGACTGCAAGGAGATCAAACCAGTCCACCCTAATGAATATTCATTGGAAGGACTGATGCTGAAGCTGAAACTCCAATACTTTGGCCACCTCATGTGAAGAACTGACTCACTGGAAAAGACCCTGATGCTGGGAAAGCTTGAAGGCAGGAGGAGAAGGGGACAACAGAGGATGAGATGGTTGGATGGCATCACCGACTCAATGAACATGAGTTTGAGCAGGCTCCAGGAGTTGGTGACAGAGAGGAGGCCTGGCATGCTGCAGTCCATGAGGTCACAAGGAGTTGGACACAACTGAGAGACTGAACTGAACAGAATATATATACATATACACACATACATATATTTCTGTGTATTTGTATATACTTTTTCAGATTCATTTCTCTTATAGGATGTTATAAAATCTACCATTTTAAGCATTTTTAAGTGTACAGTTCAGTGCCACCAAGATTATTCTCTTTTTTTATACAACCACCATAGCCATCTATCTCCAGAACTTTTTCAACATCTCAAACTAAAACTCTTTACCCATGAAACAATTATTTTCCATTTCTCTCCCCCACCAGCACCTGGTCCAATATAACTTTTGGCTATATATTGTTACCTGCATATTTGACTTACATGCAGACTATATCATGTGAAATGCCAGGCTGGATGAAGCATAAGCTGGAATCAAGACTGCTGTGAGAAATATCAACAACCTCAGACATGCAAATGATACCACCCTAATGGCAGAAAGCAAAGAGGAAATAAAGAGCCTCTTAATAAAGGTGAAAGAGGAAAGTGAAAAAGCTGGCTTGAAACTCAATATTCAAAAAACTAAGATCATGGCATCTGATCCCATCACTTCATGGCCAATAATAGATGGGGCAAAAATGGAAACAGTGGCAGATTTTATTTTCTTGGGCTCCAAAATCACTGGGGACAGTGACTGAAGCCATGAAAGATCCATATAGTCAAAGCTATGATTTTCCAAGTAGTCATGTATGGATGTGAGAGTTGGACTATAAAGAAGGCTGAGCACCAAAGAATTGATGCTTTTGAATTGTGGTTTTCTGGAGAAGACTCTTAAGAGTACCTTGGACAGCAAGGAGATCAAACCAATTAATCTTAAAGGAAATAAATTTTGAATATTCATTTGAAGGATGCTGAAGCTGAAACTCTAATACTTTGGCCACCTGATGCAAAGAGCTGACTCTTTGGAAAAGACCTTGATGCTGGGAAAGATTGAGGGCGGAAGGAGAAGGGGGAGACAGAGGATGATATGGTTGGATGGCATCACTGACCCAATGGACATAAATTTGAGCAAACTCCAGAAGATAGTGAAGGACAGGGAAGCCTGGCGTGCTGCAGTCCATGAGGACAGAAACCTAGCAGGAAATATTCTTTCCTGTTCATCAGAAAATACTATTGATTGTATGATTGTGTTTCATCTTGTTAAATACAGCCTACTTCTCTCCAATTTCACAGCAACCACCCTAGTTCAGGCTCCAGTAAGGACTGTGAAACTAGCCTCCCAGCTTGTCTACTTGCTTTCATTCTAAGCTCTTCTCTGCAGTGGTGGTTTAATGGCTCAGTTGTGTCTGACTCTTGTGACCCCAGGTCTGTAGCCTGCCAGGCTCCTCTGTCCATGGAATTCTCCAGGCAAGGATACTGGAGTGGGTTGCCCTTTTCTTTTCCAGGGCATCTTCCTGATCCAGGGATTGAACTTGCTTCTCTTGCATTGCAGGCTACCAGGGAAGCCCAAGACTTTCTCTAATGCAACATTAATAAGAAGGATAAGAATAAGAGTCTTAGAATAGTGCTGTCTACCCCAGCCCCTGCTTTGAGTGTAGTACATATATTAACTTATTTAACCCATATACTTTGTTGTTCAATTGCTAAGTTGTATCCAACTCTTTGTGGCCCCATGAACTATAGCATGCCAGGCTTCCTTGTCCTTCACTATCTCCTGGAGTTTGCTCAAACTTATGTCCATTGAGTTACACAAGTTATGGGCATATACTGCTGCTGCTGCTGCTAAGTCGCTTCAGTCGTGTCCAACTCTGTGCGACCCCATAGACGGCAGCCCAACAGGCTCCCCCGTCCCTGGGATTCTCCAGGCAAGAACACTGGAGTGGGTTGCTATTTCCTTCTCCAATGTATGAAAGTGAAAAGTGAAAGTGAAGTCGCTCAGTCGTGTCCGACTCTTAGTGACTCCATGGACTGCAGCCTACCAGGCTCCTCCGCCCATGGGATTTTTCCAGGCAAGGGTACTGGAGTGGGTTGCCTAGTTGTGGGCAAATCCCTTACTTGAAACTAACCCATGGCTTCCCATTGTTTTAATAATAAAATTCAAACTCCATGTCTTGGTTGAGAGATGGTGAAGGACAGCGAAGCCTGGTGTGCTGCAATCCATGGGGTTGTAAAGAGTCAGACATGACTTAGTGACTGAACAACAACAAAGTCTTGCTCTGCAATATTCTGGGTGATCTGTCTTCTCCTCCAGCCCCATCACTTCATTTTTCTTTCTTTTCAACTCAACCTCCCTGCTTTCCCTTTACTCTCAAATCTTTACAGTTCCCTTCCCTTTTATCTCCCAACTCTTTCTACAACAAGGCTTTAGGTCTTAACTCACAGGATACCACCTTGGAGAGGCCTTTCCAGTCAAGCTGATTTTGCTCATTCTTTTTTTGGTCATTCTTCAAATTCTTTTTATTTCTCTCTCTCTCTATATATATATATATTTTTAGCACTTAAAATTTTTATATAACTTGTAAAGGCTACTTTTTATTTAGTTTTTGTAAAAAAAATTGGCTAGATTCCCTGTGTTGTATGACACATCCTTGGGCCTGTCTTACACCCAGCAGTTTGTACCTCCCTCTCCCCAGCTCCTGTACTGCCCCCACCTTTAACCACTAGCTTGTTCCCTCTATTTGTGAGTCTGCTTCTTTTGTCTTATGTTCACTATTTTGTTTTGTTTTGTTTTGTTTTTTTACATTTCACATAAGTCATATCATACAGTATTCATCTTTCTCTGGCTTATTTCACTAGCATAATGCTCTCAAATTCCATTCATGTAGCTGCAAATGGCAAGATGCCATTCTATTTTATGGTTGAGTAATATTCCCTGTGTACACACACCACATCTTTATCAGTTCGTTTGTTGATGGACACTTAGGTTGCTTCCGTATCTTGGCTACTGTAAAAAGCACTGCTACGAACATCTTTGAACACAGTGAAGATACACTGTGTGTGTATCTTTTCAAATGAGTGTTTTTTGTTTTTTTCTGGATATAGATATATGTCCAAGAGGATTCTGCTTTTTTTTTTTTTTTAAGTAACATCATCGAGTTTGTTATCTGAGCAAGCTTATCAGAGTTTGTACTGATCTTTTTTCTTTATTTGCATGATGGTTTATGTCTTGTTTCCACTAGGCTGTAAGACATAAGAGGGCAGGTTCTTTACCAGTTTAGTTCCCTACTCCCACCAACACCCCTCAGAGTGCCTGGAACCTCACAAGGGATCAGCGCCTGTGTGTTGATTGGAACAAAGAAAGGATAAAGAACATACAATAGAGACACTTTGACCTCATGTGGTTGTTGGAGGATTAAAGTGCATGAGATAACGTATCTATTATGTGAATCAGTCTCCAATTAAAATATTTGACAATAACTCTCTTCCTTTCTATAATTTATCATTTTCTATAGTTTTTAAGTCTATGATTGCCTTCACCTGGATGAACAAACATGCTAAGCATAGCCTTCCTCTTCTGGATCTTTCCCTGGGGATCTGTGTTATACCAGGGTTAGGTAGGGTATGGGCATTCTTGCCTAGAGCCAAGAGTCATGTCTAAATATCCCACTGGGTATATCTTTAGTGCTTCCAGGTCCCACTCAGGTAAGGGACCCTAGGGAGGCTGCTGGGGTCTGCTCTGCCTTGATGGACATATAGCCTTCCTCTCTGGGTCCCCCCACCTTTCTTGTGGTGTTGCCAGGAGAGGTCCACAGATCTTTCTTTCCTTCCATCTCCTAAGCTAGAGGACCCTTCCCATCTGGGGCCTGGAGGAGTCTTGCTGTAGCCACTGCTTCTGGTGAAGTTCCCATCTGTGTTCTTGATTCTCCTAAGGTCTTCTTGTGGCTTAATTTCTGGGAGATCTTCAGGTGGCCTCCATTCCTCCTCTCTTGAGTCAAGGAGCACTGAAAGGAAAGGAAAAATACATGTGGAAAGTTACAATATTAAGTCTTATAAGATGTCTAGCCACATTCACAAAGCCGCAGTCTCAGTAAGCACTTAACAACTATTACTTCCCTACCTTTGTCACATTCTTTCCTCCCTGAGAGGCCTCGCGAATGATCTGTGGAGTCAAATTCATTGGGACATTAAGGCTGACATGGTGAAATAGTCTCGTCCCTGCCAGTCTTGGCTAGCTCAGGCTGCCGTCACATGACACCACAGGCTGCGTAGCTCAGGAAACCCTAACCGCCTCCCAGAGTCCCCTTCTCCAAACACCTTCACTCTGAGGAGTAGAGCTTCAACCTATGGATTTAGGGGCAGGGGAACAGTCCATAGCACCAACTTATCTGCTCCCCAGGGCCCCTGTGCTGGGCTGTCATGTGAAGAGCCTTTTCCCTTTAGTAGGTGTCCACATATGGCTACTGAGCCCTTGAAATGAAGCTACTGCAACTAAGAAGCTAACTTTAAAATTGTATTTGCTGTTGTTTAGTTGCTAAGTAATGTTTGACTCTTCTGTGGCTCCATGGGCCATAGCCCACCAGGCCCTTCTGTCCATGGGATTTCCCAGGCAAGAAATACTGGAATGGCATTATCAGAGAAAGGCAAATCAAAACCACAATGAGGTACAATCTCATGCTGGTCAGATTGTCTGTCATCAAAATGTCTACAAATAATAAATGCTGGAGAGGGTGTGGAGAAAAGGGAACCCTCTTATACTGTTGGTGGGAATGCAAACTAGTACAGCCACTATGGAGAACAGTGTGGAGATTCCTTAAAAAACTGGAAATAGAACTGCCATATGACCCAGTAATCCCACAGCTGGGCATACACACCAAGGAAACCAGAATTGAAAGAGACACATGTACCCTAATGTTCACTGAAGCACTGTTTACGATAGCTAAGACATGGAAGCAACCTAGATGTCTATCAGCAGACAAAAAGATAGGGAAGTTGTGGTACATATACACAATGGAATATTACTCAGCTATAAGAAAAGAACACATTTGAGTCAGTTCTAATGAGGTGGATGAAACTGTAGCCTATTATACAGAGTGAAGTAAGTCAGAAAGAGAAACACCAATACAGTATATTAACACATATATATGGAATTTAGAAAGAGGATAACAATGACCCTATATGTAAGACAGAAAAACAGGAACAGACTTTTGGACTATGTGGGAGAAAGTGAGGGTGGGATGATTTGAGAGAATAGCATTGAATCATGTATATTACTAGATGTAAATAGATGACCAGTGTAAATTTGATGCATGAAGCAGAGCACTCAAAGTCAGTGCTCTGGGACAACCTAGAGGGATGGGATAGGGAGGGAGACAGGAAGGGATTCAAGATGAGGGGACACATGTACACCCGTGGCTCATTCATGTCGATATATGGCAAAAAACCACCACAATATTGTAAAGTAATTAGCCTCCAGTAAAAAAAAAAAGACCCATGTGCCCATGGTGTCACCTGTAAGATACACTCTTGAAACTGGAATTTCTGGCATCAATATGCACATCAAATTGTGTAATTTTGGTATAATTTTCCAAGTTGTTCTCCTTAAGATTCTGCCAATTTCTATTCCTGTTGGCAGTGGATGAGAGCCTTCAGCAAAGACTTGAAGAATAAAGAAGTGGTGTATATATAGAAAAACAAAAAAAGAAATACTGGAATGGGTTGTCATTTCCTTCTTCCAAATTGTATTTAATTATAATTAAAATGCAATTTAAAATTTAAATCCAATTTAAATAAGATAAAATAACTTTTCAAAGAGCTATGTGTGGCTAGTGCATGCTATGTTGGACAACACAACTGTAGTTTCCTAAGGCATCACTGGTGAACAAAATGTGGCTAGTGGGGCTGGAATTAGGCTTGTGATAGATTCTTTAACAAGTAAACCAGCCAGCAGCTACCTTCTCTGTGTTAGGCAGTCAATGCTGTTACATCCTTCAGTGCCTGTAAGAACCAGACCCAGGATCCCACACCCATCCCTTCCCTTCACACAGATGGGAAGTGAATCCTGTGTGCATTTCTTAAAGGCTGGGTTGTGGGCACTGGCTTCCTCTATCGATTCATCTGTGGATGTTTTAGCGGTCCTAGCCCTCAAGAATACTCAAGAAAATATACACTGATCATATAATTCCCATGGATGTGTTCTGCTTAGAAGAATCGTTCTAGTATATTTAAGTTTTTAAATGAGTGCCAACTTCCCCAAGAAGCATCTTATCACAGTGTGATATAAAGTTAGGAGGTTAATCTGACTGAAGATAACATCCAGGGATTAAGCCAGTGATTCCAAGGTATCTGGTTGCTCCTGGACTGACATGCGCCTTCCTTTCAGGTGACTTTGCTCCTGTGAATCACATTTTGGTAGTTATTAGCACTACACATAAATAACTACCTCTCCCCCTTCCAGTCACATGGTAAGCTAAGTCTCCCATCTCTGTGGTTGGGTGAACCCACCTGACCAGCTCTGGCCAATGAATTGTGAATGAAGTATGTTACACATTCATTTTTGGTGTTCACTTCCAACCTTCCTTCTTTCCTGGGAGATGAAGTCTCCCTCAGGTTGGGGTCTTGAGTGGGGATGATAAATAGGAGAATGTTCTATGTGAAGGATGTGTAACATAAGTGAGAAATCAGCTTTTGTTGTTTTCAGCCTGTGGTATTTTAGGAGTATTTGTCAGCACAGTGTAATGTAAACTTTTGTAATTCATGCACTTTTAAAACTAGTGAAAGGATAATTCAATGTAGTATAAAGAGATGGCTTACCCAGATTACAGTCTGTTTAGAGAAAAACAGGAGGAGCTTCTCAGAGCTCATCAGACTGGGTTTCCTGAAAATTGAGTCTCTACATTGGGATCTGCTCTTCTCTCCATAAGACTCCAGTGTACTCCCAGATTCTTGAATATCATGAATATTCATTGCATAACATAAGGATTAGATGCAATGGCAATTGTGCACTAGGGCTGAGAAGCCATATAAAGTGGGAAGGCACATTTTGAATTTAACTAAAAGCCAGTATTATAGCTATACCTATTTATTTTTGTAGTTATTTAATAGTTTTACTCATTAAACTAGACTAGACATAAACTAGACATAAAATCCATGATTACAGGGATCTAATCAGTTTATCACCAAATCCCTAAATAAATAAGGAAGAATTAATAAATATATGTATAGATAGATGTGTATCAATGGGCATTTCTTGAGTGTTTCAATAGGTGTGAACTCAGTGCTAAAATGTGTGGAGGAAAGAGGTAGGAAACATGGGGGTGGAGGGTGGAGGGAGATTGTGGTGTGGTTCACAAGCCTCAGCAAGCAGATTTTAGACTCAAAGCTCAGAAGAGAGAAACTTGTACACTTAAAATCCATAGACAGGAGGAATGTTTACAAATATACCACCATGAAGAAAAATGCAAAAGTATGTTTCAGTGGCACAAAAAATAAAACATATGTGTTATATATTAGCCATAACTCAAGGCTAGATGCCAGCTAAAGCGAATGCAGCTGTCTGTCTTGTTTTAGCTTTGGCCTATGTAAAATACAAATGTATCTGTCTTCATTTTCAAAGATGTCAGTGCTAATTTAGCTAGTTGCTTGACTCACAGCAAGGAGAGGTAAGTGATTATTTTAAAATCATTTTAAGGAGCTTATAAGGCAAGTATTGAGTTATTCATCATAAAAAATCCATACACATTTATACATAAGTGGAAAGAGTTGCATTTCAGACCTAACATTGCTCTTAGTTTTTATTCATTTTAAAGTCTTTGATGTGCTTGGGTTGTAGCATCTGCCATCTTTAGGTATTGTAGTGGGCTGATTTAAGGTTGGAAGCTTTTTACAAGCCATATTGTACACATAATAGACAGGCAAGCTATTAAAAAATACTGTTGATACTGTAAGTAATTTTAATTCCTAAGTATTTCTAAGATTATGGAACTTGGATAAGTTTTTATATAGATATGCATTTGAATAAGTGTTAAAGATAGAAAAGATAGTTTCATGGAGATACAATTAATGAGAGGAGGCCTAAAAAGATGGGACATTTTTTACTATTTTGTATAATTCAATATTATATGTCATATTATATGATAAAGAACTACAGATATAGAAATAAATAGGAAATGAGTAAGCTGAGTTAATCAGAAAAGTCTTCATGTGGACCTTACAGCTTGAGTTGGGTCTGGTACCTGAGGACAAAGGGAAGGGCAAACTAGGCAGGGCATGTGACTAATTTCTCGTTTAGGAACGTGTGGGAAAGAGTATGCACAGTGTGTATCCCATTAAGACTAGAGAGTGTGAGTTTGGGAGACCTGGGAATATGGTGGGATGTGTAGGATAGAGCAAGACTACAGAGAACCAGACAATCACCTGTGAGAGGTTGTTGGAGGCACTGGAATCTGTGACAGTAAGTGTATCGGTTGGGATGCTTTGAGCTGCAAGTAATAAAACTTGACTTACATGAATTTAACAGAGAGAAAATATATTATGACTTCATATAGAAGTCTGTGAGTACAGCCTAGATTAGCTCTTTTCCCTATGTCATTCTCTGAGAGCTTGTTCTGAGGCTGGATCTCCTCGTGGTCATAAGATAGCTGCTGCACTTCTTCCAGCTGTCCCATCCAAACACAGCATGTCCAGCTGACAACGATAGCGAGTCCCACCCTGAGTGGCCTTTTTTCTCTCTTTAATCAAAGAATGGCCTTTCCTCCCCATTAATCAAAGAAAATAAACCTTTTCCTAAATCCCCCTTAGAACTTTTTCCTATCCACTGACCAGAATTACATCATAGGTGTATGCCTAAGGTAATGGCTGGCAGAAGGAATGCAACCCCATGAGATGGGCAAGGACCATCTTCCTTGAAACTCAGGGTTATATAGAAGAAAGTGAGTCCCTGAAAAAAATTCGAATTTTCTTAGGAGAGAGGAAGGGTAATTAGCTACTGGCAAAGCAGATTTGGTTTTATGTTGCTGGATGGTTATACACTCTGGAATTCTTTTTTTAAGAAAAGACATATAAAGTCATGAATTCAAAGTTAGAATTAAAAATAAATAAACAAAAATAATAACACTTTAAGTAACTGCCTGGCACATCTCTATGAAATATTTTCTTTAAAACTCTCTTCACCTGGCAATAATTTGTGTATAATTTTTTACAGTGATGAGAAAAAGATAATTCAATCTTTTCTCAATGTGGTAGATCAATTTTTTTTTCTAAATTGATAACTTAAAAAAGTATTTTTCAGTTTGATAACTTGCTATCAGTAATGCCATCAAAGATTAAGGATTGTTGTTAAAATTGAAGACACTGTCACCTAATTTCTTTCATAAATGCATTGTAATGTCTTAGGGTATTTCAAGTTCTCTTGCGTGTTATTCTGTGCCTGGTGTGGTTGACAGACACACCTTTTATTCACAACACTCATAAAACAGTCAGTTGCCAATGTCCTGACCATAATGTGCATTGTGAGTTTTGTGCTGAATTTGTTGTCAATATTTTGTACCAAATTATTAAGAAATTAACATGGTTTCCCATATATTCATATGATTTGAATTATTAATCAAATCATAAAATAATCAAATAATTTATCGGTTACTTTTATTCATAATTTATATATATATTTTAATGTATTACTGCTTAAAAAAAACAGCATAAAAAAAAAATTCTGGCTTCTGGCTGTATTCCAGATGCTTCATAAACCATACTATTTGCTTTAAACCAATGTGGGTTTACCTTGCAGTGAACCACATAGTCTACTAAGCCCATGTTGAATGCTCCCCAGCTTCACTTCCCCTTATCAGTACACCATAAACTACCTACAAGCACCCTGCCATCATTCAATAGGAGGGGGAATGTGAGGCAGGGAACTGGGGTGGAAAATGACAGTGATCACACCCAATTGTGGTGAAAATATCTTACACACATATGTAACCTTGAACGTGAGATGCTTGCTTTTCCCAGGCTTTGGAAGGGAGCCCAGCCCAGTGAGTGGCCTGGGAGTTTCAGCTTCAATGGCTTCTCAGTAAGTGGTAAGTCTACCTTAGGGCTCTAGGGTAGGCAACCACCAGGGTCTGCTCTCCTTAAGCAAGGAAAGTTAGAAATCTTTAGAAGCAGTGAAGTAAGGAGAGCCTAGAATCAAGGATGTAGGAAACAAGCCAGAGCAGAGTTCCAGGAGGACCTAGACTTGGAAGTGGCCATAAGTGTGTGGAATGGAGATGGGAGGCAGGAGACTCTGGAGGCAAATACTACAATGTCTTGTGAGTAAGCAAATGTATAGATGAGCTCCGTCTGATGCATCTCAGATTGTCAAGACTGTGAGTAACAGGGAAGAACAAATCTGACTCCATATTGGATCTGTTTCTTTTACTTTAACCTTGGTATTCTATTGCTTTTGCTACAAGTTAATCACTAAAGGGATGTTGCCTATAAGTTTAAATTATACATTATGGGGAAAGGTGTGGGGAGGGATCATGTACAAGGTTGGGATTAACATATACACATCGCTGCTGCTGCCAAGTCGCTTCAGTCGTGTCTAATTCTTTGCGACCCTGTGGACCATAGCCCACTAGGCTCCTCTGTCTATGAGATTCTCCAGGCAAGAATACTTGAGTGGGTCGCCATGCCCACCTCCAGGGAATCTTCTGGACCCAGGGATCAAAATCATATCTCTTATGTCTCTTGCATTGGCAGGCAGGTTCTTTACCACTAATGCCACCTGGAAAGTCCCATATACACACTACTATTTATAAAATTGGTAATCAACAGGGACCTAATGTAAGGCACAGGGAACTTTACTCAATACTCTATAATTTGCTTGTTGTTGTTGTTTAGTTGCTAAGTCACATCCGACTCTTTTGCAACCCCATGCACTGTAGCCCACCAGGCTCCTCTGTTCAGATTTTCCAGTCAAGAATACCAGAATGGGTTTCCATTTACTTCTCCAACTCTATAATAATCTATATGGGAAAATAATATGAAAAAGACTATATATATATATAAAAACTGTATCACCCCCCATAAAAAGTAATGGCTCTTTTCTGGGAACTCTGCTGACTGTGTAATGAGCATTAAGCTAAAATACATTTGTTTATTTCACAGAAAACCTCTTGACCAGGGCTACCTATGAACAGCTGCAGGAAAGAAAAAATAAACACATTCCTTCCAGAGTCTGACTGGAACCAGGACTTTACCCCTATTGGTACAAAAGAAGCCTGAATTCTAATTCAGGTAAGATGGCTCTTTAGGACATTAGTCCACCATCTTTTTGGTCTGCTGGCTTTCTAAATAAAGCCACTATTTCTTGCCCCAATAACTTGTTTCTCAATTGATTGGGCTATTATGCAGCAAGTGGTATGGGCTTGGACTTCTTAATGCCTGGGTCAGCAGGAAGATGGGCATCACGAGTAGGCACAAACAGGTTGAAGGGTAGGATTGTCACATCCTGTAACAGTACACAGGGGCTTAGTTAAGCTGGTCAGGAGGGGTGGGAGCTGAAACTCTCTGGGCCCCCTGCAGATATTGGAGTTTGTTTTAGAGTAAAAAGTGACTTACTTTGGGTTAATTCTTACAGCGTGGCAAAGCTGGAAGAGAAGCCAGTTTTTCTGACTCTGGTTCTTTTCTTTACCCCAGGCTGCTTCCCAAATAAAACCTTTACCTCACGCTAAGCATTCCATGCTGGAAGAATGCATTCATTCTTGCCTAAGGAGAGCCTTCCTGGGAGGTGGCTCTTGGTGGGTGGCTCTTCTTATTGATGATTTTATCAGTTGTAGGGAATCTGTGCTGGGCGTTAAGAACATCCATAAGACAGGGGAGGGAAGGAGAAACCTGTTGTATTGTCTTTCTTTCTCAGTTCAGTTTTCTCCTCTCTGCCTCCCGCAAACACCTGGTATTGGTACCAAAATATGCATTCTAGTGCCTTTAAGCAAAACTAGTTCTTCTGCCAAAGAGAACTCTGACACTAAACTTTGTTTTTCCCCATTTAAAAACCCTTTATCAAATTTCACCACACAAAAATGGAAGCATTTTAGTCACTTGAAACAGTTCTGTGATAATTTTGGCTGCAGTTTTAAAAAGGGAATATTCATTCATTTATTCAACAGATACTTACTAAATGATGCAGTGTGACAGTCACCACACCTGACACTAGAGCAAACACAGTCACCGTTCCTGCCATCCTGTAGAGTCTAGCAAAATAAGTCATAAACAAATGTAAAAATGCAACAATCAACTAAAAGAGAGGCACAAACTTGGCTGATATCCAGCCACAATGCATTGAACTGCTGTATCAAGGTGAAGGTACTTGAATGTGTCCACACTGATGGTGGTAGATATTGTCCTCAGGTGGCCACCATTCTTCCCTTCCCTCTGTACATAAATTCTGCTCTACCCTCCAAGAGGTGAAGTCTTTCCAATTTCTTGAATAGGGCTGGCCTTAGGACTTGCTTTGGTCAGGAGAAGGCTCTGAAGAGATGGAATGAGAATTCTGCAATCTATCATAGGCACAGTATCCTGACACCATAGTGTTATGAGGAAATCGAGCTAGTCATGGGGAGATGTCACATGGGGAGAGTGATGCTCAGCCAGGTCCTGACTCTTCAGTCATCCCAGCTAAAACACCAGACTTGAGTGAAGAAGCCATCTGAGACATTCCTACTCTAACACCTGAAGAAGAAAACCACCCAGACAAAACCAACCCAGACTGCAAAACTGTGAGACATAATAAATTATCATTCTAAGTTGTTAAGTTTTGTGGAGGTTTGTTACACAGCAGTAGATAATTAAAACACCAGTATAGCTGCCCTCTATCTCCAGCTACCCCAATATGGCTCCCCCATGAGTTAGCACTAAATAGTCAGTTCCTGGCACAGAAGGAAGCCTCCAGAGTCATTCCAGAACCCATTCTGATGAGACCCATGTACTGTTGGCCGGTGTTTGCACAGTACCAGAAGATGTTCTGAATGCCATTTGTGGGTACGTGGCAGTAACAGACCTATTCAAAGACCAAGGAAGGATTCTCTTAGGAAGTGACAGGCTGAGAGCTGAAGTATGTGAAGCCATTAATTTGGTCATAAGAAAGAAGAGATATGACCTCAGAGAAGAGAGGTAAGAGAACTCTGTGGTGGGACAGAAGAGTGAGGAAAGAGGAACGGAAAGAAACCTGGTACCACTGGTGTTACAGAGTGAGAGCCATGTGAGGGGTCTGGACCTTGTAATTCTCTTCCCAGGGTACAGCTGATTAGACTAGAATACTGTACCCTTCCCGAGGCTGGCCAATGACCAAAAAGAGTGCTGTATGCAAAGTGACTGGCCAACCCAATCAAATTGTCTCTTTCAGAGAATTCAAATCAAGCTGTACCAAGAGAGTTCATTGATCAAGAACCGCTTTACTGCTGGTTACTCTAATGACCAAGGATGACTGAGGCAAGGGATGTTTCTTTCCAGCTGAGGACTGATCTCCACTGTTTATGTAGAGTAGAGGCAGCAGATAGTAGCCTGAAGGCCAGTTGATGTGGTCAATACACCTTTTTGTTCTGTCTGCCCACACAGAGTTGCCAAAGCAATGTTTTCTTATTAAATTAGTTGTGAATGGCATAATATCAAAAGCTTTTCTATTTAGAAAAAAAATTGGGATTTTTTTTTTTTTTTTTTTTTTTTTTTTTACTCTTTCTGCCACATCCCTGGTGGCAACAATGGGTGGAGGTGAATAGGAGCAGCTTCCTTCAGGTATGGTATGCTCAGAGTACACCAATTTATACCAGTTTCCATGACTTGCTGAAGAGGTAAGAGGTACTCTTCCAACATGTGAGACTAGTGTTAGTTACCATTGTCAACTACAAACTGACACTTGCCATGGGCACTTACAGTCTACCTCTGTGCTGTGCTGTACTCAGTCATGTCAGTTGTGTCCAACTGTTAGTGACCCCACTGACTATAGCCTGCCAGGTTCCTCTGTCCATGGGATTCTCCAGGCAAGAATACTGGAGTGGGTTGCCATGCCCTCCTCCAGGAGATCTTCCCAACTCAGGGACTGCACCTGCATCTCTTATGTCTCCTGCATTGGCAGATGGATTGTTTACCATGTATTTGGTTGTATGTACTCTCCCTTCACCAAAATCACATAAATACTGACTTTCCTCTTTACCTCTTTGGAGCAGTTTCTCAGAGCTATCTGAGATGCTGTCTCCTGGGCTATGGTCCTCATTTTGCCCCAAATAAAACTTAACTTGCAACTCTCACATTGTGCATTTTTTAAAAGAAAATATCATACATCATCCTACACAAGACCTACTGCACACTGGTCCTTAGAGGTATTGGATGGGTGAGATCTATTTTATTTAGACAATCTAGCTGCCATTGTAAACTAAAGGCCCTTGATGTCCTCCTGGTTGTATATGACATAAGGTTGCTGGATTTACCAAACACAAAAAACAAAGCAATAACAATAACAATGCCAACCATACAAACTAAAGCCCGTCACCAAGTTAAATTTGAATTTCAGATAATCAACAGATGATTTTAAGTATAAGTGTGTCCCCAGATTTCTCTGACAACCCTATTCATGAGACAAAGCCACA
The DNA here is from genome assembly GCF_019923935.1 of Bubalus bubalis. Lineage (NCBI taxonomy): Eukaryota > Metazoa > Chordata > Mammalia > Artiodactyla > Bovidae > Bubalus > Bubalus bubalis. The sequence continues at coordinate 141,471,883 of NC_059159.1, forward strand.
TGACCCTGTTTTCCATAAGCATGCTTCCATCAACAGAAGCTACTTTGAGTGAGTCTCTTGCCACTGAAGTCCATACAACATAGGTGTCAGCTAGTATCCATTCCATGCAGACTGTCTCAGAGGGTGATTAGACTCAGGGACTCAGAGGCTGGGGGAGGGGGTCTGCTAACCCAGAGGCTGTGGTGACTCAGGTCTGAAGTAACAAGAGTCTTCATTGGAATGTGGAGGCTGTAAAGGAAATCCATTTTCTATTCACAACACTTCTGACACCAAATGTAGGGGTTTTCCACACCAAGCAAATTTCCATTTCTCTGTGGACACCAACTGGGTGTCCTACAACTTAATTCAATTCTGACACTAACTACCTGAAATTAGCATCGATCCCACAGGTTAAGGGCTCAGTCCCACAAGACTGTCCCCATTTTAGATACCAATCCAAAGTAGTAGGTCCCCAGGTTACCCACACCTCTGAATCTTAGTTGCTTCAGTTGTGTCCAAATCTTTGTGACCCCGTTGACTATAGCCTGACAGTCTCCTCTGTCCATTGGATTCTCCAGGCAAGGATACTGGAGTGGGTTGCCATTCCCTTCTCCAGGGGCTCTTCCCAACACAAGGATTGAAGCTGGCTCTCCTGCATTGCAGGTGGATTCTTTACCACTGAGCCACTTGGGGGAAGCCCAACACCTCTGACTTGGCAACAAGTCAGCGTTCCTGTGACCCTGTCTTAGGTTTCATAATTTACTAAAACAGCACACAGAATTCAGGAAAATATTTAACTTGCTGTTCCCCATTTGTCATGAAGGGTATCATAAAGGCTACAAATGAACAGCTAGATGAAGAGGCCCACAAGGGGAGATTTGGATGTCTCCTCAGCACAGGAGCTTCTGTCCCTGGGATGCATCACCCTCCCAACCTGTGGACGTGTCCCTGCGCTTAGTGTTTTCATGGAGGGTCTCCTTCATGAGCATGATTGATTAAACCGTTGGCCACTGGCGACTTTTTTTTTTTTTAATGTTTCATTACCAGCTGAAGTTCATTTGAAGTTATTTAACATCTAAAAATTCCATGCCCTTTTCTCCTCCCTAGCGGTAGAGGATGGTGGGACTGAAATGTCCAGCCTGCTAATCTGATGGTAAATTCCTCTGGCATCAGAACCCATTATCCAAATGGGGTTTTGCATAAACTCAGGTAAAGTTGAGAAGGGCTTATTGTGAACAACAAAGGATGCTCTTCTCACCCTTAACTCTCAGGAAATTCCAAGGGTTTTAAAAACTCTGTGCTAGGAACCAGGGACAAAGATCAAACTCACAGTTCTTACTGTATCACAATATTACAGCTGGAAAATAGAGGATGTGACAAAGCAACCGATTTAGAAAGAAGAATGAAGAGTCTTTGGTGGCAGGTTGGTGGCCGGACAGGGTCCGGGGTGGATAGGAGGAGTCAAATATATTGGTTATTGATATTTCTGCAGTTATTGAGTAGTGGCACCACTGCCCTGGGGTTTTATTTCCAAGGAAGTTGGGAAAGGGAGCCGCTCTAAAGAGAAGAGCAATGCTTTTTCTAGATGTGTTGATTTTGAGGCACTGTCGAGGGAAACAATCCTGTAAGTGGTTGAAAATTCCACTGAAAACAAAAGCAACTACTATTTACTCTGTGCTTTGTATGTATTACCTGTTCAAAGAACTTTATACATTAATTCATTAAATCTTCATAAGAACTGATGAGAGAGACACTATAATTTTCCTCACCATATGGACTGGAAAACTGAGTAACAGAGACATTCCATAACTGGGGTGAAGTCACCCGGCGAGCAATATGCCATCCCACTGCCCCTCAGTGCCTTTGCTATGATTCACCCTAACCTAGACCCAGGCAATCTAAGCACCCCAACTCCCCTTTCTTAAGTCAATTTAGAGCTGCAAATCTTGAGCTGTCAGTATCATATTAATTAATTAAAAACTTAAAGGGAAAAATATGCCATTAAAACCAGACATCCAAAATTAAATTTTATTTACATACACAAAGGGTCAAAATGGGTACATGGCATGTGGCACCTTTATTTTGTGACTTCTTAGGTTAGAATGTTTTAATTTTATCACTGTCATCTCAGGACTTAAGATTTAGTGAGGTGGAGATAGTAGCTAAATGAATCATGACTTATTTGAGGAGCCTCTCAAACATGATTAAAATTGTTGGCAATATTATGTCAATTAACTAATTACCGATAGCTTTGTCATGTGAACCCATGGCAATATTATTTTACAGGTGACTGAAAATAAGCTGCTAGCAGGTAGCTCTGTGTCCATCTTTAACAATAATGTTTATTCTGTGTGTAATAGTAACACACTTTCATTAATCAATTTAACAAGTTGTGTGTGCTTGCTGGACTGAAAACCGTTATTTTGTCTTTTTGAAAAGAATTGTTAAATCCATGTTCTGAGATTAGTAGCTGGCGTCGCTCTCTTGTTCTGGAAAGTTTGAAGGAGAAAGTTTTATTCCTGAAGTCAGAGGCTGGTTCCCGATTTCAGCCTTCCTCCACAGAAGATCTACGGGAAGAGAGAATTTGGAGAGGTGGGAAACCACATTGGTGGACATGTCATGTGGTCATCATTAGGGTAGCAGATTTAGGACACAGGTGAACAGCTATCATCTCTCCTGACCAAATCAGTGACCACGCTTCCAGCTGTATCACAGACAAGGGAAATCTGGGGGAAAAAAAAACAAAAACGTCCTTATTCTTGCACATGCTTTGGCCTGTTGCTGACCCTGCCATAGGCCATTTGGGAAGTGAGAGTGACCTCAGTGTGTGCATGGCCTGGCTCTTTTTATCACTGTGTACTTCTCCTGGTCATAAGTAAAGTTGGAAAAAGTGGCAGCCTGGAGAAATAAATTCAGGACTGCTGTAGAGCGACATGAGCAATGGGCACCCTCCAATCTCCCCCAGTGGTTCCCTGCTGACACTGTGGGAACACAGGTTTATTGATGGCAGGGCTGGCGTGCTGTGGTTGCCCTGAAGGCAGAGTCTCTCAGTGCCCTCAGCGCAGAGGCCACTGGGCCCAGGGAACTCTAGGGTAACTGACTCATGGGTCTCATTGGGAATACTGGCAAAATCTTTGTGGACTTGTGCAAATCAGATACACTTGAGGCAAGTGAAATCAGCCAGTTAATATAATGTGGCCCAGCCTTAGAGCTGTGGGAATGAGAATGCAAGGGAGAAATCCTGTGGCAGTTTTGTTGAAGCAACGGGTGTGTGTGTGTGTGTGGGTGTGTGTGCACGCGCACATGTAAAAACCCTTATTCCAGATTGCTAAGTGACTTCCACCACTTATATGAGAATCCCTTTCCTTTCTGTTCTAATGGCATTTTCAGACCCTCACCACCCATTTCCTCCCATTCCTGAATGTCAGTAGTAATTTCAGGTTCTGGTTCAAGGTGGCAACGTAAGAGGTTCCTGAACTCACCTCTGAGGAATACACCGAGTCTACAGCTACAAGAGAACAATTCCCTCTGAAAGATATCCAGAAACACTGAGCTATGCCTACACATCAAGAGAATGAGAAAAGACCCACCTTGAAATGGATGGGAAAGACAGACTTGCCACCAACCTGCCGCTCAGTGCTGTGACATATTGGAGGGAACTCCTGATTCCCAGCTTCTCCCTCAGGAGCTAAGGGCTTGAACCTCACATCTCCTACCTCAACTTTCAAGACTTCCACCTGAGAGATGGGCTTCCAAAGCATCTAGCTTTGAAATAGATGGGCTATAGGACACAATAAGGCTTGTGTCCAGAAGACCTCCCATCCCCAAAATATTGATTTTTGACTTGACTCTTTTATCTTTCTTGGATACATGATTTTTTAAAACCTAGGGAAAAAAGGGGAAATGTTAGAGATTGAAGTGGACCCTTACCAAAATAAGTCCTGTAATAATCCTACAATCCTGCAAATCCTATATTAATAAAAATATTAACAGCTCATATTCTTTAAAAAGGTAGAAAACTGGCTAATTTCATGCACATTGGCCACTTGGAATAAAGTTAAAACCTTTTGAATAGGTCATCTGAATGCATTTTCTCTTGTAAATAGGTTTAAGCAATAACAGATTGAACTTTTTCTTTCCCTGTTTCCTTGACATCAATGTGTAATGGTCCTTGTCTAAAGACCAGACAGACAATGAGGTGTGTGTGTGTGCATGTATGCATATGGAGCCAGTTTTGCTCTCAATGACCAACACATGAGTGGATCCTGTGTATCCACAAGCCCAAAGTTGCTCTGCTTGGCTATGATATAAATTCTCCTGCTGACTCCTCCGAGTTCTTTTCTGGTGATGGCTTAAGAATAAAGATGAAGACAGGAAGTCAGTCTCTTCAAAATGAAAGGAGCAAGTGGTCTTCTAGTTTGGGAAAACTTCTGCAGACTTGATGACTTCCTGAACTTAAGATCAATGGTTCACACTCCAGGGGGTTCTGCTGACTATGTTGTTCTCTCAGCAGCCATGAATGCAACAGAGGTCAAGATTTTATGTCAAACAAAAATGATTTGCTTTTATTTTTCCCATATGGGAGTGAGGGAAGGGTTGAGGCAGAATAAATCTATTTGCAGGTTCTTCCAATGAATGTTATTACACAATGGATGATTTATTTTCCATTCATACTCTAGAGTATTTTAAAAAATCTAGGCCATTTATGTTTATTTTACTTAGGAATAGTCTAAGAAAATACTGTGAGTGAAATATTTCACTTTGCCTTGTCTAACAGTTTTATAAGCAAATTTTGTTAAATGGGAGAGAATACATGTAAGAGAAAACATTAAAAAGTGCTAGTGAAAAAGAAAAATATGTATCTATTCTCAGTAAAGACTGCTAAACTAGCTTTATAAATATAAGCTGTAATCACTAAGTGACAAATAGTAAGTTTATTTTTGCTTAATAGCACATGTAGACCATAATAATTACTGGCCCAAAGTAGTAGGATGTATCTGCTATATGACATTCTTTAGTGGAATGATGCTAGGGGTTTTCTGCAGCCCTCAGTAAACATAGCCTTGTTGAATAAATGGTCACTTACAGCATCTGTTCTAAGTTATAGATGCCTCAATAACCTTTTGGTGTTTGGTTGTCTTATGGGAAATGAATATTTTCACTTTTTACTCTAAGACAGGAGAGAGCTGCTGGGAGTGCTGGGTGAGCACACTCCAATCACTGGTGGAGCTTTCTAAATTTCACTCTCTCTCTGACAGGTTGTCATCCCGTCATCCCTTTAGGAGGTACCTTCTTCTTTTTCAACCCCAAACCACACCCAGAGTCAGCTGCTTGACTGAGGGAGTACATCTTATTCCCCAGGTGTTTTATTTTTACTTCTTAAAGTCTTTTTTTTTTTTTTTAATGTGGACTATTTTTAAAGTTTTTATTGAATATGTTACAATATCGCTTCTGTTTCATGTTTTGGGATCTTGAGACATGTGGGATCTTAGCTCCCCGACCAGGGATTGAACCTGCACCCACTCCATTGGAAGATGAAGTCTTAACCACTGAACCATCAGGGAAGTCCCCCTCAGATATTTTAGACAGGAAAAAATGTTTGAGAAAAATTAGTATTTTTGAGAGGATTTTTATTTCCAGCAATGGAGATGTATCTCATCACCAAATATCTGCTAGTCAGTCAAGATAATGCTATGCATCTTTAATCAGTTGCGGTTTCCAAATTAACTTATATTTGAATACTCAGGCTAGGAGGCAAGGTCTCTGCAGAGTTTGTTTGAGCATGGACTGGATGACTTCGCTTAAAGGTCACCATGAGAACTGTTTTAAGTGAGGGGGCCTCTGAGTTCTACTCCTGAACCATGGCAGGAAGAAGATGTAAGTGCAGCTTTTCTCTTGAATCCACTGAAAGATTTGGTTACAGCTTATTTTCATCTAAAAAGTTGTTTGTGATGGCACCAAATCCCAGCCCATCATGAGAGGGCTTACATCCTCCTGTCAGATTCACTACTTTGAATAATGATCTATCAGCTTCGGAGACTTGAACTTTTGAGATTAGAGACAGCTGTGAGCAGAAAGAACCTCTTCCACTCCATGTTCCAACATTCCCACAGAAATGAATATGCCTTTACTTGAGCCAGCTCAGACACAGAGCAGTCAACACTGGAGCATTTATCTGAAAAGGAAACCCTCCCCAAATCCGGACACGTCTTGAAAAAGCCTCTAAAAATCTAGACGTGATTGCAGTGTAAAGGCCTGCCCATGAAATGTGGGTGGAAGGTCAGTGCTCCAGACCTGAAAAACCTAGATCCATTTGTGGTTTTTTGCTTAACTTTGAAATGGCTCCCTGACATATGGCATCATTCCCTTAAAGGAAGACAGACTCCATCTGTGGGAGATGGCAGAGAGGGCCAGCTTCTTGGAGAAGGTGGCAGTTCTTGGATGAATTTCAATATCCCAGAACGTAGGACACATTAAAAGTACAGGAAGGTACTTCTAGACATTTTCTTTGGGGGCTTTCATTCCCTAAATTTCTTAAGCTTGATTCAACCCCATTTATAAAACTGACAAAGAAGGACAACTTTAGATTTCAGTGAAAACAATGGTTTCCCTTCACTTTTCTCCTTCAAATGGGAAATAAAGTGGTTTTTGGGAGACATCTGAAGCAGGCTATCAAGACTTGTCCCCCCACCTACTGCGTCCCGCCTATACTGATGGAGTGTTTTGTGGACAAGGCTGTCTATTTTCTCTGCAACTGAAACAAAAGAAAAGGAAAACAACCTAACTGCCAATTCCATTTCAGTCAACAGAACTTGAGAAGTCAATGTTTGAGCAAGACTTGGCTGAGTAAATCCATGCCCACACACCAGGCTGGAGATGTTGGCAGGGGTACAGGTAGGCATGAACCTCAGAATCTGGTCAGTTCTCCTGCTGGGCACCTGCTTCTTAGTTAAGGATAGGCTCTCTCCTGGGCCCTTTTCACTCTCCACCACTCTCCACTGGCCCTCCTGAGGCCAACTTCATGCTCTGCCCATGGCTAGCTGGCTGGAGCCTTACTCAGTGATCCTCAGCACCTTCCTCTGTGAAGAGATGACTTCACGGGGCTGCTGAGGGAAGTGAAGAGGATAGTGAGCATAATGGTCTCAGCACAGCGATGGCACTAAATAAAGGCTCAACACAACATCAGGTCCTACATCCTTAGGAACATTTGCTAGGAAACGGGGACTGTAAGCCAGGGGTACCAGAAAATCTACTAGAAATGATTGTTGCTCTTGTGACCCTTTTAATATACAGGCACAGACATATTTTGTGACGATTAGGAGATGCACTGGAAGACTAGAAGTGGAGAATGTTTTTAATGTTTTTAAACAAAAAGATAGATCCTGCAGAAGTAAATCCTGGATAAGAATGCAGTGGATCAATACATGCATGGGTTGTGAGTATCTAGAAGAGAAAGCAGCATTATGAGAATCAGCCAGTGCTGATGAAGGTCATGTATAAACAGGATGCAGTCCTTCATGCTTTTTTTTTTTAAAGCCAAAATGGGCAGAAATGGAAATTACTTCAAAGATTAGAAATGTTTTATTTTATCAGAGTGGGAAACTTGAATTCAAGCCTTTGAGATGAGCTTGCTCTTTCTTTTCTTTAAATGTATGTGTACATGTATGTGGGCTTCCCTGGTGGCTCAGAATTTGCCTGCAATTCAGGAGACCCAGGTTCAAACCCTGGGTCAGGAAGATCCCTTGGAGAAGGGAATGGCAACCCACTTCAGCACTGTTGCCTAGAGAATGTCATAGACAGAGTAGCCTGGCTGGCTACAGTCCATGGGATCTCAAAGAGTTGGACACAACTGAGTGACTCACACATACACACACACACACACACACACACACATGTGTGTATATATTTAATTTTGGGAAAGGATTATAATGGGCTATTACTTTTAAATTTCATAAAGACAGGCAGTGTCCCTGGCCCCCAGAACACTAGCTGTGACGAATGACTATTTGTTGAATGAATGAATGAATTGCAATGAATCAATAAGTATGTACTCACCCAATCACTGTTGGGAGAAACTGGGGAGTAAGCAGAATGAGGTTTAATTTTTGTTTGTTGGGCTTGTTTTTGGTGACATGTATTGCATTTTTTAGCTGGGTTTCTTTGGGGGAATTTGTGTGTGTGTGTGTGCTACAAACTGTTGTCTGTTCTTATGAAGCTGTGTATGTTCTTTGTGGAATGATTTGTGTTCCCAGAGACCCAGGCCTGATGTGGTGAGGAGTGCAGAAGACTCATGGTGTGATGTCCTGCATTTTGTGGGGAAGAATCTACAGCAGCCAGCTGGTCTACACTCGGGTGTATGTAAAAATGACTCTCTCCTAACAAACTAAAGTTGGACAAGTATTATTAGCAATCACTAAGAAAAGATTCTGATGCTGGGAGGGATTGGGGGCAGGAGGAGAAGGGGACGACAGAGGATGAGATGGCTCGGTGGCATCACTGACTTGATGGACATGAGTCTGAGTGAACTCCGGGAGTTGGTGATGGACAGGGAGGCCTGGTGTGCTGCGATTTATGGGATCGCAAAGAGTCGGACACAACTGAGTGACTGAACTGAACTGAACTGAGGTGGCCTTGGGCCTCTAGGGAGCAGTAAGGCAACGGAGACCCTCATTGTCAACCCTGCTGGAAGAAAGAGCAGTTTGTCTTGGGCTGGAGAGGCGGGCTATGGGAGGAGGCCTCTTTCTTCCTCTGTCTCCCTCTCTCTCAGGGCCCTCATGGTAAAAGTCTGTACTTCAGAAAGAAGATAGTAGAGCTGGATTTTGTGACATGGTGGAAAGCCAGGAAACAGGAAAGGGGACCCAACTGGGATGGACCTGTGAGCTCGATTATTAAGCAAATTTAACTATAAAACATGGACATTATAAATTACTTCCCATAAAATATTTTCATGACTAATCAGGCTTTTGGAAAATGAAATGAAGAGATCGTGATAATCTCAGTCACTCAGCTGGGTGATTGAATTGTGAAAGTAAAAAGTCCCATGCCATGTGACTCTCTTTTCTAGCCATAAATATCTTTTTACTGCCAGTGATTCTCAGGTTAAGGAGCCTTGTTTTGTTTTCTTTTATTGTATCTACGTCACCTCCCTTGTTAAGAGACCAGAATTATGTCTCCCAGGTCTTCCTGTACTTACTCCATTAAGCTGATAGTTTTGTAGTAGATCATATGGAAAAGGAAAGCAATGGGATCTGATACATCTTAACAAAGGACCAATTGTCTGTGGCAAGCACTTTGCATATGTTGTTGTTTCATTCCTCTTGGCAATTGTGCCACGTGAGTATTGTTATCTCCATTTTACAGAACTGAAGACTAAGGCACAGGAAGGCTAAGTTGCTTGCCTAGCCTCACCTAGGGAATGAAAAGGCCACCAAGGCATTGAACCTAGAATTACCTGACTCCAGAATTCTTGCTGTTTCCTTCATGACACCTCCATGTACTAGATTTCTGAACACTTTTCCATGTTCTCTTGATAGGTTATGTGATTGTGCAGGTGGTATCAGTGTCACTGAATCAGGTTCGTTTGCCTGAAGCACAGCAAGCCAGAACTCTAAGATGCCAAAGTTTGCAGGAAAGAGAGGGTTTATTCATGAAGCAGCCGAGCAAAGAGATGGGAGAACATCTCAGATATGCTGCCCCAAAGGCAAGGGGCTTGAGACATGGGATTAAAAAAGTAGCATGAACTTCATGATAGGGAAAGGTGATTGGGGGTATGAAAAAGATGAGGTTCTGTGCAAGCCTATCTGAGTTACATGCTTCTTTGTGGGATGTAGGTTCAAAAATATAGACATCTAGCATGGTCTGACGTAGAAGACAATGATGCCCCACTCCAGTACTCTTGCCTGGAAAATCCCATGGACAGAGGAGCCTGGTGGGCTACAGTCCATGGGGTCACGACTGAGCAACTTCACTTTCACTTTTCGCTTTCATGCATTGGAGAAGGAACTGGCAATCCACTCCAATGTTCTTGCCTGGAGAATCCCAGGGATGGGGGAGCCTGGTAGGCTGCCATCTATGGGGTCACACAGAGTTGGACACGACAGAAGCGACTTAGCAGCATGGTCTGAGAATGGAGTTTGGAGCCATCTGACATCAAAAGATCATTCACTGGACCCCTGAGCAGGCCCAGTCTTAGGGTCCATGGTCTTAACCAGACTTAGTCAGCTCAAGGTTGAACTAGACACAGTGACTTGAAGTTCCTGAAAAACAACTCTGGCAAAGATCTACTGTTTAGGGTCTGTGAAATTTGGAGGATGTGCAATTTGCCACAAAATAATTAAGGCGAGCTTGTTCAATGAAAGCAGGGCTACAAGTGGAGGGATTTTTAGCAAGCCTCAAGATCAGCTCAAGAATTTCTGTCAGTCACTAGTTTCTGATAACCTTGTGGGCACAATTTCAATGGGAGCAAGGCTGATGGGCACAGCATGTGGATTGGGGTGCTATCTTGGTGAATACTCACCTGCTGACCTTTTGCTGATTCTGCCTCTCCCCCGGCTTCCCCACCCCCATCAACAATCTCCTGCCTATGGAAGAAGTCACAACAAGGGATTTGTCACTTGAGATCAAACCAGTGATCCATCCAGCTCAGTTTCCTGCCTCTTGAGTTTGGCTGAGTCATGACACTTGAGCAGGAGGCAGAACACTGGGCAGCCCCCAAGGCGAGCAAACAGTATTGCTGGTAGAAGAGGCATGAAAACACCCGGGCTGACCCCAGACCTGTGTGTGCCCCAAAGCAGCACACTTAATGAAGTAAGTGGCCAGGTGAGGTCACTGACCAAATTCCAGGCATGTTTTGCCCACCCCAGCTTGAAGGGCCTTCCCTGCATCTCTCTGTCAGATTTATAGACACATCTGAATCTCATTTTTAAAATTCCAGACTCTGGGTTTTGATATATTTCTTTCTAATACTTTTCTGCTGTGGCCTGAGAAGCACAAGGAACACCTGCATCCGCCTAGTAATTAACAGAAGAGGAAAATTTAAAACAATCTTTAAAATTATTTTAATAACATTTATAAAGTTGGCAGAGGATGAAATGTTTGGATGGCATCACCGACTCAATGGACAGGAGTTTGAGCAAGCTCCGGGAGTTGGTGATGGACAGGGAGGCCTGCCTGGTGTGCTGCAGTCCATGGGGTTGCAAAGAGTCAGACACGACTGAGTGACTGAACTGACTGACTGACTGATAAAGTTATCAGTGATACACTGAGAGAAGTGGTAATTTGCTATAAAATGTTTTCTTATACTTCGTGTGGAGTTGGTTTATATCCACTCTCTTGCCTTTCATATTATCTTTATTTCCCCAGCGTAAGCATGCTGACTGCCTCTACAAGCCATCAAGATCATATGTGCTAACCCAGGCCAATGGTTCACCAACACGGCAGGTCAAAGGGCCATTTCAGTGGCAGGGCTGATGGGTTTTAGGTCAGATACTGGAATGGCTCCGAGGCCCTGGAGGCTCTCAGCTCTGGTTCTGAGAATGATGTCCTGGGAAGCTGAGTTGGAAGAGTCTTAAGCCAAGTGTCCAGCAGACATGGGGGCTTGTGCCTTGTTATTGAAGGGCCAGACCCAAAGCTCCAAGGCTATGCGGTTGAAAGGACCATGCCTCAGGTCTCTAAGGTAACCACACAGTGGTTGCTCCCTTGCGTCTGCAGTGGTTCCCTCATGATGGAGGCCAGGCCGGGCTGGCCACATGCCAGAAACTCTTGCAATGCCTGTCTCACAAGGCCAGAAAACTTGGTGCCAACATTGCCATGGTGGGATTAAATGTTTATTTTCTTTCCTGACTTTCTCTCTACTTCTTTCTTTTTAGTGTGTGGATTTTAGTTTATTTTACATCTTTGTTTTCCTCTCTCATTTTTTTTTTCTTTTTCTACGTGAGGCTGAATTAAGTTTGGCCACAAGGGTTACACAGAATCATCCCTTCAAAGAGTAATACTGTCTTTTCTTTTTGTCCCTCTCACCTTTTCCAGGAACATGTAAAATGGATCTTGGGATCATAACTAGAGCTTTTCTCAGATAACCAGGGCCCTAATACAACGGACACATTTCAGAGGGATCTCCTGAATAACTGCATGTTCCAGCACTTCCTGGTGCTGATACCACACTCCTGAATTATCACAGCCTGTGTATTTGGAATGTGAAACAGAGGTAGCCCAGCTGGCTAAGAAGAAGAAGATTCGTGTTAGGAGCAGTGGTCAAGAGTTCAAGTTGATTACATTGGCATTTTTCTTTGGAAAGTTGCAAAGCACTGACATTAAAATATCCTCCCTGTTAATTAAGGGTTTTCATAGAAGAGGGGTAAAGAACAGTTAACAAGCACCGCGGCACTGTGTTGCTGAATTAATGACTGAGGGAAGGAATCCCAGAGCACGGGCTTATCGGCCATTAGGCATCTCTGAACTGGCAGGAGGACCAAACTGACAAAAATCACCGTGAAATGATTGAGTTTCTCAAACAGCCTGTGTTATTTTAATTAGACCGGGATATGGAGAACATGGTGCATTGATAAACTGGAGAAATAATGAAGGTTGTTTCTTCTCCCCTCATCTCTCTCCACCCCCTTCAAATGAAGCAATTATTTCCCTGAGCCCAGGAACCACATTTCAAAGAGGTCTGAAGACAGGCTTAGGCCTGCTGCTCTGGTGAATTCTGCGGTGCCCAATTACTGACCCCGGGAGTCAGCATTCCGAAGATTAGAGTCACTGGGAGTTTGCTTCACAGACTTACTTCTAATAATATACCTTCCGTGCAGACACCATTAACCTGCCTTTTCCAGTTAACCAATAAGGTCTGTCTAGGGGCGAAATTGTTATCAGCTCTCAGGGGCTCAGGCCCCTGGCTCTAATGAGAAACAGAGGCGTCTGTGAGGGAAAGTAATAAAGCGCCCAGCAAGTAAACGCTGCCAGCTGAGGAAGGCGAGGTGAGAAGTCACTGCGTCTCTGGGCCTAGAGGAACAATGTACCTCCGGTGCTGAAAGAATCCCAGGGCTTTCTGTCTCTCCAGCACCGGAATGCTAGTGCTGAATTTCCCTGAAAGTTCTGTTCCTGTGAGCTGGCCAAGTGATGTTGCTGATTTATGTTGTTGTTTATTTGCTCAGTCATATCTGATTCTTTGCGACCCCATGGACTATAGCCGGCCAGGCTCCTCTGTCCATGGGGATTCTCATGAATATTCTCAAAAACACTGGAGTGGGTTGCCATTTCCTTGTCCAGGGGATCTTCCTGACCCAGGGATTGAACCTGGGTCTTCTGCACTGGCAGGTGGATTCTTTACCACTGAGCCACCCGGGAAGCCTGGTATTATTGGTTCGGAGCTGATTTAAAAATTCCTGAGAACATGGTGAATCCGGCCCTGTTCCTATACAATGTCCCCCACCCATGGGAGAATTGAGAGGACAGTAACCCATTTTCTTTTCTGTAGGGCTTAATTCCCTCAGGGAACACCCACTGAACAAGGCTGACCCCAAACACACAACTGCTGTTATTTCCCTGCCCCCCATCCATCTACCACTAACCAGGAAGGTAGGCAGTTAGCCCAGCATGAGCCCCGGGTGTGAAAATATCTGGGAGGTGGGGGAGAGGGGAATGCGGGCTATGCAAGCACAGAGGAAGGTCAGGGATGGGAGGAGGGTAGAAGAAAGCCCCTGTAGGAAGAGCAGAGCTGATCACAGAGGCAAGAAGGGTCTGGGAAGCGGGCAGAGTTGACAGAGGGAGTGAAGAGAGACAGAATGGCTACTTTTCAGGGTGGACATGGCAACTCTTCAGTATTTAGCACTTAGTGTATTTACATGACATGTAGTAGGTGGTCTAAAATACTTGTTGGATAAATTATTGAAGAAGAGGATGGGGGCATGTCTGGAGGGGTCCTCAGAGGCCACCTTCCACAATCTGGGCTTTACCCTAAAGGCACTTGGGAGCTGCTGAAAGATCATGAAGCAGATTCTGCTGCTTCTTGGAGATGTCGGGGAGTATAAAGGACAATACTTAACAGAAAACTTACAATTGAGCTTCCCAGGTGGCTCAGTGGTAAAGAATTCACCTGCCAATGCAGGAGACTCTGAGTTTGATCCTTGTGTGGGAAGATCCCCTGGAGAAGGAAATGGTAATGCACTCAGTATTCTTGGCTGGGAAATCCCAGGTACAAAGGAACCTGGTGGGCTACAGTCCATGGGCTCGTAAAAGGGCCAGATACAGCTTAGTGACTAAAAAACAACAACAGACTTGCAATTAGGTGATGACAAAGAGGCACTGAGTGCAGGCCGGTCACCCATGTAGAGTCCCTTTCTGATGGGCATCCCAAAGGTCCCTTTTTTCTCCTGACTCTCTGTGTCCCTCCTGCTTCTTCTTCTCTTCATCCCTCAGCTTTTTCTACCCCTCTGTCCTTCCCTAGGTCCCTGGCCCCACCTGGAGGGTAGGCAGCAGACCCTCAGGACCTGTGGTTTGGGGGAAAGCCCCATGTTATAGACATTCTTCAGCCAAGCCCATCAAAGACAACCCCCTTTGCTATAGTGTCGCTTTGATATGTTCTTATGCTTTGGAACTTTATTCAACTTTACATGATTTTACCCCTGTTCCCTTTCTATTTACCACTTTCCAAATATCCCATGTAGTTCATGGTGACTGCATTAGAGCAGTGGAATCAATGAGAACATTTCTCAAAACTGTCACTCCTGTGGAGAGGTTGGTTTTATCTCACCTACTCATTTTGTAATAACAGCAATATTTCAAAGTTGTTTTTGCCTTCATTTCAGTGCTTTGCTCTCTTTCCAGTGATCAAGAATCTATTCTTGTCACTTTTGTAACATTCACACCACATTTCTTCCATCTCTCAGATGCCAAAAAACTCTAAGAGAATGATTTTCCAGCTGGGCCCCTGAGCAGGGGAGTTGGTCTGAGAGGATGAGGGAGGGGCTGAGGAGGGCAGGCTGCCCACCCTCACACCTTGCTTTAACCACAGTGACATGGATTGCTTGGGTGCTGCCCTCAGCATGAGATCCCATCGGACTCAGGGGTTACACAGTGGAGTAGAGCTTGAGAACCACTGCTCAAGAGAGCAGCCAGACATTGACTGCAAAAGGACTGCATTCTGCAGTCACTGATCAAGAAGAAAAGTATTCAGGAGTCTAGGAGCAATTGCGGCTGCACTGTAAGGACATGTGATCACTTAAGACAAATTAACACAGGAAGTTAAGAGATGAATTAAATGGAGGGAGGCAACCAGCATTTATTGACATTATCTAATTATCAGACCCTGTGCTTTCTGTGAGTTACTTCACTTCCCTAGCTCCAAAACTGTAGGAAGAATGTTTAGGGAAGAAAAGAAACATTGATCTGACATCCAAGTAGTCCCTCATGTAGCTCAGATGAGCCCAAAAGAAAGTGACCCTATCTTGTTTAATTTGCAGTGACTGGATTGTGGCACTCAAGTTACAGGCGATATCTCCAAATGCTCTAACATGTCTTTAGTAGGATCATTCATAGTAGACACCAAGAAACTATACTGTGCACATTTTAGAAGTGAGGTTCTCAAATTTTAGTCCATAAGTAGCACCTAATATCAGTTGCTCAATTGTGTCTGAATCTTTGAGACCCCATGGACTGCAGCACAACAGGCTTCCCTTTCCGGCACCAACTCCCAGAGCTTACTCAAACTCATCTCCATCTAGTCATTGATGCTATCCAACCAGCTCATCCTCTGTCATCCCCTCCTCCTCCCACCTTCAATCTTTCCCAGCATCAGGATATTTTCCAATGAGTCAGTTCTTTTCATCAGGTGGCCAAAGTATTGAAGTTTCAGCTTCAGCATCAGTGCTTCCAGAGAATATTTAGAACTGATTTCCTTTAGGACAGACTAGTTGGATCTCCTGCAGTTCAAGGGACTCTCAAGAGTCTTCTCCAACACCACAGTTCAAGAGCATCACTTCTTTGGCACTCAGCTTTCTTTATAGTCCAACTCTCACATCCATATAAGACTACTGGAAAAACCAAGGCTTTGACTAGATGGACTTTGTTGGCAAAGTAATGTCTCTGCTTTTAAATATGCTGTCTAGGTTGATCATAGCTTTCCTTCCAAGGAGCAAGTGTCTTTTAATTTCATGGCTGCAGTCACCATCTGCAGTGATTTTGAAGTCCCCCCAAATAAAGTCTGACACTGTTTCCATTGTTTCCCATCTATTTTCCTTAAAGTGATGGGACTGGATGCCAAGATCTTAGTTTTCTGAATATTGAGTTTAAGCCAACTATTTCACTCTCCTCTTTGACTTTCATCAAGAGGCTCTTTAGTTTTTCTTTACTTTCTGCCATAAAGGTGATGTCATCTGTATATCTGAGGTTGTTGATATTTTTCCCGCCAATCTTGATTCCAGCTTGTGCCTCATCCAGCCCGGCATTTTGTGTGATGTACTCTGTATATAAGTTAAGTAAGCAGGGTGACAATATACAGCCTTGATGTACTTCTTTCCCGATTTGGAACCAGTCTGTTGTTCCATATCTAGTTCTAACTGTTGCTTCCTGACCTGCATACAGATTTCTCAAGAGGCAGGTCAGGTGGTCTGGTGTTCCCATCTCTTTCAGAATTTTCCACAGTTTGTTGTGATCTACACAGTCAAAAGCTTTGGTGTAGTCTATAAAGCAGAAGTAGATGTTTTTCTGGAACTCTCTTGCTTTTTCAATGATCCAGCAGATGTTGGCAATTTGATCTCTGGCTCCTCTGCCTTTTCTAAATCCAGGTTGAACATCTGGAAGTTCACGGTTCACATACTGTTGAAGTCTGATTTGGAGAATTTTGAGGATTACTTTGCTAGTGTGTGAGATGAGTCCAATTGTGTACTTGTTTGAGCATTCTTTGGCATTGCCTTTCTTTGGGATTGGAATGAAAACTTACCTTTTCTAATCCTGTGGCCCCTGCTGAGTTTCCCAAATTTGCTGGCATATTGAGTGCAGCACTTTCACAGCATCATCTTTTAGGATTTGAAATAGCTCAACCGGAATTTCATCACCTCTACTAGCTTTGTTCATAATGATGCTTCCTAAGGCCTGCTTGATTTCCCATTCCAGGATGTCTGACTTTAGAGGAGTGATCACACCATCGTGGTTATCTGGGTCATGAAGATCCCTTTTGTATAGTTCTGTGTATTTTTGCCACCTCTTCTTAATATCTTCTGCTTCTGTTAGGTCCATACCATTTCTGTCCTTTATTGTGCCCATCTTTGCATGAAATGTTCCCTTGGTATCTCTAATTTTCTTGAAGAGATCTCTAGTCTTTCCCATTCTATTTTTTCCCTCTATTTTTTTGCATTGATGACTAAGGAAGGCTTTCTTATCTCTCCTTGCTATTCTTTGGAACTCTTCATTCAAATGGGTATATCTTTCCTTTTCTCCTTTGCCTTTAGCTTCTCTTCTTTTCTTAGCTATTTGTAAGGCCTCCTCAGACAACCATTTTGCCTTTTTGCATTTCTGTTTCTTGGGGATGGTCTTGATCCCTGTCTCCTGTACAATGTCACGAACCTCTGTCCATAGTTCTTCAGGCACTCTGTCTATGAGATCTAATAATTCACCCATTCCAGTCCATTTTAGCTCACTGATTCCTAAAATGTTGATGTTCACTCTTTCCATCTCCTTTTTGACCACCTCTAATTTGCCTTGAATCATGGACATAACATTCCAGGTTCCTATGCAATATTGCTCTTTATAGCATTAGACTTTACTTCTGTCACCAGTCACATCCACAACTGGGTATTGTTTTTGCTTTGGCTCCATCTCTTCATTCTTTCTGGTGTTATTTCTCCACCGATCTCCAGTAGCATATTAGGCACCTACCACCCTGGGGAGTTCATCTTTCAGTGTCCTATCTTTTTGCCTTTTCATACTGTTCATGGGGTTCTCAAGGCAAGAATACTGAAGTGGTTTGCCATTCCCTTCTCGAGTGGACCACGTTTTGTCAGAACTCTCCAACATGACACGTCCATCTTAGGTGGCCCTAAATGGCATGCCTCATAGTTTCATTGAGTTAGACAAGGCAGTGATCCTTAGTTAGTTTTCTGTGATTTTGGTTTTCATTCTGTCTTCCCTCTGATGGATAAGGATAAGAGGCTTATGGAAGTTTCCTAATGGGAGAGACTGACTGAGGGGGAAACTGGTTCTTTTCTTGTTTTGATGGGTGGGGCCATGCTCAGTAAATCTTAAATCCAATATTCTGTTGATGGGCGGGGCTGTGTTCCCTCCCTATTTTTTGACCTGAGGCCAAACTATGGTGGAGGTAATGAAGATAATGATGACCTCCTTCAAAAGGTCCCATGCAGGCACTGCTGCACTCAGTGCCTCTGACCCTGCAGCAGGCCACTGCTGACCCATGCCTCCACCAGAGACTCCCGACACTCATGAGCAAGTCTGGGTCAGTCTCTTGTGGGGTCACTGCTCCTTTCTTCTGAGTCCTGGTGTGCACAAGGTTTTGTTTGTGCCCTCTAAGAGTCTGTTTCCCCAGTCCTGTGTTAGTTCTGCTGGCTCTCTGGTGGGTTAATGGCGACCTCCTCTAAGACGGCTTATGCCATACCCAGGTCTGCTGCACCCAGAGCCCTTGCCCCTGAAGCAGCCCATTGGTGACCCATCCCTCTGCAGGCAACACTCAAGCACAGTTCTGGAAATAGCACCTGGAAGTCTGATAAAAATAGACTTTCAGTTGCCAACCGCAGAGATGTTGGTTCAGTAGTCTTGGGAAAGGCAGGGTCCATTTTAGAGTCACTGGAAGACTATACTGCTAAGAAGGCATAGTAACCATCCTTTAACCTGGGAGCTGGCTTTCCAAATTCATTTGTATCAGGAAAAGTTAGAGTTGCTAATTAATCTGAAAAGTGAGGTTGCTGGATTGATCCACTTTAGTTATTCTGTTTTAAGTGTGGCTGTATTTCTTCAAGATGGCCCCATATCATCTGCATTATTTTAGTGTAAAAGAAGTGTTATTCTTTATTATCTCTTGTAATTTTTCTTGTTGCTGCAATCTCCGCTGATAAGTAACTAAACACACCTTCATAGCTGATTGTTTTGTGGAGTTATCTGTGTGCATATCACATATCAGCTAAATTAGCCTTGTAAACAAAGTACTCAAATCAATAAGCGCAAAGACCATCTGGGCAGACTCTTTCTTCACTGTGGCCAGAGCACCCCCACCATTGCGTCTTTGTTCATTTCTTTGGCAGGCGATGCCCTCTTCACCCTGTCAAATCCTATAGATGCTTAAAGGGTTATTGCAAATGTCACATCCTCCTAAAGCATTTCCTGATTTGCTTCTTCCACTTCCTTTTTCTTGCAGAATCAAATGATTGCCATCATCTTTGAGCCCACAAAACTAATAATTACAATTCTTTAATGGGACATATTTTTTCTTCCTTTTCAAAATTTTCCATGTTTATTACTTTATTAAATTACTAAATGGAGAAGGCAATGGCACCCCACTCCAGTACTCTTGCCTGGAAAATCCCATGGATGAGGAGCCTAGTAGGCTGCAGTCCATGGGGTCTCGAAGAGTTGGACATGACTGAGCGACTTCACTTTCACTTTTCACTTTCATGCATTGGAGGAGGAAATGGCAACCCACTCCAGTATTCTTGCCTGGAGAATCCCAGGGACGGGGGAGCTTGGTGGGCTGCTGTCTATGGGGTCACACAGAGTCAGACACGACTGAAGCAACTTAGCAGCAGCAGCAAATTACTAAAAATGCTTATTGTAATACTTAAGTACTACAGAGGTATACACAGTCAAGAATGAAGCCTCATATTAACAAAGACACACTACCATATGTAAAATAGAGAAATAATAGGGAACTACTATACAATCAGGGAATTATGCTTAATAATTAAAAAAATCTGACATGGTACATTATATCTTTTATATATTATATAATATACATTATAGATATATAACTGAATCACTTTGCTATACATCAGACACTAACACAACATTGTAAATCAACTATTCTTCAATTAAAAAATATTGAACTATGAGCCAGTGATCACACTCCAGGGCATATACCTGGTGAAAATCTTAATTCAAAAAGATACATGTACCTCAGTGTTCATTGCAGCACTATTTACAATAGCCAGGACATGGAAGTAAACTAAATCTTCATCTACAGATGAATGGATAAAGAAGATGTGGTAAATATATACAATGGAATATTACTGTGCCACAAAAAGAACAAAATAATACCATTTGTAGCAACATGGACCTAGAGATTGTTATACTGAGTGAAGTAAGTCAGACACAGAAAGACAAATATATGATATCACTTATATGAGATATCTAAAAAGAGTACAAATGAACTTATTTTCAAGACAGAAGTAGAGTCACTGATATAGAAAGCAAACTTATAGTTACCAGGAGGAAAATGGTGGGGCAAAAGATAAATTGGGATTGATAGGTACACACTACTATTTGTAATAAAATAGGGGCTTCCTCTGTGGCTCAGTCAGTAAAGAATCTGCCTGCAATGCAGGAGACTCATGAGACTCAGGTTCAATTCCTGGGTTGGGAAGGAATTGAAGAGGGCATGGGAACCCACTCTAGTGTTCTTGCTTGGAGAATCTCATGAACAGAGGAGCCTGGTGGGCTATAGTCTATAGGGTTGCAAGGAGTTGGACATGACTGAAGTGACTAAGCACACATATATAAAATAGATAACTAATGAGAACCTACTGTATAGCACGGGGAATTCTGCTCAATATTCTGTAATGGCCTATATGGGAAAAGAATCTTAAAAAATAGAATGGATATATGTATATGAATGGGCTGCCCTGGTGGTTCAGATGGTAAAGCATCTCCCTGCAGTGTGAGAGACCTGAGTTCTATCCCTGGGTTGGGGAGATCTCCTGGAGAAGGGAATAGCAACCCACTCCAGTATTCTTGACTGGAGAATTCCATGGACAGAGAACCCTGGGCGAGCTACAGCCTATGGGGTTGCAAAGAGTTGAACACGACTCAGTGACTCACACAGACACACACGTATATTGTATAACTGATTCACTTTGCTGTATACCTGAAATGAACACAACAACGTAAATCAACTAAAATCGAATAAAAATGTTTCAAAAAAATCTAAAAAAGAGCAAAGCCTCAGTCTTCTGCACCTGTCCCACTCCTTACTAGAGACCTTTGAAATATATTTGTAACATGCATCTCTCTGTATACTCAGCCCTTCCTCCAAAACACAAAGTTACTGCGCTTTTTCTGAAAGGTTTAATCTAAATGGAAGTTGGCTTCTGTATGCTGCTCTAGCACATTTCAGTAGAATTCCAAAGAACGTTTGGTCTGTCCTTTAATTTGACTTTAAACGATGCAATGCCACCCATGGGTGCATTCATGAGTGGGTTTCCTAGCTGGTCCATCTCGTCCTGATCCCCTTGAAGGCACAAGGCATTCTTTCCAGGCTCTCCCAGTGCCCCACCTGCATGTGCTCATAGATGGAGGTGTCAGTGCCACCTGGACTAGCCCTCATCCTCTCACCCTGCCTGCTCAGTCCTTTGCCTCATTATCTGCCTCACTCAGGGGTGAGCAAACCTTTCTGTCGAAGGACCAGAGAGCAAATATATTAGGCTTTGAGGGTCATACAGACCTGGTGGAACTCTGCAATGGGAAAGCAGCCATATGCAATATGTGAGATCTCAGTTCCCTGACCAGGGATCAAACCAATGCCCCCCGCATTGGAAGTGCAGAGTCTTAACCATTGGACAGCCAAGGAAGTCCTTCTCTGTCTTTCTTGAAAGCAGATGTGGAATTTATAATTGACACCATGTCTTTCTGTTATTAATGTCTGAGTTTTAGTGACCCCAGGGAAATATACATTGGTCATATACATAGCAGCAGGGAGCAGAATGATCCGAGAGAAACTTCTTCCAAAGAGCTCAAACATGTCTTTGACTCTGGAACCTAAGTTCACATATTGAGCTCTTCAATTTACAAATTTTTCCCTTGTCAAAAAAGGAAAATGTCTAACAAACTTAAAGTATACTCAGTAGCCATATTAAAGTTCTCATAAATGATTTACAGAAAGCAAAGTAAACACATCTGTCTCTTTGTATTTTAGTTCCTTGGCAGAGAACTCTATTTCAGCTGGCCTCACGTCAGCATGGCTGTTTCCCCCAAACACTCAAGTGCCTCCTGCTCACGTGATCTTTTATTTTATTTTTTTGAAATGAATACCTGATTCTCTGTCTTCTATAGCTACATATTTGGTCTACGGGGATGTTTTCAAAATGTGCTCTGCCATCACTGGCGGCATGATGACCTGTAGCTTATAAGCCAGAGAATAAATGCATACTGTATTTACCTAGAAAGAGCCTTTCAAGGGTACATTTTTATGGAATCATGGGCCCGTTTTCAAAGATCAGTTTCAATTTCCCTGACACAATATCATATAGTCAATAGCAGGAGTTGGCAGACTCCAGCAATGCTTGCTTTTGTATGGCTCATGAGCTAAGAATGGCTTTTAACATTTAAAAATTATTTTAAAACTCAAAAGAAGAATAATATTTACTGATCTGTGAAAATTGTATAAAATTCACATTTCAGTGTATCAGATCACAGCCATACCTATTTGTTCTGTATTATACACTGTTGCTTTATCGACAGAGCCAAATCCTTGGGCAGATGGCTGTCATTTGACCTGCAAAGTCCTTCACTGCAAGTTTGTTGAACCATGGTTTAGAGCGTGGGCTTTGGATCAGACTTTCTTGGTTTAAATTCTGGCTCTGCCTTTTACAGTGTGAAACCTACAGGTTTGTTTTTTTTCCCTATAACATATTTTCTTGTCTATAAAATGCCATATACTTCATTGTTTTCTTGTGAGAATTAAATGGACTTCTCCGGATTCTCCACTCCCTCTATTTAATAAACAAACAAACAAATATTTAAATTTAAACTTCCACTTCCTCTAAATATCACTGTTCCAATTGGAAGAATTCTGCTCTTTCCCGATCAAGGCCCAAGTATTCAAATAAGAGACTGCAAAGTTGTGGAATTAACTGGTATTAATATTTGGATTCAGCAAATAGCAGTATCAATCTTTTGGGTTTGCTTTTCCACTGGTTCATCTGTAAGATGATAAGCACTTAAAAAATAGATTTAAATTTATTAATTTTTAATTGGAAGATAATTGCTTTACAATATTGCGTTGGTTTCTGCCATATATCGGCATGAATCAGCCATAGGTAAATGTACATACCACTCAGAAAAGCCATGGATTTTCTTCCATGTCTGGAGGTGGAAATTTCATGTCTGAGCATGTGTTTTGTAGCTGTAATTCATCCTGTGTTCAGAATCAACTTTGTAGGCCTGTGGTCTTAGTGTTCCTCCCTTGGGGCAGTGACCTCCCAGGTCCTCAGGTGTCACCAGCTGTAGATGTGCTGTCTGGGTGACCCTAGGCACTGGTTTGCTCAGGTTCGTGAGTGCTTGTCTGAGCTGATTCCCAGGCCTGCCGCCTCACAGATGGGAGTCTCACCTCCTTGTGCCCATCTCAGTGTGATGATCTCACTTCTGTAGTCATGCTCTTTGGTACTAAGTTGTCAGTTGTGGTTGTTTGCTTGAACACAACAGAAATTCAGTCTGATAAAGAAAGAAGCACTTGGAAGAATCCTGGCTGGCAAATTAAATCGTGGAGGAAGTGAAGAGCTGCCCCACCAGGCCTCAAGAAGGAGCCCATGAAGCTGTGTGGATTATGTGGATTTGAGAACACAGAACTCTTTTTAAGATGCTACTGTTACGTGACTCATCTCCATCACTGTCTCCTGTATGATTTGGCATAAGATTCAAGGATCTGGGGATGTGAATCTAATGGGTCACACACGTGGTCAGGAGGGAGGGACTTGTCATTGAAATCCCTCCAGAGTCAAACTGACTGAGTAAGAATGTCTGACTTCTGCCTTTAATGTTTTTGGTGGTGATGGTGAATGGGGTGAGTGGGTGGAGGGAGATATTACTTAAATTTTCTCTAAACCTTGGTTCCCAAAACTATAAAATCCTGATAATTATACTTCTTTTGTTCTGTTGTAAAGATGAATGAAATAATATGTAGAAAGTTATCTATACCATGCTTGGCACACGGTGAGCACGCCATGACTGGTGATGATTATCCTAATTATTACTCTCTGCATCAATTCCCTTTATGCAACAATGTTTTCCCCATCAAAAGCTGTGCTCTCAGAACCCATGACTCATAATCTAGAGCTCCATTCCTATTTCCAGTCATAAGCAACAGTAGAAATTGCATTCAAGGGTAAAAGGATTAGATCCATGAAATAATTTATTACTCTTTAAAACAAAATGTTTGGGCCAGTGACAAGGCTGTCTGTAGACCATGTCAGTAGCTGTTTTCTGACCTACTTCTGTTAGATTGAAATCTCTCTTAGGATGAAGGTTGGGTCTTACTCAGTTTTTTAAAGTTTATTTTAACTGATAATTACTGAGCATCTACCATAGGCAAAGCCCAATGGGGGTGGAGAGAGAGCAGTATTAAAGGAACTCTGTAAGAGTAAAGATATTGCCCCTTTTTTACAAAACAATTTCAATGTGAGAGGAGGAAAGTTAACCTAAAGCAACTGGAAGGCAGCTGAATTGGGGGTTTACTGGACTGCAGAGACTGGTTAAAGATTTCAGTAATGTCTGTGGTTCTATCTGAATACAGTATTATTGAAAAGATACTACGATGCTTTGTCTGTTGACATAAATCAGCTTAAGTATCTTTTACTAATGTAACTAGCCAAATTGTGGGTGAACAAAGGATACCTGATTAGCTGTCTATCCATGTATTTTATAAGAGAGAGATTTCACTTGTCTAAGGAGTCATTATTAAAACTTCATCTTAAATCAGTAAATCACTTTATTAACTTTTCTTTTTTTTTGGCAGCATGCAAGGACATAGTTCTGCATGTGTGTGTGTGTGTGTGTGTGTGTGTTAGTAACTCAGCCGTGTCTGACTCTTTATCACCCCATGGGCAGTAGTACACCAGGCTCCTCTGTCCATGGGATCAAACCTGTGCTTCTTGCAGTGAAAGCACAGACTCTTAATCACTGCACCTTCAGGGAGTTTCATGATCACTTTCAGTTCAGTTCAGTTGCTCAGTCATGTCCGACTCTTTTGCAACCCCATGGACTGCAGCACAACAGGTTTCCCTGTCCATCACCAACTCCAGAGTTTACTCAAACTTGTCTCCATCTCATCATTGATGCCATCCAACCATCTCATCCTCTGCTGTCCCCTTCTCCTCCCACCTTCAATCTTTCCCAGCATCAGGGTTTTTCCCAATGAGTCAGTTCTTTGCATCAGATGGCCAAAAATTGGAGTTTCAGCTTCAGCATCAGTGCATCCAATGAATATTTAGGACTGATTTCCTTCAGGATTGACTGGTATGATGTCCTTGAAGTCCAAGGGACTCTCAAGAGTCTTCTCCAATACCACAGTTCAAAAGCATCGATTCTTTGGTGCTCAGCTTTGAGTCCAACTCTCACATCTATAAATGACTACTGGAAAAACCAAGGCTTTGACAAGACAGAACTTTGTTGGCAAATTAATGTCTCTGCTTTTAAATATGCTGTCTAGGTTGGTCATAGAACAAGGAGCAAGCGTCTTTTAATTTCATGGCTGCAGTCACCATCTGCAGTGATTTTGGAGCCCAAAAAATAAAGTCAACCACTGCTTTCATTGTTTCCCCATCTATTTGTTATGAAGTGATTGAACCAGATGCCATGATCTGAGTTTTCTAATCCTGAGTTTTAAGCCAACTTTTTCACTGACCTCTTCCACTTTCATCAAGAGGCTCTTTAGTTTTTCATTGTTTTCTGCCATAAGGGTGGTATCATCTGCATATCTGAGGTTATTGGTATTTCTCCCGGCAATCTTGATTCCAGCTTGTGCTTTATCCAGCCAGGTATTTTGCATGATGTACTCTGCATATAAGTTAAATAAGCAGGGTGACAATATACAGCCTTGAAGTACTCCTTTCTAACTGTTGCTTCCTGACCTGCATACAGGTTTCTCAAGAAGCAGGTTAGGTGGTCTGGTATTCCCATCTTTTTCAGAATTTTCCACAGTTTATTGTGATCCACACAGTCAAAGGCTTTGGCATAGTCAATAAAACAGAAGTAGATATTTTTCTGGAATTCTCTTGCTTTCTCAATGATCCAGCGGATGTTGGCAATTTGATCTCTAGTTCCTCTGCCTTTTCTAAGTCTAGCTTGAACATCTTGAAGCTCACGGTTCACATACTGTTGAAGTCTGGCTTGGAGAATTTTGAGCATTACTTTACTAGTGTGTGAGATGAGTACAATTGTGCAGTAGTTTGAGCATTCTTTGGCATTGCCTTTCTTTGGGATTGGAATGAAAACTGACCTTTGCCATCCTGTGGTCACTGCTGAGTTTTCCAAATTTGTTGGCATATTGAATGCAGCACTATAACAGCATCATCTTTCAGGATTTGAAATAGCTCAACTGGAATTCCCTTACCTCCACTAAATTTGTTTGTAGTGATGCTTCCTAAGGCCCACTTGACTTCCCATTCCAGGATGTCTGACTCTAGGTGAGTGATCACACGATCGTGGCTATCTAGGTCATGAAGATCTTTTTTGTATAGTTATCCTGTGTATTCTTACCACCTTGTCTCAATATCTTCTGCTTCTATTAGGTCCATACCATTTCTGTCCTTTATTGTGCCTGTCTTTGCATGAAATGTTCTAATTTTCTTGAAGAGATCTCTAGTCTTTCCCATTCTATTGTTTTCCTCTATTTCTTTGCCTTGATTGCTGAGGAAGGCATTCTTATCTCTCCTCACTATTCTTCGGAATTCTGCAATTCAAATGGTTATACCTTTGCTTTTCTCTTTTGCCTTTAGCTTCTCTTCTTTTCTTAGCTATTTGTAAGGCCTCCTCAGACAACCATTTTGCCTTTTTGCATTTCTTTTTCTTGGGGATGGCCTTGATCCCTGCCTCCTGTATAATGTCACGAGCCTCCATCCATAGTTCTTCAGGCACTCTGTCTATGAGACCTAATCCCTTGAATCTATTTGTCACTTCCATTGTATAATTGTAAGGGATTGGATTTAGGTCATAGATGAATGGTCTAGTGGTTTTCCCTACTTTCTTCAATTTAAGTCTGAATTTGGCAATAAGGAGTTCATGATCTGAGCCACAGTCTGCTCCCGATCTTGTTTTTGCTGACTGTATAGAGCTTCTCCATCTTTGGCTGCCAAGAATGTAATCAATCTGATTTCAGTATTGACCATCTGGTGATGTCCATGTGTAGAGTCTTCTCTTGTGTTGTTGGAAGAGGGTGTTTGCTATGACCAGTGTGTTCTCTTGGCAAAACTGTTCGTTTTGACCTGCTTCGTTTTGTACTCTAAGGCCAGATTTGCCTGTTACTCCAGGTATCTCTCGACTTCCTACTTTTGCATTCTAGTCCCCTATAATGAAAAGGACATCTTTTTTGGGTGTTAGTTCTAGAAGGTCTTGTAGGTCTTCATAGAGCCATTCAACTTCAGCTTCTTCAGCATTACTGGTCAGGGTATAGACTTGGATTACTGTGATATTTAATGGTTTGCCTTGGAAATAAATAGAGATCATTCTGTCATTTTTGAGATTGCATCCAAGTACACATTTTAGACTCTTTTGTTGGCTATGATCTCTACTCCACTTTTTCCGAGGGATTCTTGCCCACAGCAGTAGTTATAATGGTTCCAAATTACATCCACCCATTCCAGTACACTTTAGTTTGCTCATTCCTAAAATGTCAATGTTCACTCTTTCCATCTCCTGTTTGACCACTTCCAATTTGCCTTGATTCATGGACATAACATTCCAGGTTCCTATGCAATATTGCTCTTTACAGCATTGGACTTTACTTCCATCACCAGTCACATCCATAACTCGGTGTTGTTTTTGCTTTGGCTCCATCTCTTCACTCTTTCTGGAGTTATTTCTCCACTGGTCTCCATTAGCATATTGGGCACCTACTGACCTGGAGAGTTCCTTTTTCATTGTCCTCTCTTTTTGCTTTTTCATGGTGTTCATGCATCACTTTAGAGAATAGGAATAAGTTAAGAGGTAAACACACATATGGGAGAGATTCATATCTAGTTTTTTCCCTCATGTTTGTTCCCAAGCAACAGGATCTGAAAATGTAAAATATGAGAACATTTGAATTATCTTTGTATTTTAAAAGTAAGTGTGTTTTGCATAAGTCTAGAATTTCCCAACAATTTTACATGGTTTAGATTAAATTAGGGCTTCCGTGGTCACTCAGACATTTATGAATCTGCCTGCAATGTGGGAGACCCAGGTTTGATTCTGGAGTCTATAAGATCTCCCTGGAGAAGGGAATGGCTATGTACTCCAGTATTCTTTTTTTTTTTTTTTTTTGTCACTTTATTCATTTTTTTAATAGGAGGATAATTACTTTATAGAATTTTGTGGTTTTCTGTCAAACAGCAATAAGAATCAGCCATAGGTACACCCATGTCTCCTCCCTCCTGAACCTCCCTCCCCAGCCCACCTTCTTGATTGTCACAGAGCCCCTGTTGGAGTTTCCCGAGTCATACAGCAAATTCCTGTTGGCTATTTTACGTATGGCATTGTAAGTTCCATGTTACTCTCTCCATACATCTCACCCTCTCCCTCCTCCCCTCCCCCATGTCCATAGGTTTGTTTTCTATGTCTGCTTCTCCATTGCTATTCTGAAAATAAATTCATCAGTACCATCTTTTTAGATTCCATATATATGCATCAGTATATGATAGAATCCCATGGACAGAGGAGTCTGGTGAGCTACAGTTCATGGGGTCACAAAGAGTTGGACACGATTGAGTGACTAACACTTTTAGATTAAATTTATTCATCCCTTCTTATGTTCATTTTTTTTTTTAATTTCTGGGGAATTTTGAAAACCTCCCTTTTGTGACATCAGCTAAAATACCATTTGAAAAATAATAAAAACATATTTTTGCTAATGAAATGATTATGGCTATTTTAGTAATTTTTTGAGGGACTTCATGTACTTCTAGTATAAAATAATAGCAGATACCATTTTTTGAACATCTTATAAAAGATATTTTGGTTATTGCCATATAACAAACTGTACCAAAATCTACTACTTTAAAATAACCATTTTGTTTTATTTATGGTTTTGTGGGTCAGGACTCTGGGAAAGTCTTGGCTAAGTATTTTGTCTCTGTTCCATATGGTGTTAGATGGGGCAACTGAGGCTATGGGTCCCCCTTCCAAGATGGCTTGTTCACTCACATATCTGAGACTTCAAGTGCTCCTTGAATTATCTTTCTCCATATGGCATTTCATCCTTCAGAGCCCCTCCATGTGACTTGGGCTTTCATAGCATGGTGGTTTCACAGTATTGTACTTCTTACACAGTAGCTGACTTCTACAAGGCAGAAGTGAATATTACCAGGCCACTTAAGCACTATCACGACTGGTACAGCATCATTTTTTCCATATCTTCTTGGTCAAAGCAGATCCAGGGTCTGCCCAGACTCAAGGGAGTGGAAAAACACACTCCATCTCTTAATAGAGGAGGACAAAGTCACATTGCAAAAGAGTACATGAGATGGGAGCCATCTTTGGAAAATATGATTAGCCACACTAGAATGTATTTAAAATCGTTTCCATGAATTGCATTCATTTGAGCCTTTCAATAACTCCATTATGAAGTAGTGACTATTACCACTGCCATTTTTCAGATGACCAAACTGAGTCCCATGCTGCTAAATAACCAGCCCAAACACCGCAGACCTAGTGAGTGGTATATCTTATTTAGACAATGAGGAATCTGATTTGTGGGCATATACTCTTTACCACTATGTTTTCTTGCCTACCACAGAAAAAGCATGAATATGGGCCCATACATTTAGCAGTTGCTTTAAATCCTCTTCTTTGTACATAGGACAAAAAGTGTGCACAGAGAGTACTGTAATATATATCATTGTAAATGTGTCCTTGACTCATTTTATGTACCTGAATGCAAAATGACTTGTTGGGTCAAAAGGTTAGTATGTTCATAAATTTGATAAATTCTGACAATACTATCTTGCAGACTCTGGTCAATGTATAATCCTTTATCAATGTATGAGAGGTCTGTTTTCCATCTCTTTGCCAACAATGTGATTTGAAGCTCTTTGATCTTTGCCAAATAAGCCAGTGAAATATGGTATATCACAGTAATTTAATTAACATGTCTCCTATTATGAGTGATGTTGTTCAACCATTTCTTTTTCTGTGAACCATCTCTTCATATTGTTGCCAATATTTTTTATTGGAATATATATTTATCTCACTTCCAACACACTTCATATATTAAGAAATTAGTATTTTGTCTGCAAATATTTGCTAGCTTTTGCATGTGACTTTGTTTCTGATGTTTTTGTTCAGTTCAGTTCAGTTGCTCAGTCATGTTCGACTCTTTGCAACCCCATGAATCGCAGCACACCAGGCCTCCCTGTCCATCACCAACTCCTGGAGTCCACTAAAACCCATGTCCATCAAGTCGGTGATGCCATCCAACCATCTCATCCCCTGTCATCCTCTTCTCCTCCTGCCCCCAATCTTTCCCAGCATCAGGGTCTTTTCCAATGAGTCAGCTGTTCGCATCAGGTGGCCAAAGTATTGGAGTTTCAGCTTCAACATCAGTCCCTCCAATGAACACCCAAGACTGATCTCCTTTAGGATGGACTGGTTGGATCTCCTTGCAGTCCAAGGGACTCTCAAGAGTCTTATCCAACACCACAGTTCAAAAGCATCAATTCTTCAGCGCTCAGCTTTCTTTATAGTCCAACTCTCACATCCACACATGACTACCGGAAAAACCATAGCCTTGACTAGATGGACCTTTGTTGGCAAAGTAATGTCTCTGCTTTTGAATATGCTATCTAGGTTGGTCATAACTTTCCTTCCAAGGAGTAAGCGTCTTTTAATATCATGGCTGCAATCACCATCTGCAGTATATACAGATATAACCAAGTTTTATATATATATGTATGGATGTGAGAGTTGGACTGTAAAGAAGGCTGAGCGCCAAAGAATTGATGCTTTTGAACTGTGGTGTTGGAGAAGACTCTTGAGAGTCCCTTGGACTGCAAGGAGATCCAACCAGTCCATTCTGAAGGAGATCAGCCCTGGGATTTCTTTGGAAGGAATGATGCTAAAGCTGAAACTCCAGTATTTTGGCCACCTCATGTGAAGAGTTGACTCTTTGGAAAAGACTGTGATGCTGGGAGGGATTGGGGGCAGGAGGAGAAGGGGACTACAGAGGATGAGATGGCTGGATGGCATCACTGACTCGATGGACATGAGTCTCAGTGAACTCTGGGAGTTGGTGATGGACAGGGAGGCCTGGTGTGCTGCGATTCATGGGGTCACAAAGAGTCGGACACGACTGAGCGACTGAACTGAACTGAACATACACACACACACACATTCATCTTCTGATTTTTTTGTCATAATTTAGAAGGCTTTTTCTCTACTGCAAAATTATGAAAATCATCTCTCATGTTCTATTTTAAAACTTGAGGAATCACTCAAAGCTTCCCAGTCTACCTGGTTGAGACAAACTTTTAAAATTAGGAGAAGGCACATAAGAACCTGGATTCCTGGTTTGGGAGATCTGCAGCTCTGATCTGCACTCCCACATGGAAACACTGGGCTGCAGGTGACTGGCAGCCCTACTCCTTTGGACTGGACCTGTCCTCCTGTTTTATTACAGTCCCAACCTTGCCCTTACTGCTCACTGATGTTCCAAGCAATACCTCCTAGGCGATTAAGCTCCCTGCTCTTGAATTAGAACTGTATGTGAGGTTAGAGGTAAAATGTCTGAGTAAAAAAGTTGGGCTCTTTCCAGAACGGTCTTTTGTGTGTGTGTGTGTGTGAGTTTCACATATCTCTCCATTTAAATTGTGTAATGTGGTGTTTCCAAAAGCAGAGTACACTCCCATATCCTGGAAATAGGCAAAGTTATAATGCAAATGCAGTACATCTTTTCAATGGACACCTTGGCATGAAATTGGTGGTGATGATGACAGTATATAATTTGCTCATGAATAATTTAAAATATGTTTGCTAAAAAGAGATATCAACTTATTCTGGAGTACAAATTAATATTTTAATAACTTTTTTAAGATTAAAAAAACTCTATGTCTTTGGGCCCCATTTATGTATTCACTCATCTCTGATGTAAGGGTTACTTAGGTGTAAAAGTTTGATACCATCGGATGAGGAATTCTGAATGCATGCTCGTTCACTCAGTCTTGTCTGACTCTTTGAAACCTCATCGACTGTAGCCCACCAGGCCTCTCTGTTCATGAAAATTTTCAGGCAAGAGTACTGGAATGGGTTGCCATTCCTCTTCCAGGGGATCTTCCTGATACAGGTATCGAATCCACGTCTCCTGCTTTGACAGGTGGATTCTTTACCACTGAGCTGCATGGGAAGCCCCATGACAAGCCTAATTATAGACAAATTGCATTGCCAAGTCAGGCCTTCCCACACTTTATATAATCATCTCATTTCAAATAGCTGATGTTGGGCTAGTGCCTGATAATTGAGTTTTCAGGTAAAAAATGTTGCTTGATTCAGAGGGTTATTGTGAATTAGCATGTTATTAATAAAGACTACATAAAGACTGAAAAGAAATATTATATATGTGAAAAAGAGTAAAACAGAGAACCCAAGAGAGGGAAATTATACTCTCTCTGTAAATGTTTTCAGAATTTTATTCAAATAATAGAGAACAGATTTATTTCAACCAACATTTATTAAATGCTTAGTGTGTGCCAGGATAGTGACTTCAGATGGTGACTACAGCCATGAAATTAAAAGATGCTTGCTCCTTGAAGAAAAATTATGACCAAACTAGACAGCATATTAAAAAGCAGAGATATTACTTTGCCAACAAAGGTCCATCTAGTCAAAGCTATGATTTTTCCAGTAGTCATGTATGGATGTGAGAGTTGGACTGTGAAGAAGGCTGAGCGCCGAAGAATTGATGCTTTTGAACTGTGGTGTTGGAGAAGACTCTTGAGAGTCCCTTGGACTGCAAGGAGATCCAACCAGTCCATCCTAAAGGAGATCAGTCCTGAATGTTTATTGGAAGGACTGATGTTGAAGCTGAAACTCCAATACTTTGGCCACCTGATGCGAAGAGCTGACTCATTTGAAAAGACCCTGATGCTGGGAAAGATTGAGGGCAAGAGGAGAAGGGGACGACAGAGGATGAGATGGTTGGATGGCGTCACCAACTCAATGGACATGAGTTTGAGTAAGCTCCAGGAGTTGGTGACAGACAAGGGAAGCCTGGCATGCTACAGTCCATGGGGTCACAAAGAGTTGGACACAACTGAGTGACTGAACTGAACTGAACAAACTGTGTGCCAGGAATGATTAATTAAATAGAATAGAGTAGCTTTATTTACAGTATTTACAATCTGAGGGCAGAAAGAAGGATATTAGCCCCAAACGCCACAAACCGTCTCTTTCTCTTCTCTTCCTCTGGGTGTAGAACACCTAAAATGCTGGATAAACTATATTTTAAAATAAAACATTTAAAAAGCCCAAATGAGCTGACAGTAAAGAAAAAGAAAAAAGACAAGAACTGATGAGAAAGCACCTTTCTCTCCTTGTGTGCTTCTGTCAGTGATCCTTGTGTAGAAACTTGGTTTTAACGGTATACAGCATGGACGTCAAAAGACGCAGCCTAGGGTCCAGACAGGGCAAGAAGTCTGATTGGCAAGCTCTGTTTAAAAACAGGACCCTAATGGATGACCCTCACAATGGGCAAACTAGAAAATCCATCCCCACAAAGGAGACTTGAGTATCTTGGACTTTGATTTGAATGCTATTTTGAAAAAGAAAGAAAAGAAAAATCCGAAAACACTTCATCTGAGAATTTCTAACCCATCAGTCTGAGTTCACTTTAGTTTGGAGGCCATAATTCACTGTACCTGAGTAGTCTAAAAATATTCTCAGACAAAAATTTAGTCCAAGTGGTCCTGAGCTGGTAAGTGCCTGCAAACAACTGGTAGGAACAAACAGAGCAGTTTTTTTTTTTTTTTTTTTTTGAGTAATGTACTTTAAATAGTTTCAGAGACTGTCCATAGATGAAGTCAAAGGAACATGAGTTCATCATAAAAATTTTTTAAATATATACAAGGAAATTGAATACCCTGAGAAAGTCAACAAAAAATACAAAGTAGAATCGATTTGTAAGAACTGCATAATCATCAGATATGGACTCTAAAATAATTTCATACATTAAATAAATAAATAAAGACATTGAAAAGATGGTAAAAGTATAAGAAACTGTGAATACTGTAGATTTGTATTGGAAACCACATAAAATTTCCATAAATAAACAATATAATAATTAAAATAAAAACTGAGTATGTAAATACCAAATTGAAAGCAGCTAACAAGAAAATTAATGAACTGGAAGAGATATGACTAAGTTACCCAGAAAGTAGCATACAGAAATAAAAATACAAAAAATATAAAACTTCTTACTTCAGTAAGAAGTTAGGAGACATGGTAGATAGAGTAAGAAAGTCCAAGTGTCTAACTGAAAACTCAGAAAGTTAAATGAGAAAAAACTGGGGAGAGATAACAGCCAAAGAGATAATAGCTGAGCAGTTTCCTCAGTTGATGAATAACTATAATCCTTAGGTTAAGGATGCTCAAGGAATCTCAACTGAATTAAAATGAAAACCCATCTGAAAATATCCTAGTGAAACCGCAGACCAACAAAGACAAAGTGATGATCTTGAAGCAATCAGTATAAGAAAAAGCAACTAGAGAGAAAAGAAAGATTATCTACAAAGCTGTGTTAACTAGACTGACAGCTAACTTCTCAAAAGCAGTAGTGGACCTTAAAAGAAAATATAGTAATATTCTTCAATGTATGAAAAAGAAAATAATTGTTGGTATAGATGATTAAATGTAGAATTGAATATTCAGTGAAATTATTTTTAAGATTAGGTTAAATTAAGACATTTCAGCACAAAACAAAGAAGCAAAAGAAAACCCAAACCAAAAATTGAAATCCTGAGTTTACTACCAATAATTCTTCGTTAATAAATATCTAAAGACTATATTTCAGAAAGAGGAAAATGAGCCCTGAGGAACACCTGAGACACAAGGAGGTGTGGTAAATAAATAATATGGTGTACTTCTGGGTAAATACAAACACTGACTACATAAAGCAGTTAAAAATCTAATTAATGGGCATATAAAATCAATATAGATTGAATATAAATAAAAGGCTATATATATATATTTAATATCAATAAAAGGCTATATATATATATATATATACACACACACACACATATCTGTGCTGCTGCTGCTGCTGCTGCTGCTAAGTTGCTTCAGTCGTGTCCAACTCTGTGCAAACCCACAGACAGCAGCCCACCAGGCTCCGCCATCCCTGGGATTCTCCAGGCAAGAACACTGGAGTGGGTTGCCATTTCCTTCTCCAATGCATGAAGTGAAAAGTGAAAGGGAAGTCGCTCAGTCACGTCCAA
Organism: Bubalus bubalis; assembly: GCF_019923935.1. Classification (NCBI taxonomy): domain Eukaryota; kingdom Metazoa; phylum Chordata; class Mammalia; order Artiodactyla; family Bovidae; genus Bubalus; species Bubalus bubalis. The sequence goes on from NC_059159.1 coordinate 141,507,471, forward strand.
CTCTTAGCGACCCCATGGACTGCAGCCTACCAGGCTCCTCCGTCCGTGGGATTTTCCAGGCAAGAGTACTAGAGTGGGGTGCCATTGCCTTCTCCACACATATATGTGTGTGTGTATATATATATATATATATATATAAGGTTATACACCTTCTTCAACAACACAAGAGAAGACTCTACACATAGACATCACCAGATGGTCAATACTGAAATCAGAGTGATTATATTCTTTGCAGCCAAAGATGGAGAAGCTCTATACAGTCAGCAAGAAACAAGACCGGGAGCGGACTGTAGCTCAGATCATGAACTCCTTGTTGCAAAGTTCAGACTTAAATTGAAGAAACGAGGGAAAACCACTAGACCATTTAGGTATGACCTAAATCAAATCCCTTACAATTTTACAGTGGAACTGAGAAATAGATGTAAGGGACTAGATCTGATAGAGTTCCTGATGAACTATGACGGAGGTTCATGACACTGTACAGGAGACAGGGATCAAGACCATCCCCAAGAAAAAGAAATGCAAAAAAGCAAAATGGTTATCTGAGGAGGCCTTACAAATAGCTGTGAAAAGAAGAGAAGTGAAAAGCAAAGGAGAAAAGGAAGGATCTACCCATTTGAATGCAGAGTTCCAAAGAATAGCAAGGAGAGATAAGAAAGCCTTCCTCAGCAATCAGTGCAAAGAAATAGAGGAAAGCAATAGAATAGGAAAGACTAGAGATCTCTTTAAGAAAATTAGAGATATCAAGGGAATATTTCATGCAAAGATGGGCTCGATAAAGGACAGAAATGGTATGGACCTAACAGAAGCAGAAGATATTAAGAAGAGGTAGCAAGAATACACAGAAGAACTGTACAAAATAGATCTTCATGACCCAGGTAATCACGATTGTATGATCACTCACCTAGAGCCAGACATCCTGGAATGGGAAGTCAAGTGGGCCTTAGAAAGCATCACTACGAACAAAGCTAGTGGAGGTGATGGAATTCCAGTGGAGCTATTCCAAAATCTGAAAGATGATGCTGTCAAAGTGCTGCACTCAATATGCCAGGAAATTTGGAAAACTCAGCAGTGGCCACAGGACTGGAAAAGGTCAGTTTTCATTCCAATCCCAAAGAAAGACAATGCCAAAGAATGCTCAAACTACCACACAATTGCACTCATCTCACATGCTAGTAAAGTAATGCGCAAAATTCTCCAAGCCGGGCTTCAGCAATATGTGAACCGTGAACTTCCAGATGTTCAAGCTGGTTTTAGAAAAGGCAGAGGAACCAGAGATCAAATTGCCAACATCTGCTGGATCATCAAAAAATCAAGAGAGTTCCAGAAAAACATCTATTTCTGCTTTATTGACTATGCCAAGCCTTTGACTGTGTGGATCACAATAAACTGTTGAAAATTCTGAAAGAGATGGGAATACTAGACCACCTGACCTGACTCTTGAGAAATCTGTATGCAGGTCAGAAAGCAACAGTTAGAATCGGACATGGAACAACAGACTGGTTCCAAATAGAAAAAGGAGTATCTCAAGGCCTTATATTGTCACCCTGCTTATTTAACTTATATGCAGAGTACATCATGAGAAACACTGGGCTGGATGAAGAACAAGCTGGAATCAAGATTGCCCAGAGAAATCTCAATAACCTCAGATATGCAGATGACACCACCCTTATGACAGAAAGTGAAGATGAATTAAAGAGCCTCTTGAGGAAAGTGAAAGAGGAGAGTGGAAAAGTTGGCTTAAAGCTCAACATTCAGAAAACAAAGATCATGGCATCCGATCCCATCACTTCATGGGAAATAGATGGGGAAACAGTGGAAACAGTGGCTGACTTTATTTTTTGGGGCTCCAAAGTCACTGCAGATGGTGACTGTAGCCATGAAAATTAAAGACTCTTTCCACTAGAAGGAAAGTTATGACCGACCTAGACAGCATATTAAAAAAGAGAGACATTACTTTGTCAACTAATGTCCACCTAGTCAAGGCCATGGTTTTTCCAGTAGTCTTGTATGGATGTGAGAGTTGGACTATAAAGAAAGCTGAGTGCTAAAGAACTGATGCCTTTAAACTGTGGTGTTGGAGAAGACTCTTGAGAGTCCCTTGGACTGCAAGGAGATCCAACCAGTCCATCCTAAAGGAAATCAGTCCTGAGTGTTCATTGGAAGGAATGATGCTGAAGCTGAAGCTCCAATACTTTGGCCACATGATTCGAAGAGCTGACTCATTTGAAAAGACCCTAATGCTGGGAAAGATTGAGGGCAGGAGGAGAAGGGGAAGACAGAGGATGAGATGGTTGGGTGGCATCACCGACTCAATGGACATGAGTTTGGGTAAACTCTGGGAGTTGGTGATGGACAAGGGAAGCCTGGTGTGCTGCAGTCCATGGGGTCTCAAAGAGTCGGACACTACTGAGCGACTGAACTGAGCTGAAAATCAGTATAGGAATAAAATCCTCAAATGCATAGCATGCAAGTTACAAGGCATGATCAATATTTTAGGGCTGTAAGATTTGTGTTTTTCAAAATGAATATAAAAATATTGATTAACCTTTCTTTTTTAAAGTTAAGTATGTTAACTATGCATGTTGATCATTTCTAGGATACAAATAGCAAAATAAGTGAACAAAGACTTTTTAAATCAGAAGAGGTAAAAAGTGAAATGAAGGGAGAAAAAACAACACTGTCGAGTGAAAAGGGGGCAAGATAAGGTGCAAAAATTCCAAAGTTGGACAAGGAGAAAATACAAAACAAAGTGATAAAAATTAATCCAGATATACCATTAATCAAAACAAATATTGGCAAAATAAAATTCATAATTAAAAGAGAAATAGTGTCTGACTGGATGAACAAAGCAACAAATAAACATCGGTGCAGAAAACTAAGATATACATAGCCCACATAAAAAGATACAGCAAATTAAAAGTAAGTAAGTGGAAAAAATTATACCAGACAAATAAGGACTTAAGTAGAATAGCCAGATTAATACTAGACAAAATCTATTGTAAGTAAGGCAAAAGACATTCTAGAAAATATCTGGAGAACATCACATTGAAAGAGCTTCAAAATTTGACAAAATTATAGTAATAGACAAACCAACCATCATAGCGAGAGGTTTCCAGACTACACCCTCAGATGTTTATAGACAAGGCAGATAAGCACTCAGTAAGTGTGTAGATTAACCAGATCTAATGAACATATATGGAACTCCTCCCCCAACCCATAGAGAACATACAGAAGATTTATGAGAACTAACCTTGTTCTTAGATATCAGGCAATTCTCAACAAAAAGTGAGAGTGAATGTCATTTACAGCCCAATATGTAAAGAATACAATTGTTAGAAATTTATAACAAAAGTATAATTTTGAGAAACAGTATTGATTAAGAATTTAGAAATACACTCCTACATCTCCCAGGAATCCAATAAGAAACCAAAATAGAAGTTAGAAAATATGTAAAATGACATTTAATGACATTGCTTTTTATGAAAATTTGTAGACAGTTGATGTTCAACTCCAGTTGATGATGCCATATGGAAAAGGGGATGTCAGAACTTCTGTATTTTCAAAAGATTTGGGGAACTGGGGAGTTTTAATGGGAAATTTTCTGATCTTTACAATATTGTGTATGCTTTTTTGAACAACCCACTAAGAGATTAGCAGGTCTGCAGGTCACCTGTAGGTCACTTGTTTGCAGGTTCCAATGTGGGAAGTGGGAAATCATTGAAAGTTTATTGAACTGGAGAATGGTATGATCACACTGATCTGACTCAAACCTCTCAGGGGCTAGTGAGATTGCATATATATTTATAAATATATAGTTATTTAATCTAAACTGTATATACATTAATCATTATATAAATATCAATATTAAACAGTACAGTAAATATTATATAAAATATATTTAAAATATATATTTGTGTGCTGTGCTTAGTTACTCAGTTCTGTCTGATTCTTTGTGACTCCATAGATTGTAGCTTACCGGGCTCTTCTCTCCATGGGGATTCTCCAGGTAAGAATACTGGATTGGATTGCCATGCCTCCTCCAAGGGATCTTCCCAACCCAGGGATCGAACCCAGGTCTCCTGCTTTGCAGGCGGATTCTTTATCAGCTGAACTACCAGGGAAGCCCATATAATTTTGGCTCAATTCTTCACTGCTACAGTTGAGGTACGGAATTTATTAGTTGATTTTGGTACTTAATCACTTTCTTTTGGATGCACAGATTGCTTGCAAGTTTTTGAGGCCCAGGAAAAGGAAGAAAGCCCTTCGTCCTAAGTCTCCAGGGATTGCTGTGGCCATTGATCTTTTGCTTTGATTTATCATATTTTGACACATGATAAGTACCTAATAAATATTGCTTGCTGTGGTGGTTGTTATTTCTGAGCCCCAGTAGTAATAAGATTTAATAATACCAACATTGCAGGGATGGTTTGAGGAAGGCTAGAATCCTTTTTGAATCTTGAATGAAATGAATCTAAAAAGATGGCCGAGGGACTGGGAAGGCTGCTTCAGTGTAGGAGCCCTAGATAAATAGTAGGGGAAGCAAATAAGGGAAAAGGAGCAGAGTATGGGGAAGGCACACTAAAACGGGGTGTTAGTCTTCCCAAGCCTTCCTGTCTTTGAGATTTCAGTTTATAATGCCATCTCAGAAAGGACTTTCTGATCACCCAGTTATTTCTATCATGTAGCCTTATTCTAATGATTTAGAAAGACTTTGTAATAACTGGCATTTTCTTGTTTATTGATTTCTTTCCTATTGTTCTCTTTGCTTTTATTATGTCCGTTAGGAAAAGGAGAGCCCATTAATGCCTATGTTCTGGCAAGATAGGAAATGCTGTGCTATACTGTGCTTAGTAATGTCCGAGTCTTTGTGACCCCATGGACTGTAGCCTGCCAGGCTCCTCTGTCCATGGGGACTTTCCGGGCAAGAATACTGGAGTGGGTTGCCATTTCCTTCTCCAGGGGATCTTCCTGACCCAAGGATGGAATCCAGGTCTCTTGCATTGCAGATGGATTCCTTACCATCTGAGCCACCAGGGAAGCCCAGGAAGTGCTGGTAGGGGTGGGTTAGCAATTGCATTTACAATCCTCATCTCTTCTCTAAAATCATCTAAGCCTTGAAGCCCTGGCCCATAGTCCAAAATTCCTTTTGAAAAAGATTAAGATAGAGGGATTTTTCTAAAGTTCCCTATTTGGCTGAGGTCATTGTTTCCCTGGAGAACAGTGCTCATTTGAGAATGCAGAGTGACTTTTAGATAAAGTGAGGCAGTGCCAGGTGCAAACCAAACTCAATATAACTGGGACATGCGAAAATCCCTAAACCCTCTTTCCTTGGGACTCAAACCAGAGAAGAATTGGTAACAGCCTCCTATCTCCCATTTTTTTTTAAATTTTATTTTATTTTTAAACTTTACATAACTGTATTAGTTTTGCCAAATATCAAAATGAATCCGCCACAGGTATACATGTGTTCCCCATCCTGAACCCTCCTCCCTCCTCCCTCCCCATTCCATCCCTCTGGGTCGTCCCAGTGCACCAGCCCCAAGCATCCAGTATCGTGCATCAAACCTGGACTGGCAACTCATTTCATACATGATATTTTACATGTTTCAATGCCATTCTCCCAAATCTTCCCACCCTCTCCCTCTCCCACAGAGTCCATAAGACTGTTCTATACATCAGTGTCTCTTTTGCTGTCTCGTACACAGGGTTATTGTTACCATCTTTCTAAATTCCATATATATGCATTAGTATACTGTATTGGTGTTTTTCTTTCTGGCTTACTTCACTCTGTATAATAGGCCCCAGTTTCATCCACCTCATTAGAACATTTGGTTTTATAGCTCAAACAAAGCTTTAACCCTTGTCAAAAAGCTTAAACTCAGAAACTTGGTGTTAAAATAGTTTGAATGGGAAAATAAGTTAAATGTTTTCATTTCACAATGGAACTATAAATGTTATGAATAGTGCAGACTACTGTTCATATAAACTTTGATTTCATGTACCTTTAACATTCTGAAGCACTTTTTCCTTTTTGTTTCATTTTATCTTTGCAATATTCTTATATGTAACTTACCTGCTCCATTTTAGAGGGTATGAAAGCTATGACCCAAATGTTTACATACTTAGTCCAGTATGTAACATTTAGCTACTCATCAGAAGACCTGAATTTTAGTCTTGGCTTGGCTGCTATGTAATGTGCTATGCTCCTATATCCATCTGTGCTATTGGTCTCCAATTTCTGAGGAAAAGTCCCTAAATCAGAGCAATTCAAATATGCATCCAGGGAAAGAGAGAAAATACTCTTGGATTATTCCAAAAAGGCTACATGTTATAATTATCCATGTGTGCATTGATTATCACTGACACCACATGTAGTAATTAACAAATTATATTTTAAAGATGGCATTATAAATCATAGTTATAAGGAAGTAATAATGATAACTTTTAATTGTATAGTACTTTCATCTTTGCAAAAAGCTTTAAAATCTATTGTTTCATTTTTATCCTTACAAGTGATGTCTTAAATTCTGATAATATTTTTAACAGGTTCTAGAGTCAGGTGATTCTTAATAGTTCAGTTCAGTTCACTTCAGTCGCTCAGTCATGTCCGACTCTTTGCGACCCCATGAACCACAGCACGCCAGGCCTCCCTGTCCATCACCAACTTCCGGAGTTTATTGCAAATTATAATAGAAAGCTCATGCTGTTTCCTAGGGTAAAAAGGAAGTCGAATTGCCCTAAAAAATACCTTGCAGCAAATTAAAAGTAGAGAAAGAAAAAAACCTACATGTTTAAACACTCAACTATCTAATTCCCTTGGGATTTCAGATTCTGTTCATAATAGTGAATGTTTTGGCATCAGCTAAAACTGCAAGTTGTATTCATTATAGTATAGAGTGAAATGTCAGTGAGCGTTCTTGCTTTCACTTGTTGCTGGGATTAAGACCACACTAGTAATTAGCTAGAACTCATTTGCTTCAGCAATTACCACAATTATTCATAATCTCATGGGTAATGAAGCACACAGCACAGTCAGACATGCTGACTTTTGGGTACTGACCCCTTGGGTGAGAGGTCATCCCAGCCATGAGAGCAAGGGCTTTCAGCAAAGTCAGTGGGTCTGGTGGACAACATGTGAAAATAATTTACCAGAGACACTGTAAAGACATTGCACATGTAGGGAAAGCTTCATGATTCCTTTTTTTTTTTTTTAATTTATTTTTAATCGAAGGATAATTGCCTTACAGAATATTACTCTTTTCTGTCAAACTTCAACATGAATCAGCCATAGATATACATATATCCCCTTCCTTTTGAAACTCCCTCCTGTCTCCCTCCTGATCTCACCCCTCTAGGTTGATACAGAGGCCCTGTTTGAGTTTCCTGAGCCATACAGCAAATTCCTGTTGGCTATCTATTTTACATATGGTAATGTAAATTTCCATGTTACTCTTCCCATACACCTCACCCTCCTCATCCCTCTCCCCATGTCCATAAGTCTATTCTCTAGTCTGTTTCTCCGCTGGTGCCCTGTAAGTAAGTTCTTCAGTACCATTTTTCTAGATTCTGTATATATGTGTTAGAATACAGTATTTATCTTTCTCTTTCTGACTCACGTCACTCTATATAATAGGTTCTAGGTTCATTCACCTCGTTAGAACTGACTCAAATGTGTTCCTTTTTATGGCTGAGTAATATTCCACTATGTATATATACCACAAATTCTTTATCCATTCATCTGCCGGGCCTCTCTGTCCATGGAATTTTCTAGGCAAGAAGAGTAGAGTGAGTTGCCACTTCCTCACTAGATGTGAGGAACATCTAGATGTCATGGACATCTAGGTTGCCTCCATGTTCTAGCTGTTTTAAATAGTCCTGCAATGAACAATGGGATACATGTGTCTCTTTCAATTTTGGTTTCCTCAGGGTATATGCCTAGGAGTGGGATTGCTGGGTCATATGGTGGTTTTATTCCTAGTTTTTTAAGGAATCTCCATATCATCTTCCATAGTGGCTGTATCAATTTACATTCCCACCAACAGTGCAAGAGCATTCCCTTTTCTCCACAGCCTCTCCAGCATTTATTGTTTGTAGACTTTTGATGAGGGCCATTCTGACTGGTATGAGGTGATATCTCATTGTAGTTTTGATTTGCATTTCTCTCATAATGAGCGATGTTGAGCATCTTTTCATGTGTTCGCTAGCCGTCTATATGTCTTCTTTGGAGAAATGTCTGTTTAGGTCTTTTCCCCACTTTTTGATTGGGTTGTATGTTTTTCTGGCATTGAGTTGTATGAGCTGCTTGTATATTTTGGAAATTAATCCTCTGTCAGTTGTTTCATTTGCTATTATTTTTTCCCATTCTGAGGGTTGTCTTTTCACCTTGCTTATAGTTTTGTTTTGTTTTTTTTTTTTCTGTGCAAAAGCTTTTAAGTTTAATCAGGTCCCACTTGTTTACTTTTGCTTTTATTTCTGTTACTCTAGGAGATGGATCACAGAGGATCTTGCTTTGATTTATGTCGTCGAGTGTTCTGCCTATGTTTTACTCTAAGAGTTTTATAGTTTCTGATCTTACATTTAAGTCTTTAATCCATTTTGAGTTTATCTTTGTGTGTGGTGTTAGGAGGTGTTCTGATTTCATTCGTTTACATGTAGCTGTCCAGTTTTCCCAGCACCACTGCTTTCTTATTAAGTGAAAGAGCAGAAATAATTTTTGGCTTGTTATCTGAAAAGAATGTGCTGGAAAACAAAATGGCAGGATTTCCTGGGAGTGTTCAGTGCAGAATCAGTCTAGAACAGAAAACAAGTGTCTGTTTTGGGTGAAAACTTCAAGGGAGAGGGGAATATGATTGAGTCAGGAAACCCTTGGGATGAAATCTTGTGGAGTCTCAGCCTACAGCCCTTTCAGAAACACACATACATTCAAGCATCACATCACCTTATTCTGTGCAGAGCCCTAAAAGTGGCTTCCAAGCAAAGCTCTCCGTTGCAGGTGGTGGGTGGGAACAGTGGGTTGCCTTAGTTGTGTCACATGAGAACTTGTTCATTTCAAGGTGTTAGTCTTTTTTCTTTCTTTCTATTTTTTAAAATTAAAGAATAAATTACTCCTGAACTGGTTTTCATACCTTAGATTTGTATTCTGTCATAGTGGTTCAGAGCAGAGGTTTTTGGAGCAGCGTAAAACTGTATTCCTGGCTTGACTATATACGAGCTGGGCAGATTACTTAGTGTTTCTGAGTCCTGGTTTTCTGCTCTGTAAATGGGTAAAATAAAAAGTACCACTTTATTGGGTGGTTGTGAGGATTAAAGAGATAATATTAAAGCTCTTACCATAGCACTTGGTATTAAGTCTACCACACGTCCTTGTTGCTGCTGCTGCTGCTGCTGCTGCTAAGTCGCTTCAGTTGTGTCCGACTCTGTGCGACCCCATAGACGGCAGCCCACCAGGCCCTGCCGCCCCTGGGATTCTCCAGGCAAGAACACTGGAGTGGGTTGCCATTTCCTCTTCCAATGCATGAAAGTGAAAAGTGAAAGTGAAAAGTGAAAGTGAAGTCGCTCAGTCGTTTCGGACTCTTAGCGACCCCATGGACTGCAGCCTACCAGGCTCCTCCGTCCATGGGATTTTCCAGGCAAGAGTACTGGAGTGGGGTGCCATTATTATTAAAGCTATTGTATTATAAAATGAACAATAAATGCTAGAGAGAGTATCGAGAAAAGAAAACATTTTTATACTGCTGATGGGTATGTAAATTGATGGAGAACAGTATGAAAGTTCCTTAAAAAACTAAAAATAGAACTACAATATGACCCAGCAATTCTACTCCTTGGCATATACCCAGAGAAAACCATACTTCAAAAAGATACATTCAGCACTATTTACAATAGTCAGGACATGGAAGCAACCTAAATATCCATCAACAGAAGAACAGATAAAGAAAATGTGGTACATATATATAATGGAATATTATTCAACCATAAAAAGGAACAACTGTGCATTTGCAGAAATGTAGATGGACCTAGAGACTGTCATATAGTGTGAAGTAAGTCAGAAAAACAAATATCATATAATATCACTTATATGTGGAATCTAGAAAAATTATACAGATGAGCTTATTTGCAAAGCTCAAATAGAGACATAGACTCAGAGAACAGACGTACGGGTACCAGGGGTGAAAGGGGGTAGGATGAGATAGGAGATTGGCATGAACATATATACCCTATTATGTATAAAATAGATAACTAATCAGAACGTACTGTGTAGCACAGGGAACTGCACTCCAACAAAAATTAATTTAAAAAAGAAAAAATGATACTTACTGTCCTATTTATTTCACACAATCACTCTGAGATTGTATCATCTCCATCTGACAGGTGAGGAAACTGAACCCCAGAAATGTTATATGCTACGATGAAGTTAACACAAGTAGTGGGTTGAGCCAAAACTCAGAGCTCTGTTTGATCCAGTCTTCCACTCAAAAGGCTCATTGATTTAAGATAATGGCCTTAAATATGTGTTATTTTAACCAGAGCTCTATGCTTTCTCCATACGTAACTGTCAAGGATGTAGTTTTCTACCTTTTGGCTCCTTTGGTTCTGCCTGCAACTCCTTATTAGCTAATCCTCTTTTTAATTAGTGAAGTGGCCTGGTAGGCAGAATAAAGGCCCCACAAAGATAACCATGCCCTAATCCCTGGAACCTGTGACTATTTCAGATAACACAGCAAAAGGGAAATAAAGTTGCAGGTAGAATTAAAGTTGATATTCAGCTGACCTTAAAATAGGGAGATAATTCTGGATTATTTGGGAACCATGATGTAATATCAAGGATCCTCAAATGTGAAAGAGGAAAGCAAGAGAAGAGTCAGAAATGAAGAGGTAACAATGGAGAGGTCAGAGTGATGTGATGTGAGAACAAGTCGCACTTTTGCTGACTTTTAAGGATGAGGAAGTGTCCATGAGCCAAGGAATACGGGCAGTCTCTAGAAACTAGAAAAGTAAGGAAATTGATTCTTAGCGTTTCCAGAAGTGAAGACAACTCTGAGTTTTTCCCAGTGACATCATGTTGGATTTCTAACCCGTGAAACTGTAAGATAAACAAATTTTTGTTGTTTTAACCCAAATCTCTATGGTTATTTGTTATAGCAGCAATAGAAAACTAATAATAAGCAATGTCAAGTTTTCCTTGCATGTATCAGAATTTAAGATAAAATGGTAGTTAGAATACATAGTAAGGGGCTTCCCAGGTAGTGAGGTGGTAAAGAATCTGCCTGCCAATGCAGGAGATGCAAGAGACTCGGGTTCAATCCCTGGGTTGGGAAGATTCCCTTGGAGTAGGAAATGGCAACTCTCTCTACTTTTCTTGCCTAGAAAATTCCATGGACAGAGAGGCCTGGCAGGCTACAGTCCATGGGGTCTCAAAGAGTTGGACATGACTGAGCATGCTGCACACACACATTCATAGCAAGGGAAGATGGTGAAAAAATACTATAAGCTGTGTTTTAAGTTATGTTGAATTCCAAGTATAACTTGCCCACTCCCAACCTTTGATAAAATTTCTTATGAACAATAAAATGTTTACTGAACATTTTATTAAGAGCACTTAGATACTAGAGTTTCAGTAATATTAAATGTGTCTCCTGCATTCCCTGCATTGCAGGCAGATTCTTTACTGCCGAACCATCAAGGAAGTGATATTTAAAAAGGTTCTTTTATTCATATATTTTTAGGGGGGTAAATTGATTATACAAAGTTATCATTTCTTGAGAGCTTTCTAGGTGCTGGGAACTAAGCTGAATATTAAAATCTTATAAATTCTTATAATGAACATGTGAGGTAGCCACCATTATCCCTATTTAGTGGATGAGAAAAATAAGGTTCAGCATTCAAAGTTCCATAGCTAAGGTATGGCAGAGCTGGGAACTGGATTGTTTGATTCCAAAGCCTGATCTATAAGGCTCTAAATTATACTGACATCCACAAAAGATGATCTGCTCCATGCAGAACTGGTTTCTCTACAGTGGAGTTAGAGCACAGAAGGAAGAACTTCGGGTTTAGAGTCAGTCACACTCAGTTTTAGATTCTATCTTTCATTAGCTTGACATGGAACTTTACATGCCTGAGCTAGGGTTTCTTCATCTTTAAAGTTCAAATGACACCTCCCTCCTACCCTACCCCTGGCTCCGATAATTGTGTTACTTGAAGATGGTCTGTAAAGTGCCAACTTGGTTGAAAGTGACAGTTCTTTTTTTTTTTTTTTTAATTTTATTTTATTTTTAGACTTTACATAACTGTATTAGTTTTGCCAAATATCAAAATGAATCCGCCACAGGTATACATGTGTTCCCCATCCCGAACCCCCCTCCCTCCTCCCTCCCCATTCCATCCCTCTGGGTCGTCCCAGTGCACCAGCCCCAAGCATCCAGTATCGTGCATAGAACCTGGACTGGCAACTCGTTTCATACATGATATTTTACATGTTTCAATGCCATTCTCCCAAATCTTCCCACCCTCTCCCTCTCTCACAGAGTCCATAAGACTGTTCTATACATCAGTGTCTCTTTTGCTGTCTCGTACACAGGGTTTAAAAAAAAAAAAAAAAAAAAAAAGTGACAGTTCTTAATATTGCCTTGAGCTCAAGTGATTATTAAATCTGTATGATTACTTAACAATCTATATAATTATAACAATCTACCAACATCTCTGATGAATATAGGTGGAAAAATTCTCACCAAAATACTAGCAAACTGAATTCAATAATCCAGTTTGGCCAACTGATGTAAAGAACTGACTCATTTGAAAAGACCCTGATGCTGGGAAAGATTGGAGGCAGGAGAAGAAGGGGATGACAGAGGATGAGATGGTTGGATGGTATCACTGACTTGATGGACATGAGTTTGTGTAAGTGCCAGGAGTTGGTGATGGACAAGGAAGCCTGGCATGCTGCTGACTTAACTGAACTGATTCCAGGGATATAAGAATGGTTCAGTATCTGAAAATTAATCAATGCTATACACCACATTAGCAAAAGGAAGAATAAACATCACAGAATAATCTAAATAAAGAAAACTACTTGATCAAATTGAATGTCAATTCATGACAAAATTGGTATAGAGGGAACTGCTGTTGCTGCTGCTAAGTCGCTTCAGTCGTGTCCGACTCTGTGCAACCCCATAGGCGGCAGCCCATCAGGCTCCACCGTCCCTGGGATTCTCCAGGCAAGAACACTGAAGTGGGTTGCCATTTCCTTCTCCAATGCATGAAAGTGAAAAGTGAAAGTGAAGTCACTCAGTCGTGTCCGATTCTCAGTGATCCCATGGACTGCAGCCTACCATGCTCCTCCATCCATGGAATTTTCCAGGCAAGAGTACTGGAGTGGGATGCCATTGCCTTCTCCGTTAGAGGGAACATATCTCAACAAAACAAAGTTCATTGATAACAAATTCACAGCAAACATCAAATTCAATGGTGAAAAACTTTCCCTCTAAAATCAGAAATGAGACAACGGTGCCTATTTTCACCACTTCTATTAACATAGTACTGAAAGTACCAGCCATAGCATTCAGACAAGAAAAATAAAGAGAATAACTGTCATTCTTTGCAGATGATATGATGCTATATATCAGTTCAGTTCAGTTCAGTTCATTTCAGTTGCTCAGTCATGTCTGACTCTTTACTACCCATGGACTGCAGCACATCAGGCATCCTGGTCCATCACCAACTCCCAGAGTTTACCCAAACTCACATCCATTGAGTCGGTGATGCCACCCAACCATCTCATCCTCTGTCTTCCCCTTCTCCTCCTTCCCTCAATCTTTCCCAGCCTTGGGGTCTTTTCAAAAGAGTCAGCTTGTCGCATCAGGTGGCCAAAGTATTGGAGTTTCAGCTTCAACATCAGCCCTTCCAATGAACACCCAGGACTGATCTCCTTTAGGATGGACTGGTTGGATCTCCTTGCAGTCCAAGGGACTCTCAAGAGTCTTCTCCAACACCACAGTTCAAAAGCATCAATTCTTCCGCGCTCAGCTTTCTTTATAGTCCAACTCTCACATCCGTACATGACCACTGGAAAAACAATAGCCTTGACTAGATGGACCTTTGCTTGACAAAGTAATGTCTCTGCTTTCTAATATGCTGTCTAGGTTGGTCATAACTTTCCTTCCAAGGAGTAAGTGTCTTTTAATTTCATGGCTGCAGTCACCATCTGCAGTGATTTGGGAGCCCCCAAAATAAAGTCTCTCACTGTTTCCCCATCTGTTTCCCATGAAGTGATGGGATCAGATGCCATGATCTTAGTTTTCTGAATGTTGAGCTTTAAGCCAACTTTTTAACTCTCCTCTTTCACTTTCTTCAAGAGGCTCTTTAGTTTGTCTTCACTTTCTGCCATAAGGGTGGTGTCATCTGCATATCTGAGCTTATTGATATTTCTCCGGGCAACCTTGATTCCAGCTTGTTCTTCATCCAGCCCAGTGTTTCTCATGATGTACTCTGCATATATGGAGAAGGCAATGGCACCCCACTCCAGTACTCTTGCCTGGAAAATCCCATGGATGGAGGAGCCTCTGCATATAAGTTAAATAAGCAGGGTGACAATATAAGGCCTTGACATACTCCTTTTCCTGTTTGGAACCAGTCTGTTGTTCCATGTCCAATTCTAACTGCTGTTTTCTGACCTGCATACAGATTTCTCAAGAGGCAGGTCAGGTGGTCTGGTGTTCCCATCTCTTTCAGAATTTTCAACAGTTTATTGTGATCCACACAGTCAAAGGCTTGGCATAGTCAATAAAGCAGAAATAGATGTTTTTCTGGAACTCTCTTGCTTTTTCAATGATCCAGCAGATGTTGGCAATTTGATCTCTGGTTCCTCTGCCTTTTCTAAAACCAACTTGAACATCTGGTAGTTCACGGTTCATGTATTGCTGAAGCCTGGCTTGGAGAATTTTGAGCATTACTTTACTAGCATGTGAGATGAGTGCAATTGTGTGGTAGTTTGAGCATTCTCTGGCATCTCCTTTCTTTGGGATTGGAATAAAAACTGGCCTTTTCCAGTCCTTTGGCCACTGCTGAGTTTTCCAAATTTGCTGACATATTGAGTGCAGCACTTTCACAGCATCATCTTTTAGGATTTGATGCTATATGTAGAAAATACTAAAGTCTTCATCAAAAGACTATTAAAACTAATGAATTCAGTGAGGTTGCAGGACACAGGATTAATAAATCTGTTGCTTCTAAACACTACTAAAAAAACTATCAAAAAAAGAAAGCAATAAGGTGATCCCATTTAAAAGCACACCAAAGTGAATAAAATACCTGAAAATAAACTAAACCAAGGAAGGGAAAGAAAACTGTTAAACAATGATGAAACAAACTGAAGATGATACAGTGAAATGGAAAGATACCTTGTGTTCATGGATAGCAAGAATTAATATCATTAAAATGACTATACACCCAAAGGAATTTCTAGATTTAATGCAATTCCTATGAAAATATCCATGGCTTTTTTTTTTTCATGAACCTAGAACAAATTATCCTAAAATTCATATGGAATCACAAAAGATGCCAATTTGCCAAAGCAATCTTGAAGGGAAAAAAGCTGGAAATATCATCCTCTCTGAACTTAAGCTATACCACAAAGCTATAGTAATCAAAACAGCATGGTACTGGCCCCAAAACACAGACAAATCAGTGGAACAGAATGGATAGCTCAGAAATAAACCCATGCACATATGATCAATTAATCTATTCAGTCATAAAAAAGAATGAAATTCTGCCACTTGCAGCAAGATGGACCTAGAGGGCATTTTACCTAGTGACATAAGTCACACAGAGAAAGACAAATACTGTCTTTATATGTGGAATCTAAAAAATTAAATGGATGAATATAACACAAGACAAATAAACTCACAGATATAGAAAGCAAACTAGTGATTCCCAGTGGGGAGAGGGAAAAGAAGAGGAGCAAGAAAGGTGTAGGAGATTGATATACAAATTAGTATGTATAAAATAAATGAACAACAAGGATATATTGTACATCAGAGAGAAATATATCCATTATTTTGTGATAACTTTCTATGGAGTATGATCTATAAAAATATTGAATCACTATGCTGTACACCTAAAACAAATAGAATGTCATAAATCAACTATGCTTCAATAAAACAAATAGATAATCAAAAACCCAACAAAATACTTTTCTCCTCTATAGGATATTTTTGGTAAATCTTTTATGTTAGAACACTCCTGGACTTATAGAAAAGTTGAAAATATTGTTCAGAGGGTTCACACATAAACTTTATTTGGTTTCCTTTAATTTAACAGCTTTTATAACCAGAGTACTCTTATCAAAATAGGAGATGAGCATTTGTACAATATTACTAAGTAAACTACAGACTTTATTCAAATTTAAGCAAATTTTCTTCTCTGCTTCTTTCCTATCCCTGGACCCAGTGCCATCGCATTCAGTTCTTGTGTCACCTTAGTCTCCCCCAGTCATGACTGCTCTGCATTCTTTCCTTGTCTTTAATGACCTTCACACTTTGTGGAATACTAGTCACTTTTTCTGGAGAAGGCAGTGGCAACCCACTCCGGTACTCTTGCCTGGAAAATCCCATGGATGGAGGAGCCTGGTAGGCTGCAGTCCATGGGGTTGCGAAGAGTCGGACACGACTGAGCGACTTCACTTTCACTTTTCACTTTCCTGCATTGGAGAAGGAAATGGCAACCCACTCCAGTGTTCTTGCCTGGAGAATCCCAGGGACGGGGAAGCCTGGTGGGCTTCCGTCTATGGGGTCGCACAGAGTCGGACGCGACTGAAGTGACGCAGCAGCAGCAGCAGCAGTCGCTTTTTCTGTAAAATATCTCTCAATGCATGTTTACTTGAGGCTTTCTTGTGATTATATTGAGATAGTGCATTTTGGGCAAGAATACCACAGAAGTGATATTGTGTGCTCCTTAGTGCATCATATCAGAGTATTTATGATATTAAATGTTTTATTGACTATGGTATCAGTTTCAATCACTTGATTAAAGTGTCTGTTGGTTTTCTTTTCTTTTTTTTTTTGGTTGTAATGTTACTATTTTTCCCTATGTAATCAATAAATATCTTTTTAGGGGAGATACTTTGTGACTATGCTGATACCTTGTTTTTCTTCAAGTTTTGTCCAGTGGTTTTTGCATCCTTTGGTACAGCTTTTCTGCAACAATTATTACTGTGGTATTGGTTAATGGTGATTTTTAAAATTTCCCTCATTTCTTCTACATTAATTAATTGAAATTCTTCTGTAAAGAAGTGCAATCTTCCCGTTATTTAATTATCCATTTATTCACTTTTACCATTATGAATTCATTGATAACTGTATTATTCTGTGGATTATAATCAAGTACTGTAATTGATTTTTGATTAAATTATTGCAGCTTTGACAATGGGGAGCCCCTCTAGGTTGGGTTTTTGTTCTTTGGCATACCTCTATTTTTTCTCAAATGCTTCCTTATTTTTTGGCATCACAAGATCTTCCAGGCTCATCTTGTATTTTTCCTGGCCCAAGCCTGGAATCAATATCTTTCCCAAGGAGTCGTGAATCTTTTAGTTGGAAATTGGTATATGAAATCAAGATCTGGGTTCTAAGTCTTCTCAAATGCTATAAGGTTGTCATTGCTCCTAGTTTCCCTCAGCAAACACAAGTAGGAAACATGTACACACAAATATATTTATATTTCTATATTTATCTATCTGCATATATATGGAGTTCATTCTTAACTCATGAGTTCATATCTCTTGTTCCAATCCAACACATAAGTTCATTCTAGTCTCAAAAATCTACTCCTGTTATCTACAATATATTTATTTTATCAAAGAATAAAATAGTTGCTGCTGCTGCTGCTGCTACTGCTAAGTCGTTTCAGTCATGCCCGACTCTGTGCGACCCCATAGACGGCAGCCCAACAGGCCCCGCCATCCCTGGGATTCTCCAGGCAAGAACACTGGAGTGGGTTGTCATTTCCTTCTCCAATGCATGAAAGTGAAAAGTGAAAGTGAAGTTGCTCAGTCGTGCCTGACTCTTAGTGACCCCATGGACTGGAGCCTACCAGGCTCCTCCATCCATGGGATTTTCCAGGCAAGAGTACTGGAGTGGGTAACACCGAAAACATTGTAGTAAAAGTTTTCATATTACCCTCTACATGGTGAGATTTCTCAACCTCTGTTTCTCACACATATTTCACATGCAAGCAGTCTACAATTTCTCATCCTCCCCACTTGGTAGCCTCACTGCGTTCAGCGTGTTGAAGGCTATGGTGTAGTCTAAGTCAGCGGCCATGGCACAACTGCCTGATAAACTAACATGCCAGCAGCTATGGTCTGCGTTCTGTCCTGATAAAGGAAATGTTGTCTCTTTCTATTTGGAAAAAGTCAGGTAAAAGGAGGCAGCTACTACTGTGGACATCATTCAGATTTAACCACGTCACTGGGGAGCTCTGTCTTCTTTCCCTGATTTTCCCATGTTACCAGACAAAACTATTGCAGGAGCTCGTCCTAGGGAGGGGAGGTCTACCAGATCCCCCCTAGTGAATTGCATGTAAATGTTGG
Organism: Bubalus bubalis; assembly: GCF_019923935.1. Classification (NCBI taxonomy): domain Eukaryota; kingdom Metazoa; phylum Chordata; class Mammalia; order Artiodactyla; family Bovidae; genus Bubalus; species Bubalus bubalis. The sequence continues at coordinate 141,526,054 of NC_059159.1, forward strand.
TTACAAACACTTCATGGAAACATCTTAGACAACAGGTATGATTGGAAGCCCCCAAGGTAACAAGGTAACTACAGGATTGTCTTGTAGCGGTCAGATCAGTCTAAGATTTAATCCTTACCTCATTGCAAACTTGGAGAAGTCAGAGGCAGCAGAGAGAGGGGACAAGAAGGGAAAGTGCAACGTAAATAAATCAGAGAGATTCAGCATACCCCTTTCACTCCTGCAAACGTCTAAGCTTGTTCAGGCTCAAGCTGAGGCAGGGGAGAAATTTTAAATTCAATAAGATCTTGGCAGTTTGATTCTACATTTAGCTGGCATTTTTAAACCTGAAAAGTAGCTAGAAAAAAATGGAATCTGCCTGGTATTTCAAGGGCAGAGAAGGATGATTTGGCAAAATTTGGTTGAAATTTCCTTGTAAATGATAAATAGCTGTATGTCCTATTTCTTTATTCTAAAACTCTTCTTCTTCCCTCATTAAAAAAAAAATATATATATATATATATATACGCACACACACATATATACTTTCTTCTGAAATTGGGATCCATCTTAACAGCAATGAGTGCATTTATAGAAGTAATACCTTCCTTTTTGTCTTCCTTCCTTCATTCCCTCCTGTCTTTCTTCCTTAGAACTGGGAAATTATTGCAAATTCTCCTATTTAACCCAGTATTTTTGCGTTGTGTATAAAATTTTCCTAGCGGAAAGTTGCTTTTTTAAATTAGTGGTTATCAGAGATGAGGGGTGGGGAAAAATATATGGAGAAACATAAACTTTGATTTCTTTTTTGTTATCAAGATAACAATCTCATACCAAGCTAAGAAATAGAAAACTTTATTTCCACCTTTTAGCTATCTTTGGGTTTATTTAAACCGATTCTTTGCGACCCCATGGACTGTAGCCTGCCATGCTCCTCTGTCCATGGAATTATCCAGGCAAGAATACTGGAGTAGGTAGCCATTCTCTTCTCCAGATAAGCAAATTTTATATTTTTCAGCAAAACACTTTGCTGAAGTGTATTTTCCTTGTTCAGTATGGTCCCAGAAGGAGCATGTCATTTCTATAAGAAAAATTAGGACCAAACTGACAATCTATCTATTAGCTATTTTAGGTGCCTCCTCCTTTTCTTCCTCTCCTCCTCCCCCTCCTCTTCCCCTTCTCTTTCTTCCTCCCTCTCCCCTTCTCTTCCTCCTCTTCCTTCCTTTTTTTTTTTTTTTTTTGGTATAGTAAATGGCAGAACCAGATTGAACTTCTTCAAAGTTGAAAAGCAAAGTGATAACAACCACCACAAAAACAGCCTCATTTTGGACAAGCCACGTACAAGTTTCTAATGCATGTGATGTAAAAAAGAGATTTAGAAAGGTCCTGAAAAGATGGAGTTTTTAATGGAAAGACTGACAGACCCTTCACTACAAGCATGTTGCCAGGCGCCACCATAATAAAAGGTGGCAAACATCCAGGAGTGCTCGCAGCTGCATGCCTGAACTTTATTAAATATCTAACTATAGTTTGCAGGCCCTGGCCAGCTTGTAACTCATTTCTGGCTGACACATTCCAGCTCATAATTAGTGTAGTCCTTATATGGTCCTCGCTTTTTAATTCTTTCCCTGTAACACAGTACTGTTCCAAGAGACAAAGATGCACTTCACTTGGCAATAGGAAAAACCCATAGGTTGGGTTCTCCAGGCACTTATGCATGGCTGGGATCTACAAAGAGTGGAATTAAATTCAGCTTTCTTCTGTCTGCCTCAAAGGCAACACATAGATCCACAGATTTTATTTCAGTCTCTCTTACCAGTCTCTTATAAAATTTTGTTTTCCTTTTGACCTGTGAAGGTGTAGAAAATTGATCACTTCTCTCCCTTGATCTTACTCTTCACAGATCAGAGTAGAACAAGGCAGCCTGTAGAATGAAATGAGCAGGAGGTACACAGATCAAACATTTTGATGAGTCTGCAACTAGCAAAACTGATATTTGTCCTTATTCCCTGGAGTTGCTGTTACGGATTTGTAGTGTGCATGCGTATGTGCATGCCCATTTGCTTGCACACTTAGCTGAGATTACATTTCCCAGAAATCTCTGCTGGTGGGGTCCCAGGTTGACAAGAGCCATAAGATGTGGGAGGAGGGAGTGACTTGTAGCAGTGTTCTCTTTACCCCCAGAAGTTTGGGCCAAGCTCTGGTGTTATTTCAGCTCTCACCTGTGGCTGTTCCTGTATCTTGATGGTAGCTTCTCCAGGTCCACTGGATTACCCTTCAACTTCTTCGACTTCTGGGCCCAGTGTGTGTTTTGCTCTTTGATGAAAGGTGCCAGAGTCACATCATTTTATTTATGTATTTAATTTTTTATAACAACAACTGCTTTTTATTTATTAATTTATTTGGCTGTGCCTCGGGGCATGCAAGATCTCAGTTCCCTGACCAGGGATCGAACCCATACCACCTGCAGCCACTGGACTGCCAAGGAGTTCCCCAAAGTCCCATCATTTAATTTGAATTTTTGGAGAGACCAATGTGGATTTCTGTCTGTCCTTATGAGTTCCAGCTCATTGTCAGGGGTCCCAGTTTGTCCTTGCTCTCACCATTTCAACTCCAGCTCCATCTCTCCAGCCCTTTTCCAACTTCCTGCCCTCTAACTTTAGAGCCAGTTCCAGTCATGACAACAGTGCTGTCCTTACCCATTCATTGTGGGTCATATTCCTGTAGGAAATCCCTTGTTTTATATCACTCTTGGTGATTCTTCTTTGATCACCTTTGCTGATATAGTTGCATAACTCTCAACAATGCCTAGAAAGTATCATCAGTTTTGTTACTGAGCCAGATGGAACAGGTGCTGCTGTTCTTCTTTTATGGCTGAGGGAAATATGGACAGAAAGATTCAGTGACTTGACACAGCCAAGAAATACCAGAGACAGGATTTGAGCTCAGACCCTTGAGACCATTTCCAGTAAGCTTTGAGTGGACACCATAGGTAAATTTGAAATGTAAAAAGAGGTAATGTGAAAAGGTGCTCAGTGTCACCAATAATTGGGGTCACACAATGAGATGTTACTTTCCATGCAGTCTGGTGGTAAAAGTTTTTAAAGTTTGACTTAAGCAAGAGTCTTCGTGAGGAGAGGAAAGTCTCATGAACTGCTGCTATCAACCTGTATGGCTACTTGGAGGATAATTTGGGAGTTAGTAAAATTTAAAGGATTCCTATCCATGACTCATAAAAATCATTTGCACTTTGGCTCTAGCATTTACATATGCACACAAGAAGGCATTTTCAGAGATGTTCAGTAAAACAAATGCTCATTAATATGGGTATGCCTGGAAGCATGATGATACATGCATGCTATGAAATGGAGTAGATTTCAATGCACTGATGTTGAAAGGTCTTTATGAATGTTATGGAATGAACAGGAATCAAATCACAGAAAAAAATATTTAATAAAGTACACTGTATGTGAAAACATACAAATAAAATGGGTATATATTTTCTATTAGCAAACATAAGTAGACAAAAGCATTTAAAAATTTTGCAAGCTAATCATGGTGATTAGAAGAGATGGAAGGACACTGGGACTGGGAATGATAAACTTGACTTTAATTTACAATGTTTTACTTCTTTTATAAAGAAATAGATTTTGCATTATCTGTGTAATTTTTCTGCTTTAAAAAATAAAGGCAATATATCTGAAAGAAGAGTTATAGACCTCATTGAGTTTAAAAGAGTAATGGTATATTTAAATAATTTAGTTAACACTTCATTTTATAGATGAGGAAATTGAGGCTCAGAGACCTGAAATGATTGGCTGAAAGCATAAGCCAATAAAAGTTTGAAATATCAGATCATCCCATAAAGATTGGTAACAGAGTTTCTGGAATTACTGTTAATAATCCGTGAAATATTTTGATGAAACCAGAGTTTATTTGGGGCCAACATTGTGGGGACCTCCAGAATAGACCCAGTTTTGGCATTTATGATTTTTTTTTTAATCATGTTGCCCAAGAACCTTGTTACACAGTTGATGCTAATTCTGTATGTCTCTCTGATGTCTTCAAAGTCTTCAAACTTTCATTGTTTCAATTAATTAACTTTCTCTGTAGAACATCTAACAATTCTTTGATCTCTTCCTTCTCCAAGATGGTCCACATTTGTAATAGTTCCCTGAAAGGCAGAGCTGGTTCCCTACAAAGTTATTCTTTAAATCAACAGAAATAAAAATTAAAAAAAAAAACACAAACATAAAAAAAGAAACACATTGGTGGTAAATGCTGAGTACATTTGTTCTGATGCCCAAAAGGAGAGAATTGAGTTCTACAAATATAACTGTATCTGGCTTGTCAAGTTTGGGAAAAAAAGAACAAACAAAAACACAGAGCAGTCCAAAGGGCATAAGTCCGTTTGGCTCACAGCCTAATTTCAATCTGCATATAGGAATTTCCTTGATAAAATCTTGTTGTTCAATTGCTAAGTCATGTCCGACTCTTTGTGACCCCATGGACTGCAGCATACCAGGCTCTCCTGTCTTTCAGTATCTCCCAGAGTTTGCTCAAACTCATGTCCATTGAGTCAGTGATGTGATCTAACCATCACATCATCTGCTGACCCCTTCTCCTTTTGCCTTCAATCTTTCCCAGGATCAGGGTGTTTTCCAATGAGTCAGCTCTTCACGTTAGGTGGCCAAAATATTGGAGCTTCAGCATCAGTCTAACAGTTTCCTAACTTTTACTCATCATTTAAGTCCTATATATAGTATACCCAATTTTAAAGATTGTCTCTTAATCCCTGATCCTCACTGATCTTTCTGCTTTAGATTCTTCACTTCACTTCACTGGGGTGATCACAATTGTATTTTGATGATCTACTCTGTGTTTTTCTCCTTGATTATATGTGAGTAAGGAGAGAGTTCAAGCTGGTGGGAACCAGGTTCAGAGACATGGGGATTTATATCTACCTTCTCTGTAAGTCTCAGATCTTTTATCATTGTCTTTTCCATACCCTAATTTCATCATACTTCCAACAACAACCATACAGTATGGTTTCTGAACAAATTTTTTCAAAAGAAATCATTTTTGAAGAATATAAGTAGAGAGAAAAATGACTTTCGTTGCTGCTACCCCCCACCCCAGCTATGTGCCCACCAGCCTCTCCTTCTTGGACAGTAAAGTCTTTCTAGGGTTACCATTTCTTTCTCTACCATCTTTTCTTCAAGGTGAGTTAAAACCTTCAAGGCTGCTATCAGAAGCAATTATATTCTTTTCTTGAATCTGAGTCCTCATCTTCAAACATGGTTGCATGATGCACAAATAAAGGCACCCAGGCAATTGTGACTGACTACATTCTTTCCTGGTGAATCCCAAAGACAGAGGAGCCTGGCAGGCTACAGTCAATAGAATCACAGAGAGTCAGACACTACTGAAGCAACTTAACACACATCCACGCACAGTTCTCAATCTTAAATATTCATTGGAAGGAATGATGTTGAAGCTGATATTCCAATACTTTGGTCACCTGATGTGAAGAGTTGACTCATTGGAAAAGACCCTGATGCTGGGAAAGATTGAAGGCAGGAGGAGAAGGGGGTGACAAAGGATGAGATGTTTGGATGGCATCACCAACTCAGTGGGCATGAGTTTGAGCAAACTCCAAGAGATAGTGAAGGACAGGGAAGCCTGGTGTGCTGCAGTCCATGAGGTCACAAAGAGTTGGATATGATTTAGTGACTAAACAACAGTTCTCAAAAAACATTTTATTCCCTTGAATATTTTCATAAGTTTTACCCTCCTCTCAAAAAAAATGAATACTTATTTTTTCTGTCTTGATACCTGGAGGTGTAGTATTATACTAGATGCTTTTTTCATCCTCTGAAAACCAGGAGGGGCAAGAGGTCATAGCTTCTTATTTATTTCTATGCTGAGTCTCAGATGAGCGAGAACCTGAAGTTGTCCTACAATCAGTCCCGTCCAAGTCTTACTCATTTCAAGCTGACATTTCTGAGTTTTCATTCAACAGTACCAACACACCCCACAGATGTTACTCATATACTTCAATCTACTGAAAAGGAAAACACTCAAGCCCACTTTGTTATGGGAACTGGAATAAACACTAGTGACAAGAATGGAAGGACTGACTGACTGACTGCCTGGCTGGTTTAATATTTTTCCATTTCAAGCTCTTAATGTGCACTGAGTGAATCATCTAGCACCAAAATGTCATGTTCAGTGGGAGGTTTCTCTGCTGATTACCCAGTGAGCATTGCCTTCAGTTTTATATTTTGCATGATGTGATTTTTCCCAATCTGTGCTGATGTATAATTAACAAATAAAAATGGTATATCCTTAAGGTGTACAACCTGATGTGTTGACATATTGTATGCGCTGCGAGATAAAGAGTACAATCAAGCCATTTAATATACCCATTTCTTCACACAGATGTCATTTTCTTCTTTTTCTCTTATATTTAGAGCACCAGATCCTTGGTAAATCTCAAGTCCACAATACAGTATTGCTAATTACAGTGATGTTGCTGTACATTAGATCTTTGGATCTTTGGATCTTTGTATGGCATCACCAACTCAGTGGGCATGAATTTGAGCAAATTCCAGGAGACAGTGAAACACAGGGAAGCCTGGCGTGCTATAATCCATGAGGTCACAAAGAGTTGGATACGACTTAGTGACTGGAACTGAAACTGTACTCCTGACCAACATCTCTCCCTTTCTCCTCCTCCAAAGATAACTATTTTTCTACTCTCTTCTTCTGTGGGTTTGGCCATTTTAGATTCCACATGTAAGTAAAATCATGCAGTTTTTGTTTTCCTGGGTCTGGTTTATTTCACTTAGCATAACTTTAGTGTCATCCATGTTGTCATGAATGTGACCAGCTTTCTTTCTTTTTAGAAGCTGGATTGTAGTCCCTGATTTTTTTTTAAATGTCAAATGTTTTATTAATTCTTGGACACATTTATTGGAAAATATGACCCCCGATCACTTATGTATCCACCTTGGTTATCTGAAGTTTGATTTATAATATTTTAAAGAAAGAGAAACCCCACCAATGGTGTTAATGAATATGATCTTCTGTAGGGAGATGAAAGAGTAAGGAGAAAAATTGACATTTGACCAGAAGTAGCTTAGCCTAGAACTAATGATATCAATTAAACATGTACTAGCATCTCCTGTGTGCTATGTACTTTGGGAATAGAAAGTGAATAAAAGGTGGTCTTACTCTCAGTAAAAGGAAGATTATATGAATTTGATGAAAATCAATAGTCATGTCCTACTGCAATGTTGTGGAGAAGGAAATGGCAATCCACTCCAGTGCTCTTGCCTGGAAAATCCCATGGATGGAGGAGCCTGGTAGGTTACAGTCCATGGGGTTGCAAAGGGTCGGACACGACTGAATGACTTTACTTCACTCCCTTCACTCACTTCATGCTTTATCGCTGGAGAAGGAAATGGCAACACACTCCAGTGTTCTTACCTGGAGAATCCCATGGACAGTGGAGCCTGGCGGGCCATGGTCCATGGGGTCGCAGAGAGTCAGACACGACTGAAGTGACTGAGCACACACACTGCAATGTTGGGCTCTGTACTACTGGTGGAATCAGGAAAGTCTTCCAGGTTCTCTTCTCTGTCTCTTTAAACCCCCACCCCCTTTCCTGAGGCAGTGCCTCATACTGACCCTAGCCCACAGTTCTCAGGGAGAGCTGGCAGGACAATCTCCATGATGTTCTCACATGCTCATGCCAAGACTCAAGATCCCACCACCACTCTTAAGATAAATGTATAGGCTCACCACACAGCTAACCTCACAGATCCTTGTACAAATGTGGTTCTAGACTAACTTGTTCAAAAGGTAAATTCTCAGGTCCGACCTCAGACCTCCTGGATCAGAAACCCAGGGGTGGTATCCAGTGATCTGTGTTTCAACAAGCCCTCATGCCCTCTAAAGTTTGAGAACCACTGTCTTCAGCCCTTACCTGTTTAGATGCACTTCTGCCAGGAGTGCACCAAGCATGGAGCTTTTGAAAATTCCTGCTTGTATTATTGCAATAACCTTACAATTGGTCACCCTCCCTCTAATCTCTCACTGAATTTGTGCATTCACCACGCCACAACAAGTTATTTTTCAAAAACACAAGTCATAATTTTTAGAGGATCTGCAGAGACTGATACAAAGACCAGAGTTAATTAGAGATTATTCTTGGTTCCTGCTGCAGGGGCTGGAGTCCAGCACTGTGGACTGGCACATCTATTGGTGGAGAGTGGTGACAGTCAGTGCCCACTGTCCCTAGTACCATTGGGCATGTCCTAAAGAGACACTTTCTAAGGCTGGATCTTGGCTGTTCTTTGTCTTCCCAGATTTCCTCCATATCTTGTTCTCCAGCCTTCTCATAGACTCCCTGAGGTACGCAACACCTATTCACTGAGTTCCTTTCTCTGCTTAAATTAATTGATGTTCATTTCTGCTGTTTGCCACCAACAACCCAGACTAGTGCAAACACTTTGTATATGACCTGCATCTCAAAATATTTTTATATGAATATACTGAATGCTCAATATTACCAAAATTATCAGTGATGGTCTTTCTTATCATTTGGGTATTATCAGCTTGACAAATATTATCCCATATTTTCCTTCTACCCTCACAGTTTACCTTCATAGATTTAGCACTAGAGTACATTTTTGATTTGACTGTAAGAGTTTATTTTTTATTTAGCTCTAGAGGAGTTTAGAATGTCCAGATATTATTAACTCTGAAGATACTCTAACTCCTGCAATTGTAGTTAACTCTAAGAGATATATCTTGGGAATATTTAACCCATTTTCTTGAAGGGAACAAGACTGCTTCTAAATATAGCATAGCATTGCCGAAAAGTCCCATAGTTATTAGCAAGCATTAGTTATCTCCTAATTTCTTTACAAGTTCCTCATTTTGGCAGGTCTGGACCACATACATGCCTTACACAGATATTGAAGGGAGTGTCTATAGGCAACAAATAGTTCAAAACTCTTGAATTTAGATTTCTATTTAAGTGATTCCTGTAGCGAGAGTTTTTAAAATGTGCCCTACTGAGCCCAGGGGTTTCATGGCGCCTCCTTGGGGATCCCATGGGGGAAGCGGGGGCTCATTAGGGAAATGACAAGGGCCAGAGTCCCTCCATGGAGAACAGCATCTTTTTCTTCTATTTAAGCATTAGGTTTTCACACAAATCAGTAGACCTCTTTGTGAATCTCATGAAAACGTTGGACATTTACTCTCCAGAGAAATGCACATACGCACGTAGTGAAAAATTTTGCAGGTAATTATAGAATATTCACAGCCTCTCTAACAATCTTTTGGACCTTTTTCCACAGGCTCCCAGATTAATTTCTGAGGAAAGCTTTTCTAGTTGAAGGTTACTTTTATTTAAGAAAGAAAAAAGAAGGAAAGCCACTACTCTATATTTATATATAATAATTTATACATAATGTTATATGTATTTCATGTGTAAATTATATATCCTTAAAAATGATATAAATGTGTGTGTATGTATATATATATACACACACAAAAGGGATTTTAAAGATATATAAATAATCCTGAAATGTAATTACTTTTTATGAGTAATGAGATGAAAAACATAAAGGACACCAGCATCACATTTTTGTAGTCTGAGTTCACATGAGTTGACTTTTATTGATCTATTAAAGAGAAAGTAATTCTCTAGTCTTGCCTGAATATTTTAGAGAGTGATCTTTCATTTCACTTCATGCTCTCCCTATATAGATATATTCTCTTCAGTAAGAGTCTAAGAATGTTTGGCTTTTAAAGGACCCTGAGCTCAAGGAATCAGAAACTTGGCTCTGAGTCCAGACCTGACATTTACTAAGCAGATGACCATGGAGAGGTGACTGAGTGACTGACATCTGTGACTAAGAAGGATGTTTGGTTCACATGCTCTCCAAGCTCCCATTATAAGATCGTATGATATTCTGTATAACCCAGGAGTTTATGCTGATGTTCTTTATCTACTGCAATTTAAAGGAGGGGAAGACAAACTAGTGAGTGCAAATGATTTTTGTTCTCCAATTTACCTACCTCATGGGTCAGTACCATGGAAATAGGAGAATGATTGCTATTTGGGAATCACCAAACCCCAGAGACACTAAGATCTGCTCAACAAGGGGTTTCACCCACCCTGATAAAAATATATAAGGAGAGGAGAGAGGGTTTATGTGTGCTTTTTGAGTAAAACAATATAGACAACTTTGTCTAAATCCTAGATTCCTCATTCAGCCTTCAGTCAGAGAATGTGTACAGAGTTGAAACCAAGCACTCCACCTAACAGAGAATTTCACAATGAAATCTCCACATGCTGGAGTGAAGTCATATATACCACTGTTGCACAATTTAATGATGTGGAGGTTGAAGCCAAATTTATATGAAGAACAGATGGGCTAACAGAAAGGGAAAAACTGACCCCAAATAGGGCTTGTTAAATATTATTATCTCTGAATATAAGCAGGGAGTAAACGCATTCTGTTTGGCACACGCTGAAAAATTTTAGGCCATTTTAATTCACAGTCATTCCTTTTATACATACATAAAAGAGTTATAATGGGATATCTTTCAACCTGATGAGTACACCTAACATGATTTTCACTGGCAAATTAAATTCCTCCTTATAAAGAATTCTACCCAAATACGTTGTCTCTGAGAGGTATATTTAGACCCTATGGACAGAAGGCAAAATGTGGACCAAGGCTGACTTTTCTAATCTGTTGAATGGAACAGTGACAATTGGTCTAGAAACCAGAAATTTCCTCCTTGTTCCTTCTAAATATTTTCTGTCCTGTGAGTTTACAGATTCTTGGAATTTCTTTCCCAATGATATCCTCTCATTTTGCAATTAAAAAAATGAAACAAGACAGGCAAGTATTTCTACACATGTAGCACCTTGGCTAAATTTCTTACTAATGAGTAGTTGACTGATGGAAAAAAATTTGTTCTCAAGTAGTGAATTTCAGCAGAACAGCTGGGGACGGTCAGGTAAAGAGGGCACAGGCTGGTCAAGAGAGTGGAGGGAGTGCAAGAAAGAGCAAGGCTTCAGCTGAGTTGGAGAAAGACAAATGTTACTTTGTTTGGTTGCATAAAGCTTAGCTTTAGCTAATATAAGGGGTTTAAATAATTATCAGACTTTTGCCAAAATCTAGGTATTCAGCACTGACTTTTAAGGAATAAGATCTGATCTGTCAGACATGATAATATCACAGTGTGATTTTAGGGACACTGAAAAAAAGTTGTGGTCCTAGATGTACCCTCAGCCTGTCAGTTAGTATCTGAAATTCCTCAAACAGTGTGATCTCTTTGGTGAGTGCTTTTTGATGAGTGCTAAAAGGCCAATATCTCTAGAAGGGTTATTACTTTTAAAGAATGATACCTTTTTCACATATGGATTCACATGTATAGATGGGAGGATGGGGGATTAAGGCTGATAGTAGGGAGGATAGAGAAATGTTGTAACTGGGTGCTTGAGAAGGAGATGAAGAACTTGCACAAAGGTGCAGAAAGAGGAGGCTGGGACAAGAAAAGCTAGTAGTGATTACAGTTCTACTGCTGCTAAGTCGCTTCAGTCGTGTCCAGCTCTGTGCGACCCCATAGACGGCAGCCCACCAGGCTCCCCCGTCCCTGGGATTCTCCAGGCAAGAACACTGGAGTGGGTTGCCATTTCCTTCTCCAATGCAGGAAAGTGAAAAGTGAAAGTGAAGTCACTCAGTAGTGTCCAACTCTTCGCGACCCCATGGACTACAGCCCACCAGGCTCCTCCGTCCATGGGATTTTCCAGGCAAGAGTGCTGGAGTGGGGTGTCGTTGCCTTCTCCGATAGTTCTACTACTAATAATAAAATACAACCTGTTGAGTGGTTTCAATATGCCAGGCACTCTTTCAAGTATTTTACATATCATATATTTACATATGCATGTGAAGTCGTTCAGTCGTGTCCGACTCTTTGCAACCCCATGGACTGTAGCCTACCAGGCTCCTCTGTCCATGGGATTTTCCAGGCAATAGCACTGGAGTGGATTGCCATTTCCTTCTCCAGGGGATCTTCCCAACCCAGGGGTTGAACCTGGGTCTCCCGCATTGTAGACGGATGCTTTACTGTCTGAGCCACCAGGGAAGTCTTACATCATATTTTATATATCATATTTGCTCATCCAAAAAACTTGTGGATATCATCATATAAATGTCTGTATATCAGTCATTCAACAGACCTTCACTGATAGTCCACCATGTGCCACCTACTTTTTCAAGGGCTAGAGTAATAGAAGTTAAACAGAATAGCCAAGGGTGCTGATTTTACAGAATTTGTACCTTAGTGGGAGAAAGCACCCAGAGAATAAAGTGAGTAAAGAGACAAATAACATTATTCTAGGTAATGATAAGCTCAGTCTATTATCAGGATAGAATGACAGAGAAGAATAGGGGTGTGGAGGTGAAAGAGTGGTCAGGAGGTACCTCTCTGGGGATGACTCGAGGGACCTGGCACCCAAATGAGGAGGAGGCAGGCTGCATGAAGTATGGAGAGGATTTTGGGAAAAGAGCACCACACTTGCAAATGCCCTTGGGTGGGACAAGGTTGGTTTGTTCAAGGTTCAAGGAATTGAAGGAAGGCCATTGTATCTGGGGCACAGTGAACAAAGTGGAGAGAGGCAGAAGGTGAGTGAAGCCAGCTAGGAAGGGACAATATTATGTAAGACCTATAATATGGATTTTATTCAAAGTGATAGGAAGCACTTAGGAGTAGCAAACTCTGAAAGGTGCATATGATTTATCTTCTGTCTGATAAGTTCACCAACTGACTTCATTCTAAAGTGCACTCGTTTTGTCCTTGATCAGACCAGACATTTGCTGTAGTTTTAAGAAAAGAGCAATACCTCAGAGTGAGACCGGTCAAGAGAGTCTTTGCGAAGGAAGCTAAGCTTGAGTTGGTCATGCAGAAAGGTGAGAGTTCAGATAAAGAGGCCGAAGTCAGAGGCTGGCTGCCCGCAGCAGGACTCACTTTTCTTATCTGTCCTTACCTTTGTGTGTGTGTGTGTGTGTGTGTGTGTATGTGCTCAGTTTTTCAGTTGTGCATCTATGGGATTTTAATCCTCCAGGCTCCTCTGTCCATGGAATTTTTAAGGTAAGAATACTGGAGTGGGTTGTCATTTCCTACCTGAGGGTATCTTCCCAACCCAGGGATCCAACCTTTGTTTCTTGCATCTCTCGTACCTCCTGCACTGGCAAGCAGATTCTTTACCGCTGAGCCCCCAGGCTTTGTCTGAATATATTTATCAGGAACTCATGCACCTTGAAGATGTGTGCATGCATATATGTGAGCATGTGTGTGTGTGTGTGTATGTGCACACTCAGGCACACACTCTACACTCTTAGGAACCAAAAGAGATTTATTTTGAAGCTTAATTTTTTTCAGCTTACCATTGGAGTGTGGCCTTGTAGCACAATGCAAGCTCTTTGGGGATGAAAATTTTCATTTGCTCTTAAATATTTGCCACATTAGTACAGTATGTCTACTGTCTCCAGAATCTTAGTAGTGGTGGTAGATGATTGACTTCATTCATCAAATCATTGCTGAGGACTTACTCCATGCGAGGTGCTGGTAATGAACTGTCTCAACAAAGATGGGTAATTGCATGGCTTGTCCTCAAGGAATACATCTGCAACTAAAATAAAGCTTTATGTGTCTGTGTCAGCTTCTTCCAGGTTTTCAAAACTGGACATGAGCTTTATTTCAAGTTCTTTGACATCCTAAAAGTCCATCTGCACATTAGCTCACTCCCATGCAATCCAGACTCACTACCTAATCCAGAGAAGTTCCACATTGCTCTCAATTAGCCCCATCACCAGGACAGCATGCAGAAATAGGAGGTGTCAGAGTCAAGGGCTCAGTTTTATTACAATTCTCAAGTGGTCATGGATAGCTGGAGCCTTTGAAATGGACACACAAATTATTTATGGATAGAAAGCACTGAGAGGAGGAAGTCTCAGGAATGAAAATTCAAGAGAAGTAAATGGGGAATGCATCCCAGGGAGATGATTAATATTTAATGAAAATAGACTAGAGTATATTTGTTTCAAGACAGACTCCTATGTTTTGCTGCTTTATAGTGATAACCTTTGTGAGAAATTTTGGGGTTGAAGAGAGGATTTGTGCGGTAAGTCTGGTTTATGAAATGCTACATCCTTAGCATCTGCATGTGAGAACTGGACCATAAAGGGGGCTGAGCACTGAAGAACTGATGCTTTCAAAATGTGGTGCTGGAAAAGACTGTTGAGAGTACCTTGGACAGCAAGGAGATCAAACCAGTCAGTCCTAAAGGAAATTAACTCTGAGTATTTACCAGAAGGACTGGTGCTGAAACTGAAACTCCAATACTTTGGCCACCTGATGCAAAGAGCCAACTCATGGGAAAAGACCCAGTTGCTGGGAAAAATTCAAGTAGGAGGAGAAAGGGATGACAGAGGATAAGATGGTAGGATGGCATCACTGATTCAACAGAGATGAATTTCAGCAAACTCCTGGAGATAGAGGAGAACAGGGAAACCTGTCATGCTGCGGTCCATCAGGTCGCAAAGAGTAGGACATGACTGAGCCAGTGAACAACAAGAGCATCTGCATACTGGGGGAGAGATAGGGTACTTTCTCTGGGGCATGATATTCTTATATTTGCCTGAGACATGGTTTCTATCCCCCTGAGGTTTCCCTAAAATATTTCCTTTTAGTAAATATTTTCTTAAGCACCAATCATGTACCTGGAACTATGAGAAAGAAGAGGTTACAATGGTGAACAAGATATGCATAGACAAACGTGAAGCAAATGATTACCAAGTAAGTCACTAATTTTACTTGTAATTAATATTATGAGTGTTCTGAAGAGGAAACACGCAGCAGGAAATATCTTGGCCACCTCAATATGAAAATGTAGATGGAACTTTTCCTGACTGTGTGCTGGTTCTGGACCTGGGTTTATCTTTATTAACCATGAACAGGATGTAGTCAAGTTGGGCTAGTACAAGGAGGACTCCATTCCTTGCTGCTCCTCTGGATCTGTGTTTCTCTCCAGCTCCATCTCTCTCAGTCACTCTGCCTCTTCTCTTAGTCCTGCACAAACTGTGACCTCCTTCAGGTCAAGGATCATGATATTCACTCTGAGGACCAGTACTCTGCATGTGAAAGTGAAAGTCGCTCAGTCGTGTCCTACTCTTTATGACTCCCATGGACTATATAGGCCATAATACTGGAGTGGGATCTTCCCAACCCAGGGATCAAACCCAGGTCTCCTGCACTGCAGGTGGATTCATTACCAGCTGAGCTACCGGGGAAGCCCAGTATTCTGCACAGTACATACCAAATGCCAAATAAATGTTAGTTCACTTGACCTGTAGACCTTCCTGTTGCTTCTCTACTTCCAAGTTGAGGCTTTGGCTGGGCAGAAGGGGTGTGGGTCTTACCTGGGTGTTATTCTTCAATGAGACCTTTCATTGAACATTCTTCAGTGAGGTTTGGCTAATGGGCTTAGACAGGTGCTAAAAGGTGAAGGTGGTTGCTTCAATGAGGGAGAAGTCTTGTGCTCCTGGTCCTCCATAGGGTAATACAGGTTTTGTGCAGACTCTTTCTACTGAGATCTTAAGGGATGTGAGAAGTTTAGGTGTCAAATTTATTCCTGAGAAGTTTCAGAATCAGACTGATGGCTACACCTTGGCCAGGACCTTCCAGATTCTCTCTGAGGTACCTCCAACATATTCAGATGGGAGACATCGGTGTTTCATGGAAAATATAATATAATACAATTGTAACTGCATTCCCCCAGACAAAAAATAGGTTTTCCTTGCATTCTTTAGACCAGTACCATTCACCCCTAAACATTACTGCTACCCCAGAATCCAACTTTCTTTCTACCACTACCTGCTTTCCCTCCGTGCTTAGTCATCTCCTCCTAAATCTATTATGCCTCTCCCCTTCTTCTCCGTCTCTGTTACAGACTATCTAGAGCAGACAACTGATCACCCTTCTCCAACTCATGTCCCCAGAGATACCCTTCCAAATTACAAATTTGTAGCCAACTCATTGGAAAAGACCCTTATGCTGGGAAAGATTGAAGGCAGAAGGAGAAGAGAGAGGATGAGATAGTTGGATGGCATCACTGATTCAATGGACATGAACTTGGGCAAACTTCAGGAGATGGTGAGGGACAGAGAAGCCTGGCATGCCGCAGTCCATGGGGTTGCAAAGAGTGGACACGACTTGGAACTTATCAACAACCCTTGAGGGAATACTGTCACCTACAGTGTAAGATGCAGTCCTAAAGGAGGTGTAAAAAGCCCTTGCAATCTGATTCTTGGCCACTTGATTTTTCTTGTCCTCCATTTTCTGTTCCTCATATATTCTCTGCTCCTGTTACACCAAACTAGATGGGATTCTGGACCACTCCATGCTCTTCAGGCCCCTGTTACACGAAATGCCATCTCTCTGGATACCCTTCCAGGCTCTTGCTGCTCTTTTTCTATGTAAGCCTTGCCAGTATCTACTCATCATTCAAGGTCCAGCTCAAGTTCGCTTCTCAGCAGTTCACTCAGTCTTCCCATCCACGCAACCTATCCAGTTAATCATGCCCTCTTCTGGAACACCATGGTTTCTGCATGACTCTATTTTGGGATTTTTCACATGATATTGAAGTTTTCTCTGTTCATCCTTTTGTTTCTTGCTTTTGCAGTGTACAGATTTAGGTTCCCAGAACTTCACACTCCACTTCTTACTAAGTAAGTGATGGTGGACACATACAACCCCTATCAAATTAATTTTCTGTTTAAAGGAGCTAAGAAGATGCACTTTATAGATTGTTATGAAGGTTAAACAAGATGAAGCACAGTGTCTGGAACATAGTCACAATTAAACAAGATTATCAGATAATATGGTCTATTAGCATATCAGTGTAGATAGGAATTGTCTTCTGGAGATATCTGGAACTGGGTATGTCATAAGAAATGGTTTCCTTGGTGTTTTGGGCTTAAAGTAACAGATTTAGGGGCGTGGGTGCAAGTCCACTGTTACCATCAGTTGTTGAAGGGAAACTTTCACTAAGGGAGAAGGCATCATCCTGGAGAAAAGACTAGATAGGAGCTTTGAGGGGGTGCTAGCCTGGAGCTGCTGGGGGGTGGGGTGGGCAGGGAGGATATGGGGTGCATGGAAAATGAACAGGTTGCTATTTTCATTGTGCCCCCAAAGGACTTTCAAGTCAGGATGAACGCAAACTGGGCAGAATCGTTAAAAAATATTATATGGATATATTTTATGGATTTGAGTTAACCTATTGAATAGTCTCTATGAATCTAGCATGAAAGAAGTTCAAAGTATTGTTTTGGTCTTAGGTTATTCAACCCCATGCTGCTCGTTTCTTCCCCCAAGGAGGAGAGAAAGCTACTTTTATTTTGTCACCAGTATATAATCTCAGACACACACGAGCCTGTCTGCTGTGATACAGACTCAGTCCTCTTGGAGTTCAGTAAAAAGTGAGGTCAGCATGCATAGAGACCTGGGGAAAACAAATCGATTTAAGGTACTAAACTGGGAAATACTGTTCCATTTCCTTCTGAATGGAGTCCACAGTGGTGCTGGAAAGCCATCTGGAGAACTGTAGCCCCAGGAGTAATAGCATGCTGTAATGCATTTGATTAAAAAGAGGAAGGGAAAAAAAAAGCATGGGGTGTGTTATTCTCGTGCTAGGATTGGAGAGCAGTCAGCCCATGAGTCGTGGTCCATAGAGATTTTGCCTGGATTACTATAAAAGCACTTTTGCAGAGCCGGGCAAATGAAAGTCATGTGTTTATTCATCAAGGAGACCTTCTCTCGGGGATATTTTATTTGCAGTTCTATAAAGAGGCAAAACCTCCCCATTTTTAATCTTCTGTGTGAGAACTTCTAGGCACTGGAAAAGCAGTGACAGGAAGAATGAGTTTGGATGGCTCAAAAATCCTGATAGAGTTTGGGAACTTGTCCAAACTCTTTGAACTTTCCAGCTGTGCCCTATTGGATTCTGTGTCTAGGGTAGTGAGTTCACTGGCAGTGTGTGTGCTTCTCAGGCTATTTTGAGGTTTACATCAAGGGCTCTGTCAAGGCCCAGAGGAGCAAAGGTAACACCGAGACACTCAGTCTTGAGTGTGGAGATGTCGAGATAGCCTCACATTTCTTCAATGCGAGTTTGAGAGACATGCTGAGGTCATTTGTTTCATGCAGGGGAAACTTTTGTAGCAATCAAGAATGCCTTTGAGGGATTTCAGTGGTCATTTCCCAAGCTGCTCAGTCAACTGCTGTCAGCTCAGTGCACTGGGTCTCACTATGACATCACAGCATGTGTGGAATAAAACCACTTCATTGTTTGGAGATTGCAGAAGGTTGTAGCTCCAACTCCAGAAGCCAACACTACTTTGGGACTCTGGTTTGGACCATAGGAAACTGAGTTCAACCAAAGACAGTCAAGTTCAGCTCTTTGTGATTCTCTGTAGAGGCCTGGTGACCAGTCATGAAGTTTCAGGATACTTGGTACATATTTTTAAATTTGCTGAGTCCAAAGAGGGATGGAAAGAGGCTTCCATTTCCTGTCCCACTTAATTTTGTATGCCACTGGGCACACAAAGGCAAATGTAATTGCTTCTGAGGTATAATTTAGGAGAGAAACATGTCCATTAGATATCTATTATTGAGTAACAAATCACCTCAGAATTTCACAGGTTAAAATGACGAGCAGCTATTATCTCACAGTTTCTCTGGGTGAGAATTCAGGAGTGGCCAAGTTGAGTGGTTCCAGCTCAGGGTCTCTCTAGAGGCTGCAGTCACAATGTCAGCCAGGGCTTCATCTGAAGGCTGGACTAAGGCTGGAAGGCCTGCTCCCAAGATGGCGCCATCACGTGGTGCTGCAGGCCCTTGCCACCTGGGCCTCGCCATGGAGCTGCTTACAGCCTTCAGGATATGGCAACCGGCTTCCCCAGAGTGAACTGGGAAGAGAGGCAGCTGGCAGGAAGCTACAATGCCATGACCTAATTTTGGAAGTCAAAGACCTTTCTTCCGCCATATTCCCTTCATTACAACTGAGACACTAAGCGCAGCCCACTTTTAAGCAGACAAAAATTAGTGTCCACCATTTGATGGGAAAAGTATCAAAGACTTTGTAGACGTATTTTAAAACCAACACACCCTGAGCCTCAGAAGTCACTGAGCTTCAATTTACTGATTTTTGAAGTGATAGCCAAAATATTTACTACACAATGCTATTGATGTGATTAGAAATTATGTTCCTCTAATACTTTGAATGGCCCCAGTCAAATAAAGAGTAGATATGGTAATGACCATGACAGTCCTGGTGATGACAAAGAATGATCTTGGGCAAGTGACACGATCGCTGAGTGCCTTTTGGCTGTACCTAACAAATGAGACTTTTTGAGGATTAAATAGTGTAACTTATAAGAAAGCAGTTCCTGGCACAAAGTGAATTAGTTTTCCTAGTCTTCTGGAGGAACACCAGTGAAATGATATTTTGGTCATTCTTGTTATTAAAGTAGATCATCTTTAAAATGGAAACATCAGCTAGCGTTAAGGTCATAGATACTAAAATTGCTAGAGTGCACCCACTGGGGAAAAATAGGGTACTCACATTTTCAAATCTACTCATCTAGACAAAAGGGTTCATCTCTTCTCCATGAGACAGACAATTTTCTTGCATGATTCATTGCACTGTTGTTTGTGTGTCAGCCAATCACTTTAGGGTGTTGTACCTTGAGACAACGTTTATCATGCCCTCTTAAAAGAATGGTATAGAGCCAATCATAAAATACACACGCACACACACACCAATCTATCATTTAGTGTGTCGTTTGGTACATTGCCATCATCTGAAAACAATTATCCTGGGAATGGTGATGAGATTGGATATGAAAAGGGATGGAAAATGTCGGAGCAAGGCATTTGATGGCAGATGGTTTTTACTGTTCCAAAATGATGCTGTGCCCGGAAGCCGGGGAAACTTTTGGTACAACAATAAGGCCAAGCAGTTGGGTGGCATGGTGCAGCTGCCAGTGGAGAAATCCGATTTCAGGCCCCAAGCTCAGAACAGTCCCAGGGTGGCCCAATCAGTGCAACTTAAAAAAAAGAAAAACTAGGTCCCTTGCCTCCTAAGAAACACTTCATTTAACTGGATAGGGGCTTACCAGGTGGTGCTAGTGGTAAAGAACCCACCTGTGGATGCAGGAGACAGAAGAGATGGGGATTGGATTCCTGGGTTGGGAGGATCCCCAGGAGGAGGGCATGGAAACCCACTGCAGTGTTCTTGCTTGGAGAATCCCATGGACAGAGGAGCCTGGTGGACTATAGTCCATAGGGTCCCAGAGATAGACATGACTGAAGCATCTTAGCACACACACTGTTTCTGGTGAGGTTACTCCAGCAAAGGCCTATTTACACATAATACTTTCAAGTTTCCAGGAATTTAGGGTAAATTTGGCCAGTTCAGTTCAGTTAAGTTCAGTTGCTCAGTTGTGTCCAACACTTTGCAACCCATGGACTGCAGCATGCCAGACCTCTCTGTCCATCACCAACTCCTGGAGCCTACTCAAACTCATGTTCATTGAGTTGGTGCTGCCATCCAACTATCTCATCCTCTGTTGTCCCCTTCTCCTCCTGCTTTCAATCTTTCCCAGCATCAGGGTCTTTTCAACCGAGTCAGTTCTTTGCATCAGGTGGCCAAAATATTGGCGTTTCAGCTTCAGCATCAGTCCCTCCAATGAATATTCAGGATTGATTTCCTTTAAGATGGACTGGTTGGATCTTTTTGCTGTCCAAGAGACTCTCAAGAGTCTTCTCTAACATCACAGTTCAAAAGCATCAATTCTTCAGTGCTTAGCTTTCTTTACAGTCCAACTAAGCCTCCATCAATTTGCGGAGCAAGGGAAGGTAACTTTGTAACAGAGATGTACATGTGGGAAGAACAAAGAACAAAGACCATTATCCTGCTGCTCTGGGAAGAGTTTGCTTTCCTCCTTTCCACCTCCTATTAGTCAAAGGCGGGGTGGATGGGGAAGATTCCAGTTTTCCTTGGAATGGATTGTCAAAACTTTTCCCTCCAGGCTTGAAACTTGTTCCCCTCCAAGCTGCTCAGCACGTTGTCAAACCAGTCTTTACTTGAAAGGCAAATGGCATCAACATGAAAGATGTCATATTATAAGTACTACTCACTCCACCCCCGGGGCCCCTACCCCCACATTCTGAAACATTTTTGAAAGATGTTGCATCCTGCATCTGGGGCCTTTCAGAGTGGAGGCTGTGGGAAGCAGGCAGTCCTGCAGGGGAAGGGGCCAGGGGGCCCAAAACCTCATCTGGAGAAGGTCCTTGACTGGTTTCTGTACAGCAAATGAAGGAGAAAAACTATTGACAAGGAAGCTGGGGTGGGGAAGACAAAGCAGGGGAAACGTCGGTTTTTATGGAGCTTGCAAACCTGAGCTCAAATATTAAAAATGCTTTCATCAGTCTCCTTAATCCAGAGAAATTCTTTTTGGCTTAGATGGGAGGAAAAAATCAGTCCCTTAAGGGGAAAGCAAGAGGAGAAGGAGGTAATAAGGATGTGAGTCAGACCCAGGGAATGGCTGGCAAAGGCATTTGTTTCACGAGGCGGAGGAGTGCTGTTCTCAGTTGATCGAACATTGTGGACCCCTGGTAAAGCCTGCCTGCTTCTTACTGATTTCTTTCTTCAGTTATGATAAAATTTTGACTCCATTAAGTGGGGGCAAGGTGAGAAAAAAAAAGAGTTGTTTCTTTCTTGTTCACTTCTTCCCTAGGGAATAAGTGGCACTCGGGCTCCAAAGCTGTGTTTTCCTTTGGGTTTTGCCTTTTAATAGGGGTTGCAGAAAGTGATTATAGACATTTGAGGGGAAATAAAGCCTGTGGTTTATTAACAGAGCTGGTTTTAATCAGCAGCGATTTGACGAGGGTAACATTAGAGCTACAACACTGATAACTGATACTATGATTTTCTATGCTTTTAACCCCAAACTGAAGTCTTGTGGATTCACAGACAGAAATGCATTTGTTTCCCTGACCAGGCTATGGGAGTGAGTGTTTTGTGAGGACAGCATGAGAGAAGGGCCTGAGAGACTGGGGGCGGAGGAGGCTGCCTCAGGGCATCTGATTCTCAGTTGGTATTCCAGCTGCTAAGAAGTGAGCCTTGCAGACCTGAAGGCTTCTCAGTAAGGCCAGTGGAAGTGACAGGAATGGGGGAAGGCAGGTCCCAGCTCCCCCTGTGATGGGTAAGTATCCTGAACCCCTCTTGGCAGACCTGAGGTGATATCTCAGGTCCCAGGACCCTCTGTTTCCCAGAGGCAATAAGTAATATTGTTCCTTCCCTCTAATAAGAAAGTTGAAAAAGTCTAGGCCCGCTTCCAGGCAGAAGGCTGCTCTTTAGGGTAACCCAATCCTGTCCTACCCAGAACAAAATCTCCTGGATCTCTCCCACCCAGTCCATTAGCTAGCATGGCCTCTGCCAAAAGCATTGCCAACATCCCAGCGAGCTTACAGTTTGACCTTGAAAACTAAGGTCAAACTCCTGCATTAGTCAGCAACTATAGTTGGCCATATTTGCAGCCAGTTGAAGTAACTGGGTTTTTGGAAATGTTCTCCACTAGAGTAAGGCACTTTGTTTTTTCAGTGTATTTTTTTTTTTTTAAGGGGGAGAAATGGAGACCCAGCATTTCTCTTTCTCTGACTGACTGCTTAGTAGAAACAAGATGATGCACGAGGCCCCTCAAGACATCTGGGGATAAGAGTGATGAGTGGTCAGACTCATCCCCACCAGTCATCCCAAATTTTCTGCCATGTTCTGCGTTCCTGTGTTTAAATGGACACAAGTTACTCTTCCCAGGAGAGAGAGGGCATTGGGTGTGTACAGATTCTTTCTTGTTCTCATGGCCATAGGGGCACTGGGCAATCCCCAGGCTCTCCCCTATGTTCCTGGTGAAAGGGATCACGTAACCAGGAGATGGCTGCCGAGGTGATGGTGGCCTGGGAGGAATCTGTGTCTCTCCCCTGCAGGTGAAAGTTAGCTTAGCTCCTCCCATGTGCCCTTTCACCTCTGACCACACTGCCCTCCTATCCCTCTGCAGTGAGCATCTCCTGGAGAAGCTACCCAGTTCACAGCACCAGCTCCTTCTTGGGACCCCTCCTGACCAGAGGGGTGCTCGAGGAAGCTATGTCTTACCACCCTTGGCTGCGAAGTGGACACCCAGCTCTGGAGCAATAGAGTCTCTCTTCAGAACATTAAATCACTGGAGAATCACAGAGACTAGGATTTGTTAGAGTTAAATCTCTTTAATGGCAATGTTCTACAGTGGTGGTCACTGAACATTTTTTTTTTTTTTTTCTGTTATGCATGGGTTAAAAAAAAGTGGGACATGCATTCCCAATATATATTTATTTATTTTTACATTATACAAATCTACTAGTACTAGCTAATATCTCAAAGCACACTACATAGTTAGGGTTTTTTTTAAATGAAAAGTAAATATGACCCCAGTAGCAACAAACATGCCTAATGCCTGGATCTCAGTTTCTAATACCATTCTCCAATAAAAAGAAGCAGGACTCCTTGGATAAATGATTGATTCTAGAACTGGTGTGGAAAATATAGATTAGCCTGGGGCATCGTGTAATGACAGAAAGTAAGGAGGCACTCAACCGAGACAAAACAAAACAGAATAATAATAGGGGTCTGTCAAAGGAACACAGGAGCCAACTATAAGAGCTCCTAATGGCCAGAGCTACAAAAGTATAAGCAACAAAACAAACAAATACTATAAAATAAGTATCCATGTGTCCATACTGATATAAATAAATGATTGGATAAACAAGGAAAAAGAGCAAACATTATGTACAGAATCATTCTAAATAATTTATGTATCTCATAGACTGCATATTTCCATTGTTGTTAGGATGTTATTCTTATTGCTGTTGTTATTATAATCTTTGTATCCTTTGTTAACCCAGTGCTCAAAAACCTATTACTTAAATAAAAAACTATTTTAACTAAGATAAAAATTGCCTTTAATAAATTAGTATGTTCCCCTCTTATCCTGTTGACACAGGTGCATTTCAACAGGACCTTTCTGGAGAAACATCTGTGGAACTTAGAAGACGTGAGACTGGGCATTTATGGTATGAAGCCAGGGTAGTCATATTAGTTAGGGGCAGGCTTCATTCCTGACCCTGGTCCCCTCCTGTGGTGGAGACCTAATCTACTTTTGCTTGAGACTTTCTTTGCTTTTATTCTTAATACATGGAGACTGAGGCAGAGGACTTCAATTCCTATGGAATCCTATGGATTCCTTCTTTTAAACATTGTTTCTGTTAACCTGTTCTGTGTAACAAAACACCCCCAAACGTACTGTTTTAAAACAGCAATGAATTACTATTTTTCAAGATACTGTAGTTGACAAGGCAGTTCCTCTGCTGATTTTCCATAGGGCCACTCAGCTATATTTATTTGAAGGGTCAGCTAGACTAGATTCCAGTCACTCCCATGACCAGTAGGTGATGCTGATCCTTGGCCTGGGTATCTGGGTTCTCTTCCCTATGGCCTCTCATCCTCCAGGAGGCTAAAGTGGCTTCCTTACATGGCAGCCTCAAGGTAGTCCAAGATGGCAAGAGCACAAGCTACAAGCTCTCTTTAGGCTGGGATTCCAGATTTCATGCATTTTAACAACATTCTATCAGTCAAAGCAGGTCACAAGGCCCATCCATGATGAAAAGATAGGGAAACAGATTCTACCTCTTAATGGGAGGAGCTGCAAAGACTTTGTGCCCTGTGAAATCTACCACAGACAGCTATGTAGCATTTCCATGATTCAGACCCCAGTAACTGAGATTACCACCCAGACCTTTGCAGAAACCCTCTATTTGTAGTACTCTCAAAGGGCCAGAGGAAGGAGGTACCAATAGTATGATGTTCTTGAAGATTTCTCTCTTTGCCCAAAGGTAGAAGATTTTGAGCTGTCTCATTTGTGAGGAAGAACCCTACCTTGGCTAACCACCATGCGTTTCAGGGTACTGCCCACATTGCCAAACTAGTTCTTGAAGGTGGTGGTAATTTCCAAAAGATTGAATTTCTAAGCCTAAGAGTATGAAATACCTGAAGAGCATCATCATAAAACTGTATTTCTAAAATGCTGAGTTTGCCAGAGAGGAATTCAGAGTGGGAGAGAAAAGATCCTACTGTCTGTATAAATTTGCAAGGTTCACCAAGGATAGTCTTTTCTGTACCCTGCCAGTTTGTAAAAAGAATTAGTAAGATACATTGAATTCCCTAGTCATGCCCCTCCACTCAAACATGAGGAACATTTTGAATAATATCCCTTTGCACCATGGGGGAAGCGGAAATGTGTAGTGAATTCATGCAACACCTCATTCAACCCTCACAACCACATTCAGAGGGAAGAATTAACTGAGGAAATGGTTTCTGAGAGGTTAAGAAACTGTCCAATGTTTCACAGCTAGCAAGAACTGAAAGTGGAATTTAAATATTCAGTTTTGTCTGTATGATGCTAAGACCTACTTACCACCACTGCGTATCTCCCAGGAGGATGTACACAACAGACTTGTCAGATCATGCCTTGGATAAAGGGATACAAGAAACCAAGGAGTTGGAAGAAAAAAATCCAAGAGGGTTAAGTTTTGAAGGGGATTTTTGAAATGGTCTAGAAGCACAATGTTATTCCATCCTTATCAAAGAAAGGCTATTAAAGGGGTAAAGAGAAAGAGTAGGAGAGAGAGGGGGAGATGAGGAAGGGGAGGAGGAGGAGAAGGGGAAAGAGAGAAGAGGAAAGAAGCAAGAGGAAAGAGGGAAGAGGTGGCCTTCAACAAGATCTTGGTAACAAAGAGGCATTTTCCTTTAGCCAAAGGGAAGTTCAAGACACTCTCTGGTATGTTGCCCAGGCCATTTTGGGCTTTCCAGCTAAGCATGTGATATGACCAGGATAGTTAAGGTGAGCCTGGGAAAAGTCATTAGTTAAATTCCATTCAATTCAACCTAGCATTGTGTAGGGAAATCTTTTGTCTTCTTAACTAAGACTCTTTTGTAAGGTACTGTCACTCTGTACCACATAAACATAAATCTCTGGAGACAAGCTATTGAGATACTAACTTTTGCCTTGTTTACACATACAATTTTCTGCTTTGCTTCACTTTGACTGGGCATGTTGAAGACCCATGCCCTCACCTCATAGCCGGGGAGGGAGCAGGGCTGTGGAAGGGGTGGGTAAGGGAGATGATCTTATTGTCCAGCCTGGAATTGGCCTCCATATATATCTCACCTATGCTGGTGACTGCCTCACAATGAAAGTGGGCCCGTGCCTGACAGCAGGCTGAGAAGCAGAAGAGCTGAGAGAAGCCAGTAGATTATAGATTAAAGGCAGGATAACTAGAGAGTCTTCTCTACTGTGATGGAGTAGGGAAGGGGGCCCACAAATACTGACATCAGATGTTCTGCTAATCACATAGCTGGAACCAGATTTTTCTGCTCTGGAAGAATAAGAAAGTGGTATGTCCCTTGCATTCAGGAGTTGTGGGGAAAATTTATAGTCATTACACATGTATTTATATATACACTATTTTCTGGTAATGTCTAGCTATTTCATGTTCTTCAGCCTTACTTCTGCTGCTGAGTTCTTGGAAAGGCTGAGATCACTTCTTACACTCTCATATCCCTTGGTTCTAGGCTGACAGTCATTGCCTTAGATGACCTGTGCTGCTTTTGATGCTTGTAGCATATTGAAAGCTTATTGAAGATTATTAAATGATTCTCAAATTTCCTAAGCATTTTAACAAGAGGAACCAATCTAATGACAGCTGAGGGATACCATGCTAGTTCCAGCAACTGGCACAGGGGTCCCGACCCTGCCCTAAATTTGGGACAGCATGTGTCTTGTTGCTCATCTGGGGAGGAGCCAGCCTACGCCCCCACGGACACCAGCTACTCTGCCTCTGTGACATTCGTGATCACGTGGAGAGATTTGTCCAGTCTTCACCTTTAGAAGAACACTGACCCATTAGTAATGTTCTCCTCAATCTTTTCCTTCACTGTAGCTCTATCTGATGGTCATAATCCTAGTTAACAAACCAGCACCAACTGTCTTGTAGTTTAGGATTTCGAGTAGAACTTCTTTTTCAATTAAGAGTTTTATGCCTTAGATGAAGTTTAGAGTTAGATTGATGCATCTTTGGGGTTTCAGCCAGGAGACTGGACTCTGCTGCTCATGTCATTTACATACAGGGAACATGAATGATCAGATGGGGGTGGGCAGATCAGGGCTTCCCTGGCCCTCAGAGGTCATATTTCCACAGGGGATTCGAGAAGTCATAGCTGTCAAACTGAGCCACTCAGGGGAGTTCTAGTATTTTTCACATTTCCCAGTATGACTCTGTGTGTGTGTGTGTGTGCACACACGCATGCGTGCATGTGTAGGGGGGCTCACACGTCATTCCTCCACCCATTCTGAAAGTATTTGATAAGTGGAGATAAAGAATTTTGATAAGAAAGAGGTTGTTAACAAGCTCACATAGGTTGAGTGTCTCTTTGGCACAGCTGATGCTGTAGGATTTGAAAACTGGGCTTTTCTATTTGGGAAATAAAGAAGTAGGTTGATTTACTTATAGGCTGTGTCCTGAAAGAAATTATCATTGTGTTTTCTAAGCACATAAGTAACATATTTTTATTGTGAAAAATTTGGAAGAGCCAAAAGGGCAAAGACAAAATTTAAATTACCAATAATTCTGCTATTACATATATGTAAGATTAAAATAAATACTGTGTGTATATACTAGGCATGGTATATAATGTGATGCAATGTATAACATAAAAATTATATATGTTATAATGCATTATATTCTATTTTCCATACAAATTTTCCATACTGTGTTGCAATTTAAATGATATGTAATTTCAGATTCTCTTAAATGTAAATAATACAAATAAGAATTTGATGATAGAAGAATAACCGAATGAACAATTGCATTAATGAACAAATGCATGAACAGGTTCACTTTCCAATTGGCAATGGAAGACTTACAACCATTCTGAAGGTTTTAAACTAGAGGAAATCTGAGAGATTTAGAATAACCTTGTCATAATGAAATGGTACTCCATTCCATCCTAACTTCATTCCCAAAATACACACACACGTGCACACATTTCTTTAAGTACCAGCTCTCATTTATCTCACTGTGAACTTGCCTAGAACAAGAAGTCTTATCCTATAGACTCGACTCTCAAAAATACGGAAAAAAAATCCTCTCTCCTCCCTATCTCTCTGTTATACACACACACACCCCACACACCACCACCATCACCTTTTCTGAAGCATAAATAAATAAGTCAGGTGGGAAGCTCTTATATAATTCTGAGATTTCAACATTGCTTATGTTGGGCTGTTATGAGGTGTTATCTTTCTTTTTTTTTTTTCCTTTTGGCATCATCTTCTTTCTCTTCAGAGATAAATTATGATTTAACACATACAGCTTCAAATAAAAACCTGCCCAGTTTTTCTGAGGTCAACTGCATCTGACTCAACAAATGGTAAATTGCTTTGAGACTGGTTGTTCTTTACTGCCTTCCAAACATAGCAGAAAGATGAAAATGGGAAAACAAACACTACAGCAAAAAATATGGGATAAGAGTAAATCAAATCTCATTTCCCTTCCCTCCAACTTTGTTTTGAGAACAGGCTTCTGGTGTCAGACTGTCCTCACTTGAATCCTGACTTTGGCCACACTTAACAGTATGACCATGGATTTTTACCTTGACCTCTCAAATTTCTAGTTTCCTCATTAGTATAGTGGGGATAATAGTAGTACTATTTTATAAAATTCGTGTGAGGTTTAAACTAGAGAGTATATTTATATCCTGTATATGTACATCACCTGATACAGGGGATACAGGGACTTCTAAATACAAAGTGCTAAATACTAAGCAATTGTAATTATTAGTCTTAATACTATTAAAAATATTATTGGGCTAGTATTAACTTGAAACCAAAGAATTGTAGAAGGAGCCACAGAGTTCACTGTAAATTTCCTCCTCAAATACTGACTTAATTTTATTTTGGATCATTAAAATGAATATAAACATGGATAACATCCATGAACATCTATGAGGGGCTAATGGGAAGCATTCAGACAATTTCCTGCTTATAAAAGGAATCTAACATGATAAAAACAAATGAATCCCCAGGGAGACCTTTCTAAAATTTCTGACTACAGCTTGTCATGATCCATAATGCTGTGTTGTCTCTTGTTTCAGTACAGTATCTAGATTATAAATTAATGACCTTGATTGGCAAATTACCCCATGTAGTCAATATGTCTTCATGAGAGTGACTGTAAGAGGAACCTAATTCTGTTAAAGATTCAGTTACAAAGGAGCATGTCAAAGCCAATGAGGTATGATGCTGTCATGGGATTGGGGTTTAGCACCATGAAACTGATCATCCATGAGTCATTTTTTGGCTCAAACACAGGGAGCCTCCAGGGAACACAAAGAGGATTTGCTGGTGTTCTGGCGGCCATCTCGGGGCTGTGTGTTCTGCCCAAACAGCACAAACCATGAGACCAGGGCAAGGGAACCGGAGATGGATAATATTTCCTGGCTTCATTCTTTCTGGTTTGTACAGAGCAACAGAACTTGGGAGAATGCTGTGTTGATCAGTATTTGGTGTTGAATGAGGCGGGGATGAGAAGACACATCATAATTTCTCCCTTCCGCTTCTACGAAGATGTCTGGCTGGGCCCAGAGCTTACCAGCAGTTCATTGGAGAGGTGCAGGGTTGGGAGTTGGGGGGAAGTAGGAGTTTCCCAGGCCTCCTAAGAGTTGATGGGGGCCAGTCTCTGAGGTGTGTCCATCACCAGCGCATAGTGCATGGCTCCTCATGAAGGTCTTTGACATCCCCTTGTGCAAACGTACTACAGGATTTCCCTACAGACTGAGCTGAAATTGAACCAAATGTGAGAGCATATTTGCTCATTTTTCTCCCTCCTAAATATGCCTGTTGTCATCTCGGACATCGTGGTCTGCTCTCTCCAGCCTGCCAGAAATAGCATTCTTTATCACAGGGTCACTCAAAGTACTTTTGTGTCACTGTGACTATTCCCACAGTGGGCACCACAGAATCCCCTGGGTACTCTTCCCTGTATAGCACATTGGTGTTAACCTCAAATGGGATGACTTCACTGCTGGAATGGGAACTCTTCGTTCATCAGCATACATATATTTATAAGTACTCTAGCAAAAAACTGTATTCATTGTCAACTGAAAAATGTTGCTGTTCTTAACTAAGTTGTGTCTGACTCTTTGTGACCCCATGGACTGCAACACACCAGGCTTCCCTGTCCTTCAATATCTCCTGGAGTTTTCTCAAATTCATGTCCAATGAGTCAGTGATGCTCTCTAACTATCTGATCCTCTGCTGCCCCCTTCTCCTTCAATCTTTCCCAGCATCAGGGTCTTTTGTGATGAGCTGACTCTTAGAATCAGGTGAAGCTTCTTCTGCTTCATTGACTACACTAAAGCCTTTAACTGGATCACAACAAACTATGGAAATTCTTAAAGAAATGGGAATACCAGACTACCTCGCCTGTCTCCTGAGAAATTTGTATGAGGGTCAAAAAGCAACAGTTAGAACCTGACATGGAACAATGGACTGGTTCCGTTGTACTGCTGAAACCTAGCTTAAAGGATTTTGAGCATAATCTTGCTAGCATGTGAAATGAAGCTTCAACTTCAGCAACAGTCCTATTGAATATCCAGGGTTGGTTTCTTTTAGGATTTACTGGTTTGATCTCCTTTAAGTCCAAGGGACTCTCAAGAGTCTTCTCCAGCACAATTTGAAAGAATCAATTCTTTGGCACTCAGACTTCTTTACAATCCAACTCTCACATCTGTACATGACTACCAGAAAAACTGCAACTTTGACTATATGGACCTTTGTCAGCAAAGTGATGTCTTTGCTTTTTAATACAGTTAGGTTTGTCACAGCTTTTCTTCCAAGGAACAAGCATTTTTTAATTTCATGGCAGCAGTCACCGTCTGCAGCAATTTTGGAGCCCAAGAAAATAAAATTTTTCACTGCTTCCCTTCTATTTGCCATGAAGTAATGGGGCCGGATGTCATGAATCTTAGTCTTTTGAATGTTGAATTTCAAGCCAGCTTTTTCACTCTCTGCTTTCACCCTCATCAAAAGACTCTTGAGTTCCTCTTCACTTTCTGCTGTTAGAGCGGTATCATCTACGTGTCTGAGGCTGTTGACATTTCTCCTGGCAATCTTTTTTTTTTTTGAGAATGATATTTTATTTTGCAAATATTCTGAGGACTACAAGCTCATCTCCTGGCAATCCTAATTCCAGCTTGTGATTCATCTATACCAGAATTTCACATGTTGTATTTTGCATATAAGTTCAATAAGCAGTATATAGCCTTGTTGTACTCCTTTCCCAGTTTTGGAACCAGTCCGTTGTTCTATGTTAGGTTCTGACTATTGCTTCTTGACCCTCATACAAGTTTCTCAGGACATAGGTAAGGTGGTTTGGTATTCTCATTTCTTTAAGAATTTTCCACAGTTTGTTATGATCCACACAGTCAAAGGCTTTAGTGTAGTCAATGAAGCAGAAATAGATGTTTTTCTGGAATTCCCTTGCTTTCTCCATGATCCAACAAATGTTGGCAATTTGTTCTCTGATTCCTCAAATGACTTCTGGATTGAAGGGGCTTCCCTAGTGGTTCAGATGGTAAAGAATCTGCCTGCAATGCAGGAGACCTGGGTTCAATCTCTGGGTCAGGAAGATCTTCTGGAGATGGGAATGACTACCCATTCCAGTATTCTTCCTTAGAGAATTCCATGAACAGAGGAGCCCTGTGGGCTACAGTCCACGGGCTTGCGAAGAGTCGGGCATGACTAAGCAACTAACACACAGGTATACATTTAAGACAGATGGACAATTAGGTAGATATCCAGAGACCGGCATGAAATCCAGTGATTTCCGCCATGACTTTCCAGTGTGCCTTCACATATTAGGCACTTAATTTTTCTTGATCTCAGTTTCTGGAAGGAGTTCATCTTTGAGTCAATTGTATCTTTAAGCTCAAATTTTAATTTTAGATTTTTTGATACAATATATAGATATATTACATATATCAAGAAGTGTGAATATCCATCAGTATCTATCTGTAGATAGATAGACATTCTTGATTGTCTTAAGGATTAAAGAGATGTAGATTTAAAGCCCTTCAATCACATCGCCTGGTGCATAGAAGTCACTCAGTAAGGAGTGGGTCGCCATACCCTTCTCCAAGGGATCTTCCCAAGCCAGGGATCGAACTCAGGTTTCCCACATTGCAGACAGATTCTTTACAGACTGAGCCACCTGGGAAACCCCAAATATGTGCTGAGTCGTTACTATTCCTACCCACACAAGCATGCATATACTTAAGCCACCTCTGAGTTATAAACCCTCAGTTGAACTCATAACTAATAGCTGAAGGGGTGTAGCTACATCTCCTGTCCATGAATGGTTGCTGCCTTCACTGCTGGACACCTTGCAGCTCTCCCCTCGAGTTCCATGGAAGTGCTGGAGTCTCAGGACCGGAGGGTGAAGCTGTTCACTCCTATACACTCAACACGGGACGGTGAGAGTCCTCCTGCCCCTGGGCCAACCGTGGGAGTGGGTGGTTTTCCAGCAATCTGCCTTGCTCTGTGGAATGAATTTTCCATGGGACAGTATGTTACATGGTACTTGGTTTCTTGAATCAGTCCACAAAGGAATCTTGTATGAGTCAGGGATGAGACACATGGCCTTCAAATTAGGTAATTTGGGAGAGTTTAATGAGGGCATTGTTTACAAAGATGTGGGTAGGATGTAGAGAAATCACAGCAGATTCTGCAATAACCTGGAGAATAGCTACAGAGAAAATTAGGTGCCTAGTCCTGAAAAGACAATGGGAGAAGCAGTTGTCATGACTTGGTAACAGAGATTTGTAGGGAGGTCACCAGCCAGGCCCCTTTGTTAGAGAGACACAGCTGGCTTGTGCTAAGTGGGGAGGGAGCCAGGGGTGTCAACATATCCCCTCCCCATTGGGTGAACCCATCTGGAAGCCAAAGAATAAAAGGGTCCAGTCCAAGGGAGTACAGACAATTCAGATCAGCCTTTTGTGCAGACCAGTGTAGGAGAGAGCAGAGTGGTGATCCCTAGTCCTAAAAGGTTTCCGGAACCCAACCACTATTGTTTCTAAAGGGTACTGGGTTCCAAATCCAAACAGCACACCTGACTACCTTTTAGAACACTGCCTGTGTGTGATGTGTAGTGTCTTTTTCTCATATACATACATGTTTTGTGAGTAAATATATAAGTGTCCACACATGAATTAATATAATTAAGGATAACTATTTAATTTTTAGAGCAAAAGAGAGAGTTGCTATTGAGAATTATACTGGCACACAGGTAAACTGGCACAATTCTGGGCAAAACAGGGCTTATGACGCCCTAACTAAAATGCAATGAGTTGGATTCTATGTCTCACATGAATCGTAATCTCATTACTTCACAATCACTTGTATATATTGCATATATGTTACACATTTGTGGCAGGCACTGCTCTCAGAAGGTGTACCTGTGAAGTATAATATGAAAAAACATCAGCTAAAAGGAGGGAGGCCCCCTGTTTTGAATTATACCATAGCATAGCCATTATACCGGCTATGCTCTAATGTTCCAAATTTCCCCATGAACACAGCTGTTCCCTTGTGTTGAGGTATTTTCTCCCATATAAATGTAAATTCCCTAAGAAAGATTTGATGTTAGGCTCCTATGACTGTTGATAACCTACTGGCAACTTTTTCCAGTTTTGACTATCCTGAAGAAGATTTCCTATGTGAAGAGGATACATAGAAAAAGCTTTCTGATGGTGGGAGATGGCTGAAATATTTTGGGTTGTTGGGCTGGCTTCTTGTGACAGAAACCATCTTCTGATCAAGGTGTCCCAACCCTACACTACCTCTCCCCTCATTCGGTGCCTGATGCAGGCCCAGCCTCACTTCTATCTTAATCAGATTTATGATAACAAATTCTTCTTTTAAGGACAGCTAAAGGTGTGTTTAATGGATCATCTGCTAATTCCCCAAAGTGTGGGAGGCACCCCACTGTGATACTCAAGATGATATCAAGTCCAGTTCAGGTGTGTTATTAAACAACACTGAATCCCACACAAAAAGCTTTTCCTGTAGCAGACTTGGTTGGAGAACTCCAACTTTTTTAAGGAATTGCCCATCAGAGAAGATGGCTTTATGTCCTGCTCAGGGGTAAATCCAGATTGCTCTAAAATATCATGATAATTCCAATACTTTTATATTGGCTTTACAAGAGGGCATGAGACCATTCTAGCCAATGAAACATGAGAAGGAGTGCCCTTAGGGCTTCTGAGAAGGCTTCAGGACTCCTTGAAACTGTTTCTTTTTTGGTTGAATAGAGATGATACTTTTGTTACACCCAAATTATCTCCTGATACAGCCTCTGATGCATGAGGCTACTTTTACATCTTTTTCATGTGCTAGTACATGTCCTTTTACATGTACTGTGTAGTATACTGAGACCTATTTTTACATGCGCTGATGGCATGCTTTTTATCTCTTTTCCCAGACTCCACTCTGTTAGTGTTTCTTTATTTCTCTCCATTCATTAATCTTTTCCTGATCACAAACTTTTTTTACTTGGTCTACCGACATAAGCAAGTCCATATCATCATAAGACAGACCCCTGATCCTGCTTTCTCCTCAAGCTGCTCTGCTTGGTCTTGCCCAGTGCAGCCCATCCTCTTGCTGGAACCAGCTGGATTCTTTGTCTTTCTCCATTTCTGTTGGTTCCTCTGCTCTCTGTGTTCTGACATCTGCATTTGTGCCCCCACTGAAACTGGTCTTGTGTAGTTTGATGAACTACCTCCTAATCCATAGTCAATCACTTTTATTCAATACCCCATTATTATCTTCCAAGCTCTGCACCCTACTCTGTGCTTGGTACCATCCTAAAGGACTGCGTCAGAGCAGGGAACAAGACAGACCAAGCTCTCTGCCTTTGGGGTGCTTCCATTTTGGCATTACAAGTGAGTAAGCTGCGTAACAATTAGAAAATGGTAAGTGCTACTAAAAAGGAAATAGTAGAGCAGCAAGAGAATGGAGGGGCAAAGATTGGATGGGCAAGATATATTTTGTAGAGATAACACTGAACAAAATTTGAAGGAAGCTGGGGATCAGTAATTAAAATTCTGCTGAAATATAATCCTGTTTGGGTGATACAAAAGATTGTTATATTCCAGGTAGAAAAAAGAGCTGGACAATGGCCTCAAGGCAGAGAACATGGTGGAAGCCAAATGGTTGGTGTGGAGAGCAAGTAAAAGGGCAGAAGGTAGAAGGGGAGTCAGAAAGGAGATGGGCATCATGTCACCCTGGAAAGGTCCCATCTATAACATCCAAGTGACCTCAGGAACATCATTTGTTTGATGATTAAATAATCCTTTTAAATGTAAAAAGGTAAAACAGCAATAGGACAATACTGTAGCGATCTGTTCAATGTTAGTTCCACTGCATTAAGTCTAGTTCTATTTTCTAATAAATTCTAAACAGGAAAGATTATCTCATCTACTTTGTGCTCATTGAGTGTAGCAAGTTATATGCAGATTTATAACCTTCTGATTGTGATGATGCCTTGAGAAAGGGAAGAATGAAAACATCTTTAGTACTGACATGAAAAACAAGCTAAATGAAATGATAATGTGAAAAGCATATAGGACACCATTTAACAATATTGTGCTAAGCACAGATAAGATTTTAAATTTTCTAGTAATGACATTTACAAATACTAAAGAAGGTGAAATTTTATATAAAATAGATAAACAACAAGGACCTACTGTATAACACAGGGAACTATATTCAATTTCTTGAAATAATCTATTATGGAAAATAATCTGAAAAAGCATACACACACACACACACACACGTATTTATATATCTGAACCACTTTGGTGTGTACCTGAAATAACACAGCATTGCATATCAACTATACTTGAATAAAAATTTTAAAAAATAACAAAAAAGTGACATAAATTTGAATAACATTTTACTTAACTTTGTATATCCAAAATATTATTATTTACCATGTGATCAATACAGAAAGTCTTAATATGGTATTTTGCATTTTTAAACATGGTCTTCAGAATCTGGTGTGTTTTATACTTATAGCGCATTTCATTCAACCTATCACACTGGAAGTGTTGAACAGTCCTGTGTGACTGGTAGCCACCGTATTCGACAATGCAAGTCTAGTATATTTTAAATACTTAACAAATGTCCAGTATTCTTATTAGAAATAAAAGGAATTGGGAAGTGTGCTTAGCCCTGGTTTTGAGGGAGGAGGAAATGGAAACTTTGGAGACTTGTATCCAATAAAGGCTTAATGATCTTGTCTGCTAGTTTTCCTCCCATACTGTCTCGTCTAGGATGTCAGGGTTCTCAGCTCAAGTGACTAAGAGATGGCTCCAAACAGGAAAGACTGGAGGCCAGCCTGTGGGTGACTCAAGGGGCCAGGAATGTGAGTCTCCATCTCCCAGGGCCCGTCTGTCACCAACATCCCTGCTCTCACTGCCCTCATGTCTCACCACACTGTGGATCAGTTCATCCAGGTCTCTGCTTGGGTTGGTTCACACCCAGAACTGCTATACCCAAGGGGTTTCTCCATGAAGGTGTCTGGTTTCAAATAACATTTCAGCTCCTTTGAGAGTGCTGTCATGGCAAGTGTGACTCTATTTGCTCCAGTATTGGTAGCAGCGGAAGGCAGGAGCTCAGAGTAGGCCCCAACTCTTAGCTATGTTTTTCCACTAAGGATTTAATTAAACCACTGCTGTGTCAATATTCTTAGCATGCTGCCAGCCTCTTTCCTGGGATGGAAACAGGCTAGTCTCCCCATAAAGAGTCAGAGGGTAACAAGCTCCTAGGAGGGAAACCAGCGTTGAGAGTCCACGTGGAATTTTTCCAAGGCGGAGGCATGTGATGCAGGGCTCTGGTTGCTACATGGTTATTGGCGTTGTGGTGTGATGGTCCTAGGCTCCATCTGCAGCTGCACCTCAGACCAGGAATAAGGGCCTCAAGCCCTGCTTCAAAGGCCTTCATCAGAATGACCTCCCTTCCTTTTCCTCCCATACCAGCTTCTCTCTTCCTCTCAGGAAATGAAAAAGTCCCATGGGCAAGCGGGGGTTGCCACCTAGCTCCCCAGAACCCCAATTGTTAGCCTTTCTTCTGTTCATAACAACTTGAATGTTTCATCTGTCATTTTCCAGCCTCTATGGGGCTCCAATAAGGTGATACTACTCTCCTCGTAGTGAGTGTTTCAGTCAGTTGGAGGAATTGAGAGATTAAGTAATTTCCTCAAGGTTGCTAAATCTCAGACTTGGGATTTGACTTGACTATCCTGCTTTTCAAAATGATAGTAATAACAGTAAAATAATAGCAGCAATATGTAGTAACCACCCAATAAAAGGGAGCCATTATTATTACACAAATTAGATAAATGCTTAATTGGTATGTTGGCACCCCTCTCTCCCTGCTGCTGGCCAGAGATGCTGTCATTATATAGACTTGATTCGCATTTTAATGAGTAAGGGCAGATTCCCGTGGAGCACTGTCTCCTTCAGGCGCTATTAGTTCTTGAGTGATGCAGAGCCAAGTCCGGAGGAAAGGAGACAGGGTAGGAGCTTGAGTTAGCAGAAAAATGGTGGGAGGGAAAGAGGCATGGGTCGCTGAGTTGGAAGAGGCCAAAGGTGGACTTCCTCCCTTGAATTTTGTATACGGTCCATTGCAGCAGATCGTGGACTGCTTACTGAACAGTCCACTTGCCCCTCTGCATTTTCCAGACTCCCTTGCCATTAGATTGGGTCACGTGACTTGTTCTAGTCAGTGTAAGTGGGGTATTGTCTATTTCTCTCTGACCAAGAGGCTGTGTGTTTCCTCCAACCCTCCTTCCTCTACCTTGGCAATCTTGGAGATCACAATGTCCAGAGGGCTACAAGGTAGAGGAAGGCACCCAAATCCCCTCAGACTTCAATATGATCAAGAAAGAAGACTTTATTGTATCATGTTACTGAGACTCTAGGGCTTATCTGTAACTGCATCATAGCCTAGCCTAGCCTGACAGATACACCTGATTATCAAACCTCTCTACAGTCAGCAGTTTTCAGTGGCCTAACTATGAGTCAGCTTCTGCCTCTCAGAAAGCAAAATGCTGTTTCAGCCAGGTCTGCTATTCAGAACCCTTCCCTCACTCTGAAAGGTAACCGACCTCAAAGGCTTTTCCCAGCAGCACTAAGGTGTTGCCAGCGTTCCATTGCTTGAGGACCGTGACACCTGCAGATGAATACGTGCCCATCTCAGGTCTCTGGGCACTTACGTTTTCTTTTTTTTTTATTTTTTTATTTTTTAAACTTTACATAATTGTATTAGTTTTGCCAAATATCAAAATGAATCCGCCACAGGTATACATGTTTTCATAGGTTTATTTCTATCTCATTAAGAGATGCTCCATGTCCAGCTGAATCCTCCTTTCCATTCCATGTCTCAACTTTGGGGCATCCCCAGTGCTCCATCTTAGGATCCCTTTCTCTCTGGGGCTTTAGGTGATCCCCCCTGGTCCCATATTTCAAATACCATCTGTATGCTGATGTCTCTAATGTTTACATAGCTATTCGTGATCTGGAACCCAGAAGACTCATTTATCCAGATGCTTCACTAACACTTCTGCTCTTAAAGTCACTGAATATAGCCCGCCCACAAGGAATCATGGACTTGCTCACCCTCTCCCTTGGCTATATCTCCATAAATGATGCTACTCTCTTATCCAACCAAGTAGATTCAATCTGGAATTCCTTCTGTGATTCCCATCTTTACCTTAGCTTCTACATCCAATCCATCAATGAGTTCTTTCAAATCTAGCTCTGTACCATAGGTCCTGAGTTTGTCCATGTCTTTCCATCTTCACAGCTGCTGACCTAATCCCAGATGCCATTTATTTCACCTGGACTGAGCCTCTTGTTTGATGCACCTGCTTCCAACCACTATTTCCTCTCTTTCTCCCTTACATAGCAGCATAGGATATTATACAACATACATCAGATCCTATTTCATGCTGCTTAGGATGTGTATGCTTAGTATCTCAGTCGTGTCTGACTATTTGTGACTCTATGGACTGTAGTCCACCAGGCTCCTCTGTCCATGGGTATTCTCTGGACAAGAACACTAGAGTGGGTTGCCATGCCCTCCTCCAGGAGATCTTCCTGACCAAGGGATCAAACCCAGGTCTCCCGCATTACAGGCAGATTATTTACTGTCTGAGCCACCAGGGAATCCCAAGAATATTGGAGTGGGTAGCTATCCCTTCTCCAGGGCAACTTCCTGACCCAGGAATTGAACCAGGGTCTCCTGCATTTCAGGTGGATTCTTTACCAGCTGAGCTATCAGGGAAGCTCCCCAGCTTAGGATATCTAGTGATTTTTCATGACATTTTGAGAAATAATATGAATAAATAAAAATACGTTTTAAATATATTGTGCATGCTCAGTGACTCTCTCATGTCAGACTCTTTGTGACCCTATGGACTATAGCCTGCCAGTCTCCTCTGTCCTTGGGATTTTCTCAGCAAGAATACTGGAGGGTGTTGCCATTTTCTTCTCCAGGATATCTTCCCAACCCACGGATTGAACCCAGGTCTCCTGCATTGCAAGAGGATTCTTTACCACTGAACCAGTGGGGAAACCCTTAAAAATAAAATATATTATATTTATATTTAAGTCATATTAATGTTAACATAACTAACTTTGGCCAGTTAGCAATGTGGTGCAAGTAGAGGCTTGAGAAGTGCTCACGTCTGGAGGTTTGCTCTCTTGGACTCCTACAATCATTACAACACAAAAGAACCTGAGCTAGTTGGCTGTTCAGCTAATGGAGGAGATTATCCAAGCCAGTGCAAATCAGAACTGCACAACTGAGCCATGGAATTGTGAGAAAAATTGTAAAGGTTAATACTTCAAGTCACTAAATTTTGAGGCATCCTGTTACACACCAAGTACAAACTGATACAATAGCTACACATACAACTCCCTTACAAATTTTGTTAATAACAACCCATATTTGTTTCCTGACTATAGCTTCCCAAACTATACAACCTGCAGGAGAGAGTAACTAAGGACCTACAAGAACTGACATGTAATTCAATGTCCTTTACAATACATTTTCTATGACATTCATTTCCTGGAAGTGCTTCATAAAACAATGCCACTAAGAGAGGTTCCTTTCCATTGCCTCTAGGTGACCCAAAGGCTCAGAGGGCCCATCTTGCTTCTATTTTCACAAAACTCAGCATAAGAAATATCCACCTTTATTAGTTGAAGTCCTGATGTTGTGTTTGGGTCTCTCTGGTTGGACAGAGAATTTCCTGACTCTCCGAATCTTTACTCGGTTATTTTCTCACCTCGAAAGCACACTTGAATTTAACCTCCAGGTTGACAAATATCCATCACTGGCCCTTCTTATCACTCATAGTTTTCTTT
Source organism: Bubalus bubalis (assembly GCF_019923935.1). Lineage (NCBI taxonomy): Eukaryota > Metazoa > Chordata > Mammalia > Artiodactyla > Bovidae > Bubalus > Bubalus bubalis. Next base: position 141,566,753 of record NC_059159.1, read on the forward strand.
GCAATGATCCGAGGGTTTTATCCACAGGAAGATCATGCCCAGCATTTTGTCTGCAGAAACATGGGGGAGGTGATGCGGATGTTGTCCTAGCTGACCTCTTTAATGAAAGTCCTGAATTCACCCAACATTCCTCTGATTGCAGGGTTGGGAAAATGCCTTTTGGTAAAATCATAGAGTGGTAAACATCAAGAGACTTTGGGTCCATATAAACCCATCTCTCTACTCGAGGACACAGACTTCTTGGTGACAGAGCTAGGGCTAAAGTACTTAGAGCCGTTTCCTCTACTGACTGCACATCAGCTCCTTCATACCGGCATTCTGGCAGCTCCTAGTGCTTAGTCCTGCTCCCTGTTCTCACTCTGTGCTCTCACACTCAGTGAACTCATTCATTCCCAGATGTATAAATACCACTTTGTGCTTCTGACTTCCAAATATATATTTGCAAACTCCAGGCTTCTATATCTAATTGCCTGCTCACTATCCCTCCTTGGATGTTTTGCAGATATATCCAAGCTGACATATTGAAGACAAAACTTTTAACATCTAACTGGTCTACCCCTCTCTACCTACATTTCACTGCCCTTATTTGGGTCACTATTATCATTTATGTAGACGATTCCAACAGCTCCTGTAGGTGATTCCAACAGTTCCTGAGTCCTTTTCTTTCTTCTTCTTTACTTCTCTTCCAGCCCATTCTCCTGGAGAAGGTAATGGCAACCCACTGCAATACTCTTGCCTGGAAAATCCCATGGACGAAAGAGCCTGGTAGGCTGCAGTCCATGGGGTCGCTGAGGGTTGGACACGACTGAGTGACTTCACTTTCACTTCATGCATTGGAGAAGGAAATGGCAACCCACTCCAGGTTCTTGCTTGGAGAATCCCAGGGACGGGGGAGCCTGGTGGGCTGCCATCTATGGGGTCACACAGAGTAGGACACGACTGAAGTGACTTAGCAGCAGCAGCAACCCATTCTCCACACAATATTCAGAATAATCTTCTGATTGTGTGAGCCAGATAAAATCATAACTACTGGTTTTGACCCCTTCCAGGTGCACATGGAGCAAGACCTCAAATCTTTACTGTGGCTGGAAAGCCCTCCGGATCTGACCCTACTGACCTCTCATTGCGCCTCATCTCACTCTTCCTCTTGATCTCTCATGTCTAGCCATACAGGGCTTCTTTCAGTTTCTGAAATGTGCGCACATTTTCCCTGCCTCTGGGTTTCTGGCTGTGTAAGCTTTCTGCTTGGAAGTACCTTCACTCTTCTCCTCACACTCTGGGGGGTGGTGATGGTGGTTTAGTTGCTAAGTTGTGTCTGATTCTTTATAACCCCATGGACTACAGCCTTCCAGGCTCCTCTCTTCATGGGATTTCTCAGGCAAGAGTACTGGAGTGGGTGGGCATTTCCTTCTCCAGGGGATCTTCCTGACCCAGTGATTGAACCCAGGTCTCCTGCATTGCAGGTGGGTTCTTTACTGCTGAGCCATCAGGGAAGCCCCCTCACACTCTAGGCTTCAGATTAAATATAACATCCTGTGATGGGCCTTTTGATGATTTGCTCTTCTCTAAGTTAGCCATTTATTTGTTCTTTCATAGTACTTATTGCAATCTGTCATTCTTTTATTAATATGTCCTTTTGCTCAAACCCATTTATTGTCACTACTCTCTGAGTATTCCAAGACTGACAAATCTACTTTGCTTCCCATAGCGTGCTTGTTGAATAAAAATCTGAAATCGAGTATTTCCCACACTTTATTAGTATAGGTTGGATTGTCATATCTCCTCAGTTCAGTTCAGTCACTCACTCGTGTCTGACTCTTTGCGACCCCATGGACTGCAGCACGCCAGGCTTCCCTGTGCATCACTAATTCCTGGAGCTTGTTCAAACTCATGTCCATCGAGTTGGTTATACCTCTTCAGCCTGAAGTTTATCTTCTCTGATTAGATATTTATAAGAAAAATTATTCTTTTTCTTTTTACTTGGAATTCTACTTTTTTTCATTTAAATATAGGAATTTAAGGGCTTTTTTGGCAGGAGCTATGCTGTTGGCTTATTTTACTTAAGAGAGCATGCAGATGCTTAGTATACTGTAAAGGCCCAAAACATATTTCCACATCTTTAAAACATAGCCATCTGTTCTCAAAACCTCTTCTACTCTCTTGGCTTTGGATAATCTCAATTCAAGCAGATAAGTTAGAATCATTGTTTCCAACATTCTCAGTCTTATGGTCGTTAATGAATGACCTCAACACTTTATTCTCATATCTGTGATCTGTATAAATAAATCAGAATAGAACTTTGCTGCAAGAGCAAGAAGAGTCTGAAGAATCCACTAAGAAGAGCCCATTTGCTCAGCAATAAGTAACATAGGTCACGTGGTTTGTCCATAGCCCAAGGGTGATAACAGAGAGGTGGCAATGGAGGTTTGTTGCAGAAGAATCTGACTCTTTACTGACTCAATCATCTGCTGTTTAAGTTCCACTTTGGACCTTGCTTCCTTCATTATATATATTTCAGTTTATCCATCTGGAGTAGATGTGAGCCAGAAGATCCAAATACATGAGTTGTTCAAATGGACATTATTTTCAAAAAACAAACAAATCCCTGATTTTCTAAAAGCAGAGTTCTCTAGTGCATTCCTGATAACAGAAGCACAGCTTGAACATTCCTTGAAGAATTTCCTTGGCATGTGACTATTGGTGAAACTGAGAGGAAGGAAAGAATTGGAGAGCAGTGTCTGTAAAGGAGATGGCTGGTGCATTGTCATGAGAGAGTTTTTCCAAAATGACAGGGACAATCCATCCTAAATTCACCACATAAGACTTCTTTGAACTTTTCAGATTTGCAGGGTATATGCATGTCTGTTTCATCTGTGCCAATTCATAGAGTTCCACATGCCTGTGTCTATGAAGCTGTTCTCATATGAAGGGCGCCTACAGCCAGGCATTATCAGGTACTTATTAAATACTTTTCACTGACACACCTTTAAAAGTAGGAAAACACTTTTTGAAAGCCCAAATAAGTGTTTTCTTTGCTCAGAAAATACATGACCTACATCTGGCCCTGTCTTCTGCCCTGTACAAGAAGCTCAACCACATTTTCCATATTTTAATGCAAAATGCAGTTACAAACCCAAGTTGCCCCTGGCAGAGGAAAGCAAAATAATTGTCCCACAACCCAACTGCAACTTCGCCTTTGCTGAAGTTGGCCCAGGTTCAGCGTCTACATGGCTGCTGCACACCTGCAGCCTGGGTCCCTGCTCCTCCCTCAGTTCCCAGGCAAGTTCCCTGGGCTGGAGGCACTGGGAACAAACACATTTCCAGGCCAGCCTCGCCCAACCCTGCCCCAAGGCCAGATCTTCCTTGTCTTCTGCTTTGTCACCCAGTTGGAAGCCTCTGGAGGACGGCCCATCTTCCATCCACAGGGAGCTATGGTCTGGAGCCCAGAGGATGAGTCTCCTGGTTTCAATCTGTCTCCCAGAGCAGGATTTACAGAGCCCAGTTTGGAGATGATTTGGAGCCGGTAATCAGTGAGGTGTCTTTAGGCTAGTGGAGCCAACTGTGCTGGCTTAGTCAGTGAGCCTGGATAAATGCCATCCTGGGTTTCCTTTTGTTCACTTCAGGGGAACTGTATCAGAGCGCAGGATGGGCCCCAGCAGGAGAGCTGACACGGCGGAGACGGTTCCTTAGCAGATGCTCGGCCGAACCTCAGCTGTTCTCTCCAGTGACATCCGTGTGACATGGAGATATTTATTCAGGTGATGCAGCTTGAGTGGGCCTCAGGCCAGACCCCCTTCCCCAAGCACCGCCTTCTAGCCCTGAAAGGCAATAGTCTCCAGACTGCCTGAATGCTGTGTCCTCTCAACTTGAAAAATCTGACAAACTTCTGTCAATTACCTTCTGAGGGTTTGGCAGCTCAAGTGACATCCCTCAGAAACTTTGGAGGCCAGCCCCACACTACATGGTGCGGCGGGGGGCTTGAAAAGCTGATATGAAGTTCCCCAGCACGGCTGAGTCTTCTTGCCTTGGTACATGTGGTCTGTGTCCTGGCTGGAGTAGTTTGCTTGTGACCCTGTTTTAGTCTCGGGTTAGAGTGGCTGGTATCTGGAGGGCTAACACCCACATATATGTGCCACTGAATTTGTCAACTCACTCACAGGATTTTGTATCCCTGGAAAATCAACTCAGGGGTTCAGGGACTTTTGAGGTCGTGAATGTCCAATTTTGTTTTGGCTGTACCACGCAGCATGTGAGATCTTCCCTGACTAGTGACAGAATCTGCTCCCCCTACGGGGGAAGTGCGGCGTCTTAACCTCTGGACCACCAGGGAAGTCCTGAATGTCCGATTTTTGAAGTTCCCAGTATTTAAGAAAAGGAAGAAACGCCAAATAGGTCTTAAAAAAAACTTATGATATATTTTAGGTGTTCAATCGACATGGTATATTTCCAGAATTATATGCTATCCCTCGTTAGAAATGACAACAGAGACCACGCTGGGGACGTTGTGAATGTGAAGATCAGGCCCAGCAGTGACTCCATCGTCAGCATCCCCCTGCAGACTGCAGTCTCCTGTGCTGTAGGCAGTGACTTCTGCTCTGGACTCTTTCAGAGCACTTCGATATCACCCAACTGAGAGGTATGTCGGTGGCCTTAAGGATCAAAGAGGTGCCTTAGCTAGGAATTTGGGCTTTACTCTTAGAGGCTGATGGCATCTCTGGTAAGTTTTTAGCCCATGGGGACTGCCATTTCCTTTTTCTTTGTTTTTGAACTTCGTATTTGCTAGGGAAGCAGGGATGTCCGTGGCAGCTCCCTGTCAGGTATTCTATTACCTGTGTTCTGCTACCTGCCACTGTAGATTCTCTCAAGAAGGAGGAAAAAGCATCTTTTCTTTGAGGACCACCCCTTGTTAGGGCAATGCATTTACCACCGTGGTGGGCCTGGGATTCAGGAGGGTGATTCTTTGGAAAGGATGATGGCGCTCTCTACACATTCCCTCTGCTCTCCGTAAGTGCATAAGTTCCAGTCCCTGTGTAGTTAAGCAAATCATGTGACAAGTTCTGACCAATGGGCAGCGGGTGAATGTGGTTTGTGTCACTTCTAGGCTAAACTGTAGAAGAGTTGGAACATGATGACCCTTCTCAGCTGTATCTTCATAGGAACCGGAGCAGTGGCTAGAGGAAAAACCCTCTCTCTGCCACAGACCTGAACATATAGTGAGAAATAAACTCTGGTATGCAAAGCCATTGAGATTTCAGAGCTAACTTATTACCACTGCATAGCTTAACCTGTCCTAACCAATATAACATATATTCAAAGTAAACTTTTTTAGACAGTTGAATCTTAAAATATTTAAAATTCTCTTCTGTATGCATATTATTGTATATGTAAAAAATATATACAATGAAAAGCTTTTGACTCATGAAATTCTTCCTGCAACAAACAGAATCAAAGACAAATTAGCTCTTTTTTAAAAAAATTTGCGTCTAATAAGTACATGATGCTAAGGTTGTTACCTAATGTGGGCAGTGGGATTAGCAGTCTGTAAATCAGATTTTCTCTGCAGAAAATAAACTCTCAAACAGTCCATGGTTCAAGGAAGCTTAGAAGAGTGGGAAAAGGTCTGGAATAAGAATTTGGAAATTGAGAGGCCATGGAATATTTAGAATCAGTCCCTGAACGGAGGCTTAATTCATACTCCAGTATCCTTCCTCACTTATTCAGTCCCACCTGGGTCCTTGTCCCCTTCTGAGCAGCTATGGCAATGGTTATCGAGTTGCTATCTTCACCTTTACCTTAGTTATACTCTGTCTCATGTTGTTCATCCATTCGTTCCAAAAAATATTTGCCCAGCTTGGGATGGGGCCCCGTGTTGGATGGTGAGAACTCGAGGCTCTAAGCCGGTCCTTAAAGACCTCATTGTCTAGTGAGAAGTTCACTTGCAGTCTGCTCAGGGTTCAGAGTTGTTAGGGTTGCTCCCTCCTTGTGGGGAAAATTTTCACTCCCCATTTATCTTCCACAGGTCCCAGCATAATATGTGGGGGCTATTTTCATAGATAGTTCACGTGTGTTTCTACTGGACACACTTGTCAACAAGGGTGTCTCTCTTGATCTTTATTGAAATCCATTCCCAAAGTAAAACGGTTCTCCTGGTTTTAGTTCAGGTCCATTTTCCCATCCTGGATGACTCCAGTCCACTTTGGGTTGCTTCGTACTATGTAATTCTGGCAAAGTCATCTCCAATTTTCCATCCCTAAAACTTATTCAAGGACATCCAGGGTTTTTAAGTTGATAGCAAGCAACTGTGTCAACTTGTACACTTGCAGGGATAAAGGTTGTTGGGTGGCAAACACCCAGTCAAAATCTGATCTTCTCAGGAATATGTTCTCTAAAGTGTCATTAAGATGAAATGCAGCATTTCGTGGGAAGACCATCCCAAACATCACCCCCCTTTTCACCATCGCTGGCATTCAACTTGAAGTGTGCTCTTTCCATGTACAAGTCAAAGCAAGACTTTTCCAAGTGTCAGCATCACGAGCTCCAGCTAGCTCTTGGCAGTGAACTGGGTTTCCTTTTGCCCTTGGCAGAGTATTAGTAACCAAGGCATAGGCAGCTGAGCACAGCCACAACAGTGGACAACCCCCTTCCCCACCCAGGTGTGAAACAGCACCTGGATCCTAGCCTGCCTGGTCCTCTGAAGACACCTGTCCCTATCCACACGGTTCGTGGTATGCAGTCAGGATGATATAGCTATATTCCTAAAAAACAACACAAACAAAAATAATGTTTGTAGGGCAAAGGGCTAACATGTTCTCTTTGCAGCTAGATGAGCTGAAAGGGCTGCAGGGAAATAACCAGTGTTTCTCAGCAAGCTGTACCAACATGATGCAAAAGAGAGAACCCAAGCAGAAAAGGGCAGCCTGTGAACTGATGATGCCAAGCCCCGTCAAGGAAGCCTTTGCAAACTCACTGTTAATCGATGCCACCCAAGGGCACCAGATGTGCCAATAAAAACCTCTTGCACCTTTGGCTGAATGTGGCTTGAGACTAGTCTTGGGTGAGAGCATCTGTTTCCAGGCCCTCCAGACTGCCCAATACAAAAGTGACTCTTTTGATATTGATAAATGATGTGACACATGATTCCCCCCATAGAAATTGTGCAAATCCTTAATTATGAGGGCACTTTCTCAGGGGCACATTAGAATATTATGCTCAATTGAGTTGCTATCTTCACCTTTGCCAAGGCTTTTGTAACACTGCACAGTAAGCTGCCCTTAGAAGTTTTTGCTTTTGTTTGTAAATCATCAGTTCAACTTGTATTAAGGATTCCAGGAATTAAAAAGAAAAAAAGTCCAGAAAAAAATACATAGAGTGAAATTCCTAAAGTAGGGTTTTTTTTAATTCCCCTTTCGGTGAATGGGTCACAAGCTTGCAATTCTAAACAATCTCACAATTAATTCTTGAGCTATGCAGTCCAATTAGAACAAATGAGTCCTTTCTGGTTTAATTAGAGATGAGTATGTGCCTGTGAGCTTATTTGTATAAAATAAGTGCTCATTAAACAAGGTTTGGATCAGGTTCAGCTTGTTAGAAATGCCATGAAAAGGGAGCTTTCTCTCACTGTCTCTGGCCTCTTTAACCCCTTAAATGCCCAGAATGAACTCAAATGTGAAAAATATAAAGAGTATCTTTGCAGAAAGCTGGTGAACTTGAAAGAGGTGATGCATTTGTTGGAACTGTTGGTAAACAAGGCCATCCTCTCATCTCAGCATCTTTCTGTCTTTCCGCAGGCCACCAGAGGACATAAATCCAACGTGGGGGGAGAGGGGCAGATGAAGGCCACTTGAGTTGTAGAAAGAACAGGCTTCTGTACAATGTGTGTCACTTCAAGCCCCCCTACTAAGGGCCTGAGCCATGGGCCAGCAGCAGCCACAACAGTAGCATGGCCTGGGAGCTTGCCAGAGTGCAGTATCTCGGGCCCCCCACCCCAGGCCTGTGAGATTCTGCCTTTTATCAAAACTCCCAGGTGATTTTTATGAACACTGCGATTTGAGAAGCACTTCTCTAAAGGCACTAAATGATGGCGATTTTACTTTAAAAGATGAAGGGCCCTTGGGAACCCCCTGAGAAGGTCACTTTACTTGAAGAGTCTGTGGTGGGGGTGGATTGCCACTTTAACCACACCCCAATCTCCCACCCCACCAAACTCTGCTAAAAGCTCAAATGAGTCCCCTCTGCTCATCCTCTAGTAAGCTTCCAGGACTAAAAGGACCCAGGTCAGGGGGCCACCACTTCACCATATCTGTGCCTTGAACATCTTAACCAGCTCTTGAGAATGTAACCAAATCCTGCTGGCTCTCTGGCTATATGAAGAAATGAATTCTGCCCTTGAGGGGCTCCCACTCTAATGGGATGCTACTGGAGGCAGATGGATGAGTGAGAAAAGTCAGGGACTCCCTGGCCCACACCAGTGACAGATTGATCAGAAGACCAACCTTGAAAAGGCCTCCCGTCTCCAGGGAGGAGGGAGCCTCCGTCTGGGTGGGAAGGCTCCATTATGTAGCATCCTGACATGGGCCAAGAGCCAGCTTCCAAGGCTGTCTATGCATTAAAGAGAACTTAACCTGCCAAGAGGGTTAAGTGCCACCTTGATTTATTATTCTGCTCAGCAAGAGTTTGTCCATTTTTTTTGTCATTTATTTTGTCAAAAAGTTAAGTTTGGGTATAATGAAATGTCAGCTTCAAGACAGTCACTAAGCAGCCTGAGACTCTCTATGTTGTTCAGTACTGGCACTTCTTTTTAAGAGCCTGGTGGAGAGAAGATGTTGGGCTCCTGCTTCACCACATGGTGCCTGAAACAAGGTGGAGTAGATAGTAGCAGACTGAAAACTTCTGTCCTTCCATTCCAGACTCTGAGACTAATGGTTGTTAATTCGGGGACATTGAAGGAGACCAGACCAGGAGGTAAATGTCATCAATGAGCCCCGTAGCTGACCCTGGTCTGACTTGGTACCCTGGTGATGGACAAAACCCTGCAACCTTCACAACAGTGTCTTGACACTGGGGCAGGCCCACAACTTTGGCTGCTCTTCCCTGATCCTCAGCTCCAGCATGTGAGATGCCCTGTCTCACCCATTCCTGCTCCCTCTTAGCTTTGGTTGGTAAAATAAGAACCTGGAAAAAGAGCAGGAAGGGGAATGGGGAAGCAAGCATTTCTCCCTCTCTGTAGGCATGATTTTTTTAAGACCTGGTAATGATGTCATTCATCAGCTCATCTGATGGGGATGAGGTGTTGGAAGGTGACATGCGAGAGGTGGGCTGGGGTTAGACTAAATCTGGAAAAGTCAAGAAGAGGCATCTGGGATCAAGAGACCATGAGCATCATTTTGGAAAGTTCATTTGAAGTTCTGGTATAAGTGTTTAAATGTAAGTTTGCTATTAAAAAAAATCACATAAGCAAAATATGCTCAATGTTTAAAAATAAGAAAATAAAAATTTAAAAGATCAAATATCACTCATTAATCCACCACCTTTAACACTTTGGTATATTATGTCCTACATTTTATATATACAGAGAGATTTATAGATTTAGATATAGATATAAAGTGGAATTAGTGCACATACTCATTTATATTGCTTTTTAGTTAGTCCTACATCATGAACATCTACAATCTCATTGTAAATGCATAGTTTTGTATTGGTGCATATATTACAATTATTGCTTCTGTTGGATATCTAAATATTTTCTATTTTTTATCTACCTATCATCTATTTATGTTTTTCTATCTTGCTTGCATGCATGTTAAGTCGCTTCAGTCGTGTCTGATCTGTGCGACCCCATAGATGGCAGCCAACCAGGCTCCTCAGTCCACAGGATTCTCTAGGCAAGAATAGCATTAAAACCATATTCTAAGAGTTGAACCTTTGTATGTATCCTTTATTATTTCCTCCCAAATACATAATTAATTGGTTAAAGAGAATCGGTGTTTTAGGAATTCTGAATCATATTGCCAAATTGTCTTTCAGAACACTTGTACTGATTTGGACTGTCTTGTGAAAAACACCTTTCTTGCTCTAGCTAGTGGTTTGGGGGAAAATAATCTCAGTGGTTTGGGGTCAATAATTGGAATCAACTTTTATGATAGTTTCACCCAGAACCCTCCTGGGGCTCTCCTTCAGTGACAGATAAGAAACAACCTGAGCCCTTAGGAATTCAGATGGTGGCATCTGGAAGGTCTTGTTCTTATAGCTGGTCTTTCTAACTACTTGGGAGAGCAAAGTAAACAATGGAAACCTAGAGTTTTAAAGGGGACCTGGTGTGAGTCTTCAGTTGTCTGTGATGTCTGGGTAATAATAGCTTGGGGCCCCTTGAGTCAGGAGAACCTACTCCAGGTTCCAAGACTGCCTGAAAAGCACAGCTACAGGCAGCAAGACAAAGTATAAAAGAATGCTGTATTTGAGAATGAAATCAACTCAGGGAGGAAGACCAATAAGACGGATCAACCAGAGTAGAAGAAGCAATGGAATGCTCAAATTTAAAGAAAAAAAAAAATTAACTCTAAGGAAAATTTATTCAGAGTGCCCACTTCAAAAAATCTTTAACTACAATGTTTTGCTAATTAAAATATTTAACAGAAGAGTTGATAAAAAGGATAGTCACTACTGATTACTACATTAAATATTCCATAAAGGAAAAATGAAAAAGGAAGGAAGAAGGATGGAAGGAAGGAAGAAAGAAAAAGCAATGAATGAAATTACAAGGGTCTTGGAGAATTGAGACCTTAAATACAATATTGAGAAATTTCAGTAGAAAAAAGAGATAAAGAAGTTATAAACAAATACTACAAGAAATTATTTTGAGCTAAAGAGGACTTCAATTTTGAAAAAGAAAGGGTTCAGCAAGTGTCATGCAGGATTAATAGTCCTATTGTTGATAACGATAATAATAAGATAAACCAGACCAGAGCTGGCCAATACAACTTCCTGAAATGATAGAATGCTCTGTGCTTTTCAAAATGGTAGCCATAGAGTCACATGGGGCTACTTCATGTGTGAAATGTCGTTAGTGTGACTGAGAAACTGACTTTTAAATGATATTTAATTTTAATAAACATTTACACTTAAGTACTCATACGTGGCAGGTCACTATCACATAAGACAGCTCAGATCTAGACATAAGCTGTTGAAACTTCTGAAATGTAAACATTAATGTAAAAGTTTATATACTTCCAGACAAACATAAATGCTTGCCTTCAAAGTATGGAGAATCAGATTCATACTGGACTTCTACAATGCTAAAAGTCAAAAGAAAATAGAAACATGTTTATAAACTATTAAAAGAAAGTATGATTAAAAAATCCTCTATTCTTCCAGAATGTCTTCTTACATAAGGAAATAAATAGAGATTATATACTTAACTATTTAGAAAACAAAGATTATGGCATCTGGTCCCATCACTTCATGGGAAATAGATGGGGAAACAGTGGAAACAGTGTCAGGCTTTATATTTTTGGGCTCCAAATTCACTGTAGATGGTGACTGCAGCCATGAAATTAAAAGACACTTACTCCTTGGAGGAAAAGTTATGACCAACCCAGACAGCATATTCAAAAGCGGAGACATTACATTGCCTGCAAAGGTCTGTCTAGTCAAGGCTATGGTTTTTCCAGTGGTCATGTATGGATGAGAGTTGGACTGTGAAGAAGGCTGAGCGCTGAAGAATTGATGCTTTTGAACTGTGGTGTTGGAGAAGACTCTTGAGAGTCCCTTGGACTGCAAGGAGATCCAACCAGTCCATTCTGAAGGAGATCAGCCCTGGGTGTTCTTTGGAAGGAATGATGCTAAAGCTGAAACTCTAGTACTTTGGCCACCTCATGCGAAGAGTTGACTCATTGGAAAAGACTCTGATACTGGGAGGGATCGGGGGCAGGAGAAGAAGGGGACAACAGAGGATGAGATGGCTGGATGGCATCACTGACTCGATGGACGTGAGTTTGAGTGAACTCTGGGAGATGGTGATGGACAGGGAGGCCTGGCGTGCTACAGTTCATGGGGTTGCAAAGAGTCGGACACGACTGAGCAACTGAACTGAACTGAACTGATTTAGAAAATGCAAAAAAGACTCAAGAAAATGCTCTGAAATATATACAAATGAAAACAGAGCAAAAATTTACATGTAAGAAAGATACCATTGTCAGAAATTTTGGTGAATTAATGAATCTTATAGAAAGGATGAGATGTGACTAGAAATCATGATTTAAATATATAAAATTTCTTCAACCACAAATAATAAGGAAAATCAATAATAATCTGACAATTGTAAAACTGTATTTATCTCTGTGTATGGAGAATAGACTATCTTTCTTTATAACTCATGGCATAAGAACAAAGATCAACTTTGTCTTTGATTAGAATGAAGACCTAGAAGTTTCAAATAAGGGAGCTTTTTTAAGTATCCTTTATCCCCAAACCCTCAAACCTAGAAGAGCTCTAACAAAAAAGATGTTACTTCAACTTTTTATTGGTTAAAATTTTGGAAACATTTATCTAAACATTGTAACTTACCATATGAAAGAGTAAAGATTGGAATTAGAAACTGTACGAAAGATTAAAATGAAAACTTAATGAATACAACCAAAACTATTCTGGGAGGTATAGTTTAATACATAGACTTTATATACTAAGAAAATTAACTAGATAAAGAAGAATGTAGTAAATTAAAGAAGTTAGGAGACAAGGATTAATAAAATTTGAAATTAATGAAATAAAAAGCTAGTTTTTAAAAGATAAAATACATAAAATCATAGAATGGAATGAAAAACATATAGAAACCAAAAATTCAACATGAAGAATAAAAAAGTATAATGAGAGATACTAAAAAAAAAAAAAACTTGGGTGTCTACTTTATGCAACTGTATGATACATTTGAAAAATACTGGAAATGGATGATTTTCTAACAAACTAAAAACACCAAAGTAGACAAAATGATAGAAAAATAAATATACCAAAAGTCTACCAAAAATCACAACTAACATTCATTTTATATTCAAAGAATAGACAATCTCTATGTTATTAAAATTTTCTGGTATATAGAAAGGATAGCAGTTTCCCCAGTTCATTTCAAGCTATCATAACCTTGAGTGCATGCATGCAAAGTCGCTTCAGTTGTGTTCTACTCTTTGTGACCCCATGGACTCTAGCCCATCAGGCTCCTCTGTCCGTAGGATTTCCCAGGCAAGAATACTGGGGTGGATTGCCATTGCCTTCTCCAGGGGATCTTCCTCAGCCAAAGATCAACCTGCGTCTCCTGCAGCTACTGCATTACGGGCGGACTCTTTACCGCTGGACCACCAGGAAAGCCCATTAACCTTAGGATCAATATTTGAGAAAGAGAGCACTGAAACAAAAATTATAGAGCAATCAACAAATGAATAAGATGACAAACTTTAAATAAAAAACTATCAAGGAATATTCAGGAAAATGCTTTAAAATGAATATTATAGCATAACATGGTAGGATTTGTAATTTAAAAAATGGTTCACCATCAAGAAATTTAGAAACATAATTCTTAATTCAAGAAGAAAAAACACATAATGATATTAATAGATTCCAAAGAAGCATGTGATGAAGTTTATGTGATGAAGTTTATGTGACTAAGTTTAAAGAATGTTCTTCATCTTCTTTTGACTCAGCTTAGACAGAAGTAAACTAAGTAAATATTCTAAAGATTACAAACATGAAGGGGTAAAATGTTTTCAACAGTTTGAGGATAAGAGAGAGTGTCCATATTATTGATATTTTTCAACATCTTTCAAAGGTTCTAGAAAGTTAAATCAGCAGAATATACTTTAGAATTAAAAGCTCCTCAAATAATCTTTGCTTTCAGAAAACACTAATTATTCTCAAAACAATTGGAAGATTATTTTAAAAACATTTAGAATTCACAAGACTTTTATAAAGTGTTGAAATATATATAAATATACAAAATCAATGAACAATCCTTTTCTTCTGGCATAGCAAGAATTAGTTAGAAAAGGCAAAATTGAAAATTCTATTTACAATACACACAAACAGTATAAAATAATCAGGACTAAATTTAATAAGAACAAAAAAAAATGCCATAAACTTTACTGAAGGACTTTAAACAAGGTAGAAATAAATAGGGAAACATATCATGTTCTTGGAGGAAATACTTCACATCTCAAGTCTGGACCCTCATGAAATCACTGGGTACATGAAAGTCATTTTCCATCAGAATTCCTCTTATTTTTCTACAGAGCATTACAAATTGTGCTTCTTTATTTGAAATATATATATGAAAGTACAAATGTGTAAGACTTCCTAGTAAAAATTTGAAAAAGAAAAATACTGAGGAATGCCAGAGAGGGCTTGCTGAACCAGATATTATAAAACTTCTGAAATCAAAATAGTAAATTAGGGCAGGGGAATACCATGTGAGCTCCCTTGCTTCTGGCAGTGCAAACTTCAATGACAGTAGAAAGACATACAAAGAGCTTTTCAAATTGGTATCCGTGGTGCTTGTTGGGATCTGACATTTCTCTCTCAAACCTAAAATGTGTTTTATTTGAAATTATAATGGCAAAAAATAAACATAATCCTATTCTGGATTATCCAACAGCCACTGATAACTAAGTACAGTCACAAAATCTCCCTGTGATATTTGCATTTATCACTGTACTGATAAGTAACTGATGATAAGTAACACCAACAGTCCTGTGCTAAATAGAGGTAGATTTAAAATGTGTTTGTGTTGAATACCGATACTATTGTGGCTCAGTGACAACAAAAGTTGGCATCAGTGCAAACAACAAGAGAGCGTAAGATCCTCACATAACAAATACTCAGCATTCCCAACTCAGGAGGACCTACGCTGTAGGATTGAGGATCTTGTTCACTTCTGATCAGTGGCTCTGTTATGGCAACACATTTTTAATTTGTGCTAATTTGAAGTGTGCTGGTTTTGTGATTTTATTTCCATTTAATTTGTAAAGCAGATTTAGTTTGATAGTTGTAAGGCTATAAAAATAAGGAGTTTATACCTAGTATATGTTTGCATTTTGTAAAAGAAAGTAACAAGCTAAGCAAAATTGGATAGCATTAGCATAAGAATTGGAGAAGGCAATGGCACCCCACTCTAGTACTCTTGCTTGGAAAATCCCATGCATGGAGGAGCCTGGTGGGCTATTGTCCATGGGGTCGCTAAGAGTAGGACACGACTGAGCAACTTCACTTTCACTTTTCACTTTCATGCATTGGAGAAGGAAATGGCAACCCACTCCAGTGTTCTCGCCTGGAGAATCCCAGGGACGGGGGAGCCTGGTGGGCTGCCGTCTATGGGGTCTCACAGAAGCAACTTAGCAGCAGCAGCATAAGAATAGGAAAACAGATTGGTGGAAGGATCAGAAGCTCTATAAACAGCTCAGAAATAAAGATGTTTGTAAAGAAAATATGGGATTAAATAACATTTTATTTCAGTGAGATAAGAATGATTAATAAATAATGGAGACAGACATAATTAACAAAAAGACCTTTGCCTCATCCTACTTTCAAAACTGCACTTACAAAACAAAGCTTTTTAGGTGGAGCTCTCCTCATCAGCGCTGTTGACATTTGGGGTTGGATAGTTCTCTGCTGGGGGGCCATTGTAGGATGTTTGGCATCATCTTTGCCTTCTACCCACTAGATGCCAATAACCTTCTCTCCCCAGTTGTGACAAACAAAAATGTGTCCAGATATCATCATGGGGGTGGGGGAGGAAATTGTCCCCAGCTGAGAACCACTGGTTCAGATATACTAAAGCCATTTGTCTTCATCATCAGAAATGTACTAGGCATATTCATGAAAGAAAGTCCTATGACAATATTTTTAGAGGTAAATTACAGATAAACAACCTGATATCTACCTATATGCCATTGATTGATTAAACCATCATGCTTCCATGCAGTGGAGTATTATGCAACTACTACAAAGGTTATCTCACTGAGAGGGGCATCTGTGAGATAATCTTAAGTACCAAAAGAGGTTTACAGAATTCTTTTAAGGGGGTCATTGAAAAAGACCCTGATGCTGGGAAAGATTGAAGCCAAAAGGAGAAGAGGGCAGCAGAGGATGAGGTGGTTGGATAGCATCATCAACTCAATGGACGTGAGTCTGAACCAACTCTGGGAGATAGTGAAGGACAGGGAAGCCTGGTATGCTGCAGTCCATAGGGCTGCAAAGAATCAGACACAACTTAGTAACTGAACAACATAGAAAGCAGTGGGGCGGTGTTTGGGTTTTTGATTAGGGACCACAGTGGGTTGAAGCGTGGTCGCCAAAAAGATTCGTATATCTAAATCCCTGGAAAGTGACCTTGTTTAGAAAAAGAGTCTTTGCAGATATAATTAAGGATGTTAAGAGGGTATCACTCAGGATGACCCAAGTGGGCCCTGCATTCAATGGCATGTATCCTTATACAAACAAGGCAGAGGCGATTTGAGCCACACAGAGAAGGTGATGCAAAGAGGGAGGCATAATGGTTTGATAGAGCCACGAGCCAAGGAGTGTCTGGAGCCACCACAAGTTACAAGAGGTAAGAAACAGATTCTCCCCAAAGCCTTGTTAGGTAGCCCAGCCCAGCCCACACCTTGGTCTCAGACTTCTGGCTTCCAGAACTGTGAGAAAATAATTTCTATTGTTTAAGCCATCCTGTGTGTGGTAAGGCAGCCACGGGAAACTATGAGGGGATAATTTATTTTTTTCTGGGATAGTTGAGGGAGGCTTCATTAGGATGATAACACTTGTCTTGCATCTTAAAGGAAAGTGTTTAGGGAAGGAGGCTTCTGGGGGAGGGGGAGGGGCAGCAGCCTGCCCAAAGTCTAGAGAGCTAAGGGGCAGGGCTGGGTGAGTGCGGCTGGGGCTTGTGGTGTATTTAGCAGTGAGGGTGGAATAAAAGGTGAAGTATCGTGTTTTTCCCCTGATCATTTTAGCTGAAGAAACACGTTCGCAAACACTTTGGAGATATTTTCTAAGAACAACGAGCAAATTCATGTCTGATTGGCAGCTCTTATTAAGTCAACCTTCAGTAACAAAGTCACAAGCGCAGAGATTACTGCCCCATGAGTCCCCAGTGAGAGAGAATGTGAGCAGTGCCTCCTTGGATTCAAAATGCAGCAGCTTGTTGAGTCTTGAGGCCTCCACTTGCAGCCAGTTTGCTCACATTCCTAGCAGACGGCTTGCTTTGGCATCCATGTAATCTCTGCCAGAATGGGAAGCCCCCAAGCTAGGTAGAAAACAAAGTATTTTCATCATTTGACATGATAAAGCGTGTGGCTCTTGAGTAAGAAGAACTGGCACAGCCATGGGCATGTTCTGTCTTATCCTATCCCCCAGAGCTCCGCAAGAAACAAGTCTCCACAGCCAACATGCCCAGTAGGGTCTTCTCATGGCCTGGGAGGGGACAGGAGCCATGCCTTTTCTTCGCAGGCCACATGTGGCTTGACTTTCCACCACATGGATCCTGTTGTGGGCTCAGTAGAGTTTCTGCTGGAGGTGACTCTGCATCCCCCTGCTCCCCTTAGAAAAACCCTAGTGGGGAGCTTCTGGTGGTACATCTTGAGACCAAGAAGGAATGAGCTTAGAGCCAGAAACACTTGCAGATGTATGGTTGGAACATTTGTTTCACAGAACTGCCGCTATAAATAGGATGTGGATAAGCAAGAAGGCAACAGCTTGCATGGGTGGCCTTGTCTTCGTGGCAGAGATACTTCCCAGAAGCACGCACTGCTGGGGCTAACTCTGGATCCAATGAAGCTGCCAAGTCATCACTGTGACTTGGATCACAGCTGCCCTCGTGCCAAGCCTTTTCCCTCATTGTTCAGAATCCATCTGTAATCAACTCCAGAAATTTCCATGAGAGGCTGGGGGCCCTCATCCATTGGTGGCATGCCACACTTACCTGTGAAATCCTGTCTTCTCTGTTGATGGCAGAGGGTGTGTGTGTGCATGTAGGTTTGTGCATAAATGTGTGTGTATGTGCATGTGTGTGCTCCAAAAGTCTCAGCTGATGCAAATTTCTAAAAATTCAGGGCCCCACTTGAGAGTGCATGCTTCAGGAGTTCTCACTCGTTCCCCAAGAAGAGGAAAGGTTGAAAACATGGAAAACTGAAAATGTGAGCAGACAGGATGGGAAGGAGACTGCAGATTGGAGGTGTACCTGGTGGGTGACCAGGAGCACAGTGGAAATAGCGGTAGGTAAGGAGGAGCAGTGGGGATTACTGAAGGCAAGGCTCATCTTTGGACTCTTGTCTCCTGCTCTTTCCCTGTGTGGACCAACCAGAGATGGAAAGGAGACAGTAAGAAGCCAGCATGACTATTCAGCCCCAGCAGCCTTTGAAAGAGGAGACAGAATGAGTCAGAAAACACTTCTCTGTGACAGATCACGAGCTCAGCAGAGCAGTCTCAGAGCCTTTGTCTGGAAGCTGGTTGTAATAAAACTTTCACATGGTTGGGAAGAAATCAGGAACCTCATTTTCTGTGCTTCCCAAAACTTTGTCTCCCATTCTGATTTAGAAATAAATGACGGCACTGGGTGAGGTTCTTGGACATCAGTCATCTCGTTCAAGGCTCACAAATCTGAGGTTCATCTCACAAAAGAGGAAATGAAGGCTCAGGAAGCTGAAGAGGCTTGTTCAAGATCACAGAGTAGGATCACAGACCTGGGTCCTTGATGACACATCTGGGCAGTCACAGGAGTCCTGGTCCTGCTCCTCCTGGAATAGTTGGAGATAGTCGTAATGGCAACGAAGTTTCTCTTCTCTCATGACACAAACGTGAGTGCTTATTTCACCCGGGAACTATTAACAGTCACTAAAACACACTCTGTCATTTGCTCCTCACATTACTACGAGCTAGATATCATTACCCCCTGGACAGGAGCAACTGAGGAGACTTCTCCAAGGCTACACAGCAAGGTCATGCCAAGCTAGGATTCAAACACAGACCTGTCTGATCCCAAAGGCCATGCACTGGCCCGCTGCGCTGTGCTGCTTCTCTAGTGGAAACAAGGCCCCGCTGACTGCTGTCTCTGCCCGGGAGAGGAGGTGCATCCCGGCCACAAGGCCCACCCCTCATTACTCGTGGGCGCACCAGGCCTCCCAACAATTAAGCCCTTAGAACATCCCCCGGCCCTGGGTGACATAATAAAGGTGACTGTGATGGCCAAGTGCACGCACTAAACAAAAGTCCCTTGTTTTAATTTATCTTCCAACTGTTCTTTGCGCAAGACTGAGCTCCTACGGGTAATTAAGGAAGACGGTTTAACCTGGCTGAATGAGAGCAGGGCTCAGAGCAAAGTGGCAAAGTGGCAGCAGAGCAGAGCTGATGTCAGCTGTTAATTTGACATGGTAATGAGGGCACCAATTAAAGATAATAGGGGTAGGGCTGACCATGGAAAGGCAGAGCACAACACTCTTCTGAAGTCTTCCTTTTATGTAATTTTCTTGCCAAGTAGCTAAATAGATTTTTCATCCCCTTTTTTCTCAGCTGACACTTCACTGGAGCTACGACTAACTGGTCACATGCCCTGAGCTTGATCGCTGTCTACTCAAAGCACAAGGATTATGTACCACCAACTACAAAGATTCACACCCAGCTCTGCCACTTTCTATCTGCGTGACCTAAGACAAGTTACTTCAACTCCCAGTACCTCAGTTACTGCATCCATAGAATGGCCATGATGATACTAGTACCTTCCTCATGAGGCTGTTGTGAGCATTAGAGTGATAAAAATATTGGGCTGAGGACAGAGCCGAGTACATATGTGAATTTGTTATTATTACCTTGAAAACTTTAACTATATTTGCACAATTTTTTTCCACTTTATGTCTTTGCTGTTTGGAAATTTCTTGGTGAGAATATTTTTTTTAATTTTTATTTGGAGGATCATTTTTTTATGATATCATGTTGATTTCTGCCATACAGGAATGAAAATCCGCTATACGTATACACATATCCCCTCTCACTTTAGCCTCCTTTCCACCCACCCCATAGTGTCTTTAATAGAGCAAGTGTTCATTAAATAGCCCTTCTCATCACAAAAATGAAATGGTAATTATATGATGGTATGGAGCTGTTTTATTTTGCAACATGGCAGTGTATCGAATCAACACCTTAACTTTTTACAATGCTACGTCTCAATTATATCTCAATAAATGTAAGAGAAAATCATAATAAATGTCTCTTAATACATTTTTTTCTCCTCTTCTCTCTCTTTGTCCCTTTATCTTCATAAACAGTAACTCCATTTCTACTGTCAAACGCTAGACAAAGTGAATATGGTGAAGACCCATTAACATGTTACGACAGTGAGTTAGGAATGAAGATGGCAGTAGTTATGTTTCTGTGTTCAGGCCATCCCAAAGCTGAGAGGCTCCCTTTCACATTCTCAGTATTTAAATGATTTTTTCCTATAACATTTAAACAATTCTTTTCCATTTTAGTTATTCCTTCGTAAATTTTTCAGTTTATTAAGAGTTCTTCTGAAATCCTTTAAAAGCCATTTATTTACTCACCAAAAATTCTAGGAGTTATAGAATTCTTTGACTAACTTCTCCAATAGTAATTTATGTTTACTTGTTACAAATTTTAATTATGTAATTTATAGAAATCGGTATTGGATGATGTAGTTTTTGTCACTTTTGGAGATATCTACAAAATAACATTTGTCTGATTTTTAGTTCTTTTCAGAGCAATTTAAGTAATCATTAAGGAACATCATAGGATTTATGCTTCTTATGAACATGCTTGAAAAGAAAAATGACAGTGTTAGTCACTCAGTTGTGTCCAACTCTTTGCAACCCTGTGGACTGTAGCCTGCTAGGCTTCTCTGTCCATGGGATTTTCCAAGCAAGAATACTGGATTGGGTTTCTGTTTCCTTCTCCAAGAGATCTTCCCAACCCAGGGGTTGAACCCAGGTCTTGCACACTGCAGGTAGATTCTTTACCATCTGAGACACCAGGAAAACTGTTATGAACATATTTGCTGTTCAGAAAAGTATATTTTACAATTTCCCTGTAAGATTAAGACACCATTTACAATAAATAGAAACCTGTGATGGAGAATATGGTATTTCATTAGAATTAAAAATATTAAAGTTTGTCTACTGTTAGGAAAACAAGAAAAGGTTTTGTTGAAAGGATGGGGATAAAAATAACAAATTGGGAACAATAAAAATGATATTCAGAGATATATGAAAAAACTACTAAAGGGAAGAAAGATGTCCTCACGGGTAAAGAATAGAAGCCTGATTAATTCATGAATGCATCCAGAAGTGGGCTGTTACTATGTTCAAGAATATAGTTGTGAATATAGTTGCAAGATTAAAAATGAATTTAGAAATTCAGCAAATTGGTCATTTGGTGACATGCTTCTTGGAATTCACTCTACTTTGTCTTCTAAATTCTGTTGTGAAAGAATTCTCCACTTGCCTGTCTGTTATTTGTGAGGCATTTAAGTAGACACAGTGAAGTTGCTCAGTCGTGTCTGACTCTTTGCAACCCCATGGGCCTACCATGCTCCTCCGTCCATGGGGTTTTCCAGGCAAGAGTACTGGAGTGGGTTGCCGTTTGTTGAGAGAGGTGTACAGTGACCTCTGTAATAAACTGATAGGAAGGGAGATCAGAGGATCATTCCAGTAAATATCTACAGTAAATATCTACAGTAAATATCTACAATGAAGTATAAAATATGGACAAGTCACAAGCGTACAGGAAAATGTAATTTACATGCAGACCAGCACATAAAACATTATCCGCCTTTCAGAAAAGTTTCTTGTTCTTCATCCCAGGTACTATGCTTATCCAAAGTAACCACTATTCTGACTTTTGACATCACAGGCCAGCTCCGTCTTTATATGTATGTTTTGAACTGCATATGAATGAAAGTGTTCATATGATCTGTATAGTGTTAGCTTCTTTTGCTCAGCATAGTGTTTGTGAGACTTGCTGCACGTGGTTATAATTCTTCTTTTTTTCTTGTTGTATAATACTCCTCAGTAGGAACATTCTACTATTGTATCTGTTTCATTGTTGACCAACATTTGGATTTTTCTTTGGGTTCTTACAAAGAGGGCTGGGCTTCCCCAGTGGCTCAGTGGTAAAGAACCCTCCTGCAATGCAGGAGCCGCAGGAAACGTGGGTTCAATCCCTGGGTTGGGACAATCCCCTGGAGAAGGGCATGGCAACCCACTTCAATATTCCTGCCTGGAGAATCCTGTGGACAGAGGAGCCTGGTGGGTTACAGTCCATAGTGTCGCAAAGAGTTGGCCATGACTGCAGCAACTTAGCACACACGCACACACAAGGAGTGTTACTATGTACATTTTAGTACTGTATGTGTGTTTTGGTGATGATGTGTGCATATTTGTTTAAAAGATTTTGAAGATTTCTGCAAAGTTTAACTGGCATTTTATTTGACCAATTTGTGGGCTATATGTGGGGATGGACTTGCTGGGTTACAATGTATGCATATGTTCAGCTTTAGTTGATATTGCCAAGCAATTTGCCAGAGTTGTATCAATTTACATTCCCATCAGCAGTTTGAATTCCTAGTTATTCTCCATCCTTCCCAGTTGTTGGTATTATCATGTATCCAGCACATTTTCTTGTGCTTATTTACCATTTTGACATTCTCTTTTGTATTGTGCCTACTCAATTCTTTAGCACATTAAAAAAATTGGTTTGTTTTCCCTCTTGATTTATAGGCTTTATACAAGTTTTTATTCTGGTCATGTATGTATTAAAAGCATATTCTCCCATTCTGTGGCTCACCTTTTACCTGTCTTAACAGTGTCTTGACGAACATGTGCTATTTTTTTTTTACTTGTGAAAATATATAATTTTATTGTTTTGTGGAAGCGTTGGGATTAATTTCAAACAGTTCCCTATTTAGGAAAAAAACAATATAAGTATAAGTCATTTAAAATTACTCTTTGTTTCCTAATTTTTTTATATCTTTTTATTGTTCTCTTAGGCTAAATGGGATGTCCCTTAGTACTTCTGTGTGTGTGTGTCTGATGCAGATCAATGTGTGTGTGGTGTAGGCCAGTTTGTCGATCTTTTCTTTAATGCTCAGAACTTTTTGTGCCCCTGGGTTAGAATATTTTTAATGTTGCTGCTGCTGCTATGTCGCTTCAGTTGTGTCCGACTCTGTGCGACCCCATAGACGGCAGCCCACCAGGCCCCCGCCAGTCCCTGGGATTCTCCAGGCAAGAACACTGGAGTGTGTTGCCATTTCCTTCTCCAATGCATTAAAGTGGAAAGTGAAAGTGAAGTCGCTCAGTCATGTCCGACTCTCAGTGACCCCATGGACTGCAGCCCACCAGGCTCCTCTGTCCATGGGATTTTCCAGGCAAGAGTACTGGAGTGGGGTGCCATTGCCTTCTCCAGTGCCTATATTCTGCAGTTCAGTGACTTGCCTGTAGTTCTCCATGTGTTCATTCTGCTCAGGCTCTGCGAGTTGAGTAAAGAACACAGTCAAGCTGCACCGTTGTAGGTTACGTGCCAGGACAGAGGGGAATTGAAGGATGACAGAAAATGGATCCGGCCACCATGCAGCTCAGCATCAAGGAGCTAGGAATAGCGTTATCAGGCGCAATCTCACTCTCATAACCAGATGATGGTGGAGCTTTGCAGCAGCCGGTGTCCCTGCTCCTTGACCTACCACTCTGCAGGACTGTGACCCAGTGAGTCAGCCTGCCCCTCTCTCTCTTTCTCTTCTACCATGCTATCTTCTCAATACCTTCTTCTCTTTGCCCCATGACTTCTTCTTATTGCCTTTGCTCTGTGAATCTCTGTTTTAAAAGGTAGGATATTAATTAAAAAAAAAAAAAAAGAAGGTATGGAAGGTCAACAGACCAGGAAATGAGTACCACTGAAAAGATAATTTGTTTCCTTACAAAGCCCAAGAGAAGGGAGCAGGCCATGTCATGAAGGGTTACCTGGGGAAGCACCAGGTGAGTCAGGAGGTAGTGGGAGAAGAAAGAGATGTGGATGAGAATCTTTATTGTGGTTTCCATGAGAAGGAAAGGGTGAGACTAGGATTGGCTGGTTTGAATAATTTCAGCAGGCTGTGGGGCTCGGGTGCTTTGTCTGATACCTGGCTATGGGGTTGTAGGCCAGGCAAATAGTGACCCAGAAAGTGAGAGCCCCATAAAGGAAATAGTTTCAGTGTGGTTTTATATTTGAAAGCTGTGCTTGTGGGCAAATTATTTTCTATCTCAAGGCTAACCAGAGGGGCAGTCCTTTCAAAATCAGCAAGACCCTGGATGTCAAAGCATTAGAATGCAGAAGTAAAGACATGGTTACTACAGTCTCTGGACTCCCTATCCCCTACCCCCAAGAATTGTCAGTCCCCTAAAATGACTTACTCTCAAGAGACTCCCCATGGGAGGCTGAATCGTCCAGTAAAGGCTGTTTGCTTCTGAGGTGAGCTCCCTGACAGCACCCCACCCCAGGCAGACTGGTCAGCCTAAGCATTCGAGCCTTACTAGGATCTGTCAGCAGGGCCAGACTGGTGCCCTCATGTGATCAGCTCTGCCTGAAGAAGACATTTGTCACTGTGTCCATCTGTCCAAGTGACTCCCCTGCCATCATTTTGAGCTTTCCTCTGCCTCTTCCCCTAGCCTTCCCGATTCTTCTAAGCCTCCAGCCATGTCCATGCTTCCTCCCTGAATTGCCAGAGTAACATTTTCTCTTCTTTCATGGAACTTTTCACTTTCTCCCATTTGATATATGTTGCTTTCTGTCTATATCACCTTTAGAAGCACACAAATGCAGAGGGCAGGCTGAGTGAGTGTGTCTTATTCGGTCTACAGTTACTGTTTCCTTCTCTGCACCCCTGGGGTCTAGCACAATGCCTGGAGCATCAGTGTTCGATAAGTATTTATCAGGTGGCAGAAACCTCATATTTTATGTTAAGTCCCCAACAGAAGCAGACCCTAAACCAAGGATTCTTGAGTGAATCATTTACTTGGGCAGTGATCCCCAGAACTGCTGGGTATAGGGGAGGAGAGAAGGGAGACTGGGGAGCTGCCAGGACAGTGTGGGCTAGAGAGCTGTTTACCCCTGAGGGCAGCTGGTGCTCATTCCTGTTGGTACTCTTTGCAGGACATTTCTCGGAGCTGCTCCATCTGGATTATGTGTCCATATGTCACTGGGTGTGGGCTGCCCCTGGGCAGTAAATCCCCTGACACACAGCAGAGCATGTTCATGTAGCCAGAGCAGACCTTCTACAGGGTCCTCAGTGGCTATGGTCAGGAACCAAGCCAATGGGTTAAGGGGGGCACTGATGGATCCATGATCCTTAAGTGATAAAGGTTAAATAGCCATCAATTCTAAAATTTAGGTACCTATAACTTATGGGATTCCCTGGTGGCTCAGATGGTAAAGAATCTGCCTGCAATGTAGGAGACCTGGGTTTGATCCCTCGGTTGGGAAGATCCCCTGAAGAAGGGCATGGCAACCTACTCCAATATTTCTGCCTGAAGAATTCCATGGACAGAGAAGCCTGGCAGGATACAGTCCATGGGATCACAGAGTCGGACACGACTGAGAGACTAACACTTTTCTTTCTTTCCATAACTATTGACCAGGGGGCAGAGAAAAAAGGGAGAAGTTTACAGACTTTTCCTACAGGGAGAAGCCAACTGACTTTGGGGGTAGGTGGCTGATGTCCTCATGGGCCTCCCACATTTTCTCACTCTGCCTGGCTCCCACAGCTGGTAACAGCTGGGCTACATCCCCTGCTAAGCTGTCCAGAAACTGTGGCATGGCCAAGGCACGCTTTGGTGAGGCAGGCAGAGCTCCTTCCAGCTGTCTTGGTCTCCTGTGGGCCCTCCCTCACTCCAAGTAGCAGCATTCCTCTGAGTACAAGCACTCATCCCCTCTCCATTCACGCAACTGGGGGCCGCTTTGCCCCTGTGCTTAGCAGGTGACCATTTCCTCCCTGGGAGTCATTTGTGAGTCCTGGCCCCAGGCTAGCTCAGCCTTTTCTTATTTTGCTCTGAGGTCTCCCATTGCACAGAGGTTGGGGGGGAGGGGCTCTCTGGGAGCTGCTGGCCACCTGGGCCTGGTGAAGTAGAGAATGGTAAATTCAACTGAGGCTAACAGGAATCATAAGCATGTGGACCCCAGCCCCATTTAGGAAACTCGCCTCAGAAAAGCAGATGAGAACCGGGTGGAAATGAATGAAATGTGGAAATTGTGACTCTCTGGAGTTTGGCTTGGATGCAAATGTCATCACTTTCCTCCACGCACATGAGCAATGCAGCAAAGTTCCCTGTTCCAGACATTCTCGAATTGGCCAATTTATATTTTTGGACACACTTCTGGAGTAATCTGTCAATTAACATGAACCAGATTCCCTTTCTTTTTTTCTGTTAGCAGAATCCTACAAAAATGTTTCCCAAACTCATCAATTCCCCTGAGCATTCTCGTAATCATAAGCAGGCGGCCCCATGTGTCGGCCGACTGCCATGTTCCTGACATTCCACCCGGCCCGTACTTTGTGGAGTCCCCCAGGAAGGAGCTTTTCTTACGCTCTGGCCATAAGCCTGGGCTGGGAAGGCCAGGTACAACTGTGGAGTTGACAAGGGTATTTTTTTAATGATGCACATTGATTCCATGTTATGTTTTTAATACTGTAACGTGATTAAAGGAAAGAAGAGAAGGGCAAACAAAACAGGTCCTGCAGGCTGGAAACTGGAGTGATGTGGCGAGAACTGTGGCCTAAGAGATCATCCCCAAGTGCTAACATATAGCACCGTGACCTGGAACAAGTCCCTCAGCCCTGCTGACTCCAGTTTCCTCCTCTTCTGGAATTCTGGACCACATTCCATCTCTAAAATTCTTAAGAACACATAAAATTTCAAAATCCACAGACACAGATATCCTTGTACTCTTTGGATATGAAAAACAGTGCCTTATGTGATAAATAGATATTTGTCAGTGGTTGCTGCTGCTGCTAAGTTGCTTCAGTCGTGTCCAACTCTGTGCGACCCCACAGACGACAGCCCACCAGGCTCCTCTGTCCCTGGGATTCTCCAGGCAAGAACACTGGAGTGGGTTGCCATGTCCTTCTCCAATGCATGCCTGCATGCTAAGTCACTTCAGTCATGTCTGACTCTGTGTGACCCCTTGGACAGCAGCCCACCAAGCTCCTCTGTCTACGGGATTCTCCAGGAAAGAATACTGGAGTGCGTTGCCATTTCCATCTCCCATTTGTTAGTGGACTGAAGGCTAAATAAGTAGTCCACATGAAGTCACTGAGCAAGGAAGGCGTGACACTGGACCATGACATCATCTCTCAAAGTTAAGAACTGTATATATTTATAAAACTTTTTAAGAAGTGTATTAGCAAGACATTGAAGCAAAAAGTGTTTTTCCCTTGAATAAACATTTAAATATTTTCTCCCCATTCTTTCAGGTTTCAAAATAACAACTTCAGTTTATTACAAACCTCAATCGTGTGTCAATATCATGAATTGACACACCAACCTGTGGGAATGGCACTCTTACATCTTTCTAGTGATGAAGGAGCTGGGAAGGTTAAAAACCTTGCCAAGATCACACAGCTGGTAGGTAGCAGAACTGGGATCTGAAATCAGCACCTGTTTCTGTCCACATATCACTATCACCATCTTGGTGGGTGGTGAGATGCTCTGAAAACAATTCCTGGACTCTCGAAATTCACTTGGTTTTTCTCCAACATACTTGAGCCCGTGAAAAGGGCTTTTGGAAAAGCTAACCTATCTTGTCTTCAGAAGAATTCTAGAGAACCATGCTACATGACAAACCTAGACAGCATATTAAAAAACAGAGACATAACTTTGACAACAAAAGTCCATCTAGTCAAAGCTGTGGTTTTTTCATTAGTCATGTATGGATGTGAGAGTTGGATCATAAAGAAAACTGAGCACTGAAGAGCTGATGTTTTTGAACTTGTCTGCAAGACTCTTGAGAGTCCCTTGGACAGCAATGAGATCAAACCAGTCAATCCTAAAAGAAACCAACCCTGAATATTCATTGGAAGGACTGATGCTGAAGCTGAAGCTGCAATACTTTGGCCACCTGATACAAAGAGCTGACTTATTGGAAGAGACCCTGATGCTTAGAAAGATTGAGGGCAGGAGGAGAAGGGGATGATAGAGGATGAGATGGTTGGATGACATCATTGATTCAGTGGACATGAGTTTGAGCAAACTCTGGGAGATAGTGAAGTACATTGAAGCCTGGCATGCTGCAGTCTATGGGATCAGAAAGAGTTGGATATGACTGAGTGACTGAACAACAAGGCTGTATGACTTATGGATGAGCTCAGCACAGCATCCCCAACAAAAAGGAAGGTTCTAGGTTGTGGGCATGCTGGGACACCTGTTAGAGATAATAGGGGCCAGCTTGTTTGAACAACTGTGATTGTTTCTTTCCCAAAGGGGTCATTTCATCAGGAATCTTTCACTCTAAGATCTAAGCTTTTAGCTTCACCAAATCCCATAAACTGCTACATTGTTTTGCCTTCTATCTTTTGCTTTTTCCAAGATTTTAAGGGTTTAAAAAAAATTTTTCCCCAAGGTTTTCCAAGATACTAAGAACAGGTTTTACAGTGTTACCCAGTCAGTAGAGTTTCTCACTGAACTCAAGTTTTCATGGTTTCATCTGAAGCTAGAAACAGAATTAAACTCCAAAATGACCACCAGAAGCCAAATTCTATTTTCAGTCCCTCCTGAGGCAAGGGGAGATTGATGCAGTTTGCCCAGTCTCAAGTCTGTCCCATATGGCCAGCCTGAAACTGGGTCCTGAGTCAGTCTTCTTGTTTTAATTTGTCTATTTGTGATGGGGACTTGCTGCTTCTAGGAGGAGCCCATTAAAAAAAAATCTCAGAAGACATCAAAAAGTTCTGATGAAACATCTTTATGATTTAAGTGCAAATATGTCAGAGACACATGGTTCCTATTATTCCTGGAATAACACATGGGTTTAAAATTCAAGGGGAAAAGTGTTTGGTAAAACACATTGAGGACTTGGCCAAACGTTTTTTAAAGACCAGTTCTGAGGCCTGAAGAGGAAAACACTCAGAAGGGGGCAAATCCAAGTGCTCTACTCCTCTCTGGTTTGTTTCTTTTCTGGATCAAGGGTGACAGTTGTGTTGCCATCAGAGCACCGAATTATCTGCCACCACAAGGAATTTATCTGACCTGTTATGTTTTGGTAAACAAGTCTAGGTATCAATCCTATCCGCATTGTTTACCAGCAATATTAGTTTTACTCAAAAGGAAAATAATATATATCATAGGATTGTTGTGACCATTGGTACTTGTACATGTCAACTACATGGCACATAGTAGATGCTTAACAAGAGGGAGCATTTAAAATGATCATTATTCACTATACCTGAAAGTCTGCTTTTTTGTTAAATTCACTAGTTTGCTATATTTTTTAGATTCCCCACATGAGCAATATCACACTGTATTTATCTTTTTCTGTCTGACTTATTTCACTTAGCATAATGCTTTCCAACCAGGGGGTTACCAGTGGGGGATGGGGCAAAATAGAACTAGGGGAGTAGGAGGTACAAACTCTTGGTTGTGAGACAGGCTCAAGGATGGGGAAGATACAACATGGGGAAGGTACAACATGGGGAAGATAGCCAATACTTTGTAGCAAATGGAAAGTAACCTTTAAAATTATATAAAAATTTTAAAAAATGAAATAAAAATGAAATATACACATAAAATAGTGTATGCAATAGAGTGATACAGCTTAAATAATAATAATAGTAATAACAGTGAAACATATGCCCATGTACCCACAACCAGCTTAATAAAAATAAAAATAATACTTTGAAAAAAAAAATAAAATGATCACTATTCACTTCGAAAGTGGTGATGGGAGGATGGGTGAGGAATCTATAGTTGAAATTGTTTTGAGGGTGTGAAGAATATGTGGAATCACGTACGTTCCTCTAGCCACATCCCCAGCCAGAGACACAGTTAGTAGAGGAGTAGAGTAAATGGCCAACTGCTGCTACACATGAAGAAATAAGAGTGAGCCCCAGACTGGGAGGCCAAGATGAATTCAGTCTCCAGTAACCAAGTCACTAGGGTATGTGATCCTTCAGGCACATTTTTATGTGACTTTTTAGTTTAGATTATTCATTTTAGGTCATATCTAGTGATTTTCCCTACTTTTTTCAATTTAAGTTTGAATTTGGCAATAAGGAGTTCATGATCTGAACCACAGTCACTCCCAGTCTTGGGAGTGATCAAGACAATCCCCAAGAAAAAGAAATGCAAAAAGGCAAAATGGTTGTCTGAGGAGGCCTTACAAAGAGCTGAGAAAACAAGAGAAGCTAAAGGCAAAGGAGAAAAGGAAAGATATACCCATTTGAATGGGTAGTCTCCAAGAAAGGAGAGATAAGAAAGCCTTCCTCAGTGATCAGTGCAAAGAAATAGAGGAAAACAATAGAATGGTAAAGACTAGAGATCTCTTCAAGAAAATTGGAGATACCAAGGGAACATTTCATGCAAAGATGGGCCCACTAAAGGACAGAAATGATATGGACCTAACAGAAGCAAAAAATATTAAGAATACACAGAAGAACTATACAAAAAAAGATCTTCATGGCCCAGATAATCAAGATGGTGTATTTGCTCACCTAGAGCCAAACATCTTGGAATATCACTACAAACAAAGCTAGTGGAGGTGATGGAATTCCAGTTGAGCTAATTCAAATCCTAAAAGATGATGCTGTGAAAGTTCTGCACTCAATATGCCAGCAAATTTGGAAAACTCAGCAGTGGCCACAGGACTGGAAAAGGTCAGCTTTCATTCCAATCTCAAAAAAAGGCAATGCCAAAGAATGTTCAAACTACTGCACAATTGCACTCATCTCACACACAAGCAAAGTAATGCTCAAAATTCTCCAAGCCAGACTTCAACAGTATATGAACTGTGAACTTTCAGTTGTTCAAGCTGGATTTAGAAAAGGCAGAGGAACCAGAGATCAAATTGCCAACATCTGTTGGATCATCGGAAAAGCAAGAGAGTTCCAGAAAATCATCTACTTTTGTTTTATTGACTATGCCAAAGCCTTTGACTGTGTGGATCACAACAAGCTGTGGAAAATTCTTCAAGAGATGGGAATACAAGACCATCTGACCTACCTCCTGAGAAATCTTTATTCAGGTCAAGAAGAAACAGTTAGAACTGGACATGGAATAACAGACTGGTTCCAAATCAGGAAAGGGGTTCATTAAGGTTGTATATTGTCACCCTGCTTATTTAACTTATATGTAGAGTACTTCATGGGAAATCCCAGGCTGGATGAAGCACAAACTGGAATGAAGATTGCTGGGAGAAATATTAATAACCTCAGATATGAAGATGACACCACCCTTATGGCAGAAAGTGAAGAAGAACTAAAGAGCCTCTTGATGAAAGTGAAAGAGGAGAATGAAAAAGTTGGCTTAACACTCATGATTTAGAAAACTAAGATCATGGTATCTGGTCCCATCACTTCATGGCAAATAGATGGGGAAACAATGGAAACAGTGAGAGACTTTGTTTTTTGGGACTCCAAAATTGTTGCAGATGATGACTGCAGCCAAGAAATTAAAAGACTCTTGCTCCGTGGAAGAAAAGTATGACCAGCCTAGACAGCATTAAAAAGCAGAGACATTACTTTTCCAACAAAGGTCTGTCTAGTCAAAGCTATAGTTTTTCCAGTAGCCATGTATGGATGTAAGAGCTGGACTATAAAGAAGACTACTAAGTGTCAAAGAAGTGATGCTTTTGAACTGTGATGTTGGAGAATACTCTTGAGAGTCCCTTAGACTGTAAGGATATCCAACCAGTCAATCCTAAAGGAAATCAGTGCTGAATATTGGAAGGACTGATGCTGAAGCTAAAACTCCAATACTTTGGCCACCTGATGGGAAGAATTGACTCATTTGAAAAGACTCTGATGCTGGAAAAGATTGAAGGTGGGAGGAGAAGGGTTGACAGAGAATGAGATGGTTGGATGACATCACTAGCTTGACAGACATGAGCTTGAGTAAGCTCCAGGGGTTGGTGATGGACAGGAAAGCCTGGCTTGCTGCAGTCCATGGGGTAGCAAAGAGTCAGACACGACTGAGTGACTAAACTGAACCGATTCATTTTAACTGAATTTTGGATTGTACTTTTTAATTAATGAATTTTTAACAACTCTATTGAATTTTGATTGACTTACAGGAAGCTGGGTATATTTGAATTGTATCATTGGTAAGGTTTATATTGTGAAACCATCACCAAAACCAACGTAGTAAACATATCCATTACTCCTAAAAGTTTTGTCCTGCCCCTTTGTAATTCCCTCCAACTCTCCCCTTCACCCCACATCCCCAGGCAACCACTGAAATGTTTTCTGTCACTGTAGATAAGCTTGCATTTTCTAAAATTTTATGTGAATGGAATCATAAAATATTCACTTTGTTAATATTGCTTCTTTCACTTATCATTGCATTTTGAGATGCATTTTATTATGTGACTCAATAGCTCACTTCTTTTTATTGTTGAACAGCATTCCATTACTTTGATGACCATTGTGATCATTTTTAGTTCTTGGGCTGGTGTTTTTTTTTTCTTTTAATGATTACAGATAAAGTTGGAATGAACATCTGTGCATAAATCTTTGTGTTTTCTTTTCTCATGGTAAGTACCTCGAAGTGGAATGGCTGGATATTGTGTTAGATGTATGTTAATGTTTCAAAAGACTGACAAATGATTTTCTAAAGTGGTTGTACCATTTTGCCTTCCCAGCTGCACTGTATTAGTGAATGTGCTTTTAAAAAGTATTTATTTGTGTATTTGTCTGCCTCAAGCCTTGGTTGTGGCATGTGGGATCTTTACTGTACCATGCAAAATATTTTCTTGTGGTGCACAATCTCTCTAGTTGTGGTGTGCAGGCTTCGTTGCCCCATGGCATGTGAGATATTAGTTCCCTGGCCGGGGATTGAACCCAAGTCCCCTTCATTACAAGGTGGATTCCTAACCACTTAACCATCAGGAAAGTCCCTAGTTAGTGTTCTTTTTGCTATCCATTCTAGCCAACGTTTGGAATGGCCAATCGTTTTAATTTTAGATATTTAAATAGATTTGTTGTGGTTTCTCACTGTGATTTTAATTTGCATTTCCGTAGTGACAAATGGTGTTGGCCATCTTTTTGTGCACTTACAATTTGTATGGCTTCTTTGGTGAAGTATGGCTCAAACTTTTTGTTTATTTTTAAAAACTTAGGTTCTTTATTATTGAGTGGTTTTATTAATATTCTGTGTGAAATTCTTTTATCAGACATGACATTTGCAAATATTTCCTTCCAATCTGTGGCTTGTTTCATTCTCTTAATAATGTCTTTCAAGGAGTAAAAGTTCTTCATTTTGATTAAGTTCAATATATCAGCTTTTTCTTTTATAGATTGCACTTTCAGTGTTTATCTAAGTAGTCTCTTCCTAATTCAACATCATAAAGATTTTCTCTTGCTTTTATTTCTAGAGTTTTTATAGTTTTAAGTTTTACATTTAGGTCCATATCTACTTTGAGCAATTTTCCATATGATGTGAGATTGGGTATCAGATTTTTTGTTGCTGTCATTGTTACATATGGCCATCTAATTGTTCTGGTATCATTTGTTAAAGACTATTTTCTCAGGAATGAAACTGGGTCATTAGTAGAGACGTGGATGGACCTAGAGAGTGTCATATAGAGTGAAGTAAGTCAGAAAGATAAAAACAAATACTGTATTTTAATGAGTAAATGTAGAATCTATAAAAATGGTATAGATGATCCTTTATGCAAAGAAGAAATAGAGACACAGACATAGAGAACAAACGTGTGGATATCAAGGGAGAAGAGGGGTGGGAGCAAGTGGGACTTTGGAATTGACACATATACACTATTGATACTATGTATAAAATAGAAAGCTCTGTGGTGACCTGAATAGGAAGGAAAGAGGTCCAAAAGGGAGGGGATATATGTATTCGTATGGCTGATTCATTTTGCTGGATACTAGAAACTAACACATTGCAAAGCAACTATAATCCTATAAAAATTAATTAAAAAAAATACTATCCTTTCTCAACTGAATTGCCTTTGGCAGATGTATTTCTGCACTCTCCATTTTGTTCCATTAATGCATTTTTCTATTTTGAAATTAATACAACATTTGTCTTAATCACCATGGTCTAATAATAAGTCTTGAAGTCAGGCAGTATAAATACTTCGATTCTTTTTTTTCCCCAAAATTGTTTTGGTTCTTTGAGGGGACCATATGAATTTTAGACGCAGCCTGTCAAATTTGTATAAAAAGACTAGTAGGATACTGACTGGGATCAATTTGGGGAGAACTAATATTTTAAAAGTATTGAGTCTTCTGACCCATGAACAGGTATCTCTCTCCATTTGCTAAGGGCTTCTTTAATTTCTCTCAGCAATATTTTGTGATTTTCAGTCTACAGTTCTTTCATGTCTTTCGTTGGACTTATCTCTAAATATTTCATATTTTTTGTTATTAGAAATGTTATTTAAAAATTTTAATTCCAATGTTCATTGTTAGTATTTAAGAAATACAATTGATTTTTATATATTGATATTATAATCTTGATAAACGTACTCATTAATTTTAGCAGTTTTTGTAGATTCTATAAAATTTTCTAGATATGATCATTTATGTCATCTCAGCATAAAGATAGTTTTACATATTTCTTTCCAGTCTGGACATCTTTTTCCACTTTCTAGCCTTGTTGCATTGGCTAGAACCTTCATGCTTCATGACATTGTCAAATAGAAATAGCAAGATAGAATGTTGTTGCACTGTTCCTGGCCTTAGGGGGAAAGCATAGGATCTTTTGCCATTAAGTATGATGTTAGCTGTAGGTCTCTATAGAAGTTTTTGTTTTGTGCTACGCTAAGTTGCTTCAGTGTGTCCAGCTCTTTTTGACCCTATGGACTGTAGCCCACCAGGCTCCTCTGTCCATGGGATTCTCCAGGCAAGAATACTAGAGTGGGTTTCCATGCCCTCTTCCAGGGGATCTTCCCGACCCAGGAATTGAGCCTGTGGCTCCTGCACTGGCAGGCAGGTTCTTTACCTCTAATGCCACCTGGGAAGCCAGACAGTATATGTCTTTAATCAAATCAAAGATGTCCCTTTGTATTTCTAATTTGTTGTGAGTTTTTATCAGAATTTGATGATGGATTTTGACAAATACTTTTTCTGCCTTGAGATGATTGTATTGTGTATATTGATTGACTTTCTAATGTTAAACCAATCTTGCATTCCTATTTCTGTCATGATGCATTATCCTTTTTTAATATATATTATTGAATTGAATTTGCTAAAATTTGAGAATATTTGCATCTGTATTCATGAGGGATATTGATTTGTAATTTTATTTCCTTGTAATATATTTATTGTTAGTTGCTCAATTGTGTCCGACTCTTTGCAATCCCATGGACTGTAGCCTGCCAGGCTCCTCTGTCCATGGGATTCTCCAGGCAAGAATACTGGAGTGGACTGCCATTCCCTTTTCCAGAGGATCTTCCTGACCCAGGGATCGAACCTGGGTCTCCTGCGTTGCAGGCAGATTCTTTACCATTTGAGCTATAGGGAAGACCCTTAGACTTGGGTAATTTTTGATGCCAGCTTCATAGTATGAGTTGTGAAGTAGGACCTTCTCTTCAGGTTTGTCTTACATTGGTATTCTTTCTTTTTAAAATGTTTGGTAGAACTGACTGGTAAAGTCACTTGGAGCTGAAATATTTGTTGGAAAATTTTAACTATAAATTTAATTTTTAAAATAGACATATGGCCTTCTAGTTAGTTATCTATTTTATCCTGAACTAGCTTTGGTAGTTGTGTTTTTCAAGAAATTTGTCCATTTCACATAAGTTCTTGAATTTATCAGCATAGAGTTGCTCATAAGTGCCAGTGCATGCACACTCAGTCATGTCTGACTCTTGGTGACCCCATGGACAGTAGCTCGCCAGGCTCCTTTGTCCATGTGATTCTCCAGGCAAGAATACTGGAATAGGTTACCATGCCCTTCTCCAGGAGACCTTCCTGACGCAAGGATCAAATCTGAGTTTCCTGAGTCTCCTGCATTGCAGTCAGATTCTTTACTGTTCATGCCACTATTATTTTAGTATCTGTAGAATTTATAGTGATACCCCTCATTCTTGATGTTGGTAATTTGTGTCTTTTCTCACTTTTTTCCTACTCAGATTGGTTAGAGATTTATCAATTTTATTGATCTTTTCTATTTCATTGATTTGAAATTTGTCTTTCATTATTTCTTTTCTTCGGCTTATTTTGGGTTTAATATGCTCTTATTGCTCCAGGGAGTTAAGGTGGAAAATAAGGTTATTTATTTGAGAACTTTCTTTTTCTTTAAAAAATGAATTTTAGTGGCATATATTTCCCTCTATGCGTGTACTGCTTTAGCTGTATTCTTCAAATTTGCTATGTTGCATTTTCATTTCATTCAGTTAAAACATTTTAGAATTTCCATTTTAATTTTGTCTTTGATCTGTGAGTTATTTACAGGCTATTTATGAGGTAAAATGTAAAGGCAATAGGAGAGGGAATAGAATTGCAAAAAAAAAAAAAAGAAAATATTCTTTACTGAGTCCTTTTTCAGCTCAAAACATGGGGCTAAATGCTTTTACAACATCAACTCCATCACTGCAAAAACTTTATTTCTAAGATATGGAAAACTGCTGGTAAAGAAATTTATTAATGAGCTCAGGTTACATAAGAAGTGCAAGATTTTGAATTGGACTCCATGTCTGCCCATCTCCAAAACTCACACTATCTTATCTCGTTCCCACACTTGGGGTGAGAGGTAGCAAATCAAAATAATAGGAGATCATGCAAATCAAGCTCTTAATTTTTCCTGGAGTGAGCTTTGATACTGATTCCTAAATGACATCTAGACTCTGACATTTTTTATAGATTTGTAAACCTCAAAGTCAAAGCTGATGAAACTTATAAGTATCTTAGAGTTCATGTAAGTCCCTATGGTTGAATACAGCATCCAAAGCAAAATTCTACCTCCCATCCACTGACTTACAGAGAACTGGTAGAGAATAGTGTTCCCCATCTGGAGATCCACTTTGTGTGATGGTGGTGATAGTAAGGCTGAGAAACAAAGGTTGGAAGACAGATAGTGTTCTTTTCAACCAAGGCTCTGACATTTCTGCTGTCTTTTTACTAAGAAGCTGATCAAATCTTTTCAGTCCCTTTCTTTTTTGGCCTCATTGATGTAAATATTCCTTATAAATGTTATTTGGATATGGGATAAAATGAAAATGCCAAATTGAATTAGATCAGACAGAATAGATGTGTAGAGGGGTTTATCAGGGAAAACGAACACCTCTGGGACTCAGGTATTCCTCATGGAGAAAACAATGCAGCTCAGTTGCGAGCTTCCAAACAAAACATCTGCAATGACA
Source organism: Bubalus bubalis (assembly GCF_019923935.1). Taxonomy (NCBI): domain Eukaryota; kingdom Metazoa; phylum Chordata; class Mammalia; order Artiodactyla; family Bovidae; genus Bubalus; species Bubalus bubalis. Next base: position 141,604,289 of record NC_059159.1, read on the forward strand.
GGATCAAAGGATGGGAGACTGTCATTAAATAAAATAGACCAGAGAGTCTATCAGAGGACCTTGAATAACTGGCAACTACCCACAACATGCTTTCTTTCCCAGCCTGGAGACTTTACATGTTGATGGCATTTAAGTGCCCCTCATATCGGCACCCTGAAACCTGCTTTGTCTGCAGTCCCCTTGTTGTGTTTGCCCTTGGACATTCAGCTCCGATTAGGACGGGAAGACTGCAAACTGCCCAGCCAAGCCCTGTAAATATTTGTACAGTGTTTATGACAGATGTTTTCCTGTTATGGAGGAATTTGATCTTCATTAAAAATCTGGAACTTTTTAATGTGATGCCAAAACATCAGAAACAACAGCAGGGATTGCTGGTGACTTTCACATATTTAAAGATGCAAATTCTTACTTAAAGAAACCAGTAATTATCACAACTATTACATTATTTGATGGGAAAGTAGTCATAGCATAGAAAATAACCACAATTATTCTCTCTTTGCTCTAATCACCATCTTATTCCATCCAGCATTCTGTAAGATGGGTCAGTTAGTGTTCTCACTTCATAAATTAAAAATGTGGCTTTTCTTACATCCAGTGATGTGTTCTTCCTGATGTTTGGAATGCCAATTAAAGCCACATAAAAATAACCCTCAGAATCTAGCTAATGTTATTTCTCATAACCATTTATCATCAATAAAATGGTATAAATGTATAACATAGGAAAAACTGCATAAAGGTATCAAGAAAAAATGCAATACAATGAAAAGGTCAAGTCACTTTAATTTCCCAGAGGTGCATTCATTTATTTTTGTTGTTGTTCAATCACCAAGTTGTGTCCAACTCTTTGCGACCCATGGACTGCAGTACACCAGACTTCTCTGTCCCTCACCATCTCCCGGAATTGCCCAAGTTCATGTCCAATGAATTGGTGATGCCATCCAACCATCTCATCCTCTGTTAGCCTCTTCTCCTCTTGCCCTCAATCACTGGAAAGCATCAGGGTCCTTTCCAATGAGTCAGGTGTATGCATCAGGTGGTCAAAGTATTGGAGCTTCAGCATCAGACCTTCCAAAGAGTATTCAGGATTGACTTCCTTTAAGATTGACTGATTTGATCTTCTTGCTTTCCAAGGGACTCTCAAGAGTCTTCAGCACCACTGTTCAAAAGTATCAATCCTTCAGTGCTCTGCTGTCTTTAATGTCCAGGTTTCTCATCCATTCATGACTACTAGAAAGACCATAGCTTTGACTATAAGGACATTTGTTGGCAAAAGAATGTCTTTGCTTTTAAACACACTGTATACGTTTGTCATAGCTTTCCTGCCAAGAAGCAATCATCTTCTAATTTTGTGGCTGCAGTCACCATCCGCAGTGATTTTAGAGCCCAAAAAGAGGAAATCTGTCACTGCTTCCACCTTTCCCCTTCCATTTGCCATAAAGTGATGGGGCTGGATGCCATGATCTTAGTATTTTTAAATTGAGTTTTAAGAAGGCTTTTTCCCTCTCCTCCTTTACCCTCATCAAGAGACTCTTTAGTTCCTCTTCACTTTCTGTCATTAGAATGGTATCATCTGCATATCTGAGGTCACTGATATTTCTCCTGGCAATCTTTTTTTTTCTTTTTTAAAAAAATTTTAAGTCTTTTTTTATTTTTTAATTGAAGAATAATTGCTTTACAGAATATTGTTGTTTTCTGTCAAACCTCAACATGAATCAACCATAAGTATACATACGACCTCTCCCTCTTAAACCCCTTTCCCATCTCCCTCCCCATCCCACTCCTCTAGGTTGATAAAGAGCCCCTGTTTGAGTTTCCTGAGACATGCAGTAAATTCCCATTGGCTATCTATTTTGCATATGGTAATGTAAGCTTCTCTGTTACTGTCTCCATACATCTCACCTTCTCCTTCCCTCTCTCTGTGTCTATAAGTTATCTTGATTCCAGCTTATAACTTATTCAGCCTGGTATTTCACATGATGTGCTCTGCATATAAGTTAAATAAACAGGATGACAATAAACAGCCATGTCGTACTCCTTTCTCAATCCTGAACCAGTCAGTTTTTCCATACAGGGTTCCAACTCTTGCTTCTTGACTCACATACAGGTTTCTCAGGAGACAGGTAAGATGGTCTAGTATTCCCATCTCTGTAAGAGTTTTCCACAGGCATATGCACTTAGACTCACCCATTTAGCTGCAATGTTGCCTCCTTAGATTTGTTGGAATTTGGAGTCACCATGACTTCTGTTTGCCAGGAAAAAAGTACATATAGCTTTTCAGAGTTTATGGAACCTGGAAGAGGCAACTGTAAAAAACACATGTACATGGTCACTGTAGAAGTCATGTGTGTTGTAGGCTCAGGAAAAGAGAGCCAGAATGCTGTGACCAACACCAGCCTAGGTGTTGGTACATTCATTACCTCTATTTCTCATGAGTCAAGCCTGGAGTTTAGGGTCTCAGTTCTGTACCTGAGATTATCAGCATTCTGAGAAGGGACTCCAATCATAGTAGAGGATGCATAAGAACAATATACGTGAGAATGTTAAAATATCACAATGCTAATTGATTCAGTTCAGTTCAGTTCAGTCACTCAGTCATGTCCAACTCTTTGCGACCCCATGAATCGCAGCACGCCAGGCCTCCCTGTCCATCACCAACTTCCAGAGTTCACTCAGACTTACGTCCATCGAGTCAGTGATGCCATCCAGCCATCTCATCCTCTGTCATCCCATTCTCCTCCTGCCCCTAACCCCTCCCAGCATCAGAGTCTTTTCCAATAAGTCAACTCTTCTCATGAGGTGGCCAAAGTATTGGAGTTTCAGCTTCAACATCAGTCCTTCCAAAGAAATCCCAGGGCTGATTTCCTTCAGAATGGACTGGTTGGATCTCCTTGCAGTCCAAGGGACTCTCAAGAGTCTTCTCCAACACCACAGTTCAAAAGCATCAATTCTTCAATGCTCAGCTTTCTTCACAGTCCAACTCTCACATCCATACATGACCACTGGAAGAACCATAGCCTTGATTAGACAGACCTTTGTTGGCAAAGTAATGTCTCTGCTTTTCAAAATGCTATCTGCTAATTGATTACTTTACATTTTAAAAAATATGACATATAACTAGAAGCATTCAAAGTCCTAACGGTCAATGTAATCTTTGGTTGATAAAGAGGGGAGGTAAGGAGTATTAAAATTCAATAAGGAATAACACTTGGTACCTAACATGTCTCTGCAGAGTTGGTTTAGAAATCTGTAGTTCAGGCTTCTGCTTATATTTGTGCAATACCTGGACTAGCATTGTTGAATTTTGTCCTGAGTCTTCCCATTTTTTGTTTTTCCAGAAAACAGGGCCCTTTGTGATTGCCATGTTCTTTAGAACATTAATGTTTCATTCAGATTACAGTTGTAGCTGACTGACATGTTGTTCATTCTCTCAAGGGGCTCTGAACATCCTTGTTGTGATCCATTGTGTGTGAATGGGACAGTTTTTAATCTCAGGGGATGATGTTATTTCCTCACTTCCAATTTCTTGGAAACTGGAGACCATTACAAGCCCCAACAGTTGGCAAAGAAAGCAGTATAACCAGTTTACAGAGATACTTTGTATTCTTCAACAAAACATACCTACATGTCACTTCTTTAGTAAAAAAAACAATTGACTAATATTCTTCATCAGTACAAGTTCTGAAGAGTCATGCAAGGGACAGGCATGTCCAAAAGGAACTGTCACACACCTGCTCAAGGGATCATGGACTCTGTTCACTGTAGCAGAGTTTGTCACAACAAAAATTGAAAAAGACTTAAATATCCACCAAAAGAAGAATGGATAAAACAGTCATCACATGTTCAGACAAAGAAAACCAATCATTAAAATAAGTAGTTTAGTACTCATGTATCAATATAGATATACCTAGAAAGTCAATCAGGGAGAAAAGAAAGTCACAGAAGAAAATGGATAATATGAGACCATTTCTATATTTTTAAAACTCTCAGAACAATACTGTAATTAGTTTATGGAAACATACACATGTGATTTTAAAAAAAATGTTTAAGTATATCCAACAATTTCTCAGTATTGTGTCTTACTCTGAGAAACTTGGGAAGGGAATAGGAATGAGGTGGGCTAAGAAGAGCAATAAGCTCTATCTATAGTTTCATTTCTTAAAAAATCTGATGAAATATACAAAATATGAATAGTTGCATAAATCTAGGTGGTAAGTGCATCGTTTATTGTTATACTCATTTATATATTTTCTATATTTTAAATATTCTGTAATAAAATTTTAAAAAGAAAAAGGTATTTACATGGTATGGAAAAACTGATCACAGAAAACTATGTATTGTCTGATACAATTTATGAAAAACATGAACATAGAAATGTGTGTTCAGATTACGTATATATTCAGTTCAGTTCAGTTCAGTTGCTCAGTCGTGTCCAACTCTTTGCAATCTTATGAATCTCAGCACGCCAGGCTTCCCTGTCCATTACCAACTCCCAGAGTTCACTCAAACTCACGTAAAAACAAGACCAGGAGCTGACTGTGGCTCAGATCATGAGGTCCTTATTACCAAATTCAGACTTAAATTGAAGAAAGTAGGGAAAACCACTAGACCATTCAGGTATGACCTAAATCAAATCCCTTATGATTATACAGTGCAAGTGAGAAATAGATTTAAGGGACTAGATCTGATAGATACAGTGCCTGATGAACTATGGACGGAGGTTCATGACATTGTACAGGAGACAGGGATCAAGACCATCCCCATGGAAAAGAAATGCAAAAAAGCAAAATGGCTGTCTGGGGAGGCCTTACAAATAGCTGAGAAAAGAAGAGAAGTGAAAAGCAAAGGAGAAAAGGAAAGATATAAGCATCTGAATGCAGAGTTCCAAAGAATAGCAAGAAGGGATAAGAAAGCCTTCCTCAGAGATCAATGCAAAGAAATAGAGGAAAATAACAGAATGGGGAAGACTAGAGATCTCTTCAAGAAAATCAGAGATACCAAGGGAATATTTCATGCAAAGATGGGCTCGATAAAGGACAGAAATGGTATGGACCTAACAGAAGCAGAAGATATTAAGAAGAGGTGGCAAGAATACACAGAAGAACTGTACAAAAAAGATCTTCATGACCAAAATAATCACAATGGTATGATCACTCACCTAGAGCCAGACATTCTGGAATGTGAAGTCAAATGTGCCTTAGAAAGCATCACTACGAACAAAGCTAGTGGAGGTGATGGAATTCCAGTTGAGCCATTCCAAATCCTGAAAGATGATGCTGTGAAAGTGCTGCACTCAATATGCCAGCAAATCTGGAAAACTCAGCAGTGGCCACAGGACTGGAAAAGGTCAGTTTTCATTCCAATCCCAAAGAAAGGCAATACCAAAGAATGCTCAAACTACTGCACAATTGCAGTCATCTCACACACTAGTAAAGTAATGCTCAAAATTCTCCAAGCCAGGCTTCAGCAATATGTGAACCATGAACTTCCAGAGGTTCAAGCTGGTTTTAGAAAAAGCAGAGGAAGCAGAGATCAAACTGCCAATATCTGCTGGATCATGGAAAAAGCAAGAGAGTTCCAGAAAAACATCTATTTCTGCTTTATTGACTATGCCAAAGCCTTTGACTGTGTGGATCACAATAAACTGGAAAATTCTGAAAGAGATGGGAATACCAGAGCACCTGACCTGCCTCTTGAGAAATTTGTATGCAGGTCAGGAAGCAACAGTTAGAACTGGGCATGGAACAACAGACTGGTTCCAAATAGGAAAAGGAGTACGTCAAGGCTGTATATTGTCACCCTTTTTATTTAACTTATATGCAGAGTACATCATGAGAAACACTGGGCTGGAAGAAACACAAGCTGAAATCAAGATTGCTGGGAGAAATATCAATAAGCTCAGATATGCATATGACACCACCCTTATGGCAGAAAGTGAAGAGGAACTAAAAAGCCTCTTGATGAAAGTGAAAGTGGAGAGTGAAAAAGTTGGCTTAAAGCTCAACATTCAGAAAACAAAGATCATGGCATCTGGTCCCATCACTTCATGTGAAATAGATGGGGAAACAGTAGAAACAGTGTCAGACTTTATTTTTTTGGGCTCCAAAATCATTGCAGATGGTGATTGCAGCCATGAAATTAAAAGACGCTTACTCCTTGGAAGGAAAGTTATGACCAACCTAGATAGTGTATTCAAAAGCAGAGACATTACTTTGCCAACAAAGGTTCGTCTAGTCAGGGCTATGGTTTTTCCAGTAGTCTTGTATGGATGTGAGAGTAGGACTGTGAAGAAAGCGGAGCGCCCAAGAATTGATGCTTTTGAACTGCGGTGTTGGAGAAGACTTTTGAGAGTCCCTTGGACTGCAAGGAGATCCAGCCAGTCCATTCTAAAGGAGATTAGTCCTGGGTGTTCTTTGGAAGGACTGATGTTGAAGCTGAAACTCCAATACTTTGGCCACCTCATGCGAAGAGTTGACTCATTGGAAAAGACTCTGATGCTGGGAGGGATTGGGGGCAGGAGGAGAAGGGGACAACAGAGAATGAGATGGCTGGATGGCATCACTGACTCGATGGTCATGAGTTTGAGTGAACTCCGGAAGTTGGTGATGGACAGGGAGGCCTGGCGTGCTGCAATTCATGGGGTCGCAAAGAGTCGGACACGACTGAGCGACTGAAGTGAACTTAAAGGTATGTTTTTACTTAAAAAAAAAAACAACTGTATATACTTCTCAAATTTTTAAAAATATACATAAAGCATGTGTTGATGTACTACATAATTTAAAAATTAAAATGCAAATCCACCTTCCTTCTACAGAAATGAGAAACAACAACAGCAATGCATACATCTTCCAAGGTCCTCAGAATCTCTCTAATGAATTTTCAGAATTTAAATCAAACCAGTTCTTTATAGGTCAGGGAGACCTACTAAAACTCTTAAGATCCCCCAAATAAAGGCCAAGGTAACATTGTTTCAATGGCTATTCCTAAGGATGGTAGAAGGTTGAAAAGACTGTGGATCCAATTAGGGATAGACCAACCAGGGAACAGGCAAGACTGGGGGAGAGAGATAGTAGTTCAGAATCAAGTAGTGTCTCTGAAGCCACTTGGACCCCATGACTGAGTACAATGTTCTAACACAATCTCAGAAGTTGGCCAAAGACTTGAAGCTTGCAGGACTACATTCTTGCAAGGTGGGATGCCCTCTGATTTCACTTCCTTCCTTAATCTCCTAGTCCCTTGGGTTGATTATCTCACCGACCTATCTGGTGGGACCCCAACCTCTCTTCCTGACTCCTGGCCCCAGGGCAGAGGGCTGGTGGAAGACTTCAAGCTGCACAGCTATAGGCCAGAGTGTCCCCACCCTAGACTCAGTCGGGGCCCCAGCACTGCTCAGGACATCCTCATATTATTCGTGTCTTAGGGCTGTCCCACCTCTGTAGTGGTTATTTCAAACTTTCTGTAACCCTTCAAGTCTTACCCTCAACAGATACTCTTAATTCCTTCTTCACAAAGAATAAAAAAAATGCTCAGCAAACAGTCCTCAATTTCTAGCAGCACATTAAATTCATCTGCACTGTGTCCATGGTGCCTCTCATCTCTCCTTGAGGCTCTGAGCCACCTTATCACCTTAGCAACCCCACACCATCAGCTCTGTCTCCTCTCACCTGTGTCTTCAACATTATCCGCACTGTTCCCAGCAGCACTGAAACACATTCACATCTCTAATCTTTAAAGGATTAAAGGGGTCCTCTTTAACCCCATTCACCTCTACCTGGAACTTTGTCTCCACCTTCAAGCACACTGGGTTCTTTCTCCCAGGTTACCTGGTCCTGCTTTGTCTTAATGCTGCACCTCCATCTCATTGCTTGTACTAGTCAGAAGCCAAGGGCATCCCTTTCCTCTGTGAATCTTCTCACCCTGCCCCTCTTCAGATCCCCTTGTCCCTTCAAAGAATACCTGTCCTTAATGGTACTTTGTCATTTTTGAAGCTGCAGGGCAGGTCCTAAATTTATTACCAAGGTTTATGGCAGTGCTCAGAGGCAGTTCAGTCACCATTGCTGAGAACTGTAGGTGGTTCCTCACTAGCTGCCTCAGAAACAAGCTCATCTGGAAAAAGATGACTTAATTTTCTACTGAAGAATTATCCTGGTTTCACAAAAAGAAAGCTGAATTCTACCTTCAAATGTGTGTTTGATCATTTTTCTTGTGAAATGATAACCCTGGTGTTTTTGTTCGAAGGAACTTTGAGTGGCTCCAGGATCCATAGCACCTGATCCTCAAATGTCAGCCCTGATGGAAGGCTTCTCTGAGGGAACAATGCATCTTGCTCACCACAGCATCATAGCTTGTTGTTTACAGGCCTAGCTCCTCTGTCAGATTGAGAGAGGGCCCATCTCTTCATGCCATTTTCTTGCTATGCTTTGGCAATGGTTCCAGAGTGGGGGATTCTGGGGGAACAGTTTATTCCAATTTGTGGAATAATGAGAGCTTGTGACTAGACAAATCTGGATTCAGAAACCATCTCCACTTCTGATGAATTGCATAACTTGGGCCAGGAACTAATTTCCCTAAGTCTCAGCTTTCTCATTTGTAAATTGAGAGAGAAATAATTTCTACTTTAGAGATTGGTATAAGGGTGTTTGATCTGTGGTAAATGACTGAAAAATAATAACTATTATTAACTATTATTCCATTATGATTAGTTGGCACACACTAGGGTTAGGGCCAGGGCCAGTGTATAACTTTGTGATATTATCTTTAGTTTCCCTGAATGAGGAAAATGACATTTCTTCTGAGGTTTCAGTTGGGCTACCCCATAATTGGCCTATAGGCTGAGATCCTATTATACGCCAACTTAATCTGTGTTATCTGATCATGAACCAAAGCTTTACCATAACCAATCTCTATACCTTCCAACTGCAAACTACTCTTTGGAGGGAAAAAAAAAATGTGTTCTTGCTGACAGCTCTATGGCTATGTAACAGGAGCCCTTGGTTCAGCTCTAGCTGGAGGTGGAGGAGGGTGGCTGGGTGTTTAAAGGACCCCAGGATGAACAGAAATATCATCTGGAGAACAAATTTTCTGTCCTCCCACTGATTTTCTTGCCTTTCTTTTTCTTTTCTTTCCTTTCTGTTTTTGGTGTGTGAGAGAGAATAAAAGGAATAAAGGAGAAAAGACAGGAAAAAATGTAGATTCTCTTTGAAGGTCCCCAGAAGCAAATCCTCTAATTTCTGGGGTGGGATTGGATCACATTCCACTCATCAGTGGGCCGGTGTGCTCTCTGGATAACAACTGCTCACACGGGTAGGGAGAGGGTGAGGGGCAGGGGCTGTGAAAAATAAACACCCTTCTGCTGCTGTCGCCTGGCCCCTGCCTCTACATTTCTGGGAGAAAAGCTGGGAAATTGGCTCCCAGACTGTTCAAGTTTGCAGATTTAGAAAATTTTTAAAATAAATTGAGAATGAGGGAAGCCTGGGAAGTTTCAAGTTAAAAAAACTTTAAAGATTAAAAATTAAAAGTTTAAAACAACTGCTATCAACTCTCACCACTGTTTAACAAAAAAAAAAGAACATTTTAATGCCAAAAAAGTAAGTAAAAATACATTTTTAGGATAAAAGAAAGTCCTTTGCAGAAAATGGAAATTGTAGTTTCAAGCTTGCAGTTCTTTTTCTCTTCCTTCTCTCTCCGGCCATCCATCCAGTTATTTAGGTATTGTATGTCTACCTAAATATTTATATAATGCTATACTATTTTCCTATTTCTCTGTGTATATTTCATTATGAACTAGCTTCAGTCCTCAGAACTGAAGTTTAAACTGAGTTTAAAACTTTGGAGGCTAACTACTACAAGATTTAGTTTAAAGATGAATATTCTGAAACACCAAATTTAAATGGCTAGACTATTTTTGTTATACAACTAGAGGCAGTTCAGAGCTAGGGCCAGGCCTTAGATTCCTGGTCTTAAAATCAGATGTACTGCCTGTCTCATCACTAAGTCATCAGCAAAGGGCACAGTCAGCATTCAAATATCTGTTGCAACAGGGCTCTTATCCACCCAGAGTGGCCACCTCAGACATTCTCTTCTGTTACATCTCCAATCTTGTCTTCACAGATCATAGTCCTCTTCCTCCCTGGCCTCCCCTGACATTGGCTCTGCTGGTTAAGAGTGCCCCCACATTGTAGTGCCTGGTCCCAGGGTGGGGGAAGCAGATTGCTTGCTATTCCCTCTCGTCCAACCCTCGGAGATACCACACCTTCACAGTTCTGAAATGATCCCTCTATCCTGAAATTCCTCCCTGGCTCCAAAGATCTCATTCAGTCCGTCATCATTTCCTCCTCAGAACTGTTGCAGTTGTCTCCTCATTGGTCCTCCTGGCTCCAGATATTCTTTTACTATCTATCTAGTCTTCAAAACAAAATATCAAAAACAAACAGCAACAAGAAAACAACAACAGCAGCAGTAAATTGTGATGACTCCTGGCTGCTTCCACTAGAGAATTCTCTCCCTGCTCTCCTCTCTGATCACCATGTCTGAGCCCCACCAAGTTACTGGCCATGTGCTTCTGCCATTCTTTTGGCTTGGAATGCCCTTCCTTGCCTTTTCTGCTTTAAAGGTTCCCACTCTCCCTTAATGCTCACTTCGAATGTCACTGTAATGCCACTTCATTTCTTTTTTTCCCAGCAGAATTAATTTCTCTCTCCTCTATGTGCCCATAACTCATAGCACACCACTATCCTTCAGAATTAATTTCTCTCTCCTCTATGTGCCCATAACTCATAGCACATCACTATCCTTGAGTGAATATCAGGAATTATCATGGCCAGTTGTGTATTTCACCTCCACAACAAACCATAAGCTCATTGAATCAATGTTTGGGGCTCTCTCCTTCACTATATCTCTCCAGCATCTAGCTCTGCACCTGGTCCAAATGGGTATAAAATGGGGTGAGGGAGTGAATGAAGAGGTCTAACTACATCTCTTTTAGGAAGTATGGAAGCAGACCTGGGGAGGATCTATAGGCTGGATTCAATGTCTAGATATTTAAGAATTGAGTAGGAAGAGATCTGAAGTGAGAAACTTGGTTGGGGATATGGGGGAAGGTTCCCAGGTTAGAGTTTTCTTTTTGGCAGTTGAAATATGGAAACTTTGCACTCTGGGAATGAAGCACCTTCTTGTCAGTGGAGCCAAAATAGTCATCCAGGTTTATTAGAGGTTGAAAGACACTGAGACAATCCACTTTAATCCTAAATCTGTTTGTAGGATTTTTTTATTAAATTAAAACTAATAATTGGCAATGAACACACTAGATAGTTATATCAAAAGCATTTTGCTTTTACTATCAAGAAAATGTTAAAGAATAACAAAGTGTGAGGTCTTCTGATACTATCTAACAGAAGTAACTGTGCGCACTGTAGAGAGACTCAGCAGACTTTCCACAGTTTCAGGAGGCCAGGTGGGAAAGTGGGTCTTCCTCTGTAAATTACTATCTTGTAATCAAAGCCAAACACTCCAGTAGGAAGTAGTAGAATACCTGAGCTCTGCCATCTGGTATCTAAGTGTGGTCAGGTCCTTTGAACTCCATTAGCTTCAATGCCTTCTGTATAATGGGAATAATGACAGCATATCCCTCACAGGGTTATTCTGATAATGTGATAAGGTAACATGGGACTTCCCAGGTGGCTCAGTGGTAAAGAATTTTACTACCAAAGCAAGAGGTGCTGGAGAAATGGGTTTGATCCCTGAGTCAAGAAGAGTCCCTGGAGGAGGAAATAGCAACTCACTCCAATATTCTTGTTGGGAAATTCCATGGACAGAGAAGCCTGGTGGACTATAGTCCATGGGGTTGCAAAGAGTCAGAAATGGCTGAGCATGCACAAGCCCAATAATATAACATATGAAATGTATCTAGCTAGTTCCTACAGGACAGTGACACACACAAACAAAAACCTGTGCATGCCAGGACCCAGGAGAAAGAAGCAGTGACTCCACAAGACACTGACTCAGACTAGCTGTGAGTGTCCAGGAGACTCCAGCAGAGGCATGGGTCAGTGGTGGCCTGCTGCAGGGTTGGGGCACTGAGTGTAGCAGGGCACATAGGGGTCTTTTGAAGGAGGTCGCCATTATCTTCATCACCTCCACCATAGTTTCATCCATCAGTTCAGTAGCTTAGTCATGTACAACTCTTTGCGACCCCATGAACTGCAGCACGCCAGGCCTCCCTATCCATCACCAACTCCTCGAGTCCACCCAAACCCATGTCCATTGAGTTGGTGATGACAACCAACCATCTCATCCTCTGTCATCCCCTTCTCCTCCTGCCCTCAATCTTTCCCAGCATCAGGGTCTTTTCCAATGAGTCAGCTCTTTGCATCAGGTGGCCAAAGTATTGGAGTTTCAGCTTCAACATCAGTCCTTCCAATGAACACCCAGGACTGATCTCCTTTGGGATGGACTGGTTCGATCTCCTCGTGGTCTAAGGGACTCTCAAGATTCTTCTCCAACACCACACTTCAAAAGCATCAATTCTTCTGTGCTCAGCTTTCTTTATAGTCCAACTCTAACATCCATACATGACCATTGGAAAAACCATAGCCTTGACTAGACGGACCTTTGTTGGCAAAGTAATATCTCTGCTTTTTAATATGCTGTCTAGGTTGGTCATAACTTTCCTTCCAAGGAGTAAGCATCTTTTAATTTCATGGCTGCAATCACCATCTGCACCACCATAGTTTGGCCCCAGGTAAATAACAGGCAAACCATTCAATATCACAGTAATCCAACTCTATGCTCCAACCAGTAATGCCGAAGAAGCTGAAGTTGAACGGTTCTATGAAGACCTACAAGACCTTTTAGAACTAAGAGCCAAAAAAGGTGTCCTTTTCATTATAGGGGACTGGAATGCAAAAGTAGGAAGTCAAGAAACAGGCAAATTTGGCCTGGGAGTACGGAATGAAGCAGGGCAGAGACTAATAGAGTTTTGCCAAGAAAATGCACTGGTCATAGCAAACACCCTCTTCCAACAACACAAGAGAAGACTCTATACATGGACATCACCAGATGGTCAACAGCGAAATCAGATTGATTATATTCTTTGCAGCCAAAAATGGAGAAGCTCTATACAGTCAACAAAAACAAAACCAGGAGCTGACTGTAGCTCAGATCATGAACTCCTTATTGCCAAATTCAGACTTAAATTGAAGAAAGTAGGGAAAACCACTAGACCATTCAGGTATGACCTAAATCAAATCCCTTATGGTTATACAGTGGAAGTGAGAAATAGATTTAAGAGACTAGATCTGATAGATAAGAGTGCCTGATGAACTATGGACAGAGGTTTGTGACATTGTACAGGAGACAGGGCTCAAGACCATCCCCATGGAAAAGAAATGCAAAAAAGCAAAATGGCTGTCTGGGGAGGCCTTACAAATAGCTGTGAAAAGAAGAGAAGTGAAAAGCAAAGGAGAAAAGGAAAGATATAAGCATCTGAATGCAGAGTTCCAAAGAATAGCAAGGAGAGATAAGAAAGCCTTCCTCAGTGACCAATGCAAAGAAATAGAGGAAAACAACAGAATGGGAAGGACTAGAGATCTCTTCAAGAAAATTAGAGATACCAAGGGAACATTTCATGCAAAGATGGGCTCAATAAAGGACAGAAACTGTATGGACCTAAGAGAAGCAGAAGATATTAAGAAGAGGTGGCAAGAATAAATGAAAAACAAAACAAAAAATTCTCCACGACCCAGGTAATCATGATGGTGTGATGACCTAGAGCCAGACAGCCTGGAATGTGAAGTCAAGTGGGCCTTAGGAAGCATCACTACGAACAACGCTAGTGGAGGTGATGGAATTCCAGTTGAGCTCTTTCAAATCCTGAAAGATGATGCTGTGAAAGTGCTGCACTCAATATGCCAGCAAATTTGGAAAACTCAGCAGTGGCCACAGGACTGGAAAAGGTCAGTTTTCATTCCAATTCCAAAGAAAGGCAATGCCAAATATGTTCATACTACCACACAATTGCACTCTATCTTACACCCCAGTAAAGTAATGCTCAAAATTCTCCTCCAAGCCAGACTTCAAAAGTGCTTGAACTGTGAACTTCCAGATGTTCAAGCTGGATTTAAAAAAGGCAGAGGAACCAGAGATCAAATTGCCAACATCTGTTGGATCATGGAAAAAGCAAGAGAGTTCCAGAAAAACATCTATTTCTGCTTTATTGACTATGCCAAAGCCTTTGACTGTGTGGATCACAATAAACTGTGGAAAATTCTGAAAGAGATGGGAATACCAGACCACCTGACCTGCCTCTTGAGAAATCTGTATGCAGGTCAAGAAGCAACAGTTAGAACCGTACATGGAACAACAGACTGGTTCCAAATAGGAAAAGGAGTACATCAAGGCTGTATATTGTCACCCTGCTTATTTAACTTCTATGCAGAGTACATCATGAGAAACGTTGGGCTGGAAGAAGCACAAGCTGGAATCAAGATTGCCAGGAGAAATATCAATAACCTCAGATATGCAAATGACACCACCCTTATGGCAGAAAGAACTAAAGAGCTTCTTGATGAAAGTGAAAGAGGAGAGTGAAAAAGTTGGCTTAAAACTCAACATTCAGAAAACTAAGATCATGGCATATGGTCTCATCAATGTATGGAAAATAGATGGGGAAACAGTGGAAACAGTGTCAGACTTTATTTTTTTGGACTTCAAAATCACTGTAGATGGTGATTGCAGCCATGAAATTAAAAGATGCCTGTTCCATGGAAGAAAAGCTATGACCAACATAGACAGCATCTTTAAAAGCAGAGATATTACTTTGTCAACAAGGGTCTGTTCTAGTCAAAGCCTTGGTTTTTTCAGTAGTCATGTATGAATGTGAGAGCTGGACTATAAAGAAAGCTGAGTGCTGAAGAATTGATGCTTTTGAACTGTGGTGTTGGAGAAGACTCTTGAGAGTCCCTTGGACTGCAAGGAGATCCAACCAGTCCCCATCCTAAAGGAACTCAGTCCTGGATATACATTGGAAGGACTGATGCTGAAGCTGAAACTCCAATACTTTGGCCACCTGATGTGAATAACTCATTGGAAAAGACCCTGATGCTCGGAAAGATTGAGGGCAGGAGGACAAGGGGACGACTGAGGATGAGATGGCTGGATGGCATCACTGACTCAGCAGATATGAGTTTGAGTAAACTCTGGGAGTTGGTGATGGACAAGGAAGCCTGGCATGCTGCAGTCCATGGGGTCACAAAGAGTCAGACACAACTGAGCGACTGAACTGAACTGAACTGATAGGACAGTGAGTCCTCAATAAATATTACATTAATGTTTTTTAAGAGAAGATAAGACATCTTCGATGAAAGTCACAGGGAAACATCTGAAGGTCATAAGTGACCTTGAGTTGAACTAAGCAGCAATGTTAGTAGAAAGGACATGTAACTCTCCAGTCTTGGTCAAGTAAAATGCTGCCTCATAAGATGGGATTCTCTGATGCACTTCTCTTCCCAATCTGCCAATCAGATAGAAAGGATCCAGCAAAGGGGTTAAAGGCTGTAGAAGTCGGCCAGGGTGTGGACAGCCTGGGTCCCTAATCCCTTTGTGGAAGGCTGCCTGCTGAACTGTATGAGCGGGAGAACCAAACTTCTGTCATATTAAGCCATGGAGATGTGGGATGGTTGGTTATAGCACCTAGGCTACCCTGACCAAGGCAGTCCTGAGAATGTCACTGCTCTGAAGCTCTGCAGGTGGCGCTAGTAGTAAAGAACCCACCTGCCATTGCAGGGGATTAAGAGACATGGGTTTGATACTTGGGTCTGGAAGATTCCCTGGAAAAGGATGTGTGAGTATTCTTGCCTAGGAAATCCCATGGACAGAGGAGCCTGGTGGGCTACAGTCCACAGTGCCGCAAAAAGTCCAACACAACTGAAGTGGCTTAGCACGAAGCTCTGCACTTATCAGAGTCTTAAACAGAGAAATCATTTCCTGTTTTGATATTTATGTCAAAAAGATAAGAAGAAGCCAGAGAAAGATGAGAGAAAATTAATCACTATATAGGGAAAAAAGGTCACAGACTTGTCTCTGTTGTTGTTATTCAGTCACTAAGTCACGCTCAACTCTTGTGACTCCATGGACTACAGCACATCAGGCTTCCTAGTCCCTCACTATCTCCCAGAGTTTCCCCAAGCTCATGTCCATTGAGTTGGTGATGCTATTCAACCATCTCATCCTCTGCCACCCCCTTCTCCTTTTGCCTTCCATTTTCCCCAGCATCAGGGTCTCTTCCAATGAGTTGGTTCTTCGCATCAGATGGCCAAAGTATTGGAGCTTCAGCTTCAGCATCAGTCCTTCCAATTAATATTCAAGGTTTATTTCCTTTAATTTAGGGAAAAGTGTTGAGGGCAACCTTATTTTTCAGCTTTAAAATACTACATTTATAGTATTATATCTTTATTTAAATTTTGTATAAAGCCAGCAAACATTTATATCTTTTTTTTAAATTTTATATTGTATATAATATTACATAAGTATAATTAATATAATTATATTTTATATTGGTGTATACTATTACATAAGTTAGAGATATACAATATAGTAATCCACAGTTTTTAAAGGTTATGCTCCATTTATAGTTATTACAAATTATTGGCCATATTCCCTGTGCTGTACAAGAGGGCAACTTTACTATACAAATCCTTTCCTATTTCAGCATATGTAGGCCTATATCTGGGCACCCATCCTAAATCTGTGCCAGTGGTTATCAACCCTGGCTGCACGTTATAGTTATCTGGAAGATTTAAAAACTATATCCCTTGACCAATTCAGCAGTAAATCACAGTTAAGTTCTAGAAGTGCATTTGAGAGTCACTGATTTATGTAAATCATGGGCCACTTCCTTATATGACTTAATTTTTCAGAGTAATAATATCGAACAGACCTTCACTTGGAGAATCAGACACACTAGGAAACTCCTTGGCAGGTGGATTATGGAAAGGATTTGGACTGGGGAGTCAGATGAACCTGGTGTGAAACCAGGTTTGTTTGGTTGATGACTAACTGATGGGCTTCAAAAAGTTATTTCATTGCTTTTGACCTTCTGTTTCCTCAGCCATAAAATGTACAGGTTTGTAAGGAGAAAAATGAGCTAAAGTCTGTATCATTGGAAATACAGTAGATACTCAACAAATGGTAGTTATTATCATACCCACTGTTTATAAACAAAGAATGTCAAATTTACAAGTAACACATTAAAACTGCTAAAGAAAGATTGCCAGAAAAGATACTGGACAATAAGCAATGGTAAATTGTGATTAACTGAACAAAGTGTTCATCATGTTTATTTTAGGATATATAAAGTTCTGTTGACATTATCTTTATTAAGTGTCTTATCTTTATTGCTTTAGCTTAATGAATATAAAAGTATTTATAAGGATCACCAGTGATACTGGTCTGCAAACCCTATTTTTCTACATGCTTCTGACTTAATTCTGAATTCTCTTTTCAAGCACATTATCTTCCAGATGAGAGGTAAACACTGCACTTTTTTGCATAAAAGAATAGTTTTTAAGATGAAAGTTAGCCAAATCAGTCAATTCTCATAAAGCTGGTCTCTGAAATACATAGTGATAGACCCTGATGAGGGTCATGAAAAAAAACTCAGACACTGACCTTGTTTTCCAGGAGCTTCCAGGCTCCAGGGACAGGTTTTGTTGTTGGTGGTGCCCTGGCTGTGCCTTTGTTTGTTTTTTGCTGTTGTGGTTTATTTGCTCTTCTATGTCCAACTCTTTTGCAACCCCATGGACTATGGCCCTCCAGGCTCCTCTGTCCATGGAATTTCCCAGACAAGAACACTGGAGTGGGTTGCCGTTTCCTTCTCCAGGGGATCTTCCCAAACCAGGTATCACACCGGAGTCTCCTGCGCCAGCAGGCAGATTCTTGACCTCTGAGCCCCCAGGGAAGCCACTTGTTTAATTTTGCATCATTACAAAATGGTAGCCAAGGATGCACATCTCTATGTGATCAATGCCAAATCAGAGGTGCAGAACATAGGTATGGCAGATATCAGAGAAAAAGGTGCTCATTTTGGTTTGGATGTCAGGGGAGATTTCCCAAAGGAAACAGCCCAGGGTTCCCATGGATCAGGGGCTTAGGGAGATTCCACTCTTGGAAAGTATTCTGTGAAGGAATGACCCGGATGTGTCTGGAGGACAGCAATAGAATCACTTTTTTGGCCATTTAGGCAGGGATGACCTGGACAACACAATAGGAGATGAGTCTGGTCAGGGCATGGAAACCAGCTTGTTAGGGGTACTGAATCCAAGACTTCTCCTTTGCTACCCACCACATCTTCACAGGCCATGTCAATTCCTATCTGGCTTCATTTCTCCTTCATATACTCATTCCATATTCCCATTTTGCCTTTTCACTCATCATATACAATATATATATTTAAAATGTAGTTTTTCAAAACAGGACTTGTGATTTTATAACAGATATTTTCATTTATGAACATAATATTACATTGTATGTCTCATTCTGATTCATATTTTTTCACTCAATGATATCATCTTAAGACCCATCCACATTGCTACAGGCACATCACAAACAACACTTCCAAATACTGGATAGCATCCCATGCTGTGCACCTACCACATTTTACCATCCACTGTCCCAGGGATGAATAAGGATAAGAGGCTTCTGAAAGCTCCCTGATGGGAGAGACTGACTGAGGGGAAAACTGGGTCTTGTTCTGATGGGCCATGCTCAGTAAATCTTTAATCCAATTTTCTATTGATGGGTGGGGCTGTGTTCCCGCCCTGTTGTTTGACCTGAGGCCAAACTATAGTGGAGATAATGAAGATAATGGCGACCTCCTTCAAAAGGTCCAGGCAGGCACTGCTGCACTCAGTGCCCCCAACCCCGCAGCAGGCCACTGCCGACCCATGCCTCTGCTGGAGACTCTTAGACATTCATGGGCAAGTCTGGGTCAGTCTCTTGTGGGGTCACTGGTCCTTTCTCCTGGGCCCTGGTGCACACAAGGTTTTATTTGTGCCCTCCAAGAGTTTGTTCCCCTAGTCCTGTGTAAGTTCTGGTGGCCTTGTGGTGGGGTTAATGGCGACCTCCTCCAAGAGGGCGTATGCTATACCCAGGTCTGCTGCACCCAGAGTTCCTGCTGCTGTAGCAGGCCACTGTTGGCCCATACCTCCGCAGGAGACACTCGAACACTCAAAGGCAGGTCTGGCTCAGTTTCTGGGGGTTCTCCTGGTATGCACAAGGTTTTGTTTGAGTTCTCTGACAGGAATGGGATTTTATTCTAAACTTGATTTCACCCCTCCTACCATTTTGTTGAGGCTTCTCCTTTGCCCTTTGATGTTGGGCCTCTCTTTTTGGTGGGATCCAACATTCTCCTGTTGCCAGCTGTTCAGTAATGAGTTATAATTTTGGAGTTCTCTCAGGAGAAGAAGAGCATGTCCTTCTAATCTACCATCTTGGATAGTAAAGTGGATTTAGAAAAGGCAGAGGAACCAGAGATCAAATTGCCAACATCTGTTAGATCATCAGAAAAGCAAGAGAGTTCCAGAAAAACATCTACTTCTGCTTTAATGACTATGCCAAAGCCTTTAACTGTGTGGATCACAGCAAACTGGAAAATTTTCAAGAGATAGGAGTACCAGACCATCTGACCTGCCTCATAAGAAATCTGTATACAGGTCAAGAAGCAACTGTTAAAACTGGATATGGAACAACAGACTGGTTCCAAATTGGGAAAGGAATACTCAAGGCTATATATGGTCACCCTGCTTATTTAACTTATATGCAGAGTACATCATGAGAAATGTCAGGCTGGAGAAAGCACAAGCTGGAATCAAGATTGCTTGGAAAAATATCAATAACCTCAGATATGCAGATGACACCACCCTTATGGCAGAAAGCAAAGAACTAAAGAGCCTCTTGATGAAAGTGAAAGAAGAGAGTATAAAAATTGGCTTAAAACTCAACATTCAGAAAACCAAGATCATGGCATCTGGTCCCATCACTTCATGGAAAATAGATAGGGAAACAATGGAAACAGCAAGAGACTTTGTTTTTTGGGACTTCAAAATCATTCCAGATGGTGACTGAAGTCATGAAACTAAAAGACTCTTGCTCTGTGGAAGAAAAGCTATGATGAACCTATACAGCATATTAAAAAGCAGAGACATTACTTTGTCAACAAAGGTCTGTCTAGTCAGAGCTATGATTTTTCCAGTAGTCATTTATGGATGTGAGAGTTGGACTATAAAGAAAGCTGAACACTGAAGAATTGATGCTTTTGAACTGTGGAGTTGGAGAAGACTCTTGAGAGTCCCTTGGACCGCAAGGAGATCCAACCAGTCCATCCTACAGTCCGTCCGTAAATCAGTCCTGACTATTCATTGGAAGGACAGATGCTGAAGCTGAAACTCCAATCCTTTGGCCACCTGATGGGAAGAACTGAATCATTTGAAAAGACCCTGATGCTGGGAAAGACTGAGGGCAGGAGGAGAAGGGGAAAACAGAGGATAAGATGGTTAGATGGCATTAATGACTCGATGGACATGAGTTTGAGAGTTGGGAGTTGGTGATAGACAGGGAAGCCTGGCGTGTTGCAGTCCATGGGGTCACAAAGAGCCAAACATGACAGAGTGACTGATCTGAACTGTCCCAGTGATGGATGTCTAACTTGACTCTGCTTCCTTGTCATAATCTTCTTGTACAACCTGTATGAGACGTTTGGGATACATACTAAGGAAATTAATAGCTGGGTCATGAGTATGCAAGTACTTTATTTAAATCAATTGTTTGAGATTGCTTTCCAAAATGGCTGCCAGCCCATCCATCCATGCATCAGCAGGATGTGACACTCCCATACTCTCACATCCCCATCAACACTTGGTGACATCCAGCTTTCTAACCATTGCCAGTCTTATAGTTATTAAGTGACACAATGGTGTTTTTTCTTGTCATCACTGATCACTAGTGAGTTTGGACATCTTCATATGATGAATAACATTTGGGCTTTTCTCTTTTGTAAATTACCTATTCATATCTTTTCTCTGTTGTTTTCAGGTTGCTATCTTTTCCTGAAAACCTGCTCTTTGCATAATATAAGCTACATCCTTGCTTCTCAAAGTATGGTCTCTGGTCCAGCAGCATTAGCATTATGTCTTAGAAATACAGAATCTCAGGTTCCACTCCAGACCTGCTACATCAAAACCTGCATGAATCCCCATGAGCATTAGGTGCACTGAAGCTTGAGAAGAATTGATCTATATCTGGCATCCAGTATGGTAGCCATCTGTCTGTTTAATTTACATTAATTAAAATTAAATTTTAAAATTGAATTAAACTAAAAGCTCTGTTCTTTATTCACCCTAGCTAAATATGACTAGTGTCTACTGCATTGGACAGTGCAGACACAGAACATTGCCGTCATCGTAGAATGCTCTATTGAAAAGCTCTGCTAGTTTTTTAAAAGTCCCTTGCCAGTTTTTTATGTTGGAAATCTTTTCTTCAGTCTTTTTTCCCTCTAAGTTGTGGTGAGAAGCCTGAGAAGTGGGGGAGAAAATTAATAATGGTGGTTTGGTGTTTGTAGCATGGGCTCATGGGTTGGAGGGAAACAGCACGAGATGTGAGGGTCTTGGATGAGGAGGGTTTGCTCTATCCATTTTAATCAGAAGAGTGAAATTCTAAGATAGATGTTTCCACTGATGTAGAATCCCTACTTACAGGTAGAGTCAATGAGAATAGGAACAGTAGGATGAGTGGGGAAGAATATATTTTCAGCACTTCCTATGACCTTGACTCTGTGTTTGGCAATTTGCTTACCTTCTAATCACATATCTGTGGAATCAAGGGCCTTCCTCATCCCACCTATGGAACCACTGAGGCTCACAAACCCTAAGGCCATGACTGGCTCCAAGTGCTATGCCTTTCCCACTGAACTATTAATTCTAGATGTTTTGGAGGTCATCTGATGGTATGGATCTGATGGTCACCCCTTTCCATGTCTGTATTTGAACATGCTCAGCTAGGAAAGGAATTTACTTGGGATGAGATAAAATGCATGGATCCAAGCCTTCGAAAGGGTCATCAGCTGCCCAGGTAGAAGGCAGATTCTTTTGTCATCACTTGGTGCTGTCATTGGAAGTCCTTGGTGCTTCCACAAGGTCATTCTGTGTGGTAATGTGACTTTCCCTTGAACCTAGAAGCTGGTGGTTTTTGAAAGCAAATGCATGTGAATTATATACCACCAGATAATTTGGACCACAGGGAGGACTCTGAATCTCTATTTGTTTAAGTTCCTATAGTACATGATATCATGTGAAACTTGTCCTAAAGATTGAGCGCAAATCCACAGGAAAGTTCCCATTCTATTAGCAAGACTTTAGCCACAAGAAGGAATTTGTGCAGAAATCAAGAACAGTGTGAGAGTGAAATGGAGAACTTCTCAAATAGGAAGAAACCACTTACTGGGTGAGAGCTCTTTGGGTAAAAATTTGCTAGAAAGAAGGGTGATTCAGGAGCCTGATGAGAGATACCAAAATGTAGTTACTGAAAAAAAAAGTTTATTTTTCAACAATTTTGTTCTGAATCTACCTTGGTCAAAGTTCAGAGGCAGCAGAATGAGCCACACACTTTGATGAAGTTCATGCCTCTTAAGACAGTGGAGGGGAATTTTTATCAATGGAACCCTTTATCATCTCAGTTTTGCTTTCCAACCCTGTCATCATGCACACATGTTTTGTAATATTTATAACAATCTCATAAAGGGTTGGAACCACATTTATGCTAAGGTATAAATGACTAATAAAATGTCAATAACTTGGCATAGTTTGTGTTAGAAACAGAGATCAAAGCCTGAGCTGAATCTTATTCAGAACTGGACTAAAGCATTTATAACCATATATTATGCACAAGCTGTGAGTTACAGTTTATAGTAAGGATGTTAAGATGGATAAATTGAAGTTTCTATTTTGTAGGATTTCAGAGTGGTAAAGGGTGGTGGTAGAAGATAAGTATAAATTACTCCAGCAAAATAGAACATGCTACTGTAGATCCACATGTTGTGAGTGATTGTTCAGACAAATGAATTCCAACTGGAAGAGAGGGAAGGGTCATCTCAGTGCACCTTAAAAGTTGTGTGCTATGTTGCTTCAGTCATGTCTGACTCTTTGCAACCCTATGGACTGTAGCCCAGCAGGCTCCTCTGTCCATGGAATTCTCCAGGGAAGAACACTGGAGTGGGTTGCCATTTCCTTCTCCAGGGGATCTTCCTGACCCAGGGATCAAACTTGCATCTCCTGTGGCTCCTGCATTGCAAGGGAATTCTTTACCTCTGAGACACTGAGGAAGCCCAGCTTAAAGGGTTTAAATATGCAAAATTTAAATAGGTATTATGGCTAAAGGGATTTACAGTAAGTTGTTGTTCAGTCACTCAGTCATGTCTGACTCTTTGTGACCCCACGGAGTGCAGCATGCCAGCAAGTGGAATGCCTTAAATAACATTTAGTAAAAGAAGGGGACAAATGTGTATGGAATAGGAAAGATGAATAATCTGCATTACCAGCACATAAAGAATATGAGACAATGCAAACAAAGACAGTGGCAGAAAGGTTAGGTATGGATTGTGTGATTGAGGGCTGTGAATATCAAGCTGAAACTCTGATCTGTGTGCCCTGAGGAACCATGATGAGTATCTAAGCTGGACAGGATGGATTCTCTTCCAGGGCAGTCTCAGGTCTTAAGATTCAGTACATTAGGGAGGATATTTTTGGGTGGAAATGGGGCATATTTCAGATTTTAGCCCTAAAATCATATCATATTTGGTGTCAGACTTTATTTTTTTGGGCTCCAAAATCACTGCAGATGGTGATTGCAGCCATGAAATTAAAAGATGCTTACTCCTTGGAAGGAAAGTTATGACCAACCTAGATAGCATATTAAAAAGCAGAGATATTATTTTGCCAACAAAGGTCTGTCTAGTCAAGGCTATGGTTTTTCCAGTGGTCATGTATGGATGTGAGAGTTGGACTATGAAGAAGGCTGAGTGCTGAAGAATTGATGCTTTTGAACTGTGGTGTTGGAGAAGACTCTTGAGAGTCCCTTGGACTGCAAGGAGATCCAACCAGTTCATCCTAAAGGAGATCAGTCCTGAGTGTTCATTGGAAGGACTGATGTTGAAGCTGAAACTCTAATACTTTGGCCACCTGATGCGAAGAGCTGACTCATTGGAAAAGACCCTAATGCTGGGAAGGATTGGGGGCAGGAGGAGAAGGGGATGATAGAGGATGAGATGGCTGGATGGCATCACCAACTCAATGGACATGAGTTTGGGTAAACTCCGGGAGTTGGTGATGGACAGGGAGGCCTGGAGTGCTGTGATTCATGGGGTCGCAAAGAGTTGGACACAACTGAATGACTGAATTGAACTGAACTGATGCTAAATAAGGGCTTCCCAGGTGGCACTAGTGGTAAAGGACTACTAGCCAGTACAGGAGATATAAGAGACTCAGGTTTGATCCATGGGTGGGGAAGATCCCCTGGAAGACAGCATGGCAACCCACTCCAGTATTCTTGCCTGGAGAATCCAGTAGACAGAGAAGTCTGTCAGGCTACAGTCCATAGGGTCACAAAAAGTCAGACATGACTGAAGTGACTTAGTGCACACACATGCTAAATAATTTTTAGAACATGTAAAGAGTGAAAAAAAATCAGAATATCATAGAGAGAGATTTGTCTGTTACAGAGCAGAGGGGAATGTACTTTGTGAAATTAGCAAAGAGGAAGTATTGAGTTAGACAAGGAATCAACAAGTCTGTGGGTCAAGGGAGAAAACAGTTACTCTTTCTTACTTTCTGGATCCCCTCTCATTCCCCACAGAGTCCAAATACAAGTTCTTCAGGGTCTCTTTTCCTAAGAGAATAGTTGAAGAATGAGGTGGAAGTAACTGGGGAGGTTTCACAGAGGGAGCAGCCAAATGTTTGCCGCTGGGATATGCTGGTTATGCAGGATATTAAGCAGTTCTCTTTCTTCTGTGGAAGGAGGGCAGATAAGTTTTACATACTTGAAAACTGAGGCATGAAGATACGGAAGACATGAAGCGATCTGTCATCTCACTACTCAAGAGCTATCTAGGGTGTCTAGAATTATCATGGCATTTGTCCTCAGCTTTTCAAGGTTGAATCACTTCTTTCCAACAAGGAGGAGCTAAAAGGGCTGCCTGTAGAAAATGTTCCCAGTTGTACTTCTTCTTCAGTTGTTCTGGTCTAGGAGCATGGTATGTGTTGAATTGTGCCACTGTCAAAAAATATACTGAAGTCCTAACCATCCCTTGGTACCTGTGAACATGACTTCATTTAGTCAATAGGATCTTTGAGAGCACATCCAGCCCTCCTCTGCAGGTACCCCTTCCACCCGTCCAACTGACTGCAGACGGAAAATATGACCCCAGGTATGGTGGGTTGAATCTGAAGATGCAGATCCAGAGATAGGGGAGATCAACTGTAGGGACTGGAGCATCCCTGGATCTTGGTATCCACGTAGGTCCCGGAACAAACCCCTCACAGATACTGAGAGGTGACTGTATACTCAACTTCAGACGAGATCATGAATACATGCCCTCGACCATGATTACCGGTGTCCTATGGAAAGGGGAAACTTGGACACAGAGACACACACAAAGGAAAGAAGATGCAGAGATTTGTGGCATGAATCACGTGATGAGAGGCAGAAGTTGGAATTATGCTACTATGAGCCAAGGAAAACCCAGGGCAGGAGTGGCAAGGACAACTCTGTAAGGTTTTGGAGGGAACATGGCCTTACCCATACCTGGAATTGTCTTCTTGCCTGCAGAACTGTGAGGTAACTCATTCCTGTTGCTTTAAGCCATCCGATTTGTGGCACTTTGTTATGACAGCCTTAAGGAAACCAATAAAGAGCACCTGTCAGCTGTTTTTAAGTATTATAACTGAGCTGGGAATATAGCACATGGTGAGAAAGCATATTCAACTATGTTTTTCTTCTAAAAGGATCCAAACAGTTCACTGATCTCCAGAACTCTAGCTAACATTATCCTTTGAGTATAGAAAAGCTGTCATGATACAGTTTGAAGAGTGTCGAAGACCCCCTATGCCCTCACAATTTTTTTTTCATGTCCTACTATGGGAAATTCATTCCCTTGGGTTAAATATAGTCCATGTGCCCACTCTTGTTTAAAATTCAAAAGGCTTTTCAGAGGGTCAACTTATTAAAGAATTAATATTTTGTTCTTTGACTCCTGGGGGAGGGAGGTAGAGAAAGAGCTCCCTGAAAGTGCAAAAGGGGCCAGGAGCTTGAGAGGCACCTGGAAGTGAAACTCTAGTCTATCATCTTGTTCTGAGCTAGTCTTAAACATTTTGGAGGAACTCCAGGTATGTTTTATTCTTCTAATTATTGTAGAAATCTGAGAAATTTCCAATGCATATTTGTCATAGTAGAGAAGGAAAGCAGTCATTGTAGACCATTATGAGACATTACCTTTCCCTTCTTGGTGTGCTTCTTTCTTTTGTGTGTGTGTGAAAAACAATTCTTTTCTTCTCAGTCCATAAAAGATCCAAAGCAATGCTTCTTCTTAGCTAATGAATTGTGTTTAAAGTTTAGAAAAGTAACCCTAAGAGCTCTTGAGGATGGAGACGTGCAGGCATTTGCTATGGAGTTGGCTTAAGATTCTATTTGTTGAGGTTCTTTTAAGGGTCAAGATAAATTTGTATGGAGATAAAAGCAATCCAGTTGGCAGAGATGAGAAGATGCTTGTTTCTCAAGGGGATTTTCAGGCTGTTGACCAAAGAACTAGTCTTTCATCCCTTCCTAAAGGGAGTTTCTGACAGCAGTCCTCAAATTAAGTGTTTCCAAATATTTATTGAGACCAGGTTTTACTCATAAAGTATTTCTAGTCAGGAAATACAACTAGATATCACCCCAATTCAATTTTAGAAATAATTTCCATGCAGCTGAATTCACATCCCATCTATTGACTTACTCCATCAGGGAGAGAAAGAATAAAAACTATGAAGTTACATAGATTTTTAATTGAGACCCTTTATGCATGGCATCTCATGATCAGATCACCAGTCTCTGGAGTTAAGTTGTCATACAAATGAGTTGGTTTTCAGGTTCACAGTAGAGATTAAGAAGGGATGTTTCCATCCAGAAAGAAAAATCAAGACAGAGTACAGTATTAAGGAGGAGAAAAAGAAAATCTAAGAAAAAAAAAATACAGCATGAAATTAAAGGAAAACCTGACTATGATTCCATTTCCCCATCTGAGCCCAGGAGATAAAAACTGTAATAAATTCATTCATCTACACCCACTTTAAATATCGGAGCTGATCAGCAGTTTCACTGATGTACAGCCAGACTTTGAAGTCTGTCTTAACTCTCTGGAACTCGACCAGCCACTTTCCAGACCATGTAATGTATTGCAGATCTTTCCACATTATGCATTCCAGATGGCCACAGTAATTCTTGTGCGTTTTCTCCTTTCTTATTTGGGTTACTGGGGTAATTTGGGAATAAAGCGTGCATGCTGAAAAGTGAAAATTGACATACATTTACTGCCCTGGGCTGCTCAGACGATGGTGGATATTAAAGAAACTGAAAGAGTTAAAAATATATACAGTGAGTGGAGAGGGGTGTGAAGAAAGGATGGCAGTTGTTTTTGCTGTCTGCCAAGTGAAGGGTGCTGTTTGGTTACTGCTTCATGGCTGTTTGGGAGAGTTACTAACCATTCTCCTTCCTTGATGCTCCCTTAGCCAAAGTGCAATCACTTTGACCTGGAGGTTAGGTGACCACATGATATATCCACAGACTGGGATAAATCTGAGAGTGAAAGGGGTGTTATTAATAAGTCCACCTTGCTCATGGGTTTCAACCCCTTTCCAGATAAGCACACGTGTTCATGCAACATCAAAAAGTAGCTTCTAGTAGGATGCTAAGCTGTTCAAATCCTGGTTTTACTTAACGCAGCACTTGTTCAGTGCAGAAGAGGCTCCCAAGTGGCTGTTGACCCTTGGGTTTGTGGTGACTGGACTCTCTAGGTCCACACACAAAAGTCAACACATGTACTTAATAGGCAAATAGCGTTTGGTCACCAGACGGGCTGTTTCACTTTGGCAGCACTCACCCAGCTTGGTCCAGCTTGCCCCGAGCTGATTTATGTGGCATCCTAGGGCTGTGACTGGGTGTGCTTTGGGGTTGCTTTATTGTTCCTATTCAGCTTGTAAGAGGATTCTGTGAATGAAGTGAACTAATGGCATGTAGCCCTTTCTAGCAAAGGAGACAATCTTTAAAAAAAAAAAATTTAAGACTGCATTTAAATATCGTGACTGCAAATGCTGCGTGTACTTTAACTGCTGCTGTTTTTCTACTCTAGCCCCCCCTTTGGCATATTGCCATTATAGTCATTCTCAAACTTTGCTCTCCATCACACTCGTCTGTAAATCTTATTAAAATGTAGGGGCCAGTGGCCCCATCCCTGGAGATTCTGATGGAACAGATCTCATCAACATCTGGAAGAATCTACAGAAGACTATAGAAATTCAAATTCTATAGAAATCAAGTCCCCTGCCATCGTATTTCTTTCTCATAAAGTTCTCCTATCCATGAAAACATAGTTCTGGAAAACTTGCCAGCTTTCCAGTTTCAGAGCAGGGACTGACACCCCCCCTCCAAATCATCTGAAAGCAATGACTCTCATCTGGTGAAGAAAGATGGATTTTATTTTGTGAGACACCAAACAAACTATGGCAGGCATCTTGCTGTTTTTCCAAGCGGTTCTCATTTTCTGCCCTGGTGGTGAGGCCTGTACACACAAGGGCAGTTTTCTTTGCAATGAGGCAGGAAGTTGAGGAGTGTCCTCTCCCAAGGGGAGCTGCAGCTTGCGTTTCACAGACGCAAGAGGCTCCCAGCTTTGGAGGAGGCAACTGGAATTTTGGACTTGGAGCCAAGCTCCCAAATATTGTAGGGCAGCACAACAGAAAAAGTGTTGTGTATTTGTGTCTGTGTTTTCTTGCTCAAGTACAGACATGGACAGATAATTCTAACAGAAATGTTTCATTTTTCTGGAACATTCTGGAAAAATCAGATCTTTGTTTATTTGCACAAAGACCGCCATGTGATTCAGATGCACATCCAGTCAGGAAAATGTGTTTGCCATGTAAAACACAGGCTCTTCTGAATATTTTTGGTCTTTTTCTCTAACTGTAACAGTATTACATTTTTTAACAGTTGGAAGAAAACAGAAAAGAATGACAAGAAAAGCAAACCACCCAAAGCCATATCTTTCAGAGAAAGTTAATGTTAATTAAGTATTGACTTCTGAGTTCTGTGTATTCATCATACGTGTGCCATCAAATGGAAATTGCAATTAATATACTGTTTGATACTCAGGTTTTCACTTGATACACTTTGAGAATTTTTCCATATTGTTAAATATTAAAGCGTAAGATTGTTAGTTTTTCATTCTGTGACTTCCCTAGAAAGATAGAATTTTAAAAAAACCTGCCTCCCATCTGATATTCAGATGGCTTCCTATTAAAAATGTTTGTATATTGCTGCAACTAATAGCCTTATATTAAAATTTCTATTTAACATTATTGATTAATGTATCAAGCCTCTTGGTGCATATCACCAACTTGGAACCTGGGCAGTCTAACTCTATCAATGGCCATAGTCAATGCCCTTATGAGGAAAAGCTCATGGAGAGAAAGTTTGTATTCTTTAGGGGGAGCCACAAAACCCCAGGCATTCCGTGGGAGGATTGAGAACTCACTAGTCTATGCCAGCTGTCTGACTCTGGCTGCCTATATGGTTTCGCTCTAATGGCAGGAGCTATGAATTCCAGGATTTGAAAGAATAGGGTTTGTGGTGGATGGGATTTTTCTTGGTTTCTTACTAGCTGTCACCATCATTACCTATGTTCCTGTTGAGGGGAATAACAGAGACAAGAAAGACATTATGCAAATTAGACAGGAAAAGAGCATTTTCTCTTTGAAGTCTTCCTGTGAATCTACAATGTACAATATAGGAAGCAAGTCTGATGAAGGGAAGTGATAATTTAGTGTCCTTTTTATCCTCTGTGATCTGGACCTACCACTTCTATCCTTAATCTACACCTTGTCACTTTCAATCAGCAGGTTCCCGTCACTGTGCCTCCCTGCTAGATAGTTCTCCCTCTCGCCTCGTGTTTTTTCTGCCAGGACCATTCTCCATCCCCTCCTTTCCTCCTCCTGGGTAAACTCCTGCTGGTCTTCAAGGTCTCAGCTCAAGTGTGCCTCAAGCCAGGTCAGTACAGACAAACTGAAGACTTATATCTGAGGAAGCCCCTCCTGCAATATTGGGCTCCAAAATCACTGCAGACAATGGCTTCAGCCATGAAATTAAAAGACACTGGCTCCTGGGAATGAAAGCTATGACAAACCTAGACAGTGTATTAAAATTCGGAGACATTGCTTTACTGACAAATGTCCATATAGTCAAAGCTATGATTTTTCTAGTAGTCATGTATAGATGTGAAAGTTGAACCATAAAGAAGACAGTGCTAAAGAATTGATGCTTTTAAACTGTGGTGCTGGAGAAGACTCATGAGAGTCCTTTGGACAACAAGGACATCAAACCAGTAAATCCTACAGGAAATCAACCCTAATTGGAAGGCCTGATACTGAGGCTGAAGTCCCAATACTTTGGCCACCTGGTGAAAGAGCTGATTCACTGGAAAAGACCCTGATGCTGGGAAATATTGAAGGCAAAGGAGAAGCGGGTAACAGAGGATGAGATGATTGTATGGCATCATCAAATCAATGGACATGAGTTTGAGCAAACTCTGGGAGATAGTGAGGGACAAGGAAGCCTGGTGTGCTGCAGTCCATGGGTTGTAAAGAGTTGAACACCACTGAGAGACTGAATAACAACAATAATAACAACTTCAGCAATATTGGGGGATGCCAAAACTTTAAATTTTTGTGAACTTGATAATTAGAAACTGAAAACAATCTTTTGTTAAACACTGCAAGTGTTGTTATCTGGCAGAGGTGGAGACCTAAATGCTCCTTGAGGGTAGACCATCCTTTTGTCCAGGAAAAACCATGCTGAGGGGATGGTAGGTAGATGTGTGCAGAACCAGGGTCTGCACATGCTGTTAAGATCTTGTCCTAAGATGCTCACATTGCTTCGTGGATGAGAAAGAAAAAGGTATTCTGAGGAAGGGGGCAGGAAAGCATCTCTATACACTACTTTTATTTTTGAGTTGCTTCTCTCAAGGTATCACAATGAGTAAGACGTCATGGTCTCACCTTAACCTTGGAGCTGGATCAGGACCTCCCCAGCTAGAGAAGAGAGTCTAGGAACTGAGGAATGTTTTCCACAGGAGACTTAATGAGGCCGTGGTCACAATTAGAATGCTTTGGAGCCCAACGGAACAGTACTCAGAACCTCTATCATACCCCTAAAGACCTCCTGTTTCCCGTTTGTTTCAAATATTTTTCAGGTAGGTGGGGTAACTGTAGTCCTTCTGGTATTTATTGGATAGTAAGCAATGTTACCAAATTTTCTTACTAGTGCCAATAGTATTTTAGCTAATTCTTCTGGGTGTCTAGGTAAACAACTGGAGAAGGCAATGGCACCCCACTCCAGTACTCTTGCCTGGAAAATCCCATGGACAGAGGAGCCTGGTAGGCTGCCAGACCATGGGGTCGTGAAGAGTCGGACACGACTGAGTGACTTCACTTTCACTTTTCCCTTTCATGCATTGGAGAAGGAAATGGCAACCCACTCCAGTGTTCTTGCCTGGAGAATCCCAGGGACGGGGGAGCCTGGTGGGCTGCCATCTATGGGGTCGCACAGAGTCGGACACGACTGAAGCGACTTAGCAGCAGCAGCAGCAGGTAAACAATCATAGCACCTGGAATAAATGATAATTTTCCTTTTCCTTTCTTATAATTATACTGCTAGTCTCTATTGTATGTCTTTTCAAAATTAAAGAAGGCACATTACAGCCAAATCAAGTGGAATGTTCAGATTTGGAGCAACTATAGGGAATGATGGATATGCGGGCAGACAGAATGAGCAACTAAGACAACTTTGCAGCGTTTTGGGAGTGAAGTAATGATGTCCTAAGATAAAGGATACAGATTTGAAAATAAAAAATATGTGTGCACACACATACACACATGTAAATTCATATACATGTGTATACTTAAGTGTCATATTGAGTGGGTTTAGTGATGTGGTAAATCAATAAAATAACTCTCAGGCTTGAAGTATGAAGCTTGGTGGTCTAATTAATTTGTTAGCAGGAAATTATTTCTAACAGACAATGAAATCATTCATTTATCTGTAAAGAGGTGATAGGAAGTATTTTAATTAAAATAGTTTACAACAAACACATTTAATAGTGTGGATTTGAGAGAAATTCACTGTTAGTTCAGTTTTTACTATTCCTTTGTGGTCTGAACTGGAACCCAGCTGTACCCCAAACTCTGTTAATTAGCATGTGCACTGGGCCTTCCCAACCTTCAAAGCCACTGTATGGGAATGTGATCTCATTTAGGTCTCAAAACACCCCTGCAATGTGTCAACACAGAAAATAGCCTCTGTGGAGCACTTTATAATCGCATAACACTTTCCCCAATACATCCTTTCAAGGTCGTGTACATTCGCGTTCCTGATGACACGCAGTCTAGCTCCACGGTGGCCGCACTTGGAATCCTCTGGACACAACGTGCCATTCTGTGCACTCATGCCCTGGCACCTCTGGTTCCTTCTGGTGAAATGCCCCTCTCTTGCCTTGTCCAGCTGCTGGGCCCCTGAACATTCAGGAAAGGCCTCTCCCTCTTCCTCAGGGGATGATGGAGGAGGGTTGTAGGGGAAGTGGGTGCAAGCACCAGCAGCGTGGTCCTTGGGAGAGAAGGGCTCAGCTCAGCTGATGACCACTGTGGGACAGGGGAGGGGCTTCTCCCATCTGCTTAAGTGACAGAAGTGCTTGCCAACAGGCACCCTGGCCGTCCATGGATGTGCCAGTGGCATCCTGACCATGCAAAGGTGTCTCCCTTGAGCTCTGAGGCAACTTCCTTCTGCACTTCTGCTCCCTAGTCGCTTCCATCCTCAGAGAACAGTACTGAATGCTCATCCCAGCACCCTGCCCACCAACCCTTACAGAGTCCCCTCAAGTGTGTGTGTGTGTGTGTGTGTAATGCACTTCTCAGAGAAGAAAAGGAAAGAAAAGGAGTCATGTTTGTTTTATAAACGGGAACAAAACAATGAAGCAGAGTAGCTCAGGGTCCCATTGTTGCCTGTTGCAGCTGTTTCGGTACTGTTTCCACCAGGAAGCCTCCTTCCGGCCCCCAGCATGGGTTTGGTGCATCCATCCCCCCTCATGTTCTCCAAGCCCCCATTTTTACCCATATTTTAGTACGTGGAGTAAATGGCAGTCTTGGTGACAAGGGACAGAGTCTCAGTTCAAATTAGCTCAAGCATAGAAAATAAAAGGAGGGGAGTTATTGAGTCAAATATTCAAACCACAGGAAGGTCCAAGTAGAGCTGGCCCCAGGTCTCAATGCTGTCAAGAGGCTATGTCTCCCCCTCATCTTTGCTCCTTTCAGGGCCTTGGCACTGTTCTTTCCTGTCACAGTGGCTTCAATGGCCTGGATGGTGAACAGAGAGAAAGGAGAGTCTTCTCTCCCAGTTTGGATAACAGGCTAATCCCCAGACCAATCACTCTGGTCAGAAGGAAGTCAGGGGTTGATCACTGAGGTCATGCGGCTGAAGCTCTTCCTGGAGGGGCAGTGGGGCATTGACACGGCTAATGGAGAAATCTGTGACCTGAACCATCCTTTCCAGTTCTGTCTTCTGGGAGCACCTCTGCTGTAGCTGCTGTTATTCATCTGTCCTTCTCTCTCCCTCAGCCCCTCACCGATAAGGATGATATCTGTTCCCATTGTGCATCTTTGCCTTAGCAAATGGCCTGGATCTCAAAAGCTCTTTACGAAATACTTGAGAGATGAAGGAATGAATGAATGAAATCATATGTGATAATAGGAACTGGATTAAATCAGAAAGGAAATCCCTGCTCTGTCATGATGACAACTCAGGAATATTCTTGTGTGCCGTGGCATTTAGTGCCCATGGGTTCTGTGCTTCTGGGGGATTTTTTTCACTTTCTGAACCCTAGGCCACATTGGAGATTAGGATTGGAGCTCATGAGGCAGATGTGAGTACCTTCAAAATGCTCCTGCACCCTGAAGGTTGCCCACCATCCAAAGCCTCTAGCTGGGTATCTCATCCCCCTCTGCAAAGGCAGATACATGAATCTGTCTAGAAGTCTCCATCTCCCCCAGCTAATGTCATAGATCACACATTGTGCTTGAGTGAACTAGGAGAATATTATTCCTGCGTAACCTTCCAAAATGCCGAAATGGCAACATCACTGTCAGAAAATCCTTAAGCACTTTGTTTTTCACCACCCTGTTTGCAAATAACAAATTAGGTTGACATGACTTTCTCCTAGAGCATTGTTTACATTGCACTTTGCCCATGAGGAATGTTTTGAATTCGAGCAAATTAAGCACTCTCCAAACGTGGTGTTTAAAATAATAAAGAACTCTCCAGAACATTTAAGCGAGGCTGAAGGCTTTCCTGACAACACCTGTGATTCACCAGCTGTTGCCATGGAATTTGGCCACGGACCCTCAGTGTGTTTTTCCTAACATTCTTTTGGCAGATGTCATTATACTTAGTTAAAGTCCTAAAGAGAACCATTTCTCTCCCTAGGATTTGCTGCAGGGAATGAAGTTGTTTTAGCATCTAGTCAGGAGAGTAGTTAGCATGAAATAAAACTATAATAAGATTCCTTAAAATATGGGGTGTTTTTGTCTCCAGGCTGCTAAGACTTCTCAATTCATAGGAAACACTATTTCGGAGTTCCATGGAAGGGCTGCTTATGAAAAGCTAAAACAAACAAACAAACAAAAAACACACACAGGGAAAAAAGAAAGACTTTTGAGACTTCTCAGGGGGTCCAGTGGTTAAGACTTTGCCTTCCAATGCAGGGGATGCAGGTTCGATCCCTGGAGGGGAGCTAAGATCCCATGTCTTGTGGTCAAAAACAAAACAAAACAAAACATAAAACAGAAGCAATGTTGTAAAAAATTCAATAAAAACTTTAAAAATGGTCCACATCAAAAAATCTTTTAAAAAAAAAAAAAGAACTCTCACCTGAAAGTGTAGTAGGGTGACTTTGTTTGACTGGGGAGCTGTTTACTGCAAAAGTGAGACTATTTCAGGACCTGTCTCACTGACTTCTGGAAGGCTTTATGAGGAAATGTGTCATGGTGGTCATGGAATTATCATTGCGCTATCCTTGTTATTTCAGAAAGTACTGGAATTTTTCACTCTGAACCTCCATGATAAATGATCATTTTAAGCTGTCATTGTGCAGGGTGGGGAGGAGACCAAATACATAATTTACTTCTGTACTTTTCTTAACACACTATTAAAAATTATTCTCTTTAAAAAGTGAAGGATAGACTCATCTACTATCTCAGATTTAACAAATTTAAGAATTCATAGTGGTAAAAGTGCTAAATTTTTCCCAAAATAGTTTATATATTGAGTGCAATTCCAAAACAATCCCAGAGATTTTCTTTCTTTTTTGAACTTGGCAAACTGATTATAAAGTTAATCTGGGAGCATACATTTATAAAACTAGTTAAGACAATTTGGAGAAAAAAAGCAATAAGGGAACGTTTGAATTATCAGATATTAAAAAATATAAAGCTGTAGTGTTTGAAAAACATGACACAAAATAAACCACTTAATTGAAAAGAAAGTGTTCAGAAGCTGTCTCTGATGGCTACAGGGATTTAATATATGACAAGAATGGTATTTTAGATAAGTGAAAAAAAGAATTAACTATTCAATCTATGGTATTGTGACAATTGGTTAAATGTTTGGAAGTAAAGCAAAGCAACTTACCACCACAAACAAAGTAGGTTGAAGTAGATTGAATGCTAAGTAGATTGAAGATTTGAATACTAAAAAGAAAGTAAAGCAAAGGAAGAAAAACTAGGGAAGGCTAGGTAAAAAGTTCGTTAACATTTCTGATATAGGTTTTACATGGGTGTGTACGTGTGCATGTGTGTGTGTGTGGATGCCACATGTGTGGTCTCCATTTTAACCTTATTACTCTGAGAGTGATCTAGGACACAAATATAAACTTGTCACTCCCCTATTTGAAATCCTGCAGTAGATCCATACCACCTGCCTTAATACGATTAAATATTGAGCCCTGCATAATCTTTGCAGTCTCAACTCTTGTCATTTTCTCATATACTGTCCATGCTGCAACTACGCCAAGTTTTCAGTCTGTGATCGACAGCCCCCTCCCTTGTCTCTGTACCTTGTCCATGCAGCTCCCTCTCTCTGAAACATGCCTTGCCTCCTCCATCACTTGAATGACTCCTGTCATCCCAGATGTATTAGTCAGGGTTCTCCAGAGAAACAGAACTGATAAGATATTTATTTTTACGTTTTGGAGATTGTCTCACATGATTGTGGTTGTTGAAATTCTGCAAGCTGGAGAAATAGGAAAGCTGGTGGTACAATTCAGTCTGAGTCCAAAGGTCTGAGAACCAGGGGAGTCAATGCTGTGAGTCTCAGTCTGGGTCCGAAAGCCTGAACTAAGGGCACTAATGTCTGGGGGGCAGGAGAAAATGGATGTCCCAGCTCAGGCAGAGAGCAAATTTTCCTTTCCTCTGCCTTTTGTTTCTGTTCAGGCCCACAATGGATTGGATTATGCTTACCTGCATTGATGAGGGCGATCTTTGCTGCTCAGTCTACAGATTCAAATGCTAATGTCTTCCAGAAGCACCCTTAGAGCCATGCCAAAAAATCATGTTTTACCAGCTCTCTGGGCATCATTTAGTTCATGCAAGTTAACAGGTAAAATTAACCATCACGCCAGGCAGGCTTGGCCCTACCTCTGTGATACTGCAGAACAGGTGTATCTCTACTGAGCACTTATTTAGCTAGGTTCCAGTCACTGAAGTTTGAAAGTTGTATCTTGATAGACGATAAGTTTGTCTTGTAGGGAACAAATAAAACAGGACAAAAAGATATCAAGTACAGAGTAAAGTTTCCCTCTTCCCCATTTCAACTTCCTTCCAGTTCTACCTCTCAGAATTAACTTCTGCTAACAGTTCCATGTGTCTCTTTATAGAGATTGTCTAAAGGTATAGATATAGATACATAT
This sequence comes from Bubalus bubalis, assembly GCF_019923935.1. Lineage (NCBI taxonomy): Eukaryota > Metazoa > Chordata > Mammalia > Artiodactyla > Bovidae > Bubalus > Bubalus bubalis. The sequence goes on from NC_059159.1 coordinate 141,641,583, forward strand.
CTCAACATCCTTTTCCAACACAGAGGGGATCACAGAGCATATGCTGCCCAACAAATATATAGTTAGTATTTTTATTTGTTTGTCTCTTTGAGCTGTCACATAGAATTGGCATGAAATGCAACCCCAGAGTTGTTCAGTGTACAACCTGCATAACTGTATACAGTAGTCTAGCTGTCTTCCTTGCTACATTGGGAGCCACTTAGAGACAAAGGCTGCCTATCTTTTATTTCCATATTCTTGCTGCCTACTACAATTCCTGGTATATAGAACTTATTGAATGAATGACTGAAAATCTCTAAATATAGTCTTATATTTCCTTGACTACTAACATTCATGGTCACATAAAGTCCTCAGTTCTATAATATTAACACAAGTATGAATGTATCCCAGAAAGGTAACCACTTTTTCAAGCCATCAGTCAAACGGGGATGACTTTTAGAAGAGGCTAGTTCCCTCCTTTTTGTGATATGATTGGATATACATTAAGTAAAAGGGACTTTGAGGATTAAAGCCCCTCCTGGCTCAGATGGTAAAAGCATCTGCCTACAGTGCGGAAGACCCGGGTTCGATCCCTGGGTCTGGACGATCCTCTGGAGAAGGAAATGGCACCCCACTCCAGTACTCTTGCTTGGAAAATCCCATGGACAGAGAAGCCTGGTAGACTACAGTCTGTGGGGTCACAAAGAGTTGGACATGACTGAGTGACTTCACTTTCACTTTCACTTTCCAACCATTTACATCTGTGGTCTAATGTTACACATGAAGACATTAAAGCTCAGAGAGGCAAAGTTTCTTACTTTTGGTCATGAGATGAGTTAGTGATGAAGTTGAGAATTCACTTTGGAAGTTTGGACTCTGAGACACACATCCTATGTCATCCCCTTGAAGATGCAACATGGAAGAAAGGACAGAGTGTAGATGTTTGGGTAAAACTTTGGAAAATGCTAAAAGATTCTTTGGAAAATGTGGTGCTTTATGACTGGCTTAATTATGCCAGATAACCTGCTTTATCATTTAGGATGCTTTGAGCTACAAGTAACAGAAAGCCTAACTCACACTGGCTTAAACAAGAAGGATATGCATTAATTCTCCTAATGGAAAATCTAACTGGAGACTGAACTTTGAGATTTGTTTCATCTGGGATTGTGGTTCATTTCTCTGACATTCCATTAATTATGCCTTTCTCTGTGTGTTGGCTTTATCCTCAAATTGATCTTCCTTTTTGGTAGCCCAATGATCATTGTAGGTTCAGGCTTCATATCTCTACCCTTCCAATTCAGGGGAAAAGAAAGCGCTTCATTCCTAGCCTGCCCCAGTGGGAGTCCTGAAAGTCATTTTGATTGTATCAGTTTAAGTGGCAAGCCCACCCCTGAATCAATGACTGTGGCCAGAGAAGAGAGCACAATAATGGACTTAAGTTGGTCATGCCCAACTCCTGAAGCTTCCCCCAACAGAGATCACAAATGGTGGGGGGGATGAGTTGGAGGCAGTATGAGGTAAGGAGTCCTATTAGGAAAGGGGAAGGTGAAGTTGGACGCCAGGTTAGGCAACCAATAAAACCTGTTGACAGTGCTGCCTGCATCAGCTATTTCTATTGATACAGGACTCAACCAGCGGAGGCTTCCCCACCCCATGGCTTTCTGAGCTTCCCCAGAAGAATGCTCATCTGCTGTGCTGTGCTTAGTTGCCATGTGTGATTCTTTGTGACTTCATGGACTGTAGCCCACCAGGTTCCTCTGTCCATGGGGATTCTCCAAGCAAGAATACTGGAGAGGGTTGCCATGCCCTCCTCCAGGGGATCTTTCCAACTCAGGGATAGAACCCAGGCCTCCTGCATTGCAGGTGGATTCTTTAGCATCTGAACCACCAGGGAAGCCCAGGAATACTGGAGTGGGTGGCCTATCCCTCCTTCAGGGAGTCTTCCTGACCCAGGAATAGAACCACGGTCTCCTGCATTGCAGGTGGATTATTTATCAGCTGAAGAATGCTCATATGTGTTCACGAATCAGTCAAATAAGACCAACAAAGATATCTGAGGGTTTTTCCCATTTCTTTCCTTTCTTCTGCCTATTCCACCTCCACCAGACACTGTCTTATTGGTCAAGTACTGCTAACATGTGGATCAGACATCATCAGCCTACCATCTTCCATCTGGCACCACCACCATCCCCATCAGGGCATTCCACTCCAAAGAAGAGAGACTGTATTTGTTTTACAGTCTTCAGAGAGAGGTCTCAGGATAGGAAAGCCTGGCGTGCTGCAGTCCATGGGCTTGTAAAGAGTCGGACAAGACTGAGCAATTGAACAACCGCCACAGAGAGGTCTCAACGTACAGTTCCTTGTGCCCCAGTGTCACAAGGAACTCTTAAGAAAATGATTCTTTGAATATTTTCTTCATGAAAAGATTTGAGGAATAGTCTGAGGTCAGACACTGCACTAGTCAGGACTGACTTTCTTCTCCAATTCTGAATTTTCTTGGTTGCCTGAAAATGACTTCCTTAGGATGGGGGCTCTTAACAGGAGCATCCATGAAGTTCAAGGGGAAAAGACAATCTCTATTTTTAACATCTAGCTAAAATTCAGCATTTCCTTCAATTATAAATGCAAGCAACCGACCACAAGTTGCAATGGCACTACTTGTGACTTTGCCACCAATGGAGACCTCAGAGTGTTACACATCGTCTGCAATTCCTGCAAATATCATGTTCACCAAGACTTGGGAATCACAGTACTTACTAAACTCACCGCTGGATCTTATTATTTTAAGAGTCTATAAAGAAGCATACATTTTAACATGTTAATGACTTTTTGAAATATTTTGACAAATTTTGATATCATTAATTGCTTTTATAACCCCATGTATTTTGCTTAATTCTGAAAGGATTATTCTGAGAATTTATCCATAGGCTTCACCAAACTGCTAAAGGGATCCATGACTCAGAAAAGGTCAAGAACCCCAGCCTTAGGATGACTTGTTCCTGAAAATACAAAGCAGAATTGGTATTTTTGTTTTCAAGTTAATTTTTCTATCTAGCAGTATCAACATGCTCAGTGCTTTTGATTATTATCTGATTTTATTCTCCCTCCCCTCCCCTGTACTTTTATTGTTATTTAGTCACTAAGCCGTATCCCACTGGACTGTAGCCCACCAGGCTCCTCTGCCATGGAATTTTGCAGGCAGATGTACTGGAGTGGATTGCCATTTCCTTCTCCAGGGGATCTTCCTCACCCTGCTTGGCAGGCAGATTCTTTACTGCTGAGCCCCCTGGGAAGCCTGTTCCCTACAGCTTACCCTCTTACTGTCCTAAAGGTAAACAGCAGACAGGGCCCCTTACCTCCCATTGCTTGCCACATTACCAGGGCCCCAGTGGTCAAGGGCTGCTTGTAATAGAGGCAGATTGGTCTGGAAGACCTGAGCCCCAAAAGAGTACTTCCTCTTTAATAACATTCAAAACACCCAAATATTCAAAATTAGGTTTTCTTCAAATTGCTTTGAAAAAATCATTTCTTTACTTCTCAGTAGTGTGGCATCTCTCCCCTCCCTCCAATTTCCCTCTTATAACTAAGAAATGGGGTTGGGGAGGGGAACGGATAAAGTCACATGTTTATCTCACATCGCTGATGATCTAATTATTTACTGCCCCAATATTTCGAGTTTCCTTCTTTTTATATATTTTCCCTCTCGCATACTTTTCTATCACAGATTTTCCAGCCTGTTTCTGAAACTACCCTGGTCTCACTCTCTCTCACTGTGTGTTACAGAGAATTTCAAACGCTCAAATAAGAAAAAAAAAAAAAAAAAAAAAAAAAAATCACCACATCGACATGTCCAAATGCTTATCACCGTCGTGGGCAGCACTTTTGTGTAACAATTCAAGCTACGTCCTCCTCCGTTTAGACCTCGAATCATTTATAAAGGCAGGTCCCTCCCGACGACGCGGGGAGAGAATAGCCGCCTGCGTGGGTGGTCTGGGGCTCCGGAGCCCAAACTCTGAGGGAACAGATGACATCATGGATTCACATGGCAAGTTTATGAAGCTGCAGTTCAGCTCTCCGGAGCAGTCATCCCAAGCTGTCTGCATTCTCTCTGCTGGAGCATTCAATGCTCCCGAATCGCAGGACCGGGATACTTCGCGATGATATTTTAAAATCTGACATTCAAAAAGACTGGAAGATTTACAAGCATTAGCTGGACACTTCTGAAACTATACGTGCCGAACAGGAAGCGGGGAGTGCGGGGAGGAGGGGTGGTCATCACACCGGAGGATTTTGCAAACTGGCACACCAGTCTCTTTGCCTGCCTGAATTGCTAATTCTGTTTCTCCCCCCTCCCGGAAGGACTGTTATTGGTCTTTTCCCAGACTTCTGCTAGGCATTCTGAGCTGGCACAGAGGGGAGCAAGACACTGATTTCTGCATGTAGCCCGCAGGAATTTCAGTCTGGGATGAGGCTATAAAACACAAGTTAAATCAGACATATGTGGAGTTGTCACCAGGTTACTGGAGAACACCTGCCCCTCTCTAGAATGTTCCTGAATGCCAGCCCAGAGACCCATTGAACTTTCTGCTCGCCTTGGGCTCTGGTCAAGGAATCTGAGTTTGGTTGCTTCAGGCACCATTGTTTTCCTTTCTCCAGGATGCTCATCAGCCATGACATACAGATTGCATTTCTCCTTTCTGAATAGCTGTTCTGTTATAAGCAATTATTCTTCCTTCCCTAGTTATGTATTATCATTTTAATAACCAATATGTTAGTTATGTTTGAGTATTTCCTCCAACAATAGGTATGACTCTCATCACCCAATAAAATAATTACAGTTTAAAGCTCTAATCAATCATTTCAGAATATCCCAGCATTTAAGAGCTCAAGTGGCTCCAACTTACCTGAGTTTAAATCTTGGATCTAACTCTCAATCCTTTTGTGAACTCAGGCAAGTTAACTTCCTTGCATCCCAGTTTCCTCATCTGAAATACGACATCATAATTAGTAGTATCTAACTCATAATATTGTTTAGAGAGCAGATCAGCTAATATATAATACATAAAATGCTTAGAATAGTTAACATATAGTATATGTTGGTTGAATGTTAGCTATTTTAATACTAATGTTATTATTGTCATTTTCTGGTTTGTGATTGACATTTTCTGATGTCTTGCCCAGTCTGTTTCTGTTGAAATCCTCTTTCCCTTCCTCAAAACACCTTGTCTTGATAAAGAATACTAGAGGTTTGAGTGAAAAAGTCTCAAAGTCTCAGGAGATTTTATTCCCAACTGAAACTGGTCTCTGTCCTAGAATTCAAAATAGGAGGGAAGCTTGGGGATGTCTGAAGGAGATTTACTGCTGTTTAAAAAGGAAGCGGGAAAAGTGGCATCAGCAAAGGGAAAACTTGAGTGTCTTTTTCTGACCCACTCACAGCATCTGAAGCAGCAAAGGGGAGTTGTTGTCCCAGGAGGCCATACAAGGACACAGTGCAAATGGTTGATCCCCAGCTGTGCCCGAGTCTCTCTTCTTTTTGCAATAATAGCGCTCTGCAATCCAACAAAACACGTCTGGTTCCCTCAGGAAAGTTGCCAGGAAAAATTGATCAGCAAAAAAGCGATGCTTTATAAACCTTGGTACCTGGAATATTTCTCTCTAACAGTGTTTGAAATGACTTTTTCATATGGGAACTTGGATGAGGATCAGATGGGGGCAGGTAGACAAAGGATGAAGAGCCTGTTCAGCTTTTGGAGACTGACGGCCTCAGTTTTCAATCCCAGCCATTGGTCGACTGCTTGTGTCACCTCGGGCAAGTCATTCGTCTTCTCTCAGCCATGAATTTACCACCTGAAAACAACAACAAAGAATAGTATTCACCTCCTTGGGCTATTTTGAAAGATTAAATGAGATAATGTATCAGTAAGCGTTAAGTCGCTCAGTCCTGTCCCACTGTTTGCAGCCCACCAGGCCCCTCTGTCCATGAGATTTCCAGTCAAGGATACTAGAGTGAGTTGCCATTTCCTTCTCCAGAGGCTCTTCCCAACACAGGGATCGAACCCAGGTCTCCTGCACTGCAGGCAGATCCTTTACCGACTGAGCTACATAGAAGGGTGCAAATATTTAGTGTTTAACAGTGTCAAGTGTGAGGGGTGGGTATCTTCACTAACAGTATCTTCCCTTTCTTGGCTGCTTTAAAAGGAGTGAGCCATCACCTCTCCCCTTTCTCTTGAGAAGCAGTGAACCAATTTTTCTGTGGCTAATGACTCGGGATTTGGTTTTAACAAGTTACAAGTTCTATTGTGAATGGTGAACTCAGCCTTGAAATTAAGGATCAAGCTGGTGCCAGGATGGAATCCTTAGGAGATAGAGGAGGGAGTAGGATAGTAGGAAGAAGGATGATGGGGTTCTGATGCCTAGGATGGCATCTCAGGGAGTTGTCCACAAGGATGTTGAAACTGCCGGTTGAGGACATCAAGAGAAAGATCACAGGGAGAGCCATGATGGGTGATCTCATCACCAGACCCTAACTTCCATGCATCCCTTCCTCCAGGATACTCACCAGGTGATGATTCCGTTTTCAGTGCTGGCAAACCTAAGCTACTGGCCTGAACTAACTCACCAATGGACAAAGATGCCCAGTCAAGACTGCAGATTTTGCTCTGCTGCCATCCTACTCAGCATGGGTGTCTAAATGGAGACGCATACACTGGGTGAGGACAGAGTTGAACTGGACCAAGTTAAGACTGACCACTGAGCAGGGACAGTGGTCTGTGAACCCCGTGTTACACATGAAAAGTGTTTGGCACACTGCTGGTCACTCAGGGCAGCTGTCATAGTGGTTTTTAAAGGCAATTACAAGGTAACTTATTTTAAAAAATTTAAGTGGGAAATTACTGGGAAACAGCTCTCTGAGATAAACTCTCTCCTGGATCCTCATCTAAATTTCTCTGCAACTATCATCCTTGGGGATTTTCATCTGTGTGTGTGTGTGTTTTGCTTTAAATTATTATTTTTTCTTTTTTTCTATTGAAGTACAGTTGATTTACAATGTTGTGTTACTGCTGTACAGCAAAGGGATTCAGTTATATATTTGGTTTTTATTTTTTTTTCATTATGGTTCCTCATAGGATATTGAATACAGTTCTTTGTGCCATACAGTAGGACCTTGTTGTTTATCCATTCTATATTAAAAGTTTGTTGTTGTTTTTCAGTTTCTAAGTCATGCCCAACTCTTTGCAACTCCATGGACTGCAGCACACCAGGCTTCCCTGTCCTTCACCATCTCCAGGAGTTTGCTCAAATTCATGTCTGTTGAGTTGGTGATGCCATCCAACTATCTCATCCTCTGTTACCCCTTTCTCCTCCTGTCCTCAATTTTCCTCAGCATCAAGCTCTTTTCCAGTGATTCGGCTCTTTGCATCAGGTGGCCAAAGTATTGGAGCTTAGCTTCAGCATCAGTCCTTCCAATAAATATTCAGAGTTCATTTCCTTTAGGATTGACTGGTTTGATCTCCATGCTATCCAAGAGACTTTCAAGAGTCTTCTCCAGCAACATCTGCCAAAACAAAATCATGGATATAGAGAACAGACTGGTTGTTGCCAAGGGGGAGGAGGTTGGGGAGGGGTGGAGTAGGAGATTGGTGATTTTCATCTTGAAGATACGTATGTGGTTGCAGTTACTTGCCTGAATATTTGTAGATTGAATTCAGATTGAACATTTCACTACTTTGTCCTTTTTGAAAATTCTACAATGGAGTTTTCTTTATTTTATTTCTTTATATTCCCCCAGACAGATTCTTGCTGGGAATGAGACTTCGCCTGAAGAATGGTCCTCCTTTGTCTGAGAAGGATGTCTTCTTCAGGACATAGTGTCCAGAGAGGATGGCAAGATGTGACAGTCAAATCACATATGTGTTCCATCTTGGTTTTCAGTCAGTTTTCTTTGCATTCTATGCCAACACCTAACTTCTGGAATTAGGTGAGGGAATACTCATGCAAAATAGTGTACTAGTTATCTGTTGCTCTGTAACAAATTATGCCAAACTCAGTAGCTTAAACAAGAGATGTGTATAATGTCACAGTTCCTGTGGGCAGTGTCGCTGGATGGTTCTGGCTCAGGGTCTCTTATGAGGCTAAAGGTTACTCAGCTAGGAGTTGAGCTGATTTCAAGCCCACTCATGGGGTTTTGGCAGGCTCCGTTCCTCACAGGCTGCTGGCCAGAGACGTCAGTTCCTTTGTACATGGGTCTCCTCGTAGGTTGCCTGAGTGTCTTCATGATATGGTATTTGGCTTTCCTTAAAGTCAGTGTTCCAAGGGAGAGAGCACAAGATGGAGGCCACGCTGTTCTGTAACTAACCCTCAGAAGTGGCCTCCTGCTCCTTTCATTGTGTTCTGTTGACTGCACACATCAGCCCTAATGTGGAAGGGTCTCCACAGGGTGTGAATACCAAGACTCAGAAAGGCTGGAGGCTCCTCCCATTTTGGAGCCTGGCTACCATCAACTGGAAGTCTTTCACAGTTTCAATGTTGATTCACCTCAGCACACACACATACCCACACCCACACTTCTTACTCAATTGCCTCTAAAACTGATTTTTCTCATCATATTCACTTATATTGGAAGCTTCTTTTCCCACTGAAAACCCCAATCTTATGTCCTATAGTTGCTTATTCATTCAACAAACAGTGACCCAACACATGCAGTGTTTTGGGCACAAAATAGAAAATCAGGTTAATGATCAAGACAAGAACTTATGAGCTTATGTTTCCTGTCCTTCACAGGCTGTTGGCCGGAGATGTCAGTTCCTTAGTACTGGGTCTCCTCATAGGTTGCCTGAGTGTCTTCCTCAGCTTTCATATATAATCACACAGCCTCCAATCACATAGCACCCTCTCCCCATACCGTGATCCATTGACTGATGACACATTCTTGCTAAGGGCTATGGTAAAGGGGACTGGGAAAGAAAAGATAGGGGGCAACACCATATGCCAGAGGGAAGCAGGGAGATTTATGCAAAGGATCTGTTTGAGGAGTTCCTTTATGTACACAATAACAACAAAAGTATGTGTCTTTTCATTTCAGAGAGACTTTCAGAAAAAATAAGATTTCCCATGGCTTAGGGTCAGAGTCACATTGCAACTCTTTCCTACTTTCTGTTTCCCCACCTTCTCAACCATCTCTCATAAAACCATGCTCTCAATGCCATATTCCAGAAAACAATTTAATCCAGCACACTTGTTTACATCACACCCAATATCCTGAATTTATGTTCTTTAAAACTCTCCTTCCCAACACTTCTTCCTGTGCTTCCTACCTTGGCATGAAGATTGTTTAGATCAATTAATATTTACAGCTGGCAAGGAAAACATAAGAAAGGAGTCCCATCACCCCAGACCAAGTTGCAATTATCAACAAAGGAAATTCAGCTAAGGAATATAGGTTTTCTTATTTATTCATCTTTTTCTTGATACTTCTCTCCTTTTGGCTTAGAATAGTCAGAATTATGGATACAGAAAGTAGACTAGTCATTGACAGTGGCTGGGAGGAGAAATGGAGAGTTAGTGCTTAATGGGTGTGGAATTTCAGCTGGGGAAAACAAAAAGTTCTAGAGATGGATGGTCATGGTTGCACAACAATGTGAATATACTTAATGCTACTGTACACTCAACAATGGTCTAAATGATGAACTCCATATTGTATATATTTTTACCACAATTTAAATAAACCCAGAAAACTTGCTTAGTTCCAATATAAAAGAAGGTGTCAGAGTTTAACTGTGAGATTTGAAGTTACTGGTAGCTGTTCCGATTCTGTGGCTTTAACCTTAGAGATGGAAAGCACCCCTGCACTCTTCCAGTACATTCAATAAACAATCAAACAGGAATGAAAATAATTAAAATGTCATGTGGTTTGCTACCAAGGTGTACCTTGGTAGATGTCCTCTCTAGACAGTGATTCTTTTTTAAATCAGAGGGTAATTACAATATGGTGATGGTTTTGCCATACATCAACAAGAATTGACATTAGGTATACATATGTCCCCTCCCTCTTGAATGCCCCTCCCACTTCCCTCCCCATCTCACCCCTCTAAATTGTCAGAGCATTGACTTTGTGTTCCCTGTGGCATACATTGAACTCCCACTGGCCATTTATTTTACATATGGTAATATACCTATTGGGGCTTCCCTGTAGCTCAGTCGTTAAAGAATATGCCTGCAGTGCAGGAGACCCAGGGTTCTATCCCTGGTCAGGAAGATCCCCTGGAGAAGGAAATGACAACCCACTCCAGTATCCTTGCCTGGAAAATCTCATGGATAGAGGAGCCTGGTGGGCTGCAGTCCATGGGGTCGCAAGCAGTCGGGCACAACTAAGCGACTTAACACTTACTTAATGTATATATTGAGCTTCCCCGGTGGCTCAGACAATAAAGAATCTGCAATGTAGGAGACTTGGGTTCAATTCCTGGGCTGGAAAATCCTCTGGAGAAGGGAATGGCTACCCACTCCAGTATTCTTGCCTGGAGAACTCCATGGATAGAGGAGCCTGACAGGATATAGCCCATGGGGTCGTAAAGAGTCGGACACAACTGAGTGACTAACACTTTCACTTTCAAAATACGTTTCAATGGTATTCTCTCATATCATCCCACTTTCTCCTCCCCCCACTAGACAGTGGTTCTTTATTCTGCATTTTAGAATCATTGAGGGCTTTTTTTTTTTTTTAATTCTAATATCTGGGCTCTCTCCTGGATCAATGAAATAAGATTCCCTAGAAATGGGGAGTGGGGTATTCTCAGGCTTTCATAGATTTTGCAAGCCCCTCAGCTAATCTTGATTGCAGTGAGAGTTACAAAGCATGAATTTATTTATTTATTGGTCACACCATAAGGCATGCAGGATAACCAACACTATTGGTTATCTTTTCTCCTGGGTTTTAAGAACAAAATTAGTTCCATCTTTCTCATCAGGTAGAGCAAATGACTAGCCCTGTTCTTTGTGTTGCAGATGACATAACTAGGATAAGTTTGGTCATAGTCATGAAAAAATTAACATGCCCATGATCTGCCCAGAGGGATGCCTGGAGGAAGGGGTAAGACAGTGAGAGTGAGTGAGGGTCTGAGGAAGAAGCATTGCTCCTGCCAAGTTCTCCAAGAGTTAGGAATACCAGACCACCTTACCTGTCTTCTGAGTAACTTGTATGTGGGTTGAGAACGAACAGTTAGAACCTTACATGAAACAACTGAAGTGTTCAAAATTGGGAAAGGAGTACAACAAGGCTGTATATTGTTACCCTGCTTATTTAACTTCTATGCAGAGTACATCATGTGAAATGCCAGGCTGGATGAATCACAAGCTGTTATCAAGATTGCCGAGAGAAGTATCAACAACCTCAGGTATGCAGATAATACCACTCTAATGGTAGAAAGTGAAGAAGAACTAAAGAGCCTCTTGAAGAAAGTGAAAGAGGAGAGTGAAAAGGTTGTCTTGAAACTCAGCATTCAAAAAACTAAGATTATGGCATCTGATCCCATCATTTCATGACAAATAGAGGGGGGAAAGTGGAAGAAGTTACAGATTTATTTTCCTGGGCTCCAAAATCACTGTGGATGTCGTCTGCAGCCATGATATCAAAAGATGCTTGTTCCTTGGAAGGAAAACTGACAAACTTGGACAGTGTATTAAAAAGCAGAGATATCACTTTGCCAACAAAGGTCTGTATAGTCAGAGTTATGGTTTTTTCCAGTAGTCATGTACAGGTGTGAGAATTGGACCATAAAGAAGACTGAGTGCCAAAGAATTTATGATTTTGAACTGTGGTGCTGGTGAAGACTTGTGAGAGTCCCTTGGACTGAAAGGAGATGACATCAGTCAATCCTAAAGGAAATCAACCCTGAAAATTCATTGGAAGGACTGATGCTGAAACTGAAGCTCTAAAACTTTGGCCACCTGATTTGAAGAACAGACTCACTGGAAAAAGCCCTGATGTTCAGAAAGATTAAAGGCAAAAGGAGAAATGGGTGGCAAAGGATGAGATGATTAGATAGCATCACTAATTCAATGGACACGAATCTGAGCAAACTCTGGGTAATAGTGAAGGAGAGAGAAGCTTGGTGTGCTGCAGTCCATGGGGTCACAAAGAGTGGGACAGGATTTATGGCTAAATAATAGCAACAATAACCAGGGCTTTTTAAGAATAAAGATTTCATATTTGATAAAATTCAGCTATGCTTATTCATTTATGCCTATTTTTCCTTCCCTGTAGTAAAGTTGCAAGAAATATTTCTCTGTGTTTACTACTAAAAGTTTTACAGCATTAGGTATTACATGTAGGTCTATGACCCATTTTGAATTATCATTATTTTTTGTGTGTGATGTGGACTATTTTTAAAGCCTTTATTGAATTTGTTACAATTTTGTTTCTGGATTTTTGTTTTGATTTTTTACTTGTGAGACATATGGGATTTTAGCTCCCTACCAGGGACTGAATCCATACCCCTTGCACTGGAAATCAAAATCTTAACCACTAGATCACCAGGGAAGTCCTGTGAGTTTATTTTTAAGTATGATGGAAAGTATGGTTGAGGTGGCTTTTTTGTTTGCTTTGTTTTGCACTTGAATGTCCAGTAGTTCTATTACCATTTGCTAAAACACAAAACACAAGTCTTCTCAACGTTGAACTACCTTAGCACCTTAGTATGGGCCTATCTTTGGACTCTCTTCTCTGTGATCTATTTATCTGTCTTAATGCCAACACTAGGTTGTCTGGATTATGATATCATTGTCATAAATCATAACTTTTTAATTTCTTACAAATGCCTTTTGCAGGTGCTGGTAGCATCCCCACCCTTCCATTTTCTAGTAAAATAGTAATGATAAGGGATTCATCCCAGGTTACAGACTCAGAAGCTAATGCTGGGCTAAGACTCTCAGTTCAGGGCTCTTACCCTGCACAGATCTGTCTCCTGGAGCCAAAAGGGAATTCTACAGTGAAAGCACAGAGTTAGAGTAAACTCTCACAGCTGAAGTCCCAGAATTCTGTTTTAAAATACTCCAAAACCTCAATCAGCATCAAAGTGGAAATCAGGCACTAGTTGGATTTCAATGATGCAGATAATATGGAAAGGAGAGCACTGGCTGATAGAGAACTCTCTCCAGCAGCTGAGGCACTTTATCTACATTTCATCATTAGCAGCAAGAACCCAGAACAACAACAAAAAGGAAAATGAGGAAAGCAGGTGGGCAAATGGTGTTCCATGTATCTGTACTGCCACCCTCTCTCCTTACACCATCTTTGAAAAGCCCAAACCACTGTAGAATTCGTTGTTAATGGTCTTCATTGTAACTAAAGCTCACAATGAATTCTTATGTGCTCCTAGGTAGGCAGGTAATTAGTTCAGCAACTGTTTGCTAACAAGAGTTCACAGATGTGTTCTCAGCTTTGGGAGGAAAGTCACTGCATTCATTGTCATGACCTAAACATTACATTTGGCTAACCGGTTTTAAAAGTTGATACTGCTTAATAAATAACTGTAGCATCTGAGGAAGAAAAATCCATTTTTCTTTCAATGTTTAATCTTGAAAGAAATGGCAAACACAAAAATTATCTTAAGGGGACAGGGTTAAGATTGATTCCATTCCCTGAAAACAAAAATCCTTTATATTGTTATTATATTTTTATGCAATTAAAACAAACAAGAAAATCACCTAAGTATAAGTGGAGGTTTTAGTTTCTATAGAAGCATCTCATCAATATAGGTAGCCATTTACTTCAAAATTAACTCAATAATTTTATTTAGTTCTGGTTTCAAGTAACTAAGTCTTTGGGAACACCATGGGGAAAAAAATACCTAGGAGTCAATCACATTATTCTTTCAAGGAGAATTTTATATTTCCCCACTACATTCGCATGCTGTGCTCAGATGCTCAGTCGTGTCCGACTCTTTGTGACCCCATGGACTGTAGCCTGCTAGGCCCCTCTATCCATGGGATTCTCCCAGCAGGAATACTGAAGTGGGTTGCCATTTCCTTCTCCAGAGGATCTACCTAACCCAGGGATTGAACCCTCATCTCCTGCCTGGGCTGGCAGATTCTTTACCATTGAGCCACTGGGGAAGCCCCTTATGTTCACAATGCTGTTTAAATTCGAGTAAACTGTATAATGAGTCATGTAAATTAACAAATGATACCAAATAATTTAATTCCTGAAGAACTGTTTGAGAATATTAAAGAAAGGTGAAATTTCTAAACTAAGGTAGAGATTTCTAGTCCAGTGTTTAACTCATAAGGACTTCTTTATTTTCTGTTTTAAAACATCTCAGGCCTTAATTGCATCATGAACACATCCCATGATTTAAAAGGGGAATATCTTGATGAGGCAGGTGCTGAAAAAGACAAAAACAGCAAAGGTTCTGCACACACTGCAAGACCATTGAACTGGAATTTACAACTCATTCTAACCTCTCATATTACTGATGAAGAAACTGAGGTCCAGGATTGGTGAAGTGACCATAGCCTAGGTGACCCCATATTGTGTGGGCAGACAGGGAATTTCAAGAAGGGGAAGGAGTTAATGGAGGGAGAAAGTCATCAAGTTTGGTAACTAGAAATAAAAGGAGTTAAGTTTTCAAATTTAGGGAAAAAGATACATCAATATGCCCTTATGGAAAACAAATAAGAAAAAAGGACTGCAGAATGTTTCATATTTTTACAACTAAAAAAGTGAGGTGAGCCAAGAACAAGGTGAGCATTTAATCAAGTTGGGTTAACTCTTGAGCAATAGTTATACTGGGCAGGACCCACTTCTGATCTTTATAATAATGGGTTATATTATAATGAGGGAGAAAAATCAATGTAAAGTGAGATAAAGGTTATTGAGATATTGCAAGAGTTGGCTTACTTAGTTCCATGCATTTGGGGGGAAATCTGGGAAGACGTTTGGAAGGGCTTTGTGTCAGTCACAAAATTTTATCCCCAAAGGGAAAAATTTGATGGTACAGAAGAGAGACTTGAGCCTATGATCCAAGGATTCTCAAGATGCAGATAGATGGGGGCATGTGGTCTGTTGTGGCCAAGGGACTATAAGTACAAGTGCCAATGTGAGGCCATGAAGATACATGTGACCTCTCAGCCATCTCTTCTCCTTCTGAGGAGAGCACAGAGCCAGGAGATGAATCAAGTGACACGGGATTAAAGAGATCTGTCTCCAGTCAAGGTCAGTTATCCTTGAGAGTCAGCAGACCTACAGTGGACTTTGCCTGAATGATGAAGAAACACTATATACGAAATCACTGCGATTTGGAATTGCTTCTTACAGCAGCATACACCTAGCCTAGCCTGACTCATTCAGCTCCTTGAGTTGCACACCCACCAAGTCTTGCCCGTTCTTCATAGAGGCATCACTGCCTATGAGGAACCTTGGTCTGGGAAACTGCAGTCCATTCTTCTGTTGACCCACGTAAATCAATTTGGGATTGAGCAGTTGGAGCAGCCACAAAGGTTGGTCCCAGCAAGAATATAGTGGTGGATGAATCCACAATCATCCTATATTTCACTACGTGAACTCTGAAGTAGAGATCATGCTTTGCTAAAGACAGGAAAAAGTCCATGGCTTGGGTGAAAGAAAAGACATTTTGAGAATATTTAGATATTTTTGCAATTCTCTAAAATTGCAAGGAAAATAGCTGGAGTCCCATGTTTATACAGTTCATACACAGAAGGGAAGCTGGCTTGGCAGAAGGAGGAGGAGAAAGCTGGAGGACCTAATGTGGACCCACATTTGATGAATCTCTCATACTTCCTTCCAAAGTGTGCAGTACAGAAG
Source organism: Bubalus bubalis (assembly GCF_019923935.1). Classification (NCBI taxonomy): domain Eukaryota; kingdom Metazoa; phylum Chordata; class Mammalia; order Artiodactyla; family Bovidae; genus Bubalus; species Bubalus bubalis. The sequence continues at coordinate 141,657,382 of NC_059159.1, forward strand.
GGAGAGGGTAGCTTCACAGTGGAGAGACTCAACAAACACTTCCTCAGCCAGGTGTTCAAGGCCAACATTAACAGGGATAAGTCACATTCACAGTGTACTCTCAATGTGACTAGAATGGCCCTTTATCTCTGTGGTCTTTCTCCTGATAATCCATGACCCCAGTTTTACCATGAGAAAAAAACTCTAGACATACTCCAGTAGTGGAGCATGCTACAAACTACTTGACCAGTACTCCTCAAAGCTGTCAAGATCATCAAAAACAAGGAAAGTCTGAAAGACTGTCATAGCTGGGAGGAACCAAAATAGGCTTGACAACAAAATGTAACATGGTATTCTGGTTGAAATTCTGAAACACAGAAAGGACGTTATTGAAAAACTGAGGAAATAATAATAAAATCTGGACTTTAGTTAACATTAATTGCTATTAATTGCAATGGATGTATCATACAATACAAGATGCTTATAATAGGATAACCTAGGTACACAGTATATGGAAACTGTCTAGACAGCCATCTCAGCTTTTATGTAAATATAAAACTGCTGTGAAAAATAAAGTCTATTATAAAGAAAAAAAAAAGTAAAATAGACAATTCTGCCTGAGATGGTCTCTCATGAGCATACCTCAATAACAACTGATGTTGTGCTTTTTCCTTTCTGAAACTAATGCTTGAAATGGGAGTATTGTGCTATGCTGTGATCCTAGGGAGCTTCCCATGCAGCGCTAGTGGTAAGAAAACCACCTGCCATGCAGGAGATGTAAGAGACATGGGTTCGATCTCCTGGAGGAGATCCACTCCAGAATTCTTGCCTGGAGAATCCCATGGACAGAGGGGCGTGGCAGGCTTTGGTCCATAGGATCATACAGAATTGGACATGACTGAAGTGACTTAGCATGCACGTGCTCCTAGGAGATCTGTATTTCTTCTGTTTAATGGAAGTCAAGTGGATATAGTTAAAAAGAGAAGGGGAAGGGAAAATTTACTGACTTCAAGAAGTATTAAATATTTGTGTGCTCATTTTTTCACAAAGGAAACTGGGGCTCACAGAACTCAATAAAAACCTAAAAGTTGCAGGTGTCATAAATGGCAGGGCCAGGGATCTTAGCCTGGGTGTATCTGTCGCAAAACTCCTTATTTCTCCACGTACTGTGCTGTACTCACATGGACAGCATGGTTATACGTTTTATCTCCAGGCAATGCCAGACAAGGAGGATGGTGAGTCTGGGCTGGAACACAACTCTAGGAAGAGCTGCTGTAAATGAGGAAGTGGAATAGACAATCAATAGTCAGAGGGCCAATGCTCGAAAGACAGAGCCATTTCCTCCCTTCTCCCGCATCCTTGTCCTTAGACTCTTGAGTGACTTGTGATTTGCCTTCAATCTTGCTGTTCTTTTCAGTCTCTAGTTTTCCAACTTTTACTTAAAATTTGTTTAAGTGAACTCAGTGTCCAACAAGCATAACCAGGGGGGTCCTGGTTGAAATGAGGCTGGATGTGGAACCCAAAAATCATGGTTCCTCCACTAGCCCTAAGCCTACCACCCCTAGGTACCCCCATATAACATTCTGTCAAGAACTCCTGGTCTGTTCAGTTTATGAGTGTGGGTTGAGGGCAATATGGAGGAGGTAAAGGGAAGTGTATGGGGGACTCACACGGAGATCCTTCCAGGTCCCTGCAGGAGAGCTACCCTCACAACAACCACAGCTGTGAAAATCCATATGCAAAGGGGAAGCTCTTCAAAATCCTTCAGAAGGGCAACACATCAGCACCAAACAACCCAGGTTTTGTCAAGAGTGGTCTTCGGTTGAGTTCAGCCACAAGAAAAGGATGGAAGGAACTCAGATGGACATTCAAGTCTCTATTCAGTTGATGCACACTGGGGAGAACCTGCAGACCCTGTTACTTAAGCAAGGCCATGCTTTTTAGAGCCCTTCACAGTCTTTATGCTCCTGACACTTTTTGGCTCAAGTAGCAGTTTCATTTTTTTTTGCAGTTGTTGATTAGTTAGTTCTTGTTTTTGCACCTCTTGCTTGGAGTCATTTGTACAATCCCATTAACTTGTGAAAACTGTGCAAACCTTGAGTTTCTCAGCTAGTCAAGATTCATGAAGAGGGGACGTAGAAGAAAAAAGAAGGAAAGGAAAATAGAGGACAAGTGTAGAGGGGAAGGGGGAAATGGGACCTCTGTCTTGACTATTTTAGTCCTTTCATAGCTAACTAAATCCAGCTGCTGACTTGCATCTGTGAAATGGAAAATGTGCAGGTATAAATGCTAGAGAGGGGATGCCCACACTTAGTGATGAAGCGAGCCTCATGGAGGGTAGAAAGCCACATGCTTCAGCCCAGAGCTGTCCTAATGGGTGAAGTAGCAGAGTGGAAGGAAGGTCTGAGCTCTTGCAATGATTTTCTCCTCTTCATTTTCTTCGTCTCCCCTCTTCCTTCCTCCCATTTCTCCTTCTAGTGCCCCTCCCTCTTTCCTTTTGAATCTATGATTGATTCTGAGTTGTTAAATGCATGATGCAACCCCAGGTAATTCCTCCAGATAAGATCTTCTGCCCAGTTGTTCATGATGACAACTTCTATGTTTCTCATTTTATAAAATAAAATAGAAATGAATAAAATAAAAAGTAAAACAAAAATTTATATTTTAAAGATAAAATGAAGTGTACCCACATTTCCTTAGCCTTGCCTTCCCTCTTCTCTGCCTTCCACATTTCTCTCTTCCCCAGAATATTGGTCCCTCACACTTGGCCTCCATTTCATCAGAGTTTTTAATATCACTGGGAGGCCACAGCCCTTGAGTGCTCACTGGGAACCTTTGGAAAGAGACTTCTCCATCTGGGCCAGAAGTTCTCCTCACAATACCTGTAAAGCCCTGCCGGCTTCCTCTTCCGCCAGTGCAAGCATGACCCTCCCATCCCTGGGGAGAAAGCTCAGGGAACGCAAGACTTGAAGGGTCCCACTTGAGACCCCCTTTCCTACTGATTTTATCCATTCTGCAGACCCCGGAACATCTGTTAGCCTGAGGCTGGAAGACAATTCATGTCCTCAAGAATTGCGTTTACTTCTTGTTTTCACTGACATAGGGGCTACTGCCCTGTTTCAGTTGTTAGTGGAAGGGAAAAAACCACAGAAAAGAGGAGAATTGTGGAAGAGAAGCTTCAACCAACAGTGTAATTAATTAAATGGTAATAAATAATAGTTTGAGAAATTAGATATTTTGTGGTTGATTTTTATGACTTTTAAAATAAGTGGTGGCAAAACCTCTCCAACATCCAAAACCACAAGTCACATTTTGGTTGTGGTTTTCATTCCCTACAAAACACAAAACACTTGGAAAAGATCATTTGAACTGTATTTTTTCCCACAGAGGTGGAAATTTTCCTTTTAAAAGTTTGATCCCTGTACAATTTACAGGTCTTTTTACATGGGAACCAACTTTTCTGCTTGAAGACTTACCTCAATAACTTAATGTTAATTTATAAAAACACCTTATAGTTATCAGAACAACTTCACAGACATTATCTCACATTTTATCCCACTGGTGCTTGGTTGGTTCTCCAACTCATGTTCATAGAAGGTAAAACGTTTATCTAAAGTCCCTCTTTCAAAATATCCCAGTATTTCCTAGATTAGGGCTCAGCAACTGGCAGCCATGGACCCAGTCCTACCCACCGTATGTTTTTGTATGGCATACAAGATACAAATGAGTTTTACAGTTTTAAATTGTTAGGGGGAAAATAAGCAGCTTTTGTAACACAAGAAAATCACATAAAATTCAAATTTCAACATGCACGAATGAAGTTTTCTTGGAACACAACCACGTTTACATACTATCTTTGGCTGCTGTCTTGCTTCGAGGAAAGAGTTGAGTAATTAAGACAGAGACCATATGGCCCACAGAGCCTGAACTATTTACTCTCTGGCCCTTTACAGAAAATGTTTGCTGACCCCTGTCCCAGATCAAGGGCTTATTCCATCCCACAAGAGCTGTCTTTCCAGAATCCTAGCAGACTCCTGGATAAAGGCAAAGCCTGCAGGGATCTGGCTTCCAAGCCCAGTGAAAGAGGCTGAGAAATTGGCCTGCAATAAAAGCCTAGCCCTTTAAATTCTTCAGTTCTTCTGATTGGAGGAGGCTTGGGTCCTCCCAGCTGGCAAGCGGCTCCCTCTACCTGGGGGGTACTGGAGGTGGGTCCTTATAAGACCTTTGCCAAAATGAAAGGGCAATATTCTTTCTTCCCTTTCTCCACCTCCTCCAATCCAGGAAAAAGTAATTCTTCAACAGATGGGCTGTCCTTAGAATTTATTGTTTTTCAGTTGCTCAGTCACGTCCAACTCTCTGCGACTCCATGGACTGCAGCTCGTCAGGCTTCCCTGTCCTTTACTGTCTCCCAGAGTTTGCTCAAATTCATGTGCATTGCTTCAATGATGCCATCCAACCATCTCATCCTTTGTCACCCCCTTCTCCTTTTGACCCCAACCTGCCCTCCATCAGGGTCTTTTCTAATGAATCAGCTCTTTGCATCAGGTGGCCAAAGTATTGGAGCTTCAGCTTCAGCATCAGTCCTTCCAATGAATATTCAGAGTTCATTTCCTTTAGGATTGACAGGTTTGATCTCCTGGCTGTCCAAGGGACTCTCAAGAGTCTTCTCCAGCACCACAGTTTGAAAACATCAATTCTTCTGAACTCAGATTTCTTTTTTTTTTTTAATTTAATTTTATTTAACTTTACAATATTGTATTGGCTTTACCATATATCAAAATGAATCTGCCACAGGTATACATGTGCTCCCCATCCTGAACCCTCCTCCCTCCTCCCTCCCCATACCATCCCTCTGGGTCGTCCCAGTGCACCAGCCCCAAGCATCCAGTATCGTGCATCAAACCTGGACTGGTGACTCGTTTCATACATGATATTATACATATTTCAATGCCATTCTCCCAAATCATCCCACCCTCTCCCTCTCCCACAGAGTCCAAAAGACTGTTCTATACATCATTGTCTCTTTTGCTGTCTCGTATACAGGGTTATTGTTACCATCTTTCTAAATTCCATATATATGCATTAGTATACTGTATTGGTGTTTTTCTTTCTGGCTTACTTCACTCTGTATAATAGGCTCCAGTTTCATCCACCTCAGATTTCTTTATGGTTCAACTTTCACATCTGTACATGACTCCTGGAAAAACCATAGCTTTGACCTTATGGACCTTTGTTGGCAAAGTGATGTCTCTGCTTTTTAATACCTATCTAGGTTCATCATATCCTTTCTTCCAAGGAGCAAGCATCTTTTAATTTCATAAAGTGAAACATTAAATTCACTGCAGTCACCATCTGCAGTAATTTTAGAGCCCAAGAAAATAAAGTCTGTCACTATTTCCACTTTTTCCCCATCTATATGCTATGAAATGATGGGACCAGATGCAGGATCTTAGTTTTTTGAATATTGAATTTCAAGCCAGTTTTTTCACTCTCTTCTTTCACTTTCATGAAGAGACTTTTTATTTAGTTTGTCTTCACTTTCTGCCATAAGGATGGTGTCATCTGCATATCTAAGGTTATTGATATTTCTCCCAGAAATCTTGATTCCAGCTTGAACTTCATCCAGCCTGGCATTCACATGATGTACTCTGCATATAAGTTGAATACTCAGGGTGACAATATACAGCCTTGACATCCTTCTTTCCCAATTTGGAACCAGTCTGTTTTTCCATGTTGGGTTCTAATGGCTGCTTCTTGATCTGCATACAGGTTTCCCAGGAGGTAGGTAAGGTGGTCTGGTATTCCCACATCTTTAAGAATTTTCCACAATTTGTTGTGATCCAAAAAATCAAAGGTTTTAATGTAGTCAGTGAAACAGAAGTAGATGCTTTCCTGGAATTCCTTAGAATTAGGAAGAGTAAAAAGCGTTCTAGCTTGGCGGCTGAAGAGACACATGGTGAAGGGAACAATGCAATGCTCTAGAGTTCGTTTGATTTTTAATGAAGGTTATTTGATATGATATTCTGCCATTCCTGTCCCTGGTTTCCACTTATGGCAGCTCTCGACTGCTGTAGGTAGGTGTAGGATGGACCTAGGTCGAGTGGAGAAGGGCAGATGAGATGGAGAAATCAGGCTTAGTGGAGCTAAGTAGAGCTCTCTCGGTAGAGCTTCTGTTCATTTTTACTCCTTAATTTTCTACCTGCCCTCACAAAATGTAGTATCATCTCCCCTTTCCTGAGTGCCTATTTACATCATTCAATTTAGATTGAAATACATGATTGTATGTAACTATCTCCATAACCCTATGGGGTTTACAGAGGTGGGAGCTGAACCCTGGCTTGTTTAAAATCCTTTCCTGGTGGTGGGCTGGTTCCTGATCTCCGTAATGCCAACATCCAGGCTTTTCCCACCAAACCTCAAATGTTCTGTGCTCAGTCGCTCAGTCATGTTCAACTCTTTGCAGCCCCATGGACTGTAGTCTGCCAGTCTCCTCTGTCCATGGAAATTTCCAGCCAAGAATACCAGAGTGGGTTGTGACTTCCTACTTCTGGGGATCTTCCTGATCTGGAGATCAAATGCACCTCTGCTTCATAAAGTCACAATCATGGGCAAGGTTCAGCTGTATAAACAGTCATGACATGGCACAGTTGAGCATTTTCCCAAATGTATTTCCTCAGGGTACTAACTTCTAGGACCTTATAAGGAATCTTAAAATAAAAAAAAAAAAAGACTGGGAAACAATGAGTTTAAAAAGCATATTCAGGTTTCTTTACAGCCTTTAATATACAGCATTTGCTACCATTTTCACCTCTATAATATTAAAGCGTTTTTACTTAACCTCTCATAACTTTGGGCTTTTGGTGGCTCAGATGGTAAAGTAAATGCCTACAGTATAGGAGACCTGGGTTCGATCCCTGGGTTGGGAAGATCCCCTGGAGAAGGGAATGGCAACCCACTCCAGTATTCTTGCCTGGAGAATTCCATGGACAGAGGAGCCTGATGGGTTACAAAGGGATTACAAAGAGTTGGACACAACTGAGCGACTAAGCTTACACGCACTCAAAGCTTTAGATTCTCCTCTGAAAAATAAGGGTAAAAATATCTACCTCTAGAAGTATTAAAAATGATTTCTTTTTCTTTCTGGCTTTGGCCAGGTTCACTTTATTTATATTAAATAAAGTGAATAATAGAAATCTGAGTAACTGTTGCAGAAATGAAAAATCATTCTGACAATAAAAGTAATGTACACTGGTTCAAAGCATAGCATGGCACATATTTTCCATTTATTGTATTGGTTTTCATAAAGGGAACAATGCATCTATAGGGTAGAGAAACTGGCGATGAACCATTCTGGGGGCAAAACTGCATGTTAGCATGACATCACTAGGAGAGAAACAAAATGTGTAAGCACCTAGTTATCGAAATGCACTCTCTGTACCAGCAAGATGGGGGCTGCAGTTTGCTTGGCCCTGGATGTATAAGCTGAATAGAGACGCTAGATAAAGGTAGACAAGTTGATCAGCATGACATTTTGCTCATTTTTTAAAATGTTTTTTGTTTGCCAATTTGTCTGTAGAACACTGAACATCTTACAGAACTTGTTTTTCTTTAGTCTTTATTTTTTATTGAAGTATACGTGTGCTTGCTTGCTCAGTCATGTCTGCCTCTTAGTGACCCCATGGACTGTAGCCCGCCAGGCTCTGTCCATGGAATTCTCCAGGCAGGAATACTAGAGTGGGTAGCTTTCCCTTCTCCAGCGGATCCTCCTAACTCAGGGATTGAACCGGAGTCTCCTGCATTGCAGTAGGATTCTTTACCAACTGAAATACCAGGGAAGTCCTATAGTTGATTGACAATGTTATGTTAGCTTCAGGTGTACAGTGAAGTGATTTAGTTATGCATATTTATGTATATCTATTCTTTTTCAGATTCTTCTCCATTATAGGTTATTATGAGATATTGAATAGTTCCCTGCACTATACCGTAGGTCCTTGTTGGTTATTTATTTTATATACAGTAGTGTGTATATGTTAATCCTAAACTCCCAGTTTATCCCTCTCTTACCTTTTGGTTAACCATACGTTTGTCTTCTATGTCTGAGAGTCTATTTCTGTTTTGTAATATCTTTCAGAACTTATGTTCTGAATAACACAAGTTTGGGAAAATTCCAGAGCTTTGAGTTTCACAGTATTTCCTCAGAAAAGCAGACACCAGAGCAATAAAAATGGGGGTGAATTGATACCAGGCAAACAGGTCGAGTCTCCCTGGAATTGGGCTATCATCTTAAAAGTTCAAGTCTTCAGACAACCAGAAGGGATGCAAGACTCAGGGCCCAGGCAGAGGCCTGTCCACCTGCTCACGATGGATAAAACATACAGAGCAGGGCAACAGTATGGTTTCTCAAAAAAAATTTGCTTTATTCATTTATTCAGGGAATATTTGCAAGTAACCCAACCTACCTGAAGACCCTTTGAGAGCTAGAAGGATACCAAGATTAAGAGGATGGCCTCTGGAGCCAAACTGGCTGGATTCAGGTAATTGTTCCACATTTGGCTTGTACAAGTTAGATAAAATTCCTATGCCTCAGTTTTCTTGGCTATGCAGTGGGCATTTCTAACTCACAAACAAGACTGGAGTGCATTGTGTTTAAAGTGCTGGCACAGGGTAAACACTGTGATTTTGCTACTAGCTTTACTTTTCTTTTTTAATTTTAATTTTGCTATTTGTTTATGTTATTGTTATCTCAGGGCTTATTGAATCAACCAGCTTCACTTAAGGTAAAAGGCCATTATAAAGTTTCTCCCTCCAGATGTTTAACTCTTCTTCTGCTTGCTCACTCTTCTCTGTATAAGACTATGCCATTTTATTATACACATGGTCCATCATGGCTGCCTGAAAATGGAAGCCCAACCCCCCAGCTCACATCCTCTGCTTGTCCAGCACCTACACCCGCACAGCCATGGCCAGTTGTGTCAAGGGCCCACCACCCCGATTCCAGGTCCCTGTAATAGATGACATCTTCTAATCCAGAATCTTCTAACTCCTTCCACATCTCCTGGCAACTCTGGGTCTCCACAATGGCAATGTGTTCTGCAGATGGAAATGATGGGCTTGTCTGTTGCTGTGTCCTGAAGCTAAGTTCACCTCAAGCACACCGGACACAGGTCAAGACATCAGACATTGGCTAGACCTTGAGTCATCAGGGGAAAGGAAATTTTCCATTCCACCCAACTATCCAGGCTTCCATTGACTCAGGACTTGGGTAGGAGTCAACACACAGGTAGCAGCAGGATTTTATAGCAGGCCTATGGGTTGGTCTGAGCTGGGTGGTAACAGACAACATGTACAAAAATAACTCTAAAACATGGAAGAATTTGCTTATTTTCATCCATCTGCTCACTCGTTCAACAAATATTTATTGAGTGACTTCTGAATGCCATGCTAGGGAATGTGTATTTTTAAAAATTAATAGAACAAATTCAGTTTTTAAAAAGAGGATGAGGAATATTTTTTGTAATCTTCAGAAGTGATGCTCTCAGCTCAGTTCTCTATGTGAATAGTCTGTTTCTTTTAGAGATTCCCTGAAGGTAACAATAACTCTTACTGTCTGTCTCATTCACATGCTCTGAAAGTTATTATTACTCAACCAACTTACCATAATCCTTATACAAAAAAAAAAAAATCCCTGTAAATTGACAATTATCCTAAGAAATATTTCATACATACACTAAGGAGATGATATACACCGCATAAAAGCTCTAAAATAATAAAACGAAAATCAATATATATACCACTAAGCTTTAGAAATAGAATAATACCAATTCCTTTGAAGCTTGCTGTGTGCCCCTCCCACACTGGAGACCCTTTCCTTCACTAAGAGTAGATCACTGTCCTGAGTATGATGTGATCATTCTCCTGTCTTCCTTCATAGATTTCCTTATATGTGAACAAATCCTTAAATAAGATGTCAGTTTTGTCTATTCTGAAATGTCATGTAATTGGAATCACATTGTATGTGCTCTTTCTAGACAGGTAGACATTTCACATATATATATCACATATATATCTCAACATTATACTTTTTCAGTTTATGAAGATGGATAGAAATAGCTGGAGTTCAATTATTTTATTCTCTGATAGTCCACTGTACGACTGCAGCACTGATTAATTGGTTGACTGATTCATTCATTCCCATGTGACCAAGTTTAGGTTTTTGTTATTAAAAGCAATTAATCTAGGGAGTTCTCAGCCATGTCTGCAGTGCAGCTGGGCAGCATGTGGAAGTGGAAGTGCTAGGTCATCAGACACGTGCAGCTCCACTCACCAGATAATGGTGCACTTTCTTGTAAGGTGATTGTACCACCTTACTCTGTAATCACCTTACTGTGATGGTTTTATTCATTTGGTGAGGATAAAATGCTTTCATTTGGTAATTCCCTGATTAATAACGGAGTTGACTATCTTTCTATATGTTTATTGGCCATTTGGATTCCCTCTTCTGTGAAATGCCTACTCCTGTCTTTTATTTATTTTGATTAAAAAAATTTTTTTATTTTGTTTTCTATTTTCTGTATTTGTTTTGTTTGGTGTATATGTATACACACATAGTTGTTATGTATACATGATGTATATATTCACTATTAATTTGTGAATTTTTTATGCTTTAAAATTTTTGTGTGTTCTCTGATGAACATACCTTTACATTTTAGTATAATCTAATTTTTCCATCTTTTCATTTATGGATTGACCTTCTTCATCTTGTTTAAGAAATCCTTTCCACACTAAAAAACAAAAGCAAAAACATAAAAACAGATATTCTATTATCTTCTAAAAGTTTTGAAGTTGTGCTTTTCACATTTAACCCTTTAGCCCACCTGAAATAATTTGTATATTGTGTGTGGTAAGGATTGGATTTCATTTTATTTTCCTCATGGATAACTGACTAGCTCCACACCATGTCTTCTTTACTTCATTACTTCATCTTTTCTGCATAATCGGCAGTGCTACCTGTCATCTGGATAGTTTCCATTTTTGCATGGATCTATTCCTAGGGGGCTTCCCAGGTGGCTCAGCGGTAAAGAATCCGACTGCAATGCAGAAGCTGCAGGAGACATGGGTTGGTTCCCTGAGTGGGGAAGATCCTGTGGAGAAGGAAATGGCAACCCACTCCAGTATTCCTGCTTGGAGAATCCCACAGACAGAGAAGCCTGGCAGGCTACAGTAAATAGGGTCACAAAGAGTTAGACACGACTGAGCAACTGAGCACAACCCTTGGGCAACTTCAGTTCAAGGTGAACCAGAATGGGGACTCAGTTCTCTGTGGTCCCATCTCAAACCCCAGGCTCCAAACTCCCAATATATGTGCATCTGAGCCGATTCTGGGACTTTACATGCCTCCTGGAAGAATTTAATACCCTTGATTTGGGTCATGAATATTTTCTTAAAGTGAGACTCAAGATCTCTGGGTCTTATCCTTACACGATCCCTTTTCCTGCCTGTGATGACAAAATGGTGACCACCAGGATTTGAAGAGTTTGTGGTGCTCACAGGTTTACTTCAAGGGTCTTTTCCCAAAGTGAAATTTGGTGTCTCTTAGTGCCTGGCTTTTATATGGCCTCATATCTAAATTTAGAGTGATCCCAGCTTCCCACAGGCATTTTCCCTCAGTTTAGAGAACATCAACAACATTTGCAGCATTTGAGGGGCAATTCCCGTGAGAAGACTGAAGTCCAGTACTTTCAGTGACCTAATAGCTTTTTTACTTACAAAGCTTTTAAGCCCGTTGAAGTTGGTTCATCCCTGGAACCTCTCATTCTCCTTTTTCCCTTCACTTCAGGCCTATTGGAGCTGGTAAATTAAGACCTTTGCATGTGACAGTTGGATTGGGAAAAAGTGAAAACTGATCTAATAATAATTAGTTATGGTTTAATATGTGCGATTGGAGCCTTCTCATTTTTCACTCTGGAGCCTGGTGAGAAAGAGCCAAGAAAAAGGAGAGATTGATAGCGAAGCATAAACCTCTGAAATGTTCCCATGCCAAGAGAAGTAAGTGATCCTTGGGCACCTTCTTATATCATGTTAAGAGCCCATGACAGCCCTAAAAGAACTAGGGAAACCTAAGGAAGGTGGAGGATAAAAGAGTGTTCTTTGCTCTCAATTCACCTTGGCCCGTGAATTGCTGCCTGTTCAACTCTGTGAAGCCTGTGGTCTCAGGCCAGTCCCCCTCTTCAGGCTCCCAGAAAGAGGGGTTGGGTTCAGATAGCTGGCTTTGGGTAAACAGCAGCTTGTTTTGGTAACTCTAGAGACATATTTACTTTTTACTTAATGAAGGGGAGTGATGCCTTGGGTAAGACACAACCCGACACAAACTATAAATACGAAGTCCAAACATTATAGGGCAAACTCTTTCCAGAAATTTCCAATTTGTTACTTTGTAAAAATCAGTGTTAGTGGTTTGAGTTGCTGTGGGGATATTTCATTAACTTTCTGAAGAGAAAATACTATGGAATGGAGAGGCAAGCCTCTGTGTGTGTGTGTGTGTGTGTGGTGTATAGCACAGCTGAAATTTGACATAATCTAGTAAAATCAGCTCATTTCTCAGTGGTGGGAAATTTAGTATGGCTCACAAAGTTGCAAAAGGTATGAAGGGAAATCTTTGAGTAGATTGAGAAAGAAAGTGCTAAGAATTCTTGATGTATCATTCTGTCTTAGAAAGAACATAGATTAGGAGAGAAAAAAAAAGCTGGTACAGGAGAGAAAAAACAAATGGTGCCTTGCAAAGACTGGTCCTGCACTTCTTTGTTTCCCAAAAGGGCTTAAATTGTACATATAGAGTTCAGGCTGAGTGGGGACCAAGCACAGTACTGAGGACAGGTCAGTGACAACTGAGGACCCAGGCATGTCATGGTCCCTCGAGGCTGATACCCAGTGAAACCTGGGGTTGAGGGGAGACTGGGGATTAGATGCTGCCCCACGAGTAACACGGATCAAAACCGGTGGGAATGGGGAACTAAATGCCTGCTCTTACCCATCATGAGTGAGAGGGTGAGAATCCAATGGCAGGAGTTTTAGCCAAATGATTAGGTGTAAGGAAAGAGGACTAGCAAAAGGCAAGGCAAGTGAGGCTTACCCCAGAGCACCAAAACAAGAACCTGAAAAATTCATGAATGATTTAAAGACTCCACAGGGGATGAAATGGTTAGATGGCATCACCAACTCAATGGACATGAGTTTAAGCAAACTCCAGGAGACAGGGAAGCCTGGTGTGATGTAGTTCATTAGGTTGCAGAGTCAGACACGACTTAGCAACTGAAAAACAACAATAAAGTTTTAAGCCTTCTCCCTACTATCCTTTATTGTCTCTTCAGCTTTTTTGACCCCTTCATCAACCAGCAGAGAAAAACGGAACCAGCAACCACTGGAACCGGCAATTGCCTGCCAGGAGCAGGCAGTCCATCGGCCCAGCCAGCGTCTTTCAAAGTCCCTCAGCCTCGGGGAGCTTCTGTAGGTTTGAAGGTAGTTTGGGGTCATTTGCCTGGAAGCAAGCTGTCTAGCTACAACTTTAACGAACACTGCTCTCACAGATAAGAACAAGGGTGGAGTATCTGAAATGTGTGGTTTCATTTAGTACTGTGATTTCATTGGTGGGAATGAGAGATGCAATTATGATGTTTAAAAAATAGTAACATTTTTCTAAATACCAAGAAGCTGACAGCAAACTTAGTGGTAGATAAAAAGTGTGTAGTGGCTGAAGAGAGGGTGTCCTATGTGTAGTCTTAGAGGCGCTGCCAGGGAGCAGTGGGGACTTTTTATGTTACTGCGATGTTGTGGGAATATGCAGGTGGGAAGGCTTGATAGTCTGATGCCTTCTCAAACTTGAAAAGGCATCAGAATTACCTAGAAGGCAATACACAGATGGCTGGGCCCCAGCTTCGGAGAATATAATTGAGGAGCCCTATAGGGGCACTTCTCATAAGCTCCCAAATGCTGCTGCAGCTTCTGGTCCTGGGATTGCACTTTGAGAACCACCAGCCTTAATGTACCTGCCAATGCAGGAGATGCAAGAGATGCGGGTTTGATCCCTGGGTCAGGAAGATCCCCTGGAGAAGGAAATGGCAACCCACTGCAGTATTCTTGCCTGGAAAATTCCATGGACAGAGGATCCTGGCAAGCTATAGCCCATGGGGCCACAAAGAGTCAGACACACCTGAGCAACCACACAGCCTAGTACATTTAGAATTAAGATACATACATAAAATGCACTTATAATTACCCACTTCTGTACCTGTATTCTGGCAGGAAGTGTAAGATTATACTAAAGCCAAAACTTGTTGCAGGCAGTGAGAACTCAGGTGTTCTGAATTTCTGGGGTGTGTTGCTGGCTGACGTGACCTTGAGATTGAGGAAAGGAGCGTGATGGACTTAATAGAATGGTAGAGTGAAAGGGAGTTGGGAGAAAGCATGATGGTCACTTACAGATGCTGAATCAAAGAGCTGTGAATTCCAGTTCCTGCTGTGATACTCACTAACTTGGAAAACTTCGCATGTTCCTTAAACCAGATGAACCTCAGTTTCCTCCTCTGTATAACTGGGATCCTTAAGAACTTGTATTTCAGTTGCAATTCTTAGTTTCAGTCAACTGAAGTCCACGCTGGTTGAATGAAACGCAGAAGCAATGTACTAAGAATATTGGGTTCTATAGGAAAATGAAGTGTTTAACCATCAAATCAATGGTATGGAAAAAATATAAGAATGTTGTTGTTGAATAAAAGAGAAGGCATAAGAAACCTAACAATCAAAGGTAACTGTTGACCTTTGGATCCTGATTCAAGTAAACTTACCTTAAACAGAAAATTGGAGAAATTGTGCTATGGCTGGGAAGAGTTACAGTGAGGTTTGTTAGTGTGATATTGTCATGAAAGTTATGATTCTTACAGAGGCCTTGACAAAGGCTAATATACTAAGGTATTTACAAGTGAAATAGCATAATATCAGAGATTTGCATTTTAAAAAATTCCAGAGAAAAGGTCATCAGGTAGGGAAAAAGCAGAATTGCAAAATATTAGTTACTGCTATGAATACATGAGAGATCTGTTTTGCTTTTCTTGTGTGTGTGTGTGTGTGTGTGTGTGTGTGGGTGTGGGTGTGTGCATGCGCACTTGAAACTCTCTATAACAAAATGTTAAAGCAAAGAAGAAATCAGATTCTCCATGAGGGCTGGAGAACAAGGCTCAGACTTGTGTCCACAAAGGAGACTGTCGCGCAGGAGAGCAGGTTTTGATGGGGACACTGCTGTCGCTGTCAGCTGGCCATGGATGCCAGCAAGCCAGGCTGAGGATGATTATCTGGCATTTCCAAAGCGGACACTGGGAGGACATCTCTGACATTAAGATGCACAATATAGGAAATTCCCCAAGGTCAGAAAAAGGATTCAGGTGATGGGTGGTCAAAAAGACTAAGGTCAACAATAGGCACATAGTAGGTGGCTCAACACAGTGGTCCCTCCACTCCCATTCCTGAGATGCACATAGCCCAAAACTCCATCCTGCATAAGAACTCTCTTTCTCAGCATCCTAGACAGCAGGGTCTCTAATCCAAATAATTTGCCAATGTCCTTTTAGATGATCAAATTCATCCAAATGCCAGGAAGTTCACCCACTACATTAAGATAAGAATTTTTAAATTAAGAGACATTCCCAACAACTGGAACAGATTTCTGTATTCTGAGTGTAAAAACCAGCATTTCCAACCTTTGTTTTAAATGCAGCACAGGAAAAACATATTGTATCCATCTTCTACATGGAGACTTTTCAGATACTTGAATATTCTTATAACTGTGCTTCTTATACACCAATCCCCAGCCTGGCCCCTGCACCATCTCTCATCCAAGTCCCCTTTTCATCAGACTAAGCATATACAAAACAGGTAGGAAGCTTAGTCCAAACTTTCACACATAGGAGAAGCATGACTTCCTTCTTTAAAATTCAAGTTAGTTGTCATCTCGAGCACTCTTTCCACCATTATTGAGGAAACTTTATCTTAATCTAGGCTTTCCCCATAAATTCCTCTTGAGGTTGTGCTACAACCCAAGGGCCTACATGCTGCTGAGGCATCTAGAAAGATGGTAACCTCTTGTCTTCAAAGTCACGTGTTCTGGCAGACAGCTTCTAGCCATTCATGCCTTCACTCATCCGTCCATGTGGGCACTTTTGGTAGCCTGCCCAGTTCCAAGTGCCTTAAACTACTGCTGAGCCACTCTTCTCCAAGACTTCCTTGCTCTAAAATATATGTTCCCCCTGGACACTAAGTTCTACCAAGTCACAGATGGGGTTCCCTTACATGTTATTGCTGAGTAATGTATGTGCTACACATTGCTTAATGCAAGGGGAGTTTCAAAACAAACATGCAGGTTTCAAAAGAAACTCTTGGGGTTTATTAGTTCTCTACTTGATCCACTTTTTCTGCTCCTTACCCGCTGGGCTTGCTGACTTACATCATGGCTAGCTTCTTCTTAGGGCATAGAGCTAAGCATTTGAATTAGGTGATCTAGCCTGGCTTACAATCAACATCCTACATCACCAGGCCAGTCCATCAGAGCAGAAGCTGTGTTAGATCAAGATGATATTAGAATATGGTATTTTGTTGAATATGTTGTTGTCCCTCCTTATTTCTTCCTCCATCCTATTTCCTTTCCCAAACCCATAGGAGCCTTCCACCACCGTATGTTATTTACCTGTGTTATGGTCATCTGTGCTGCCCCACTGGGTATCTTGATTCTCTTCCAGCTCCTTTAATCCTTTCACTGTGTGGGCTGAAGACTTCCTATTTATAGTTAACAATGCTTCTCTCACTGGCTCCTTCCCTACAGACTCTGAAGTTTTGCAAAAGGGTTATATAGTCTCATGCCACCTTCAGTTTTCCTCTGTGAACAAAGTGCCTATGGGAAAATCATTGGCCCCCTAACCACTGGGATGGGGGTCCCAGTTCCCTGGAATAGGGGCAGAGGGTATATCAGACCACTCAACCCATAGCAGGAAAGTGGAGGGCATTTCCTTGCTATTCTACAGTACCTAGCAAAAAATAGGTGCTTAAAAAAATAAGTAATGATAAAGATAATTCTCAACCCAAAGAAAGCTTCTAATGGAGGGAATTTTAGATGGGCTGTGGGTGGAGGAAGACAAACTTTTGTGCAAGTGTTCTCCAAATTATGTTACAAAGATGCTTTCCTTTTCCTTGGGTTATCTCTGGAAAATAAATTATACATACTAATTCTGATCAAAGTATTAGATATGAAAGCTGGAGACTTTTTTAATAGCCTTGCATATGTGTGTATGTGTGTACGTATTTAATGTTGAGTAGGTTTTAAATGTGTCCCTGAGCAATAGGCTTATAAGAGTTTTCAAAGTCAGTTACAGGCTGAAAGAAATCAGGGTAACAATGAGAATTATAAATCAGGTCTAAAAGAAATGTGATCTGTTCAACCTTTCTCATCTATGTCAGTTTAGAAGAAACACATATTAACTGCAGATTCTGACAAACAAATCCCATTCAGGAGAGGAGGAGCTGCGGCTGTCTGTCTATTCATCCTTCTACCCTCGTGCCTAGCAGAGTTTGGCACAGCTGAGACATGCATAAATAGTTGTCATTTTACATTGAAATAATAATATTTTGGATATACTAGGCTAATTTGTTGTTGTTGTTCAGTTGCTAAGTCATGTCTGATTCTTTGCAACCCATGAACTGCAGCATGTGAGGCTCACCTATTCTTCACTATCTCCCAGAGTTTGCTCAAATTTACGCCCATTGAGTGAGTGATGCTATCTAACCATCTCATCCTCTGCTGCCCCCTTCTCCTTTGCCTTCAATATTTCCCAGCATCACAGTCTTTTCCAATGAGTCAGCTCTTCACATCAGGTGACCAAAGTATTGGAGTTTCATCTTCATCATCAGTCCTTCCAAGATATACTATTTAAAGTAATTTCACTTGATCTTTTCAATTTTTGAATGTAGTCAGTAGAACAGTTATAATCTCATGTGAAGCCCTCACTGTATCTCTGTCAGGCTGTGCTGCCTCAGAGAGATGGGGGGCTGTGATGGGGGGAACAGCTGGTGGGAAAGGAGAACAGCTCTAATGGCTGTGGGCCAGATGTGGGGGGAGGTCAGACCCAACTTCAGGCCGAATGTGAGAGCTGGGGGAGAGAACACAGGCTAAAGAGACTATTCCGGTGGGCCACTTGTACTGCTCGGGCAGGTCTACCAGAAGTCAGGACTGCAAGGGCCAGACTATGCCCTTCTCTTGGTCCTTCCAGAGGTGCCTTGTCTAATCATTTACTTCAAGGAGTCAGTAACTGCATGTGGTTTCCTCTCAGGGGCACCTGCATTTCTGACCACCTTTTTTTTTTTTTTAAATTAAAAAAGAAGTGCTCTGGGTAGACAATTTAGAAGGCAAAGATCCAGGAAAAATCATTAAAGATCCATAATCCCATTCCTCAGCAAAAATAAAAGCAAAAACTCACATTGCTCTTACTCTACACCAAATACCATTTGAACTCTACACATGCCATATTTTATCCAAACTAAATCACCAATGAGTGTAAGATGCAACTCTTCTTTATGGAATAGCAAGTGAAGGAAAAAAGGACTGTCGGTTGAACACTGACATAATGAATGCCTGTCACTTGGAATGTCTCTTCCATACTTAATGTTCTTTCAGATTTATTTAGGCATAGAGGTGCACTCTGAATACTGTTCGTATTTAGAAAGGGACATGTGAGCAAAACAAAGTGATTAAAGTATTAATGAACTTTTTCACATGCAGAGGCATCATTATTTGTTTGGTTTCCACACAATTTCTCCTGTGACAACAAGAATGTCAGGGATACAGTCATTTTTGAGACTGTCCATAAAGGAACTGAAAGTCCCTTGTCCTGAACTCTGAAGTTGGATTTGAAAATTATGCAGAACATGTCCACTTTTGGTTCCTACTTCCAGGACTTTGGAAAACCCATGTGGCCCCACCTCCTCACCTACCTCCTCCCCACAGCCATCTGGTTCCTAGAAATTCAGAATGCTCCACTACTGTCGCCAGGACTTTCTTCCAAGTGCTGATATCCATCCTGCAAATGTGGTTGCTGGAACGTTTTTGGTGTTGTTGCTGGAACTTTGATGTTTTTCCAGGTGTAAGAATAACAGAATGATGTCTCACTAACCATGAACTGAGATTCCATTAATGGTCAGGATTTCAGATATGCAAGAAAATGGAAGACAGTATCAAGAAGTCAGCAAAATGGGATATAGTATAAACTTATTTTTTCTCATAAGAACACTCCAAAATAATGTTATTACAAACAATATTCTGTTTTATAGATGGGAAAATTCAGGTACAGAAATGTTCAGTAACTTATTAAAGATTATAATCTTTAACACTTATGATTATATCTCAGAAGTACCAAGGTGTTTGTATGTATGCTGATGTTTATCACAGCATTTTCTTGACCACTAGGAAGATTATGTGTTTTGAAAGTTTTAGAATAGGAGACTTTTATAATCAAATCTTAAGACACTATAAGGGAAAATAAGGTTATAAACACTAAAGTTATGAATTAATATATATGCAAAGCTTTATAATATTCTTATATTCACTAAAATAAAACAAAGAAGACAGAATATGTTAAAGATCTCACTCCGCAACAGTTTTAAGCATACTTTAAATTTTTTATTTTATTTTATTGCAGATAAAATGTCTACTAAAGGCATTTTCTGTTTTTCAGTGTGTCTTTCCATCCCAATGTTCACAGTTTGTTTTATTTATGACTCAGAACCAGAGGGAAGAGTTCACCTTCTGGACCACTCTGTGTATCTATAGATACGTAATATTAATAACTTGAATACTTAAAATTTAAAAATTATTAACCTGAATTTGACCTACTCAGTTTACCACAGCAGAATTTATGTTTCACAACTATCCCTTCTCCTGTACTTGACTATAAAACTTTAAGTTGGTTCTGTTTTAAAAATTCTCCTATGAAAATTCTACTTCTGGAACTTTGTTTAAGCCTTGGATTATTGTGCAGTGTGTTTTAACAAAGGACAATGTTCTTCATTATTTGTAACCTTAACATTTTCAATTGCATGAAATTTCAGCAGGAGAGATTTTTGGACAGTTGTTCTCCAAATGCTCTCAAGTAACACTATGTAAATAGTTGTTGGATGCATAATGGACCAAAGGCAAAAGGCACATCACACACCACCTTATTTTCTGATGGGGAAGTGGGTTGGTTACAAAAAGCACCTGAAGGCTGGCTACATAGTGAAAGGAAGGATGTGATAGGAGTATTTCATCCCCACTCCACTGATGAAGGAATTAGGGGCTGGCAAGTTTGAGCGAGTGTCTGAGGTCCCATGACTGGGTCACATCCCTCACCAGTAGAGAATCCAGAACACTGCAGCCTAGCTCCAGATTCCTTTATAAGAAAGCAATGCTGATTAGGGTGTGGAAAAATAAGCCCTAAAGCATTTTTGAGGGGTAGGCAGGGATTGTAAATTGATTTATCTCTCTGAAAGACAATTTATCATTGCCTTTCAGTGATAGTCTTTATGGCTGGTCTGAGGTGATATATAATTGTAGTTTTGATTTGCATTTCTTTACTAATGAGCGATGTTGACCATCTTTTCATGTGTTTGTTGGCCATCTGTATGTCTTCTTTGGAGAAGTGTTTGTTTAGGTCTTCCACCCACTTTTTCATTGAGTTGTTTATCGTTGTTGTTGTTGTTCTTGATATTGAGTTGCATTTGCTGCTGTGCTTAGTGCTCTGTGATGACCTAAAGGGCTGGGATGGGGTGGTGGGAGGGAAGCTTAAGAGGGAGGGGATATATGTATAACCATAGCTGATTCACATTGTTGTACAGCAGAAACTAACACAACACTGTAAAGCAGTTATACTCTAGTTAAAAATAAATTAATTAAAGAATTAAAGAAAGAATGCCTTTCAATTCTCAACTGATAGATTCCAAACTATCAAATTACCAGGAATGCTTCTCAGAGGTATATAAATAAAATCATTCATTCTAGCAGGGTTCAAAATTTGGAAATTTGGAAACAACTTGAAAGTTCAGTAACCACATCCAATAAAACAAATTAACATTACAACTAATAAAACCTCATAGAAAAAATGCTTAATTGCTTGAAAATCTTTTTGTCATATTTTATTAAGATAAGAAAAAAGCAATGGAATGATAGATACAGGATGATTGATTCTGAATTTTATAATTATATGGCACCTCTACTCTGCCTTTATTAGGTAATTACTTAACAAACCACAGTAGTACTCAAAACTCTTGGTTGCAAGTAACAGAAACTCAAAGAAAAAACATTTCTCCAACTCTTTATCATCATGATATTTAGCTTTTCTAAGGGATCCTAGTGAGACTTTTCAGTGCTAGTCTACTGTGCAGAATGTCAACAGGATGTAGAATGTTCTCATTCCTTTCTTTTTGTTACAAGTTCAAGTCACTCTGTATTGGTCTGGCCCTTGTCATTTCTTACAACCTCTGCTGAATTCATTGAAAAGTACTGAGTGCTACCTCTGGGCCCAGCACTCTGTGTGGCAAATATGGAGGAGAGACAGAAAACCTACAACTTGATCCTCAAGGAGTTTATCATCACTTTGATCTGGCTCTGGCTGTATCTTAGGCTGGTTCTGTTCACCTGCAGACATAGAGGCGCCCACTACCATCCCACGCCTTCACACTAACTCATCCACACAGATGTACCTGCCAGGTGTCCAAGGCCCACCACACCCTCTCTCTTATGACACCGCCTGCCAAGGGCTTACTTGCTACATAGAGTACATGTGGCAGATTGTCTGATTAGTCCCCCCACCCATTCCTTTGGCTTAGTATTCCATTGAAATCAGGCTCAGCACCTGATCTGTTTTGGCTGAAGAGGTGTGAGCAAAAGTTACATGTGTCATATCAGGAAAGAATTGTCACAATCCATTTCCCTTTGCCCTGGGCCCAGGCAGTGACTGGTGTATGGTCCCAGATTCTCATAAAGAGGACAAAGGTGGTGATGGGCAGAAGACCCAATCAGGGCACAACGAACACCATGAGCTACATGGAAAGCTCCCGTAAAGGCTTGGCAATAGAACTAAGTCGATGCCAACTAGCATGTTGGATGGGGAAAAAGAAAAGTTGGGTACACAAAGAGGTATTTTTCCTCTTAAATTGTGCCTTGGTAATAGTCTGGTTACTAGGTCTCTGAGTCCCATCTTGCACCTGGACACTGATCAAGCCTCTCATGGTAGCCTTTTGCAGGGATGGTCCTTGTTCCTCTCCACTCAGTACCCCTTGAATACAGCTGTTCTTTCCCAGGACCACTCGCCCCTCTGATCTTATTACCTCCCCCTGCATCTCATCCCACGTGCTCCCCACTAGAAGTCCTGGGTGAGGACTTGTTTACTCCAAGCACTTTCTCTCCACTGGAGTCCTCTGTATCTCCCTCAGGAATCAGGATTTTGGAAGCCAAGAAAGCAACATTTTTTCTCTGCCTCAGCCATGTCACATCTCTCCCTGGAGGCAATGACCATACAGTCACAACTGAGTTGTTTGAATAGAAGACAGATAACACATGGCTTAATATTTCACAATTATTTTGCTGCCACTGATTTTTGAAATATCTTGTCTGAAATAACACCTATGGCTCATTACCTAAAGTAATGTTAATTATGACACACCTTTCTTCTTTGCCTTTGACTTTTTTTTTTCTAATGTTGACCTTCTAGGGAAAATTCAGTGAAAAAAGAAAGTGACCATGATGGGACAAAAAATTACTCTTCAAAAAGTGAATCAGAAATAAAGTAAGTCATAGTTCTTGAATGCTCTTTAACTTCTTGCTGATAACAATTTCATTTTTTAAAATTTTATTAAAAACCAACTTATTTTAGCAGTATATCTCCTGCCCTTTGAAGCATTTGTAGATATGGTGACTCAGAAGCACATGAACCACAGTATGAGCAAAAACTACAGTGACAAGGAACAGCTCGGAAAAACACAAGCTCCACGAAGGCAGCATCACGCGTGTTGGCTCATGGGGACAAATCATGCCCAGTGGCCAAGAACATGCTCCATAAAATGCTATTGAGTGACTCAGCCATAAGTATTTGAGGAAGTGGGCAGCATGACTGGACTCCGGCGAAAATTTCTTAAGAAAGTATGGATTCCAGCAATCATTCAAGGAAGAGATAAGAAAAATTAAAGTTGACTCCATCTCTTTCTCACCCTGTCATCAGTTCATTAAACATGTCAATTGTCATACATTTCTGGTTTATTTAGGCACATGTATTTGTGGCTTAAGCACAAGTCTGATTCAATCATATTTCTGAGGATGATTCCACATGAATGCAGCCTTACTTGTGTCTGCTTGTTGTCCCTTAGTCTGCTGGAGTTACCACCACACAAAGTCATCTGATGACGGATTGATTAAAACGCCAAATTCATTGTGGGTTTCAATTTTGGATCAGTTCCTTGACAACAATTCAGGAAGTGTCCTTTGTGGCCAATGAAGCACTTGTTTGGTTGCGTTGCCTGTATGTATTTAAACGCATTTGGGATTTTTTTAGGGATAACAGAAACATAAAGTAACACGTGTGTGCATGCATGCATGTATGCATGCCTTCAAGATTGTAAAACCTAGCTGTTTTAGAAAAATTGTGCTTTAATTTGCTCTCTGAAGTGGTTAGCCAAGCTAGGACTTCATTTTCTTCTCTTTTGTAATGTTTTGCAAGAAAGACCACATGATCATCAATTTTGCTTTTTAATTCAATATGTTTTTGCATGACCCCTTTGTGCTCAATTTTATTTAAAGTCAAACACAGTATTCAACGTTTTTAAGAAGATGCTCTCATGGATTACCAGCATGCAGAATTCAGTGCAAATGTGGTTCTATATTTTCTTCATGGGGTAACAAAATTCTACCAATTCTTTGAGGAACACTGAAATTTTGGCCCTACCTTTGTGGCACTTGTTATATGATATGTTAAATAATCTTCCAAATGTCAGCTGTAATGTTATCTCTCCCTGCTAAGACAATGGATGGGCCTAAAATTAGCTAGTAAAAGACAGCTGCGTTCTTCAAGGAAGATGCCAGGAAATCTTGATTAATACCATCGTTCCCTCTGGAATTAATTTTCAGTTCTCCCATCAGGTGTATTGATGGAAAGCGGTCACACAGTTCTGGTAATTGCCTCAGATTCCTGCGCTGTCCTTCATCAGGGCCTCTAATGAAGTCTGAGCTGTAGCCTGGGGGTTGATGCCAGACTGGAATGCAGGGAGGCTGAAAGCTGACACCAGTTCAACGGAGCAAAGGGCCTTGGCTAAGGTTGTCTCCATGACAACCTGAGTATTTTCCTGGTGATGCATTTACACAGCAGGGTTAAAGTTCTGTGAAAGCAACAGCTGTTGTAAAAACAGTATATTAAATATGTGTAGGACTGTAAAATGTGCATTCTTCTCTGTGGCATTTCATTTGGGAAAATTCAGAACATGCAAGATGTGTTTAAAACACAGTTACTAAATGATGGGATATTTCTTTTGTTACATCTCTATTTTACTCTTGTTTTTAAAAGGGGGTATGAAAAAATTTTAGTGATTTTTTTCCTGGCATTTATTTTTTAAATTGCCTTTTCATATCAAAATATCCAAACTATTACCCTGATCCTTTGTACTGACCAGTATGTCTGCAATACGTCACTTGGCAAATAATGTGGAGGAAGAAAGCAATGTACGAATCCTGTAATCATTTGTCATGCTTCTTATTTGAGTTTGTTCTTTTCTACTCACAACCTTTTAGTTTTTCATGCTAACTGATTATTCTGACAGGTATTTGAAAAACAAAACAAAGAACTTTCTTATAGCAAAAATTAATATATTAATTTTTTAAAACAGAAAATTTGTTGTTGACTTTCTGCAAGCCGTGTGCCCCCAGGTTGATGAGACTGGTGATACAGAAATTTGTGAGAGGTAAACTCACCTTAATTGAGAATTCTGCAAGTTGATGAGCAACTCTGGGGAATTCTGAGCAGAGTGACCTACCATCCAAGTTTGTTCTGGACCCTGGAATTTCACTGCTAAAAATCAAGAACTGGACAGTAAAAAAGGTTGAGTGCCAAAGAATTGATATCTTCAAACTGTGATGCTGGAGAAGACTCTTGAGAGTCACTTGGACTGCATGAAGATCAAATCAGTCAATCCTAAAGGAAATCAACCCTGAATATACATTGAAAGGACTGATACTGAAGCTGAAGCTCCGATACTTTGGCTACCTGATGTGAAGAACTGACTCAATGGAAAAGACCCTGATGCTAGGAAAGATTGAAGGCAGGAGGAGAAGGGGATGACAGAAAATGAGATAGTTGGATGGCATCACCAACTCAGTGGACATGAGTTTGAGCAAGCTCTGGGAGTTGGTGAAGGACAGAGAGGCCTGGTGTGCTGCAGTCCATGGGGTTGCAAAGAGTTATCCACGACTTAGTGACTGAACAACAACAAAATAGAGAATGTTGCAAACCAAGTCTATTGGTCACCCTAGCATTTGAAAACAACGGCCAGCATCTGTTAATATGTCAGACTCTGTGCCAAGGGACTGAGATCCAAAGTCAAATAGTCCTGAGACTGTTTCCACCTGCCTCAGTAATTTAGTGGAAAAATGCAGGAAATAACTTTTAGTTCTCTACCTAAGTCATGCATATGTATAGTAAGAGGTGACAAAAGGTGAGCCAAGCCGCTCTCAGGTGAGTGTATGGTGGGGACCCCTGTGGATTGAAGCAGCTATCTGCCAACAGCCTCCTGATTCCCTCTGTCTCTAAGCATAAGAAGTCAGCACTGGTCAGGCAAGTCCATTCACAAAGTATCCCTCCTGGGCCCTGGAGATGGAGAACGCAAGAGTCTATCCATCCTGGCCAAATCATGACAGATCCAGAAAAACCAATTATGTGGCATTTCATCCTTGGTTCTTTCCACTCAGGAATTGAGCAGAAAAAAAAAAAATTTTTTTTTAAATCAGTGGACTTTTTAGCCACAGAGAATGTTTGCTGTAAATATTTTTCTAAATCAAATGAACCAAGATGTATTGGTTGCCTGACTGCTGTCTGATGTAGGTGGCCTGGAAAATTCAAGGACACACTTCTCTCTTTCCTTGAAAACAAACACCATAAAACTGATCCACTCCCTCTGTTTATGAATAGGGAAAGGAAGCACCTAGCAAACCTTCTAGAAACACATCTCATAAATAAAAATAGCAGCCAAATTAATACACACTTTCCTTTGTACTCTACCCACCAAGATGTTAAGATGAAAATCTCTCAGTCTGGTTGAATTTCCTGGTAGTGTGTGCCAATGGTGGGAATGAAATCACCTAGTCAACCACACAGAGTAGAGACCCCACATTTGAGCATTCACTCATTCATTTATTCACCAAGGCGTTTACCGAGTGCCTTCTACATGTCAGGCACTGATCTAGGTTCTGAGAAAAAAGCAGTGGTGGAAAAATAGAAAACAAAAATAAGACAAAGATTCTTTGCCCTCATGTAGCTTACACTCTAGTGAGGGAGAGAAAATTAAAACTCCATCAACACACACACTCTCATAAATATTTTCTCATAAATAAACTCTTTAGAATAGGATTATTATAAATTCCCAAGGCCAAACAACTTCTTTAGATAACTTTATAGCCCATAGTTACTTCTCAAGTTCTAAATTGTATTATCTTGATTAGTATTCTAGATAGGTATTTAGTTTCCAGAGAGTTATGATATACATAATATGAAAGAAAAACCAGCAAGTAGGTGTTAACAACTCATCTATTAAAAATTGTCTAAAGTTAGTATGTCTGTGAGCACAGTGCAGGGCTTAATACAGTCAAGGTCCTGACAGGAGAAGCTCAAATGCAAGCTCAAAACTAAGCTGTATTCTTAGCTGCACGAGCTAATTTTATACCAAGCTAAACTTATATCTTGCTAATCTTATGCAAGTTGACAACCTTTGCAACTGAAATGTACTGTGAAATTTTAGAACAGAGATTCTGCAGGTAAATCGGACCTGATGTGGTTACCTCATTTAATCTTGAAAGTGGTTGAGATGGGATTGCTTATTAGAAACCAGTTCTTCCCACTAGTATGTGGCTAGATTGAACATATATCATAAGAGGGCCACAGAATGGGATAGTTTTGAAGAACTGTAGTTTTTAATGGACATAATAATCCCGATAAAGAAATGTTTATCACTTTTCATTCACTTGAATTTCATGTCCCATGGTGTGCTAAGCACAGACTTCTCATGGTAACTTTTTTTTAATATCACAAATTGACCAATAATATCTTATTTTGACTTCCCTGGTGGCTCAGATGGTAAAGAATCTGTCTGCAGTGTGGGAGAATTGGGTTTGATCCTGGGTCAGGAAGATCCCCTGAAGAAAGACATACAACACACTCCAGTATTCTTGCCTGGAGGACCCCTATGGACAGAGGAGCCTGGTGGGCTACAGTCCATGGGTTGCAAAGAGTTGGACACGACTGGTGACTAACACTTGCTATCTGATTTACTACTCACATAATTTTCCCATTTAATTTGGTAGCTTTCCAAAGGATTGAGCAGAAACTGGAGCCCATGCATTAATTTACATGGGTAAAGTAATGGGTCTTGAAGGTAAGTGATTATATTTAATGCCAGATCCTCTGAATGAAATCTACTGCAATGCTTTGCTCATGACAAATGTTGTCTCTTGGAAAGCATACATGAAAAAAGATAGGGTATAATGTTAAGAAGAAATAAATTCCACATTGAATACTGTCAAGTATTTTAAAAAAAATATCTCCCATTTGTTGCATGAGTAGGTGATAAGATTTTTCTTACTTTAAAACAAATTTCCATTGTCAAGAGAATTTAACTGCCAGTTATTTCATAGACAAAAAAGAAAGGTTAAACTTTTGTTCTTTATGAAATAGAAGCTGATTTGAGAAAAGAAGAGCTACATCTACTATATTCCTACTAAGACTATGACATAAACTTGACTCAAAAATTAAAATCATTTTGAGAGGACAACCGTGAGATTGAACCTAATAGGCACCTGCTAAAATACCTTCTTCTTGGTCATTTCCTTCCAAACATGCCATAGTTTTTAAGCATCTGAAAAGTCTAGATGATTTCCACATATAGCTAAAGGTTTAAGGCAAGTAGAAAGAGCTTTGGTCTGTGGCTTATTTTTTTAGAGGTTTGGTTTGGATTTACAAGCTACTCTTGGAAGTTATGAGTAAATACTTTTAAAAGTCAGTTCTGAATTTGGGAGGGTAGGGATGGAGCATAAATCCCTGAATTGAAAACCCCATGTCCTATAAAACTGCCCTGCTGGACCATTTCGATATGGAAAAGAGCTTCCAAAAGTGGCTTCTAGATTTGCACCCCTTGGGAATATCTAAACCATGTGTCAGCCACTTAGTGGTATCTGACTCTCTGCGACCCCATGGACTCCCGGAGGAGCTCCATAGGCTCCTCTGTCCATGGAATTATCCAGGCAAGACTACTGGAGTGGGTTGCCATTCCCTTCTCCAAGAGATCTTCTTGATGCAAGAATCAAACCCAGGTCTTCTGCATTGCAGGTAGATTCTTTACCATCTGAGCCACCAGGGAAGCTCCAAAATAAACTGTTGGGGCCTCAGAATAGAGATGGTTGCGGACAGGAAACCAGGAGATGGAGTTTTTCCAACCGGCTTTCTCATTATTTCACTGGCTATGTTTTTTTAGGAAAATTACTGGGAGTCCATTTTCTCATCTGGAGATGAGCTCTGTTCTCTTTCAATTATTCTCTTCCATACAGGCAGGATGGAGTGCTTCCATTCCAGGGCTGTGCCTCACCACTAGGATGATCCTGGCTGTCTGCACTTGGCACAGAGAGCAGTCGGCCAGCTTCTAAGGCAGAAGCTTCTCCACTCCTAGTGATTCTTTTAAAAAGTTAAAACAGCAACAGAGAGAAGTGCTATCTGTACCTTTCTGATGATGGATTTAGTACCTTTCTTATTGGGGGATTCTAGCCATCTTTTAAAGGTAAGCCTAAGCAAGAAAACTTGAAAAAAAAAACATAAGCTGTTTTCTCAAAACCCAATTTTCCTCTAAACTATAAACCTTTTCTAGATCAGTTTCACCTATGTAGCAGCTTGTTGATTTGAAACACATACAGTTGGCCCCTTAATATCTAATGTGCTCAAGAATTTTTGGATGTAAATTTTTGCAAGTTTCCAGGAAGCTACCTTGTAGTATAGCCAGTTTCCCAGAACCTAAAACAAATTAGATTAATCATGCTAGAAACTAAATAAAAGTGCCTTGTTGGGGACTGTTTGGGCAAGCCCTAATACTCTCTCCAGTTGGCCAAGAGGAAAAGAGCATCTGGGAGGGCTTAGCTGCCACCCACCCTGCTCGAGAACAGAGATGTGACTCTGAGCCTCAATGTGGCTTCACTTCAGATGGCTCTTCAAGTATTCTATCTGATGCCAGAAGCTTGTTCTCCTAAGGCAGAAAAAACAAACAGCAGGCACAACTTTCGGAGATTTTTATTTGCGATAAGTGTGATTTTTAAACATTTGAGCTCAGAACTACTAAGGCTTTGTTTTGCTATTTTTGTAGGGCTATTTTTGCAGGGCTATTTTTGCCCCTCTTCCTGACTTGCTGAGCATCTTTCATCACCCATCCTCTAGTCCTGTGCTTCTGTGAAGACAAGCATCTCTGTTTGGGGGTATTTACAAGCCTTGGAGAATGCGTGGGCCTGACAGCACCTGATACTTGATTTGTTATTGTTGTTGATTTCTTCTTTAGTGCTGCATAAACTCCAGCGTGTCACAGAGCTGCTGGAGGGAATCCGCCCTGGCCATATGTTCTTAATCGTGGGCTCCCAGCGTGCACAGAACCCAGCCGCTGGTGCTTGGGATTGAGTTGATTCCCAGGCACTGTCACCTGATCTCTCCTCTGCTCTTGCCAGCATCCAGGAACTGAAAATATTTACTTGGTGTTGGCTTGACAAAACCCAGTAAATAGCAACCTTTGCAGGGACCAGAACTCATGCCAAAGGAGTGGGGAGGTTGAGGATCCGAATAGGCCATTATGCTTATAAGAGGAGTTTTCTGAACTGTGACGTGAAACCCAGAGGTGATCAAGTCTCAGATTTCTCTTGCCTCTGAAATCAGCATTTACTGACCCAGACTTTGGAACCGAATAAAAGTATGATCCACTCCCCCCACCCATTTTCATTCTAAATTTCTTTCTGAGAAGTGTAGCTGAAAAGGTTTTTCAAATCATTTTCTCTGTTTCTATTAGGTGATTGCTTGATCACTCAATGAGTCATTTAATAAATGTTAGCTGAACTGCCACCATTTTCTAGGCTCTATTCTGGGTGATGGAGATTCAATAAAGAAAAAGAAGAATCTCTAACCTCAAGAAAATAAATCAGCAGGATAATTTCATATTGAGACAAAAGATATGAAAGAATCAAACTAAGGGATTTGGTAGAGAATAATTGTGAAGCTGTAGTAAATAGGGGATTAGAGCAAGTTCCTCTGAGATGCTGGTATTTGACTCAAGACCTGAAGGGAAAGAGGCAGCTTTGAGAAAAATTGTACACCAGATTTTAAGGCAGAAGGAACTGTAAATGTTAAGACTCTACTGGGGCAAAGATGAGCTCCATAGAATAAAGGAATGGGAAAGATATTGGCTTTCAGGGACCAAGTGAATGAAAGGTATGGGGTAAAAGGTATCTCTATCAGTATCTCACACCACTATTTTTACAAACTGTTGTTTTATTCTTTTACATGACACTGCACCTGTTTAATCATCAGGACAGACAAATGCCAAGTGTAAGCAGAATTTCTTGAAGTTAAGCGGAAACAAAATGAAGCACTGCTAACATCCTCCAAAGACATGGCAAAACAGTGCAGCCCAGGAGGCTTGGCAACAGACATTAGGACACATGATCACAGAGTAATCTGATCTGAGTTCTATGCAATTGCATCCTGTAATTCCCTTGGAATCCCAGTCTTTTAGAGCTCCAAGTCTTAGGGGGCACTGTAGCTCTCTAAGTGAGCCCAGACTCTAAACTGAGTTGACTGTTGGTGTCTTGGAAGATAGCAAGTAGAGGGTTGGAGTCAGCTGGACCTTGATGGGAGTTTTGCCTCTGTCTTCTCTTCCTGTGTCCCTGGGAAGGTGACCTTCCTTCTTGAGCCTCAGTTTCACTGTCAGTTAAATCCATAGTTCCTAGCGTAGCCAGCATGGGATAATATTTGAAAAAAATCTCTAGCATATTTTCAAAAATTGAAGGATAACTTTCACATTTCATTAAGTGAGCAGAGTCTTACTATAATACTATCATATGTGAATAAAGACTTGGGGCACAATCACCCAAATGGTGGCTTCTGGTCTGAGCACTTGTCATTTGAGTTGATTAATTTTAAATAGCAGAATGATAATTAAGGAAAATGAGCAAAAATCCTCTGAGAGTATTCCAGGGAGAATCACAGAAAAGAGAACCACTTGTTTTTCAAGGATGAACTTGGCTGGGAAAATGGTGGACACAGATAGAGGTATCTCAGGTAGGGGCACAGGCACCCTGTAAGTCTGATGAATTTTGTCTCATGGTGTCCAACTGTCTTCAGCAGCATTCACTGGCAAAGTCATGCTTGCTTGCATGCACACGCTGGCTGTGATTTCATCCTAGGAGCTCCTTAAAGATTCCTTCAGGCTCCTGGTATTATCCAGCATGTGAGAACCATACTGACAAACATTGGATGAATTATTGTCATTGGGTTCCATGGACTTCAGTCTTTTCTTTTGTAAAATGAATTACACACTCTAAAGGATCACGGGGTTCTTCACAGTCTGACATTAAACACTCATATGATTTTTTAATATTTAATAGAATCTGTATGTAATAGAATGTATAATATGTAATATTTCACATACAACTTGCTGTTGCATGTAAGGAAATAAATGACCCAGAGAAGCTAGTTAATTTCACCTGCATTTCTTGATTCACTCACCAGAAAATGGTTTTTCTTCAGACAGACATCAACAGATATTCCTGTCTTAGAGACTTTAAGATATCAGCCAGATTACAATGTTTTCATTCGTTCTTAAAGTGGAATTATTCATTATAAGTTAGAGAATGAATTATTTACTGACTGAAGAAGTAACAATATAAGAATGCTCTTATAAACAAAATTGTCAAGATACAATGAAGAACAATGTCTATTTGTGTATTTTTGTACCAGTGTATGTGATTATCGATTCTGCAATTTTATAATAATTTTTGTAGCCTTGTAGGACAAACTTCTTCTTGTTTGGGATTTTAAAGATTGCCTTCAGTTCAGTTCAGTTGCTCAGTCGTGTCCGACTCTTTGCAACCCCATGAATCGCAGCACACCAGGCTTCCCTGTCCATCACCAACTCCCAGAGTTCACTCAGACTCACTTCCATCGAGTCAGTGATTCCATCCAGCCATCTCATCCTCTGTCGTTCCCTTCTCCTCCTGCCCCCAATCCCTCCCAGCATCAGAGTCTTTTCCAATGAGTCAACTCTTTGTGCTTCTTAAATTTTTAAAATATATGTGTGGACTTTGTCTCAAGTACCACAAAAATGTTGCTTGAATTTTTTAATAGAATTATAGTCAATTGACAACCTAGACAGCATATTAAAAAGCAGAGACATTACTTTACCAACAAAGGTCCGTCTAGTCAAAGCTATGGTTTTTCCAGTAGTCATGTGTGGATGTGAGAGCTGGACTATAAAGAAAGCTGAGTGCCAAAAAATTGATGCTTTTGATCTGTGATGTTGGAGAAGACTCTTGAGAGTCACTTGGACTGCAAGGAGATCCAGAAGGATCCAGTCCATCCTAAAGGAAATCAGTCCTGAATATTCATTGGAAGGACTGATGCTGAAGCTGAAACTCCAATACTTTGGCCACCTGATGCAAAGAGCTGACTCATTTGAAAAGACCCTGATGCTGGGAAAGATTGAAGGTGGGAGGAGAAGGGGACGACAGAGGTTGAGATGGTTGGATGGCATCACCAACTCAATGGACATGAGTTTGAGTAAACTCTGGGAGTTAGGGATGGACAGGGAGGCCTGGCGTGCTGCAGTCCACGGGGTCACAAAGAGTCAGACATGACTAAGCAACTGAACTGAACTGAATAGATTAGTTGAAGGGAGGATTTATATCTTTGTGATGTTAGTTTCTTCTCCAAGGACTTAATATTTCTTTTCATTGATTTAGGCACTTAGTTGGACTTCCCTGGTGGCTCAGATGGTAAAAGAATCTGCCTG
Source organism: Bubalus bubalis (assembly GCF_019923935.1). Lineage (NCBI taxonomy): Eukaryota > Metazoa > Chordata > Mammalia > Artiodactyla > Bovidae > Bubalus > Bubalus bubalis. The sequence goes on from NC_059159.1 coordinate 141,690,715, forward strand.
CAGTGCAGGAGACCCAGTGTTGACCCCTGTGGTCAGGAAGATCCCATAGAGAAGGGAATGGCTACCCACTTCAGTATTCTTGCCTGGAGAATTCCATGGACAGAGAAGCCTGATGGGCTATAGTTCATGAGGTCATAAAGAGTCAGATACAACTGAATGACTAATACTTTCACTTTTTAACTTTCAGCATTTAAAATTTTATTTATATTTCTCCATAAAGTTATTGCTGAATACTTTGAATGTTTGTGTTATTTTGCATATGAGGCTATCATCATTATATCTACCATCTAGTTGTCTCTGTTTATGACCTAATGCTATTTATGTTGTGTATTAACTTGGTAGTTACTCACCTTACTGAATACATATGTGCAACCAAGCAGGACCCTATGGGGCCTTCCAAGGACAGTTTCCTACCCCTACCCATGTCCTCCACCTGCCTCTTGCCCATAGAAAACTTTAGCCTCCTAGGCCTTCCCTGAGTTCCAAAGAATAAATTTTATCAGAGAAGCAAGAACATGCAGAAAGAAAGGAAAACAATCAAAGAAGACAAAATAATACTTTAGGTATTAAACAAAGTCAAGGATCTTTAGTTTTTCTTCAAGGACTATGGATAATATTCTGAGTCATGTCCCTTGAGCTGTTTTGCAGATACTGAAACTCCCACCAGGTGGAAGAAGCTAACTATATGCTGCCCACAAGCATGAAAACCCCAGACTGGCTGGAACCAGAAGTTTACTGATGTTGACTCCTGATTACTTCACCACTGACCAATCACAAGAATATCCATCCATGAGCTGATCACACACCTGACCACCCCACTCCTTCACTCTATCTTTAAAAACCTTTTCCTTGGAAGCCTTTGGGGAGTTTGTGTCTTCTAAGCACTAGCTACTTGGACTCCTTGCTTGGCACCCTGCAATAAACACTACACTTTCCTTCACCACAATCCAGTGTCAGTAGATTGGCTTTACTGTGCATGGGCAAGTAGACCTACATTTGGTTCAATTACAAATGTGTGTGTGTATCTCAGATATATACTCATATATAATCTATGTATATTTGCATGTGTATTTATATATTAGAATCCAGAAAATATGGACTCTAATATATAAACATGGGCTGGAAGAACCACACACCAAAGTCATGCTAGTGATTATCTCCAGAAAGGAGGAAGGCATGAAGAGAATTGGAATAGAGAGGCCAAATAGAGAGAGCGAGAGAGCTGACTTCAGCTGTCATATTCTCAACTTTCATTAAAAATAACTCAAATGACAATATGTCAGCATTTACTCATTGTAAATTTTAGATATTATTTATTAGACCCTGAACCTCTTTGATTTTTAAAAACAAAACAAGTTTCCTTTGTTTACACTGAATAGCCATCTACACCATCCCCCTGCTAACATGACTTACAGGTCACCTGTCTGACTGTGCACATCTGAACTCTCAGATGTGTCCCTGATCTATCACTCTGTCCTGTTGACCACTTTCCTAGCTCTTATCACTGTCAGGAAATGTCCTTTTCACTTACATTTTAGTCCTCTATCCCCCCACCTCTCCATTAGGACCAAAGCTCGGGACAGCAATGTCCCAGCCTGCCTCCTTCCTTGCCCCGTCATGAGCTGGAGAGCAGGGTGTGGTACACAGCACAGGTGCTGAATGAGTGAACACTCCCTGGAAGGCAAAGAACAATTTGTTCCTGAGCTCTTCTGTCAGCTCCTGAACACAGCTACCTGAAGCTTCCTTTCAGAGTCAAAATGGAAAAGTTTTCTGCTTTCAGGAAGGAACAAAGATGAGATTAGACTCTCTTCTTGAATTTTTGTATTACTCCATTTTTCTCATGCAAGAAAGAATTCTTTGGAAAATCACCTTAGGCCATCTCTCTGACTGACTTGGCCTCTTCTCCCCAGCCAGGGTCTCCCTCAAACTGTTCTTATGGCTGCTTTGGCCAGTAGGGAAATTCACAAGTTACTCAAGAACTCTTTCTCTATTTTATTGAGGTATAGTTAAATTGGGATTCCCCAGTGGCTCAATGGTAAAGAACCCACCTGTAGTGCAGGAGATGCAGGAGATACATGTTCAGTCTCTGGATCAGGAAGATCCCCTGGAGGAAGGCATACCAATCCACTCCAGTATTCTTGCCTGGAGAATTCCATAGATTGAGGAGCCATGGGAAGTCATGGTGTCACATAGGGTTGCAAAGTCCATAGGGTCCAAAGTCCACAGTCCACAGGGTCGCAAAGAATCAGACACAACTGAAGTGACTGAGCACAGCACAGCACATGGTTGTTTTACAATATCGTGTTAGTTTCAGGTATACAGCAAAGTGATACATATATATGTGTTTGTTGTTGTTATTTAGTCACTCAATCATACCCAACTCTTTTTCTACCCCATAGACTGTAGTCCCACCAGACTCCTCTTCCCATGGGAGTTCTCAGGCAAGAATACTGGAGCAGGTTGCCATTTCCTTCTCCAGAGGATCTTCCTGACCCAGGAATCAAACCCAAGTCTCCTGCATTGGCACACAGCTTCTTTACCACTGAGCCACCTGGGAAGCCCTGTGTATTTGTATATATGCATGCATTTCAGATTATTTTCTATTACAGATTATTACAAAATATTGAATACAGTTCCCTGTACTTATAGTAAATTCCTGCTGCTTATCTATTTTGTATGTAGTAATGTATATCTGATAATCTCACATTCTCAATTTATCCCTTCTCTTTCCCTTCCTTTTATTTGCTTTCTATGTTTCCAAGTCTGTTTCTGTTTTGCAAATAGATTCATTTGCAACACTTTTTAAATCCTACATGTAAGTGATAACATACAGTATTTGTCTTTCCCTGTCTGACTTACTTCCTTTAATTTGATCATCATTAGGTCCATCCATATTGCTGCAAATGGCAGTGCTTTACTCTTGGGATAGCTGAGTAATAGTCTATTGTATATACATACCACATCTTTATCCATTCACCTGTTGATAAATATTATGTTGCTTCCACGAAGGACTCTGTTTCTTGAAAGTTCCAAACATCTCTGCTTTTCTATGGATATTTAAAAGCATATTAAAATAAAATAGAGGAGTAGGGTGAATGAAATAGATGAAGGAGGTCAAAAGGTGTGAACTTCCAATCATAAAATAAAGAAGCCCTGGGGATGAAGTATACAGCATGGTAACTATAGTTAATAGTACTATATTGCATATTTGAAAGTTGCCTAGAGAGTAGGTTTTAAAAGTTCTCATCACAAGAAAAAAAATTGCAACTATGTGTGGTGATGGGTGTTAACCAGTCTCTTTGTGGTGATCGTTTCACAATATATACAGATACTGAATCATTATCTTGTACACCTAAAACTAATATAATATGTTAATTATACCTTAATTTTAAAACTGGGAATAAAAAAAACAACACTATGATTTTTATCATATAAAAATATAAACTACGTATTTGCTAAAAATTGATTATCTTATTAATCTGTTTGCCCTTATGTTATTTTTGTTATTCCTTACTAACCCTAGGAAGACACTCCCTACTTTTATTTGACCTATATGTGTGTTTTAAAAATCTTATTTAAAGTGAACCATCAGTATAAAACACTAAACCATTTTTAAGGATTATTTTCTTTTAAAATATAAGCAATGTCAACATAATTTAATACTTACTCCAATATTTTTCTGTCTTTAAAATGTACACTAACCAGAGCTATATCTTTACAAATGTCGACATTAAGGTGCTTTCCATGAGGTATATAACTTTTCTGGCATGATAACTATGTTTTAAATTCCAAATTGTGAAATTGCAAGTAGAAAAAATAGCGTGTGTTTTTTAAACTTTCAGGTATACAATTGTCTAGTTTCCATTATCAGTACCATTGTGGTATGTGTTTCTGAAAGATTTTGTCTGGAATTCTCCCCTAACAGGAAGGAGAACAGAGCAGAGTCCACTTGTAACCTGGCCCTGAGCTGCTGAGAATGAGGAAGAGGCTGGAGCAGAAGGGCCATTTGTCTTTGTTATTAGGAAGTAAATCAACCTTTGTTTTCCTGGCCAAACTCAAGGAATGTCATTATTACCAAATAAATTGTGTCGTTACAAATCAATCAAGTCACCTTTCATTTAAATGTGAATCACTTTAATTGTCTGGGCTTCAAACTTGATTCCACTCCATGGAAACAAATGATTAGATATATAGATCATTCAAACTCTACACTTGGTACAAAATTTTCAACAAAAGCAAGTTTTCTTTTTTTAGATTAGTCAACAAACTATCTCATCATTCAATTTCTCTCTTAATGAACAGGTTATCACAAAGCTTTCCTTGTGAGTATAAGATCAATTTGGGAAAAAGTTGAAAGCTACCTTTCCCAGAAAATGGCAAAAATTACATGCTTGGAGAAACCATGAGTGAGGTATTGATGTCTGATAAGCACATGTATATTTTAAGATCTGATCTTTACTGATAAACAAAAAACAGAAGTGCAAGCCTTCGTGCATATTTGAAAGAAATTTCCTAAGGACTTAAAGGCCAGATGGATTGATATTTACTTTTAACAAAGGTTCAGTTCACATTTTGCTGAGCAGGGAACTTGTAATTGACAACTCTAGGTCTTAAGTTCTGCTGTGGGAGTTTTCGTATGGCTTATAATTTCATTAGTGTAGTTCTGAATTAATGATGCTACTCACCCAAAAGATTGCCCTATCTCCCCTCTAGATTTTGCTGTGGGTTCTCACACTGTCCTTTCCCTGTGACCTCTCTCCCACCTCTGACCTCCTCCCAGTTTTCACCCTTGCTTTAACAATTGATTTATGGTGGGCCCATGGAAGGGTCAAGCCTACTTTTATGGTTTGCTTAAAATATTTCTTTTAGAGTGAGCATCAGAAGTGGTCTTCAATCCTCGCTAAACAGTTTCCCCAAGACCTCAAAAGGGCTTCCTTTACTGCCCATCACTGCACCTTATTTATATCTTTTGTACTTGTGAAGAGAGACTCATTAAATAAGGCAATTTTGAAACTTTTACCAAAATGAATAACTTATAAAAAATGTGGGATTAGCTTTTTTATTTTCCCAGTGAGAATGTCCATGAATATGTGTGTAACTCAGGGTAGGGAGGTATAGGGAAGAGAGAAGAAAAAGTCACTAAGAATAATTGTAAGCCTGGAATTATTTCTTTCACTGATCTATTTTTCTTTGCATTTGACAGTCTGATCTTTGCTGGCACTGAAGCCTGCGGGGCCATTGGGTATACCCTTAGATTCATGGCCTCAACAGTAAATTCTACCCTTTTGTTTAATCTGACTTCCTGTTGTTGTTTCAATATACTAAATAATTGCCAAATTTAGGAATACTTTTTTTAAAACTCGGGTTTATAAAACAGCCTTTTCTTTTTTTTTTTACATTTCGAAGATTCTGAAAATAGAAATTTGCAAGACACACCGCTATTTATTTTTAAACACAGGTACAATCTGAAAGACCAAATAGTGCCTAAAAAAGGAGAATTTAAGCCAAGACTTCTGGCCTAAGAATTAATACAATCTTAATACTCTAAATCTGGATCTTAACATTGAATTTTTTACTGCTGTGAAATATTTGCCACCTCAGTGATCTTACGTTAAGTAGCACCATATGACATGTCCATAGATGGCTTCCCCAAACTTATTGATCTTCCCCCTCATTGGTCATTAAAAGTGTGATTTATTAGTCTGACATTTTTAATAGGGCAAAGCTCAGAGGTTTATTACAATGGATTTCTCGCTTCCACGTTGCCTTCGGCTGCTACCAGGCCACACAAGCCATCAAGGTAACTTTTTAAGGAGAAGCCAACTTTTAATTTATTTATTTTAATTAAATGGCAGTCTCTTCATTTTTAAAGTGTTTTATACTTATCACATAGTAATGAATTAATTTTTCTCATTTCACCCTTCTCTTTCATGTAAATTGAAGTGTTCCCCCCACCACCACCCTGCCCAGTTAGATGTCATCATTTTCATTTAGTGTGAGGCTTGGCAGGATGCCTGAAGTGAGCAAGCTTGAACTGAAGGGTCTGCTGCCAAGAGTCGCTGTGATCTTGGACAAAAGCACACATCTCTGATCCACTGCCTTCCTTGGCTCTGGAAGAGGACACAGCCATGAACTAGGAGTCTCTCACTCATGAAATCGCAAATCCAGTCACCTAAGTGGGACTTACCCAGCATATGAACAAAGTCCAAATTAAGGGCTGTGCTCTGCATCTTAACTTCCTGTTCTTTGTGGTCATGGACTCTTATGAATGGGAACAAATATGTGTGCTCACCATCAGGTTTAGCTTCATACCTCTGGATCCTGGCTGGTGCCCAGGAGAAATCTGAGGGGTGGAGGGTGAGAAGCAGGTCAGCAGCAGGGGGATTCAAATGAAAAGGTGGTACAGGGCTGGATTCTTGCCCCGGATTTGAACCTTCAGTCTCACTCGTGTTATGAAGTTCCTTTTACTCTGGTGTCTTCCATTAATGCATGTTTAATTTGCCTGTATTTTATTAGTAGGAGCTGATTAAGAGAAGAAGGAGGAGGTAGAGGAGAAAGAAGAGAAGAAATAAAGTTTTTTGAGAGAAAGAGCTGTGGTTCTTTTGTGGTTAGCCTGTTCAGTCAGCCACCACATCCTGTACATGCACAAACCCAAAATATTAGCTTCACGTCTTCTAGAGGTTGTTCGAAACAAAATCCTTTGGTTCGCACTCACTTCAATTGCAGGCACAGGTACACAGCCAAGGAGACACTAGGAAAGGAGGGCACTCTGGCCCAGGCCTGAAACTGGGCTTTTCTGTGAACAAGAAACAATTGCATTTGAGATATTTATAATGTGTGTTCTAGGATATCAGAACTTTTGCTGAATTTTTTTTTTTTCCACAAATGCTTTTGGAACCAAACAACATGGTACAGGACTCATTTTATAATGAATTATAAAATGCCTCCTATGATTTTTAACCTTCCTCTCCACTTTTCATTTTGACTTCTTCTTGGTGAATAAATGCAGTGGACATGTCCGTGGTCACAGTGGGTGCTGACCATTCACCTCCCTCACTTCATCTCATACTTATCAGCAAGCAGCCCCTCTGTCTCTGCCCAATGTGTGTCCTGGGTCCAGTGGGATGTGTGTCCTCCTAGCAAGGGGCACTTCACAAGAGGGGATAGGAATGGAATTCGACTCAACCTCCAGAAGATGTGAACCTAACCCACAATTCTGGGTGTGAGCATGTACATGATGTGGTGGCTGACTGAACACGCTAACCACAAAAGGGGTTCACATTCTGACCTTTAGGTGTGAAGTGTGGCCACTGAGAGGACCTGTCCTGTGTTATATATTTCGGGGTTACACAGACCTGAGTTTGATTTTGGGGTTCAGTTGACGTTCTCTCTCTCTTTTTTACAATATTGCTAACCTAACTACAGTCTTTATTTGGATTTTACCAGTTTGCTCTAAATTTATAGTCAACTATAGTTCAGGTATACAGCAAAGTGACTCAGTTACATATAAAAGCATATCTATTTTTTCAGATTCTTTACCTTTATGTTATTACAAAATATTGAGTATAGTTGTCTATGCTAAACAGTAGGTCGTTGTTGGTTATCTATTTTATATACAGTAGGGTATACAAACTCCTGATTCAGTTGACATTCTTTAGATACGTGAACTTGCAGGGGTTATTTAACCTCACTGAGTCTCAAACTGCTCACTGATGAAATGATACAGATGATAACCATTTATAACCAATGATAAAATGCAATGTAAAGTTTCTAATACCAGTGACTATAGTTAATATTTCCTTTCCCTGATTCTTGCCTCCTAAGTGCATGGCAAAATCTTTTTGAAATTATGCCTTTCTAGCTGCACATCAATTCTGAGAGAAGTAATTAATCTATGATATAACAAAGGACAGAGATTAGACTACTGTTTCAAGTTTTGTCACTTACGTGATCCCAGCAAGCTGTTTGCAAGTTGGATAAGTTGCTTAATAAATGTATGATGAGGGTCATGACAGCAACTAACAAAGAACATTGAAAGATTTTTTTTAATTTTTTAACAGAACAGTATTTATGATCACTTTCTATCAAATTCTATCAGACTGCCAGAAAGTATACCCTATGAATTATTAAGAGAAGAGATGGCCCATGACCTAAAGGGGTTTGATACCTACTTGCAAAAGTTATAAGTGGAACTAAATGCTGCAGGGTTTCTCCCTTCTGGGCACTACAGTCGTCTGGGGTCAGATAATTCTCTGGGCACTGCAAGATGTTTTGCATCCTCTCTGGCCTCTACTCTCTAGATGCCAGTAGCACCGTCCCCAGTCCAGTTGGGGCAATGTCTCCAGTAGGGCCAGCTAGCTATCCAGTGCAAAATGAAAAATATGGTTCAAAAAGCAGGGAAAATGTGACATAAAAAGTGCTTAAACATACAGCTTTTCCCCTTCTTCCACAGTCTCTATCTTTCTACTTGCCATGGTGTTTTTAGAAATTTCCTGTTTAATGTTATTTTAACAAGAAAAATTAAAACTTTAAATTGTTATCATGAATTTCACTGTTCATCTTTATATTGCAGAATACTAGTTTTAATGCAAATGTAAGAGCCTTTGCACCATATGCAGAATCTCTGAAATTACACAATTCATATTTCAGCCCACCAGGCTCCTCTCTCCTTGGGAATTCTCCACGCAGCAATACTGGAGTGGGTTGCCATGCCCTCCTCTGAGGGATCTTCCCAAACCAGGGATGGAACCCAGGTCTCCCACATTGCAGGTAGATTCTTTACAGACTGAGCCACCGGGAAAGCCCTTCACTTTTCCTAGAACAGTGAATACGCTACACAAAATATGGGCCCATTCTACTCACGCTCTCTCCCTTTGGGTTACTGCTGAATTAGGAAGGTCTGAAAGGAAAAGGAACTATGGTTGTTCTGTCTTTCCCTTTTCTTCTATGGTGTGGTTTGTTGGGGCTCCACATGCTTCTGCTTGCTCAATCATAGGTGAAACATACTGAATGTATACTGTCCAGGAGTTCTCTTGGAATCCTGCTCAGGGCAGGCCACTGGAATTCTGTGCCCCTGGGGCATCGTGAATGTTGAGTGTGAAGGGGATGGCAAGGAAAGGCAGTCAAACACATGATGTGCATATCTTCTGCTCACCCGCATGATCCAATGTCACATTAGACCTCACTTACAAAACACAAGTTCAATAATAAAATGATTAGGAATTATAAAGGGCAACAGAAGAACATAAACCAGACCTGGGGTCCTCTGAACATGCCTGTGAGCTTGTGTAAGCTGTACATTTCAGCCTGCAGGTCGTGGTCAGCAAACGTTCCCAAGTGTTGGGGGTTGGGAGTATGTGGGAACATTACCCTTGACTGAAACCAGTGAGTTGCGATATACACCATGCTATGCCTAGGGCCATGATGAAACAATACTGTTACAAAAGATTTGAATGAGAGGGCAAGGAAAGCCTGACCAAATACATGACCTTGGAGTGAGACATTTGAAGATAACAGTTTGGAAATCCCCTGAGCTTATTCATTTCTGATACGTCATTTGTTCTACAAAACATGGTTTTGAAGGTGTTTTTGACTTTTTTTAAAGTACACCCTATTTATGGAATATTTTAAATTTTGCCTTAAAGAAAGAAAAATTTTATCAATTTGTACAATAGCAAGTGAAATAGAAATCAAAGTGAAAAGACTAATTGTACTTACTGTGTATGTGTATGTATTCTACTCACGGATGAAAAACTCTGAGCAATTCTATACTTTCCCAGGTGATACGATGCACTGTAAAAATCCAAGTTTATAGATATCATTAATCATAATATAGAGGAGATGAAGTTGCACAACGCTCTTCTCTTTTTAGAGAAGTCTAACAGAAGGAATGAGAATTACCATGAGGACAAGAATGTCAGCTGCTCTGAAGGCTTGGCACAAGTAGTAAGTGTGAGTATCAAGTTGAAATATGAATATGAGAAAATAATCAGATAACAAAGTTCAGCATCCTTTCAATCTCTTTAGGGATTCTTTGCTAAACATAAACGGTCGTAGATGAAGAGAGGACTAAATGAGGATTCAAAAGAACTCTAGTTTAGCTCCTTTCTGCATCTCTGTTTCCTAATCTCTACCAATGATAATGAGCCCTATTCTATACCTTCACAGCGGAGAAGGCAATGGCATCCCACTCCAGTACTCTTGCCTGGAAAATCCATGGACAGAGGAGCCTGGTGGGCTGCTGTCCATGGGGTCGCTAAGAGTTGGACACTACTGAGCGACTTCACTTTCACTTCTCTCTTTCATGCATTGGAGAAGGAAATGGCAACCCACTCCAGTATTCTTGCCTGGAGAATCCCAGGGACAGCGGAGCCTGATGGGGTGCCGTCTATGGGGTCACACAGAGTCGGACATGACTGAAGCGACTTAGCATTAGCATACCTTCACAGAGCTGCATTGTAAGCATTAAATAAAATAATGTGCGAATGAGTTTTGTTAACTAAATAAAGGATATTATTACTTAGTAATTTGCTGTTGTTAATAACATCAGAATGATCTGAAGCACCTGTATGTATAAGTGAAGTCACTCAGTCGTGTCCAACTCTTTGCTACCCCATGGGCTGTAGCCCAGCAGGCTCCTCTGTCCATGGGATTTTCCAGGCAAGGGTACTGGAGTGGTTTCCATTTCCTTCTCCAGGGGATTTTCCTGACCCAGGGATTGAACTTGGGTCCCGCACTGCAGGCAGACCCTTTACCAGATAAGCTACCAGGGAAGCCCTATACATATAGTCAATTTTTTTTCTAGACCATCTCTGAAAAGATATGTTGTTAGGTATTAGGTTAGGTAGTGCTGGCTGCTGTAATAAATAACCCTCAATTCTCAGTGGTTTAATGCAAGTATGTTTATTTCCCACTTGTGTTCCAGTTTGATGCAGGTCAGATGGCACTCATGTGTGACTCTCCTCCAAGCTGAGACTCAGGGATCCAGGCTTCTTCCATTTTATGTTTACTTCATCCTCAACATATAGTGTCTGCAAATGCTGTAGCATGGGAATTGAGGGAGTTTTGAGGTTTTTGCGTGGGCTTCACTGGTGGCTCAGTGGTAAGGAATCTTCTTTCAATGCAAGAGCCACAGGAGATGTGGGTTCAATCCCTGGTCCGAGAAGATTTCCTGGAGGAGGGCATGCAACCTACTCCAGTATTCTCTCTTGGAGAATCCCATGGACAGAGGAACTTGGCAGGCTACAGTCCCTAGGGTCGCAAAGAGTCAGGCATGACTGAGGGGACAGCACAAACGCACCGAGGTTTGTGAAGGAGATTTCTATGGGCATTACTGGAAATAGTATGTGTATAATATCTGCTTACATTATTTTGCCTAGACTGCAGTAAAATACCCTCAAACTAAATGCAAATGTGACTGGGAAATACAGTCTCTATGTGTGCTCAGAAAGAAAGAACAATATTTGGAAATAATCCATCTAGCCTCCGCCTAATTTTAGGAGTAATATGATGATCCACTATGAAAAACAGTGGTATTTCTGCTTCCTAATAGACTAGACCTCAGCAAGAAAAATCTAAGGAGTCATTGTTTATCACTTAAAGTAACATCTAGTTAGACTTCTGTTTGAGTCCCAGGCTCTATTTTACTAGATGTGTGAAGTAGTGTGCTAGCCTTCCGGGAAACATTTATTTAAATAATATTTAATTATACTGACAGAATCAATAATGTTGGCTGTGCATTTGTTACATATATTGAGCACAGAGGCAGGCACTAGGTGGAGAGAAGTACCCCATCCCACCCCCCCACCTCCCCACCCTACACACAAACACACACAGAGACACATACAGGTTGCAATCTCCTATCCCAATCTCCAGCCCTAGGAACTGTGAAGAGTTTGGGAGTTGAAATTAGCCCCCTGTAAAATAGCAGTGAAGAAAACTGGGAAATCCACAATTAAGTGCTAAACTGTAAGATTCTGACTATAAAGCTGAGTTTGCAAACCCTCAGCCTATCTGCTGAATTGACCTCATTTTGTTTGGACCTCATGGTATTTTGTTTTAAAAAGTTTGAACTGACGTTTAAAAAATCTAAAGATTTTACTATAAAATTCTGTTGGACAAACAGGAAATCTGGCAACATTGGGCTGACGTTGTTCCACGGTAGCAAAAAAAAAAGCTGCATTGTGGCTGTTCCCTTGAGAGGGATGTTCTCTGGTTCACCACAGGCCACACCAATCCCTAATGAGGCCCCACAGCAGGGAGCCATTGATTGTCATTTGCCACGTGATCACATTGTTGCTTTGCTCTTGTTTAAGAAATATTTCTATATACTCATGTCTCTATCAAAATTAGGAAAGGAAAATTAGAACAAGAAAATCTTGTTTTTCATGAAATGTGGGAGACACATCCCTTTGTGAGGTTGAAGGATATTTTTAAACATATGTGATGAAAAAGAGTATATCTGCATCCCTACAATCATTACCAGCCCTTGCTATACCTTACCAGCCTGGTCTGGTTGACACTTAAAAAAAAACTGGTATATTGTAATTTACAAATCTTTCAGTGTCTATCTTTTTGCCTTTTCATACTGTTCATGGAGTTCTCAAGGCAACTATACTGAAATGGTTTGCCATTCCATTCTCCAGTGGACCACATTCTGTCAGACAAGGACTGATGTTGAAGCTGAAACTCCAATACTTTGGCCACCTGATGTGAAGAACTGACTCATTTGAAAAGACCCTGATGCTGGGCAAGATTGAAGGCAGGAGAAGAAGGGGATGACAGAGGATGAGATGGTTGGATGGCATCATGGACTCAATGGACATGGGTTTGGGTGAACTGCGGGAGTTGGTGATGGACAGGGAGGCCTGGCGTGCTGCGGTTCATGGGGTCACAAAGAGTCAGACACCACTGAGTGACTGAACAACAGTAGCAACCCCTCATTAGGATAATTGATTGAATTTTCTCCTGTGACATCACTTCTAGTTTCTTATGCTGTTCAATTCTTATCTTTATGAATTTAGTTTGACGTGTGCTTATCATGTCACCCTGAATATCATTTCCTTATAGTTGAGGGACAATTATAGCTCCTCAAGCATTTTTGTGTTCTTTACACAAAACCTTTATCCTGCCATTCCTGTGAAAGTGAAAGTGAAGTCACTCAGTCGTGTCCGACTCTTTGTGACCCCGTGGACTGCAGCCCACCAGGCTCCTCCATCCATGGAATTCTCCAGGCAAGAATACTGGAGTGGGTTGCCATTTCCTTCTCCAGGGGCCCTTCCCAACCCAGGGATCAAACCCAGGTCTCCCACATTGCAGGCAGACGCTTTAACCTCTGAGCCACCAGGGAAGCACGACAGGTGCTTAATAAAACTTGTTGAAGAACAAACATCATTTGTGAAACCCATATAAAGATTGTAATTCAGTGATCCTGCAGCTTTGAATGCAACAAAAATAAAATGAGTTGGTTTTATCAACATAAAAGTCTTTGGCAAGGTTTTTCTTCTTCAATGTTGCAGCTAAGACCACTGAAACAGCCCCCAAACAAGCAGTTAGTGTGCTCATTTTAGTATATTAACAACTGAATTAGATCAATGGTTCAATTTAGGCCATTGTTCACAGCTCAGCCATTTAATCAATTAAACAAGGAAGTCTGTGCCAGTCACTTCTCTGTTGCTTATGTGGTTTTGTGTTTTTGTTTTCTCTTCCTCCCTTGGTGTCCCTCTGTGGCTTTGTGCCTATCTACTTTTTCCATCTCCCCTGAGTCTCTCAGCCTTCCTCTTCTCTGTGTGTGTGCGCGTGCGTGTGTGTGTGTCCGTCTCAATCTCTCTCATTCTTTCTTTTCTCTCTCTGACCCTTTGTCCATTTGTGTCTCTTCTGTGGCCTCTGTCTGGCGCTTGGTCTCTGGCCCTCACACTGTGAGTGTCCTCCAAGTTCAGGGACATTTTCAGAGTGCCAGCACTGGCTAGCCTCACATAGCCCAAACTCAAGAAGTCATTCGTGGATTCAATAGAGGTCATATGAGATATACAGGCATCCTTTAACTTTCTCCAAAGGTATTCGTGCAAATAAAATTTTCTTAAAAACATAAAAAAGGAACAAAAATAGTAAATGATCCAAATAGAAAAACTAAAATATTTTAGAACCTATGGAAATGCACACATCATAAAATCTTAATCTTTGCTTTGATCCAAATGGAACTTAGTTAACAAAGGCCATTTACTAGGAAAGAGTCTATATATTTGAATGGGCTGCAATTTCATATAAAAAGTATGAAATTTCTCCTCTTTTATGATGTTCCTCTCTTAAAATACAAGGGTAAGACTTTTTAAAAATCTGTAAAATCATCCTTTTAGGCCAAGCTTTTATTAGAGAAAATACAATATAAATAGGATTTCTCTTTGAAATGTTCTTTTTTCACCCACATCTGGTACTCTCCATCAAGACACTCTGACATCTTTAAAAAATATTTCTAAAATAAATAAGTGCGCCTTCCTGGGGGAAAATAATGATACAGTTGTAGTATCCTCACCCAACAAGACTGTCCCCCAAGCCCCCCAGCTTTCCCACTGCTTCATATTCATTAATTAGTCTAAGGTTCCCTTCGTGTTCCATTTACAAAGCCACTTAAACCCACGCACTCATTTAACATATTTATGACCCCAGTTTTCTTTCTGTTCTCTGAGACTGTACCGTGATTGTTCTCTGGACCCAGGGACTGCAGAGAGCCTTCCTTGCTGAAAAGAGACAACATAAAGAAGGAAATGAATGTGTGCGGGTTGAATACCTCCAACAAAATGACTGGGTGCAGTTTGGCCCCTGGCCGCCCCCTCCTCCCGGGGTCACTTTAATTGAGTGAAGCCTCACCCTCTATTGAGTGTATGGGAGACTATTAACTCTTAACAACACTCTGTCTCAGGTTATTTATTTATTGCTTAAATGATTTGTTATTGCTACTTGAATTTAATACACCCTCTGGGAACCAAGATGGCAGCATCATGTTACAGAAAAACTACAAGTTATTTTAAAACTGTAATTGACATTTTATGAGAGCCATAAAGTCTTTCTGAACAAATAACTTACCATTAGTCAGAAACTTCAGCAGGAGATCTGTAAAATTAAGGATATGGTAGAACAGTACTGTACTTATATGTGTCTGTTTGCATGTGTGCTGGGGAGGATGGGACAGGAGGCAAGCATGGAAGCAGCAGAGGAATTCCAATTGATCATTTTGCATCTTGATTTGAATGATCATGCTTTTAAGTCAGAGGAACCTGGGAAATGATGCTAAGGATTCCCAGGAAGGATGAATTGCAACCGATGAGCACATTTCAGGCGACTACCTCACTCTTTCATTTCTCTAGTAATTGGAACCCTCCCCAGCCAGACACTAGTGTTGTCTTCCGTGGCACAGTAGACAGCTGAGCCAAGTCAGCTGCTACCAGTTAGAGGAACCTCCTCGGGTTACGAGTCCCCATCACATGTGGATTCTTCTAAACTTCATAAGAGCTAGGAGAGCTCATCATTGACAGGTTTGGACCATTCCATTTCCTGGTCCAGCAGAGCTTACTATTTTCAACACTGCTTTGAGACAATAATAGGAGAGTGCCAGTTTTCTATTTCATGGGATGCTGAGTGGATGCGTCACCCAGATCCCACTCCAGGACTGAAGTACTCACTCACCTCGTTGTCCTGAGAGTTGGCTGCTGATGTTCACAGTTGCATCTCCATGGACTAACTGCCTTTGCCTTTCCCAGATAGCCCAAATCTGTCAAGAAGGTACAAAGGCCCAACTTCCTTGTCTCCATCCAAGGCAACTCTAAACAGCCACCCCAGTTCCAGAACTACCTGTATGACCAGCTGAGGTCTTGGTTGAACCATATCACCATTCAACTTACTCCCTCTGCCCCATCTTGCTCCCCTCACCCCCTTACAAATGTTAATCCCAAGCACACTTCCCAGTAAACATTCAGCTTAGAATGTGTTCCCAGAGGAACCCAACGTAAGACAGGTGTTCAGTTTGCCTTCACTGACCATTTGGGCCAACCTGACACCCTCAGGAATCACATGCTTACCCATCAGCCAAGGGAATCCCAAGTTCATAAGTTGCACAGGAATGTATTCAGTGGCTTTTAATCAATTTTGGGGGGCTTCCTGGGGGGCTAGGGATAAGGAACTTGCCTGCCAGTGCAGGAGATATGAGACATGGGTTTGATCCTTGGGTTGGGAAGATCCTTAGGAGGAGGGCATGGCAACCGACTCCAATATTCTTGTCTGGAGAATCCCATGGGCAGAGGAACTTGGCAGGCTATAGTCCATAGGGTCACAAAGAGTAGGAGACGACTGAAGTAACTTAGCACGCACATACCCAATCTAGTTTAGCTCTGATCTCCTCTTTGTTAGGTTCTAAAGGCTCAACTTTGACACTTCCACTAAATCCTACTTCTGACTCCAAACTCCAGTATATCTTCCTCCCATATGTATTTTGGCTTTTCTAACTGGTTCTGACTCAGAGCCCCTGTCCTGTATCTTGGAGGTAATTTTGTAACAAACAGTAAGAAGTTTTTCACAGGAGTTCCAGATGAAAGAAGAACCCAACCCTGATGAGAGTCAATGCTTCTTGTTAACCTGCTAGTTAACACGGACCTCCCTTCCCCACCAAGCTCCCCATCTCAGCTGCACCACCAATGTATTGAGGCAATCATGGCAGACAAAGACAGTTTAGGGATTTACAAAATGACACACAGTAGAGCAACTCATGACAGGAGAGCATGACATTGAATTTCATGTTTATTCTTTTATAAGCGCTAGCAGCATGTTACACATTCTCTAAAACATGGTATACAACTGAATTGAAGTGCATAGGCATAGAAATAAGTAGCATGACCAAGCACTTAAACTAGATATGTCTGATTATACAGAATAATACACACAAGAGGAAACTTAAAAGTTATCTAAGACATCTAATTTCCTTCCTCAACACACACACACACAATCTATTAAACTTCATTTTCTGAACTGCTGGCTTCTGATTACTCTTCTTTAGAACCAGGAACTGCTCTATCCATGGAGACCCATTTCATTTCTAAAGAGTTCTAGTTATTTGAAAGTTCTTCACAGGGATATTTTTAAATGTTCTTTTTTTGTGTGGCAAAAGTCACATAATATAAAGCATATTGTTTTAACCATATTTAACTGTACAGTTCAGAGGCAGTAAGCACATTCATATTGTTGTGCAACTCTGACCATCATTCATTTCCTGAATTTTTCACTTTCCTAAATTAAAACTCTGTCCTCATTAAACACTAACTCCCCATTCCCCCTCCCCCTACTACCTCCTACTACCCACTGCTGCCCTGGTCCAGGCCCTGGCACCTATTAGTGTACTTTCTGACTATGAATTTGACTGTTCTAGGTCATATATGTGGAATCAAACAGTATTTGTCTGCACCTACTGTATGTTAGAATGCATTTTTAAGGTTAACTTAGGGGCTTCCCTCATAGCTCAGTCGGTAAAGAATCTGCCTGCAATGCCAGAGACCTCGGTTCGATTGCTGGGTCAGGAAGATACTCTGGAGAATTAAATGGCAACCTAACCTACTCCAATATTCTTGCCTGGAGAATCCCATGGACAGAGGAGCCTGGCAGGCTACGGTCCATGGGATCGCAAGAGTCGCACATAACATAGTGACTAAACCACCACCAGCAACAATATATGTCCTACAAGGCACCCAAGGCTTGTTTGGTTTAAATATATTCAGACACATATAAAATTGGGAAAGGAGTATGACAAGGCTGCATATTGTCACCCTGTTTATTTAACTTCTTTGCAGAGTATATCATGAGAAATGCTAGGCTAGGTGAATCAAGAGCGGAGTCCAGATTGCCAGAACAAATATTATTAACAACCTCAGATATGCATATGACACCACTCTAATGGAAGAAAGTGAAGAAGAACTAAAGAGCCTCTTGATGAGGGTGAAAGAGGAGAGTGAAAAAGCTGGCTTAAAACTCAACATTGAAAAACCTAAGACTATGGCATCCACTCCCATCACTTCAATGCAAATAGAAGGTGAAAAAGTAGCAGCAGTGACAGATTTTATTTTCTTGGGCTCCAAAATCACTGTGGACAGTGTGTGGCTGCAGCTATGAAATCAAAAGATGCTTGCTCCTTGGATGGAAACGTATGACAAACCTAGATAGTATATTAAAAAGCAGAGATATCACCTTGCCAACAAAGGTGGGTTTTCCAGTAGTCATATATGGATATGAGAGTTGGACCAGAAAGAAGGCTGAGCACTGAAGAATTGATGTTTTCAAGCTGTGGTGCTAGAGAGGACTCTTGAGAGTCCTTTGGACAGCAAGGAGCTTAAAGTAGTCAATCCTAAAGGAAATCAACTCTGAATATTCGTTGGAAGGACTGATGCTGAAGCTGAAGCTCCAATACTTTGGCCACCTGATGCAAAGAGCTGAATCACTGGAAAAGACCCTGATGCTAAGGAAAATTGAGGATAGGAGGAGAAGGGGGTGACAGAGGATGAGATAGTTGGATGGCATCATTGACTCAATGGACACAAGTTTGAGTAAACTCTTAGAGATAGTGAAGGACAGGGAGCCTAGTGTGCTGCAGTCCATGAGGTCACAAAGAGGTGGACACAACTTAGTGACTGAACAACAAGACACACAGACACAGAAATGACTGTCATGAAAAAAGTTTTCATACCCACGGATTCTTAGAAACAGTGGGCATGGCACACCACAGAGGGCCACACAGGGAATCTCCAGGGCTGCTCAGGAGGCAGATGGAATGAGAGGGACATGTGGGCAAGAGTCTTTATTGCAGTTTCCACAGGAAGTGATTGGTGGGCAGGGTCTGTAGGTTTATTATTGGCTAGTTTGAATAATTTCAGCGGGCAAAGGAGCTGATACCTGGCCTTTGGGTAATTAGGGTAGGTGGATAGCTGCCCAGAATATAAGAGCCCCATAAAGGAGGTGGTTGGGGTTTGGGCTCTGGACTGGCTGGGTTTGCATATAAAAGGCACACTCACACACACAAATGATTTGCTCTCTCCAGGAATTAGCTAGCCCTGGGAGGGGCAGTCCATGCAGTGCCCAGATATCAAGGCATCAAATACAGAAACTGGAAGGGGTAGTTATTATGAGGGATGAGCTATATTTGCTTCCCTGTCAGTTCTACTCAGAGATCCTGGTACAGACATCTGGTCTGAGCAGCATAGCCCTGGGAATTAATTAATTCCTATAACTGCAATGGTTTTTAGCTGCTTGAAGTCAACCATCTTCTTCCCTCTACTCTTCTTACCATTCTGGGTCATAACTGCAGACCACTTCCCCACCTTATCTCACTCAGAGACACCAATATATCCTTTTATTTTCCTCTGGCTGGCACAGAGTTGGGAACTCTGGTTCCCAATACATTCTGATCACTTACAAGCAATAGGATACATCCCTAAAGGAGGACTGTTCACTCAAGGGAAATATGAATTTGCAGTGTTACAGATATTAACAAATTCCTGCCATTCAGATCCCTCCTTACTTTGTTCTTTATCTTCTTTTTGTATATTCAACACCTAGTAAATTAATGTTGATAATGCTGGCAATCATCCTGCTATTTGTACTTCTATAACTTATTAAAATAAGAAATAGAAAACCAATTTTTCTTCTGTTGTCCCTTGTTCCTTTCATGTATATACTCTGAGTTATAAAAAATGTTCACATGATTTCACTCATAAAATAATCATTGCTACCTTATTGTCTGGAAAAGCAACCAACAAATCTATAAATATCTGCAAATTAATTAAAAATACAAATGTAAATATTTTGATTAAATGAAAAATGATAGGGAACAACAGGAAAAATTACACAGAAGTCAATAATCTGATTTTTTTAACAGAAGGTGGTAAAAATCCAAAACAGTGTCATCGTATTAAGCATATGACCAATGACAGCAGGAATTTACAACATTCACATGCTTTCTGTTGGAGATCTCAAAGCACTTCAGGAAAAACAAATATAAAAGGAAATAACTTATAATATGACATATTTACCTTGAGGTAGAAACTATTGAATTTTTGGAAAGATACGTTGCTGTATTAGAGGAAGAAACATAAGGATATACATTCCTCGACTTCTCCATTTGGCCAGCCAGCCCCATTGTTTGAAATTTCATGATCTTGAGGAAGTTCAGGTGGGAGGAAAGGGTTCAGAATTGGTACTTGATGGTAACTCTGTAGGGGGAATAATAAATAGGTAAAATGTTTATTTTCTGAAGCTTATTTATCTCTTTAGGCATTTCGGTAGCTTATTTTGGATTTATTTGGTTTTATTCATTTCCTATATTTCAATATTCTTTTTTTCTACTGCAAAAGAGCAAGATAAAAGACATACTATTCAAGTTTTATCTAATACTTGGAGGTGTGTGGCCTATGAACTACAACACCTTCTGTGGCCAGTATTTTATGATTAAATGAACATGCCGTGGATGTAACCCAAGGAACAGCCTGAATATAAACCCTTCTCCAGTATCTCCTGGTTTGTGGGGGTGGGGATGGGGCATGAGGAGGTAAGTGGAGTACTTTCTGCTTTCAAGTCTTTTCAGTCCGTTCTCGTGGTCACCTAGAACATGTACCCTAACATCATCTTTGACTTTTTCCTGGGAGGATATATCATCCTGTGTGTGTCAACCTCCATACACTCCCCAGGTTTTATCAATTCTGCCTTCAGTACTCCTGGACTTTTGGGTTTGCCTCTTCATTTATGGCCTCCTCCCCAACACAGCTTCCTCTGAAGTGTTTACACTGCTGTCAACATTCATCTTTTAAAAATCTTGCTTCTTGGTATTGTTCACATCACTCCCCAACTTCAAAGTTTTCAATAATTTTCCATTTCCTAACAACGTCTACTATTGGCTACCATTGACTGACCACTTGCTCTGTGCTAGACACTGTTTAGTTTCATCCTTACAATTGTACACAGACAGATACACTAATTGCCTCAGTTACAGAAGAGGAAACTAATGTGGTCCAAATTTATACAGGTAGGGAGGTCACTTCACTTGAAGACTCTGTGGTGGGAGTGGATTGCCACTTTAACCAACCCCCAATCTCACACCCTACCAAACTCTCCTCTAAAAACTCAAATGAGTCCCCTCCGCTAATCCTCTAGTAAGCTGCCAGGACTAAAAGGACCCAGGTCAGGGGGCCACTTCTTCCCCATATCTGTGCCTGGAAACTCTTACCCAGATCTTGATTTAAGTTCAGTTCAGTTCAGTTGCTCAGTCATGTCTGACCCTTTGTGACTCCATGGACTATAGCACGCCAGGCTTCCCTGTCCATCACCGACTCCTGGAGCTTACTCAAACTCATGTCCATTGAGTCGGTGATGCCATCCAACCATCTCACCCTCTGTTGTCCCCTTCTCCTCCCATCTTCAGTATTTCCCAGCATCGGGGTCTTTTCAAATGAGTCACTTCTTCGCATCAGGTGGTCAAAGTATTGGAGTTTTAGCATCACCATCAGTCCTTCCATTAATTTTCAGGACTGATTTCCTTTAGGATGGACTGGTTGGATCCCCTTGCTGTCCAAGGGACTCTCAAGAGTCTTCTCCAACACCACAGTTCAAAAGCATCAGTTCTTTGGTGCTCAGCTTTCTTTATAGTCCAGCCCTTACATCCATACATGACAACTGGAAAAACCATAGCTTTGACTAGATAGACCTTTGTTGGCAAAGTCATGTCTCTGCTTTTTAATAAGCTGGCTAGTGTGGTTGGAGCTTTTCTTCCAAGGAGTAAGGGTCTTTTAATTTCATGGCTGCAATCCCATCTGTAGTAATTTTGGGGCCCCCCAAAATAAAATCTGTCACTGTTTCCATTGTTTCCCCATCTATTTCCCATGAAGTGATGGGACCAGATGCCATCATCTTTGTTTTCTGAACATTGAGCTTTAAGTCAGCTATTTAACTCTCTTCTTTAACTTTCATCAAGAGGCTCTTTAGTTCTTCGCTTTCTGCCATAAGGGTGGTGTCATCTACATATCTGAGGTTATTGATATTTCTCCTGGCAATCTTGATTCCAGCTTATGCTTCATCCAGTCCAGCATTTCTCATGATGTACCCTGCATATAAGTTAAATAAGCAGGGTGACAATATACAGCCTTGACATACTCCTTTCCTGATTTGGAGTCAGTCTGTTGTTCCATGTACAATTCTAACTGTTGCTTCTTGACCTGCATACAGATTTCTCAGGAGGTAGGTCAGGTGGTCTGGTATTCTCATCTCTTTCAGAGTTGTCCAAAGTTCGTCGTGATCCACAGAGTCAAAGGCTCTTGTGTAGTCAATAAGCAGAAGTAGATGTTTTTTCTGGAATTCTCTGGCTTTTTCAATGGTCCAGTAGATGTTGTTTATTTGATCTCTGGTTCCTCTGCCTTTTCTAAATCCAGCTTGAACAGCAGGAAGTTCATGGTTCACGTAGTATTGAAGCCTGGCTTGGAGAAATTTGAGCATTACTTTGCTAGTGTGTGAGATGAGTGTAATTGTGCAGTAGTTTGAACATTTTTGGCATTGCCTTTCTTTGGGATTGGAATGAAAAGTGATCTTTTCCAGTCCTGGGGCCACTGCTGAGTTTTCCAATGCTGGCATATTGAGTTTAGCTCTTTCACAGCATCATCTTTCAGGATTTGAAATAGCTCCACTAGAATTACATCACCTCTACTAGCTTTGTTCATAGTGGTGCTTTGTAAGGCCCACTTGACTTAACATTCCAGGATGTCTGGCTCTAGGTGAGTGATCACACCATCATGATTATCTGGGTCATGAAGTTCTTTTTTGTATAGTTCTGCATATTCTTGCCACCTCTTCTTAATGTCTTCTGCTTCTGTTAGGTCCATACCATTTCTGTCCTTTAGTGGGCCCATCTTTGCATGAAATGTTCCCTTGGTATTTCTGATTTTCTTGAAGAGATCTCTAGCCTTTCCCATTCTGTTGTTTTCCTCTATTTCTTTGCACTGATCACTGAAGAAGGCTTTCTTATCTCTCCTTGCTATTCTTTGGAACCCTGCATTCAAATGGGTATATCTTTCCTTTTCTCCTTTGCCTTTAGCTTCTCTTCTTTTCTCAGCTATTTGTAAGGCCTCCTCAGACAACCATTTTGCCTTTTTGCATTTCTTTTTCTTGGGGATGATCTTGATCTGTCTCCTGTACAATGTCACGAACCTCCATCCATAGTTCTTCTGGCATTCTATCACATCTAATCCCTTGAATCTATTTCTCACTTCCACTGTACAATCGTAAGGGATTTGATTTATATCATACCTGAGTGGTCTAGTGGTTTTCCCTACTTTCTTCAATTTCAGTCTGAATTTGGCAATGAGTTCATGATCTGAGTCACAGTCAGCTCCTGGTCTTGTTTTTGCTGGCCGTATATAGCTTCTCCATCTTTGGCTGCAAAGAATCTAATCAATCTGATATCAGTATTGACCATCTGGTGATGTCCATGTGTAGAATCTTCTCTTGTGTTGTTGGAAGAGAGTGTTTGCTATGACCAGTGCATTCTCTTGGCAAAACTCTGTTAGCCTTTGCCCTGCTTCATTTTGTACTCCAAGGCCAAATTTGCCTGTTACTCCAGGTGTTTCTTGACTTTCTACTTTTGCATTCCAGTCCTCTATAATGAAAAGGACATCTTTTTTGGGTGTTAGTTCTAGAATGTCTTGTAGGTCTTCATGGAACCATTCAGCTTCAGCTTCTTCAGCATTACTGGTTGGGGCATAGACTTGGATTACTGTGATATTGAATAGTTTGCCTTGGAAATAAACAGAGATCCTTCTGTTGTTTTTGAGATTGCATCCAAGTACTATATTTTGGACTCTTTTGTTGACTATGATGGCTACTCCATTTTTTCTAAGGGATCCTTGCCCACAGTAGTAGATACAATGGTCATCTGAGTTAAATTCACCCATTCCAGTCCATTTTAGTTCACCGATTCCTAAAATGTCAGTGTTCACTTTTGCCATCTCCTGCTGCCCACCCCCAATTTGCCTTGATTCATGGACCTAACATTCCAGGTTCCTATGTAATATTTCTCTTTACAGCATCAGACTTTACTTCCATCACCAGTCATATCCACTGCCAACAGTCAGCACCAAACCCTCAGCCAAATGAGTAACCTGTTTTGTAAGTATATTCTCTTAGATTCTCCCTAAGGAAGGCTGTTCCAGCAGAGATCAACTCAAAGTGCAGATTCTTAATCAAAATAAATGACTTTTTGTTATGTTAAGCCATTAAGTCCAGGGGTGGTTTGGCCCATTGTTGTTCAGTCCCTCAGTTGAGTCAGACTCTTTGTGAGCCCATGGACTGAAGGACACCAGGCTTCCCCATCTTTCACTAACTCCTGGAATTTGCTCAAGCTCATTTCCATTGAATCGGTGATACCATCCAACCATCTCATCCTGTGTCATCCTGTTCTTCCTGCCTTTAGTCTTTTCCAATCAATCAGCTCTTTGCATCAGGTGGTCAAAGTACTGTCACTTCAGCTTCAGTATCAGCCCTTCCAATGAATATTCAGGGTTGATTTCCTTCTGGACTGACTAGTTTGATCTTGCTGTTCAAGGGACTCTCAAGAGTTCTCCAGCACCACAATACGAAAGCATCAATACAAAAGCATCAATTTGAACGCATCTCCCATAGCAATAGGTAATTAACACAAGGCTTTCCACAGACACACTATAGGGTTTCCCAACAACTTAGGCATCACAATCAGACCTAAATGCTGGGATGAAGGAGCTTTGGTATTTGGGCTTTGGTTAAAGCTAAGATCCCAATGGCCAAGACAATAAGGTATTCTGAAGTCTAGCATCTTTGGTTCCCCTCTGGGTAGAAAATGAGCTGGGAGTACTTGTCTATCCCAAAGGATCACCCATAGCCATCCTTCCGAAGCTTGCTTCATCCTCACCATAGGCCCATAGACCAGATCACCTAATCTCTTTCTCTTTAGGGGGACCTCTTACCTCCATCTTCTTGACTATGCTTCCTTGTCTTCTCCTGTGGCAAGGGAGTCAAGAGTCCTTTTTGGAACAGAGGGAATGATACTGAGATCGAAGAACACACACTAATAGCTTAATAATTTACCTGTCACATTTGTTTTGTTTGGGAAGTTACTGAGTGAAAAGAATGGCCACAAGAAATAGAATAGCATCTATAGTAATAGAAATAAAAAATTAAAAAAAATCATTATGAGTCAGATTATTTTAAAGTACATTCAGGGATCAAATATTTCTCAACATTTATGCAAACACATATACCATATACACTTTGTTGGAATTTATACAGACTCACTAACTCCAGGAGAGTACAAGTAGCCACAGTAAGAATTAGATTATTTAAAAAGTTAGATTATAAAAAAGAAAGAATACTGAATTGGGGTTTAAGAGTCAGAATTTCCATCTTAGCTTTACTTTCTTATCCTGGGAAAGTAACACTCTGTTGCAAAGCTTAGTTTTCTCATCAGAGAGATGAAAGATTGAAAAGGATCATCTTGAAGATCCCTTAAGCCCCCAAATCCTACAACTGTATAAGTCATGCTAATGCAGGCAGGTTCAATTAACCACCAATCTATTCTGTTCCAGGAGAAAATTAGTTGGAATTTTGAAGCAAATATAAGAATTATATGCCACTCTGCGGAACACTGCCAAAAGGCAAAGTAGTTGCACAAAATTTTATGTACCTCTAAAGTAACCAAGTGCAAAAAGGCACAATGGTTGTCTGAGGAGCTGGTGAAGGACAGGGATGCCTGGCATGCTGCAGTTCATGAGGTCATAGGGTTGGACATGACTGAGCAACTGAACAACAAAAAAAGTAACCAAGGTCTTTATTATGTTAAGAGTACTGGAGTCAACTGCCATTCCCTTCTTTAGGGGATCTTTTCCACCCAGGGATCAAACCCGGGTCTTCTGCATTGCAAGCAGATTCTTTACCATCTGAGCCACCAGGGAAGCTCTCTCACAATCTTATCACCTCCCAAAGGCCTCACTTTTTTTTCTGACCATGCCATGTAGAACTAACACCACCACCACCCCCCGCCCCCCACAAAAATGTCCTTTTCATTATAGGGGACTGGAATGCAAAAATAGGAAGTCAAGAAACACCTGGCGTAACAGGCTAATTTGGCCTTGCAGTACAGAATGAAGCAGGGCAAAGGCAAATAAGGTTTTGCCAAGAGAATGCACTGGTCATAGCAAACACTCTCTTCCAACAACACAAGAGAAGACTCTACACATGGACATCACCAGATGGTCAACACCGATATCAGATTGATTAGATTCTTTGCAGCCAAAGATGGAGAAGCTCTATACAGTCAGCAAAAGCAAAACTGGGAGCTGACTGTGGCTCAGATCATGAACACCTTAGTGCCAAATTCACACTTAACATTGAAAGTAGAGAAAACCACTAGACCATTCAGGTATGACCTAAATCAAATCCTTTATGATTATACAGTAGAAGTGAGAAATAGATTTAAGGGACTAGATCTGATAGATAGAGTGCCTGATGAACTATGTACGGAGGTTTGTGACATTGTACAGGAGACAGGGATCAGACCATCCACAAGAAAAAGAAATGCAAGAAAGCAAAATGGCTGTCTGAGGAGGCCTTACAAATAGCTGTGAAAAGAAGAGAGTGAAAAGCAAAGGAGAAAAGGAAAGATATACCCATTTGTATGCAGAGTTCCAAAGAATATCAAAGAGAGATAAGAAAGCCTTTCTCAGTGATCAGTGGAAAGAAATAGAGGAAAACAATAGAATGGGAAAGACTAGAGGTCTCCTCAAGAAAATCAGAGATATCAAGGGAACATTTTGTGCAAAGATGGGCTCAATAAAGGACAGAAATGGTATGGACTTAACAGAAGCAGACGATATTAAGAAGTAGCAAGAATACACAGAAGAACTACACAAAAAAGATCTTCATGACCCAGATAATCATGATGGTGTGATCACTCACCTAGAGCCAGACATCCTGGAATGTGAAGACAAGCGGGCCTTATGAAGCATCACTATGAACAAAGCTAGTAGAGGTGATGGAATTCCAGTGGAGCTATTTCAAATCCTAAAAGAGGATGCTGTGAAAGAGCTGCACTCAAAATGCCAGCAAATTTGGGAAACTCAGTAGTGGCCCCAGGATTGGAAAAGATCAGTTTTCATTCTAATCCCAAAGAAAGGCAATGCCAAAGAATGCTCAAACTACCGCACAATTGCACTCATCTCACATGCTAGTAAAATAATGCTCAAAATTCTCCAAGCCAGGCTTCAACAGTACATGAACCTTGAACTTCTAGATGTTCAAGGTGGATTTAGAAAAGGCAGAGGAACCAGAAATCAAAAGGCCAACATCCGCTGGGTCATCAAAAAAGCAAGAGAGTTCCATTAAAACATCTACTTCTACTTTATTGACTATGCCAAAGCCTTTGACTGTGTGGATCACAATAAACTGTGGAAAATTCTGAGAGAGATGGGAATACCTGACCTGCGTCCTGAGAAATCTGTATGCAGGTCAGGAAACAACAGTTAGAACCAGACATGGAACAACAGACTGGTTCCAAATAGGAAAAGGAGTACGTCAAGGCTGTATACTGTCACCCTGCTTATTTAACTTATATGCAGAGCCCATCATGGGAAATGCTGGACTAGATGAAGCATATGCTGGAATCAAGATTGCCGGGAGAAATATCAATAACCTCAGATATGCAGATGACACCACCCTTATGGCAGAAAGTGAAGAAGAACTAAAGAACCTCTTGATGAAAGTGAAAGAGGAGAGTGAAAAAGCTGGCTTAAAGCTCAACATTCAGAAAACTAAGATCATGGCATCTGGTCCCATCACTTCATAGCAAATAGATGGGGAAACAATGGAAACAGTGGCAGATCTTATTTTGGGGGGCTCCAAAATTACTGTAGATTGTGACTGCAGCCATGAAATTAAAAGATGCTTGCTCCTTGGAAGAAAAGTTATGACCACCCTAGCCAGCATATTAAAAAGCAGAGACATTACTTTGCCAACAAAGGTCTGTCTAGTCAAGGCTATGGTTTTTCCAGTAGTCGTGTATGGATGTGTGAGTTGGACTATATGGAAAGCTGAGTGCCAAAGAATTGATGCTTTTGAACTATGGTCTTAGAGAAGACTCTTGAGGGTCCCTTGGACAGCATGGAGAACCAACCAGTCCATGTTAAAGCAGATCAGTCTTGATTGTTCATTGGAAGGACTGATGTTGAAGCCTAAACCCCAGTACCGTGGCTACCTGATGCAAAGAACTGACTCTTTTGAAAAGACCCTGATGCTGGGAAAGATTGAAGGTGGGAGGAGAAGGGGACGACAGAGGATGAGATTGTTGGATGGCATCACCGACTCAATGGGCATGAGTTTGGGTAAACTCTGGGAGTTGGTGATGGACAGGGAGGCCTGGAGTGCTGCAGTCCATGGGTTCGTAAAGGGTCGGACACGACTGAGTGACTGAACTGAAGTGATGTAGCATATGAGATCTTAGTTCTCCAACCAGCAATCAAATCTGCATCCTCTGCATTGGACATACAGATTCTTAACCACTGGACCACCGGAAAAGTCACAGGCCCACATCTTGATACCACCACACTGAGGGATGTAAACATTCAAATCATAGCAATGACCTTGGAGGGTTTCCCTGGTAAAGAACCAACTTGCCATGCAGGAGACCTGGATTCGATCCCTGGGTTGGGAAGTTCCCCTGGAAAAGGGAATAGCTACCTACTCCAGTATTCTGGCCTGGAGAATTCCATGGACTGTATAATCCATGGGGTTACAAAGAATCAGACGTGACTGAGCAACTTTCACTTTCACTTTCAATGACTTTGGCGTGAAAAGCTAGAAAAGGAATAACCATATCCATCAGGCCTTTTTTATATTGACTATGCCTTTTTTTCCTGGAGGTCTGACATTTTGGGTAATCTTCAAGCTAGAAGAAATAAAATGACTAAACGGTGGCAAGCTTTCACTTTGAATAACGATGTAGATAGTTTTAGTGATGGTGGTAGTGATGCTGATGTTGGTACTTGTGACAGTGAAGCCTGAGGATGGGTGATAATTATGATGGTGATAATTAGTGATAACAGGTGATGATGGCAGTGGTGATAATGGTGCTTGTGATGGTGATGAGGTGATGATGAAGGTGATGGTGGTGGTGATGGTGATGATGAAGGTGATGGTGGTGATGATGGTGATGGTTGGTGATGGTGATGGTGGTGAGGATATCTCCCATTTATTTTTTAACATGCACCAATAATTTCAGTTACTCAATTTCATGGCTGCAGTCACCATTCACAGTGATTTTGGAGACCAAGGAAATAAAATCTGTCACTGCTTCCACTTTTTACCCTTCTATTTGCCATGAAGTAATGGGACCAGATGCCATGATCTTAGTTTTGAGTTGAGTTTTAAGCCAGCTTTTCCACTCTCCTCTTTCACCCTCATCAAGAGGCCCTTTAGTTCCTCTTTGCTTTATGCCATTAGAGTGATATCTGCACAAAATTTAGCTGAAAACAAATGCCATAAGGCTCTCTAAAGTAGTAATTCAATGGACTGGGACTGGGAACTGCCCACAACCCGAAACATATCTCATCCTTGCCCATAGGGCTTAGAACATCTGGGTATACCTAAGTTACACCTGCGAACATCACCAAATCAATACATGTTGGCTTAGAAAAGACTGATAACCAGTTGTTTATTGTCAAGTTCACATGAGAAGAACCTCCCCCCACCCTATGTCTCTGGTCAATATATTGATATCACATGGTTCCATTTATTCTTGTATGACACAGGGTCTTTTGACCCCAGTCATAGTGTCAGGAACCTAACTCTTAGGTCCTGGGTAGATCACACAATACATTTGGGCAAGGGTTAAAAGCAAAGAGG
This sequence comes from Bubalus bubalis, assembly GCF_019923935.1. Lineage (NCBI taxonomy): Eukaryota > Metazoa > Chordata > Mammalia > Artiodactyla > Bovidae > Bubalus > Bubalus bubalis. Next base: position 141,720,655 of record NC_059159.1, read on the forward strand.
GGCTTCCCTGATGGTTCAGATGGTAATGTGTCTGCCTGCAATGGAGGAGACCTGGATTCAATCCTCGGATCGGGAAGATCCCCTGGAGAAGAAAATAGCAATCCACTCCAGTACTCTTGCCTGGAAAATTCCATGGGCGGAGGAGCCTGGTAGGCTACAGTGCATGGGGTCGCAGAGAGTCAGACACGACTGAGTGACTTCACTTTCTTTCTAAAAGCAAAGAGCATCACTCAGAATACTTTCTAAATTTCATTACTGTTTGAAAAGAAGTGGATTTAAGGCATCAACTGATGAGTAGTTTAATAAGACTTTTGCTTTTGTTCACTATCTAGAAAGCAGAGAAATCCAGCCAATCTTGTAGACAGTCTCCATCAATAATCCACTTCAAGATGTTCCCTTCACTCTTTATCATCCTTTTGGACATTTTCTTGGAAATCATGGTGCATAGTGATACTCACTCAGGTGCTTTGCCTGTTATTAAACCCATCTAAACAACTCTGTAGGAAGAGGCAATAGATTTTGTATTGTAAATAAGAGACTCCAGCTGTCATTTTCATGGTAGATTTCAGAGTACATTGAATCATTTTACAACACAACCTGCTATCATCAATTCTTCTTTGGCAACAGCTTATGTGGACCATGACTTGCTTTTTGCCTTTTCATAGAGTCCCTTGGATCTCAAAGAGATCAAACCAGTCAATCCTAAAGAAAATCAGTCCTGAATATTCATTGGAAGGACTGATGCTGAAGCTGAAGCTGAAGCTCCAATACTTTGGCCACTTGAAATGAAGAACTGACTCATTGGAAAAGACTCTGATGCTGGGAAAGATTGAAGGCAGCAGGAGGAGGGGAAAACAGAGGACGAGATGGTTGGATGGCATCACTGACTTGATGGACATGAGTTTGAGCAAGCTCCAGGAGTTGGTGATGGACAGGGAAACCTGGCATGCTGCAGTCCATGTGGTTGCAAAGAGTCGGACACAACTGAGCAATTACTAACTAACTAAACTAACTAAACTAACTAACTGACTAAACTAACTAACTAGCTAACTTACTAACTAAACTGAGATGACTTGTTTAGATGCACATCATTCAAGGAGGTTGGACTTGGTATTGGTTTCTGTTGTTGCATAATCAGTTACTACCAATGTAAGGGTTAAAACATTTATCATTTATTATTTCTCAGTTCCCAGATCTTGAACCTAGACACCGTGACTAGGTATAATCCCACAGACTAAAATCAAGGTATCTACCAGGCTGCATTCTTAAGTGGAGCTTGGTGCCCTCCTCCAAGTTCATATCCAGTTCCTTGCAGTTGTATGGCTGGGTTCCCAGTTTCATTGCTATCAACTGGGAGCTGCTCTCAGCTCAGGCAGGCTGCTCACAATCCTTGCCATATGGCCCCTCCTGTCTTCAAAGCCAGAAATGAAGACTCACTCTTATGTCAGATCCCAGCTACACTTCACCAGGAAGCGTCTAATTGCTTTTGAGGGTCACCTGATTAGGTCAGGCACACAGAGGATAGTTTGCCTTTCTTAGTGCCAACTGTGCCATCTATATAGCATAGCCCGATCATGGGGTGATTGTCTCATCATAGTCACAAGTTCCAGGGATGATATAGGACATGGCACCAGAGGACTAGGTCAGCTTAGAATTCTGAATTTTATGTGTTACTGAGATACATTTGTTCTTCTGAAACCTGCAGGAGTAAGGTGAAATCTCTATGAGTAAAGAATCATCCTAATGATGAAGTCATTCACCCAGATAAGACTGGACTCTTTAGATAGGAAACAGGAATTGGGAGATTGGGACTAAGATAGATGGAAGGGACAAAGTAGGCTCCTTTTCTTGGTTTTTACTTTGAGAAACTTGAATGTCTAGGATTTCACTCCTGGGTAGTGCTGGTTAGAGGTGGTCTCTGTCATTGGGCAGAACCTGGGCTCTGGGCAGAAGGGGACCCCTGGAGGGCATCACAGGCTAAAGATGAGTGATCTCCATTTTATAAGCCAGAAATTGATAAGATACTACCTACATGTTTTCTCTTTTGCTCTGTCCTTGCTTCAAGGAATCTTTTTGAACATTATAGCTGTGCGACCACATACAGAGGAGCACACGTGACTTAAAGGAAGAGCAGTCACTCCTTGAAGCTAACAGGCAATAACAGACATTTTCAGCCAGAATTGGCTTGTGCAGGCCCAGATTTATTTTCTGACCAGCACAATCTCTGCCCACATCTGACAAAGGAATTCTGGGTTCCGTGCTATTAAAGAAACTGGACAGAGTCATGCACATGACTGGCACAGTCATACAGATTAATATGCATTTATGACTAAGGTGAAGCCATTGGTGGATTATGCAGAGGAGCTGAGATGAACTACAGTTCATGATCTGCCTTTCACTCCCCTGCCTTCTACACACCATCAGAGTCAGTCCAAGTCATCAGATTTGGCATTTATTCAGCGGCTTTAAAGTGACCAGCTGTGTTAATCATGATTTTTTTATTTCTGCATTTCTGATGTTTTGACATCATGAGGCCTGACTGACACTGTTGGGACTGCCCCTTTGAGACAGTAAAGGATATACCAGTGAGAATGCCTTTCAAAGGCAATTTAACCAATTCAGAGCCCATATCTACTCCCACCCCTGCCCTCACCTCCACCTTTACTAGATTCTTACACTCCAGGCCACTATTTCCCTTCCCTAATCACACCAGAGCCAGGTTATGGACAATGATAGATACTCCCTACCCCGCTGTGTCCACTGCAATTACTCAAACAAGCCAATCGTAAACCTGCTTGTACTGCTTCGCCCATTCCTTCCTGCAGAAGCCGCAGTGAAGGTCCTTGTCCACCTTTTCCTCCTGCTTCCCCTGCCTGCAGCCTGACCCTGGTGCTTTCCCACATGGCCCTGGGTAGTGTGGCATGCCCTCTCCTGTTGGGAACTGAGAGTAACTATCTATCCATTGATATTCATTATCTGATCTGTTGACCTTACCATTCCGGAAAGACAACCAAACCCACATTTTAAAACACCAACTCCCAGATGTGCTAAAGTTTCCTGGATCAAGATAATGTAAGGAGTTCCTTTTGGCGGTACCCTTGCAATTTCCCCCCAACAAAAGTGCATATAATTGTGTAACTTCAATCCATCTCAAAGTAGGGAGCTAGGGACACTTTCTAATATCAGCCTCTCCTCTGGTAAATGTTGTTGCATATGCTCTGAAATCTGCCTTTGAACAGAGTTGAGGGTACTAGCACTAACACCAGGAGAGGATCCAGGGGCCCTTCTTGGGTCAAATCCTTCTCCTGTTTAAAATTTCTGTTGTCTTCCCATTAACCTCATCAGCAGCTCCAACTTGTGTCACTTAAACAGAACACTTTTCATTCTAGTATGTAATCTAACAGAGCCTCTTAGAACATTTTTAATCATTACTTGATTTTTTTTATGAAAGTGATAAAAGTGATCTCAAGTAAAATATTTATTTTATATATAAGTATATTTGTACAAATCATAAAATTCATTTCTAACATAAAAATTCAATAGCATCAGTAGCATGTTAAGATAAGGTTTGACTTTCCCAGTTAATATGACCCAAGTCCTCAGATGACTATAAATTAATTGTAAGGAAAAACATTGTTTGTTGATGAATACATTACTAAATTATGTGCTATATTTGATTTGGTTTGGGTAAAAATACATCTTATATTGCAGATTAAACTGAACTAACTTGTCACAGCTTCACAATTGACATAAAAGTCTCTTACTGCTGCTGCTGCTGCTAAGTCGCTTTAGTCATGTCAGACTCTGTGTGACCCCACAGACGGCAGCCCACCAGGCTCCCCAGTCCCTGGGACTCTCCAGGCAAGAACACTGGAGTGGCTTGCCATTTCCTTCTCCAATGCATGAAAGTGAAAAGTGAAAGTGAAGTTGCTCAGTCGTGTCCGACTCTTAGAGACCCCATGGACTGCAGCCCACCAGGCTCCTCCATCCATGGGATTTTCCAGGCAAGAGTACTGGAGTGGGGTGCCATCGCCTTCTCCAAAAGTCTCTTAATGGCTTTATATTTGTAACTCTTGAATTTTGCAATTAAATTTATGATGGTGTTGATTTTTAAAATAATTTTTCTGTTTGGCTTCTAAGATATGAGAAAAGAAAAGGTCTCGGATCACTGTCTAGAACCAGTATATAAATGAAATGCAATGAGTGTCAGGAATCTTTAAAGCTAAATTGAATATAAACACCAATGTCTTCTTTCCACAATGTATTCTGAAGGGCTTTTTTTTTTTTTTTTGTCAGACCGAAAAAAACTGACATGGTGATGATCATCTGGAGGTGATTTTTGAGAATTTTTTTCAAATTTATGCTCCTCACTAGTCTGTCATGTTTTGATACCTTTGTTCCTTATAATTCCTCCTCAAACCAACAATCCATAGACTTTGCATGACTAAAAGCCAAACAACTTTCAAACCAAGTGACAGTTTTCAGCACAGTCATTGGCCTCCACTAATTATCAGTCACGCTCACCACCCTTTTAAGAGAATGAAAGCAATAGCACATTTGTTGGTTATTTTTAATAAAACTTTAAATGTATCCTATAAAGTCTTTAATGACTTGATCTCCAGGAACACCTTCCTGATTCCCTGGAGGAGTCTGTGATCCAACTGTTAGAAAAGGGCTAAAGTTTGAGCTAAGTTACTTAATAAAGCATATGAAATCCTCATGCTCTGGCCCTCTCAAGCTCTCCCCTAGTAACACGCGCATTTGCTCCCCAAACAGGCTGCTTACAGTACCCAGAATATACCTTGATGTTTGATACCCCTCAGACCTATGCAAATATGGGTCCACCACACTTCATCTGAGTCCTACACCATGGTCACCTTCCTTGCCCAGTTGAGTGCATGTCTGCCAGTGTCTTATTCATTTTTGTAACTATATGGGTGAGCCCAGCTAGCACCCTGCAGAAAGCAAATACCCACTAAATTTTGTTTGAGTGAATGAATGAATAAACAAGTGAATGAGTTGAAGGCCAAAAAATAATAATAATAATAATAACTGCTGAAGTGGGATGCCTGCCCAATGCATCCACACCACTGGGGAAATGGCTAAAGAGATAGCTTAAGTGGCTGTGTTTATGCCTGGTGACATTCTTGGCCATATCAGATTAGACCAAAGTGATGTGTCGCTGTATGGAACCAGGCATCACATCTTTATACCAAGAGTCTGAATTAAAAAGTCCAGAAGTTGTAGTCAGGGTGGTGTTGGATATTGGAGCTACAGAGTCTCATATAAGTGGGTCCATAGCCATTGCCATTGGAAACCACTGCTAGAGGCAAGCCAAGGTCATTGAGAAAAGAGCCCAAGAGATGCCAAGGAAGCGCTATCCCAGAGACGCAAAAGGAGGTGGCTCAGAGGGGAGGCTAATATTAGAGATTCTAGGGCTCCTGAGACTGAGTCAGTGCTCTGCCTCTTGATCCAGAAAATCTGTGAAAACAGAGCTCCACACCAAGTCTAAGATCTCTATGTAGCATGAGAAAATTCCAGAAAATCTGAAAGGAAAGGAAGCAACTTTCAATGCTTTTGATTACTATCTCCTCAACAGACAAGCCCTGTTATAGTGCAGCCAATATCTCCAGAGAAAAGACTGATTACAACCACTGGTCACATGTTTTTTTAATAAATACCTTGTGGTCCATTTCTAGTCTAGACAAATTCTGCCTTGATACAAATTTACATGACTCAGCGACTGAGCACACATTCACGCATATTATAAAACAGCCGAAAGAGGTAAACAAATGTAAATATTAGCTACACATAAAAGTATATAGAAAACAACAGTATCTGCAAGTAGAGCAAAATTTTAAATTTATTCTATCATTACAGTAAGTTAAATCCACATAGGTGCATAAAAATCCAGAGATCATAAAGAAATTTAAATTGTTGCTATAAGGTGGATTATAAAGTAAATGGAATTATTAATTATTTTGTGGTTGATGTGTAAAGTTGTTTGATAATAATTCAAACTGAAAACTTTTCAAAGAAAAAGCTCTATCTATCTTTTGAGGGACTATATTGAGGACTCACTATCTATATTGTGAGTCCTCTGGCTCCTCTGGCTGTAACACATCCCTTCTCACATGTGAGAAGGGATAGCATAGCCTTGAGTGTGAGTCACATGCCTCACACATGCCTGAGTCAAATGCAACGCATCACATACTGTATGATTCCATTTCCATGAAATACTCAAACTAGGTAAATCCATAGAGACAGAATGCAGACTGATGGTTGCCAGGGGCTGGAGGGAGGTGGAAAGAGGAGAAAGTGCTTAATGAGACCTAGGTTCTATTTTGGAGTGATGGAATATGTTGGAACTAGATACAGGTGGTGCTTACTAAATGTACTAAATGAACAACAGTTCATCTAACTTTAAATTGGTTAGTGTTATGTTAATGTCACCTCAGTACATTAAAAAAATTTTCAGTGATGCTGCCTTGGCCCCACCCTAAAAGACCTAACCCAGTGTGTCTAGATCAGGCAAGGCTCTATATTTATAGTTTCTCAAGTAAGTCTTATTCTCCATCAGGAATAAAAACCTGTCATCAGAGATCTCCCTCATGCTGCCTGCCTAATTTGCAATGCAAACAGAATAACTATGAAATCTATATAAAGTGCATAGACTCTTCATCAATGTTGTGATAGGACTGGAGCTTATAAATGCAAAATTGAAATCATCGAACCCTGACTGGTGGTGGACAGAAGGAAGTGCACCCCCACCCATGACAGTCGTCAGGAGAGGTACCACCTTGCTGACAACTCAGAAGCATTAGGGCATGTCTGAGGATGCAGGGCTATGCTATCAGTGGCACCATGCTCGGGCATTCCACAAGACCAAGAGTTGTTGCCACTGCTTTTGTTCTCTCCCATCATCTTGGTGTATGAGTCTTAGAAGTCTGTTAACTGTGACCAAACTTTAAAATATGGACCAACACCATCTTTTAAGAATAGTGGGGTGGGTCAGATCAGATCAGATCAGTCGCTCAGTCGTGTCCGAATCTTTGCGAGCCCATGAATCGCAGCACGCCAGGCCTCCCTGTCCATCACCAACTCCCAGAGTTCACTGAGACTCACGTCCATCGAGTCAGTGATGCCATCCAGCCATCTCATCCTCTGTCATCCCCCTTCTCCTCTTGCCCCCAATCTCTCCCAGCATCTGAGTCTTTTCCAATGAATCAACTCTTCGCATGAGGTACTGGAGTTTCAGCTTTAGCATCATTCCTTCCAAAGAAATCCCAGGGCTGATCTCCTTCAGAATGGACTTGCTAGATATCCTTGCAGTCCAAGGGACTCAGCCCTCCCTTTTCCAGGGGATCTTCCTGGCCCAGGGATCAAACCCAGGTCTCCTGCATTGCAGGCAGATTCTTCACTGTCTGAGCCCCCAGAGAAGCCCCAAAACCAACTTTTAAGAAGGGTGTTTTTTCTAATCACTGTCTAGAGACGAGATACAACATTTTTCCGATGATAGGGAGAACAGATTGACTATCTGCTGTCCTCAAAATTGTTTCAAGCTGGATCTGATTTCTACCAGCAGAAAAAAGTTTTATGGAGGGGCAGATCATTTAGGAGCTGAGTAGTTTTCACTACATCAGAAGTCATTGGAAGGCAGTCAGTTGGTGAAATGATAGAAAGGCAAGAGGCTCCAAAATGTGTTAAAACACAGCACTCCCTGACATAGAGAATAGGTAAAAAGGTAACCCCCAAGTGGAATCAAGGGAGAGTGTTGTGCAGGGTACTCACTGTAGGCTCCTTTGTCCTCTGCAGAGGTTATTCAGTTGCCCAGAGAAAACTCTAAGATTTGCAAAGGTGTTTTGAGGCAAAATGCAGTACTTTGCTTGGTGATATCAAGTTAAAGAAAACCTCTAGTCATGGGATTCTTTACTTGGCTATTAGGGCTAATTATTTTAGGGTTGTCAGTTCTCCAAAAGGTCCCTTTTGGGGAAATACATCTTTGCCAGAACTTAACTAAATGTATGCACATTAAGACAAGGTTTTTTACCTTCTGTTCTCAGAAATATGTAAAATGACGAGGATAAAGTGGGTCTGGTTATACTCCACTTTTCCTTTCAGCAGTTTAATCACACGGGAGGTCTCGCATTTCATCAGGGTGTGAAATGCCTTATATTTCTCCTGGTTTCTTTTTTCTTCTTGCACAATGAATGCAAGTCCAAGAACGTGAATAAGGCCTCTCCCCACCACACACATGCCCTCCTCCCACCCCCTGCCAGCTACCCCTGCTCTGACCTCCCAGCCTCCCAAGGACACTGTGTTCCTCCTTTGCAAGTTCCAGTGCCTGCAGCCCCGCCATCCCCTCTGCGCTTCCCTGGCCACCGCGGGGGCGCCAGTCTCCTTTCGGGAAAGCGACCACCGAGAAAATCCTCTCTTCCACCACCTTCACCTCTGCAGCCTCTTATCACCTCCACCTATGCCATCAACGACACCACCTCCACGGGGTGGAGGTGGACCGGCTCTCAAGGCCACTACAAGGCACAGCACAGAGACCCCGATTTCTATGCACCCTGGAAAGGGTGATTAATTTAAAGTGAGTGGAGTCTGTTTCTTTAAGACAAGCTCATAAATCGTGAAAGATCACCACTTCTTTTCAAAAGCCTCTCCACGGTCTGAGTTTCCCTTCTGGGTCAGTAAAGTCATTGAAGCTTTAATGGCATGCCATGGCAGATTACACGATACAGCTGTCCCAGCACCGTGAAAATTAAGTTATGCCCCGTGTCAGCAAGGGGGTTTTCCCCTTTCTTTTCTCTCCCCTCCCCCAGCCCTTTCTCTTTTTTTCTCCATTCCTTCCCACCCCTGTCCCTCTCCCTACTCTTCTCTCTCTCTTCTCACTCTCTCTCTCTCATTTTCTCTCTGCCTCTCCTCCTCCCCCCTCCCTGCCTTTCCTCCTCTTTCCTCTTTGCTCTTTCAGGGTCCTCCTGAGAAGTGCACATCCCATACCCGGGAGAGATCCAAGTTGGTCTGCTATTGAGCCCCAGTAAATGGAGATGATGGGCCTTTCAGAGAAGAGCTATCGAAATGGTGCCCTTTGTTCTCCACCCCCACCCCCATTTTTTTTTTTTTTTGCTTCCTTTCCCCTCCTCTTTATCCTCTTCCTCCTCCTCTTCTCTCTCCTGCCTACCCTCTGAGTTGAACTTCCCAGTTTGCAGTAGCAGCTCAGGTATTAACTCACACTTTCTCTGGACAGCCCATGTGCTTGCGGATGACCCTCCCAGGTCAAGAGCAGTGGTCAAACCTTAGTTTCCTTCCAGAGTTAACCACTGCCATGGCTGTGGCTGCTGCTCTTTTCTCTTCCCGGGAGAGGGGATGTAAAGAGAATTGGAGCAAATTCTGAGCATCATCTCTCCACTCACACTCCCTGACTTGTAAACACAGCACAAGGCGCATACCAGGTACTTATAGGACCTCTCAATAGCACTCTACTTCTCAACAGTAGTATATATTCTTATCCAGAGGCACAAAATTACATCCTAACTTCATTTCAATATAGGCTCCTCTACTAAAAATAATTTTAAATGCTATCTGAATAAAGAAACCCACATTCTTCTGTTTGCATATTCACAACATCTCCTTGGAAGGTGGGGGAAATATTTACAATGTGAGAAATTAGATCTATCATGTTTCTCCAGTGAAGTGAAAGGCAGGAAGGAGCGGTCATTTTAGGGAGAGCCTGGAGAGCAGTTTCTATTGGTTAAGGGGCCCCCTCCTCCATGGGACCCCGGTGCCCACACTCCTTAGTCTCCATACCACCTGGGTCACACTCTTCCCGCTAAAGAGCTATGAATTAAATAAAGCTACCTCATGAAGTTGAAAGAAACTGTTGACATGGAAGCAGTGATCACCCTACAATGAAAAACAAAAGAGTTTTATAGAAACTCAGCTGTGATGGTAACATTTAAAGCTGTCACATTTTATATTGTTATTAGTTTTAATTAGGTGCTTTTGAGGGAACATCTAAAACTAGAAGGAAGTTTTGATTTTCTTAGTCTATGAACCAAACATAAAACAATTATAATTGGTTAGAAGCCTATATGAAGGTTGCAAAGTGACTCCTGATTTCTTGGAGGACAGTGGGTACCCTGGCATTGGAGAGTCCCCTGAAGCTCAGCCTTGTGGGTAGAGACATGGTCATCCATGTGTGCAGACCAGGACCCCTACCCTTTATCTAAGTCTCAAGGAAGCAGGGGCCTGCACAAGCCCTAGCCGTCCTTCTCCTTTCCCCAAAGAACTAATTTTTATGCAAAGTACATCATGTGAAATGTCAGACTGGATGAATCACAAACTGGAATCAAGATTGCCAGGAGGAATATTAGAAGTTTTAGATATGCAGATGATACCACTCTAATGGCAGAACGTGAAGAGGAATTAAAGAGCCTCTTGATGAGGGTGAAAGAGGAGAGTTAAAAGCTGGCTTGAAACTCAGCATTCAAAAACTAAGATCATGGCATTTTGTCCCATTACGTCATGGCAAATAGAAGGGGAAAAAGTGGTAGCAGTGGCAGATTTTATTTTCTTGAGCTCCAAGATCACTGCAGATGGTGACTGCAGACATGAAATTAAAAGACTCTTGCCCCTTGAAGGGAAAGCTATGACGAACCTTAGACAGTGTATTGAAAAGCAGAGACATCACTTTGCTAACAAAGATTCAGATAGTCAAAGATATGGTTTTTCAAGTAGTCATGTATGGATGTGATAGCTGGACATAAGGAAAGCTGTTGCTGTTGTTCAGTCACTCGGTTGTGTCCAACTCTTTGCAGCCCCATAGACGGAAGCACACCAGGCTTCCCTGTCCTTCATTATCTCCCTGATTTTGCTCAAACTCATGTGCATTGTGTCAGTGATGCCATCCAACCATCTCAACTTTTGTCGTCCCCTTCTCCTCCTGCCTTCAATCTTTCCCAGCATCAGGGTCTTTTCCAGTGAGTCAGTTCTTCGCATCAGGTGGCCAAAGTATTGGAGTTTCAGCTTCAGCATCAGTCCTTCCAATGAATATTCAGGACTGATTTCCTTTAGGATTGACTGGTTTGATCTCCTCGCGCTCCAAGGAACTCTTAAGAGTCTTCTCCAGTGCCGCAATTCAAAAACATCAGTTCTTTAGTGCTGAGCCTTCTTTATGGTCCAACTATCACATCCATACATGACTGCTGGAAAAGCCATAGCTTTGACTAGACGAACATTTGTTGGCAAAGTAATGCCTCTGCTTTTTAATATGCTGGCTAGGTTGGTCATAGCTTTTCTTCCAAGGAGCAAGCGTCTTTTAATTTCATGGTGGCAGTCACTACTGCAATGATTTTAGAACCCAAGAAAATAAAATCTATCACTGTTTCCATTGTCTCTCCATTTATTTACCTTGAAGTGACGGGACCACATGCCATAATCTTCGTTTTTTGAATGTTGAGTTTTAAGCCAACTTTTTCACTCTCCTCTTTCACTTTCATCAAGAGGCTCTTTAATTCCTCTTTGCTTTATGCCATTTGGGTGGTGTCACCTGCATATCTATGGTTGATATTTCTCTCAGCAATCTTGATTTCAGCTTGAGCTTCATGCAGCCCAGCATTTCACATGATGTACTCTGCATATAAGTTAAATAAGTAGGGTGACAATATACACTTCGAGTGTTGAGGGTCTCCTGAGGAGGCATGAGTCAGCAGTGGCCTGCCGTGGGGACAGGGGCTCTGGCAGCAGTAGTCCTGGGAGGCTCAGCATGTGGCATAAGTTCTCTTGAAGGAGGTCACCATTAGCCCCACTGTAGAGCCACAGGGCGGGTGACTCACAAACTGGAGAACAATTACACAAAAGAAGTTCTCCACTGCTATGACGGTTCTAGGCCCCACAACAGACTTCCCAACCTGGGGTTCTGGCACAGGGACTGAGTATCCCCAGGGAATCTGACTTTGAAGGTCAGGAGGATTTGATTACAGAACTTACCCAGGACTGGGGAAACGAGAATCTCAGGCATGAACAAAACACTGTATGAACCCCAGGACCAGGAGAAAGGAGCAGTAATCCCAGAAGACACTGAGCCAGACTTGCCTGTGTATGTTTGGGAGTTTCTGGTGGAGGCATGGGTTGATAGTGGCCTGCTGTGGGGTCAGGGCCACTGACTACAAAGAAGGCTGAGCACTGAAGAATTGATGCTTTCGAATTGTGGTCCCAGAGAAGACTCTTGAGGGTCCCTTAGACTGCAAAAAGGTCAAACAAGTCAATCCTAAAGGAAAACCACCCTGAATACTCTTTGGAAGTACTGATACTAAAGTGCCAATACTTTGGCCACCTGGTGTAAAGAACCAACGCATTAGAAAAGGCCCTGATGTTGGGAAAGATTGAAGGCAAAAGGAGAAGAGGGTGGCAGAGGATAAGATGGTTAGATAGCATCACCAACTCAATGGACATGAATCTGAGCAAACTCTGGGAGATAGTGAAGAACAGGGGAGCCTGGCATGCTATATTCCATGGGGCTGCAAAGAGCTGGACATGACTTAGTGAATGAACAATAGCAACTACGATCCTCAGGCTGCTGCAAAGCAGGTATGAAGGCTTTCCAAAGAGGGAATCAAACTAAAGAATGGTGTGAGTTACCCAGAAGCGCACGCAGAGAAGGGGAGCTTCTCAGGCAGACACCATAGTGGTACTCACGTTGGAATGAATGTGGTCTTCCAGGATTTCATTGAAGTCTACTAATTGCATAGCAGTATCTCAAATATGATGCTACCTTAAAAAATTCCAACTCACCTGCATTAGTGTGGATTCTCCCCAATAGAAGACCCTGAAGGACATGGGTGCAAGCAGATAATTTGAGGTGTGACCCTCAGAAGGAGGGCCAACATAAGGATGAATTGTCAAGGTCACCATTGTGGGCAATGTAGATCAATTCCACCTAGACTTCCTGAGAAGTGTCCCAGGTACTTCTGCTTGAAGACAGGGGCATTGATCCGTGGGCTCCATCTTTTCCACTGGTCAAGGGTATCTCTCACGTATTAGTCTCTCTGCTCTTCTGAGCTGGGCATTCACCAAGAAAGGTATCATGGACCAGGGGGAGCCCAGAGCAACCATCCAGATGTGCAGAGTGTGCTGGAGAAGGGGCATCAAGTATGGCACACCCACTGGGAGTCACCCTCCCTGTGAACACATGTTTTCTAAGGACTCCCAAGCAGAGGCACTGTCTACACTTTAGAAGGAAAGCTTGGTAAAGGAGCCTTTTGCCCATGGTGTCTGCCTAGTAAGGAATACATGTAGAGTTTTAGCTCAGGAAAGGTTTTTTTCTCACAACCCCTACATGGTGTAACCCAGTCCTCCAGTCCCCAATTTGTTTCTAATCTTCTTCATTTTTTACCTTTCTTTATATCCCATTTCAAGTTACCACTTGAGGACTAGGGAACCAAATCCCCCTTTGCAATGATTCTAAAAGTTTCTCAGCTATTAGTTGGGTTCCTCTGAGAAGCAGAACCTGAGATGTGGTTTAAGAGCATATAGTTTTTGTTTTTGACTTTTTGAGATGTAAAGAGATGCAACAGGCATGGGGAGGTGACACAGGAAAGGGAAGGAACCCACAAAAGGTTGCATTAGTAAGTCAGCTAATACCAAAGATAACTGATTCATAACCTCATCATAAGGCTCTAGAAATGATATAAAACACCTACTGCAAAATGACCCCAACTAAGGGGAGAAAGGATAGTGTTACTCATGACCCACATTTCTGTGCCATGTTTAAAGGGCACCAAGCTCAGTGGGTTCCAGCAGCTCCCCAGCAAGGTGCTGCCCTGGGTGTCAGGCTGAAGTACTTTGACATGGAGGAGGCTGAGGAGACACTTGGTGGACTTGTCACTGGTGGAGATTGTCGGCTGCAATCTCCCATCCACCTTGACCTTCCAAGAGACAGACTTTTGGGGATTGAAGCTCACTTGGATAAAATTCCTCAGGGTTCTTTTCCTAATGAAAACCTAAGCTTTCAACTGCTCAGTGATACTTTTGATCACCCCTTTTTCTTCCCTACTTATTTGCTTAACTCTTCACTCCCCTCTGTACTGTTCTGCTTAGCCAGCAAGTGACAAGGTTCTACATTTCTAAGGCATGATATTTTTCATATATTGCCTGTTATGTATAAGCTCCCAACTGCCTGTTCATCCTAAAACACTAAATGTTTTAAATCTAGCATATATCTGCTTAAGCTTAAGATGATATTGGAAGACATTCGTCTGTAAATGTCACAAATGACAAAGAGCCTTCACCACCCGAGGGCTCCTTCTCACAGGTACTGTTTTGATCACATCTCAGGAGTCATAAAACAGGCTCTGGAGACGCACCTGTGCTTGTTACATAGATTCTGAGTGACTGCGATGCTGCCCACCTGCAACAACACCCAGACTCCTCATGCCCATCGGTTTTTGCTCCCAAGCCTAGATTATGTGGCTTTGTTTGTGTAGCACATAACTTCACAAATTACCTTATGGGTTGTAATTTGAATCAGAGAACATAAAGTACCACCTTTGTTCTCTGGCAAGTGCCAGCAGAAGAAAAGGGAAGTGACTTTGCAGAGTAAGTGGCAGCTACCAGAAATTTAACATCTCTTTAAGGTGCCATTAGTAAGCTACTAATATCAAAGGCAAATTATATGACGAACGATATTTCTGTCTTGCTGAGAAAATGAACACAATGTAACTTTAAACAAAGCCTTTTTTAAATTCAGAATTTCACTAGCTATGGTTGAAGAAGCTTGCCATTTTCATTCTTTTATTCTCACATAAATGTTTTAAGTTATTACAAAAATATCTCTTATAATCTCAATCATTAAAAAAAAAAAAAAAACTTTGTCACCCCTCTCTGAAAGGCTTAGCTTCAGGTTTATTTTCAATAAGCCCTGTTTTCATCTCTATTTGTTGATCCTGGTAGAGAAAGGCAGCGTTTTGTCACTAAAGTACACCAATAGTTACAGCAAGGCTGGTTTACAGAAAACATTCTTTCCCTGATTTTGTTCAAATGCAAGTGCTGATACAATTTGATTAAAGTAGCTGTAAAATATGCTGGGTATGTGGGAGGTAAGAGTATGGAAAGAGTTTGAGAAATCCTAATCCTGCAGCTCTCAAGACTGTGAGAGTTGGACTCCATCTGGTGTAAATGGATTAAAAATCTTCTCTCATTTCAAAGGTTTGATCTCAACAAGGGCTTGATTTGATGAAATCAAAGTGGCAGCTTGGATTTGAAAACTATTTAGAGTGGAACTTCCTAAAGTTTACATGTGAGGGAAGAATTGGCAGAGGTATGAATGTGGAGTGACCATGTATTTATATGTGTGTTTCACTGGAGGTCTGTTTGCAGAGAGAAGGAGGGGGCGGAAAAAAAAGTTGAGAATGAGGATAAGTGTAAGTATCAGGTTATTTGCTTAACAGAAGGATACAGAAGGATGTTTTTATAATTCTTAGCTTGGAAGGTGAAAAAGTGTGTAAGCTTTTAAAGAACAGAGTCTCCTTCTGCAAAAGCCATTTTTTTCTATTATCTCTCCTTTTTTCTTATTCAAGCCCTGATATTTACTCTCAGGACTTTGTACTTCAAGTTACCTTCCTCTTAACTGTGTGCTATCTTTAGTGACTAATACCCCAAATAGGCACAGGAGAGAAAACAAAAACAAAAAAGTGGTCCAATGATAGATGGTAAATGGAGTGTGGGACATGAAGACAGCCTACATATGTGGTCTTTAAAGCCTAAATCTTTAAAAGTTGCAGAGTGATTTCTTTAGAAAGGGACTTCACCTTCTTCCATTGAATTGGGGCAATTATGTCTCACTAATAATGTGCATACAACCCTGTCTCTCTGGGATGGTGCAGAAGTATCCTGCATAGTCTCCCATCCCCTACTACACCACGCACAATATTAACAAAAACTCTGGCGATTTCTACTGTTGCCAATAGGCAAATTCTACACAGTATTTGCAATGGAAAAGGTATTGGTAAAAAATCTGGTTCAATATTCTGCATAAATTTTGAAATGATAATAGAGGAGAGCAAGATGGCAGTGGTGGGTATGATTCCTGGTGAAACAGAAAGCAGCGACCCAAAGTGGCTTTGCTACTCAGAGTTAGCAAGTGAATGCAGAAATCCCTGAGCAGGATTCTTATACATAGGCATAAGAAACCACCAAGATGTAAATAAAGTACCTCTGTACATTTTATAAATTGTAAGTTCACACTTTGTTCTATATATACCTTGAACAAATAGAGGTTATTGAAAGCAATACTCTACCAGGAAAAAAAAAGAATGCATTTAAACTCTACAATCTGCTTTCATCCTTGCTGCCTTTACAAGTCATTCAACTCTCTGCTCTCCCTTTCATGCTTGCTTTCCCCTACAGTTATTTTATTACCAGCATATGGGACAAAAACTATTGTAAAGCAGGTAAATTTAGAATTTCCTGCATAAAGCAAATGACATAAATGTTTGTAATCTGTCTTCTATTGGTGCTACAACAAATTTTCACAAATTTAATGGCTTAAAACAACACAAACTTATTATCTTATGGTTCTGTGGGTCAGAAATCTGAAATGAATCTCATGAAGTTAATAATAAGATTTCATTTAGTTGGTGGAGGAGAGATTCTATTTCCTTCCCTTTTTCAGCTTCTAGAAACTGTAGGCATTCCTTGGCTCATAGCCCCACCTCCTTCTATCTTCAAAGCCAGCAATTGGATTATTTCAACCTCCTTTTCAGACTCTCTCCCTCCTGCCTCCTCTCTCACTTATAAAGACCATTGCGATTATATTGGACCCATCTGGATAATCCTGGATAATCTCTCCATCTCAAAATCCTTAACTTAATCACATCTACAAAGTCCCTTTTTCCATCTAAGGTAAATAGTAACACATTCTGGGATTAGGATGAGAATATCTTGGCTATCTTTTATGTATCTATCACAGGTACATAAAGTAAAACACACATCCTGACAAAGCATTACTCTAAAATACAGGTTTTAGTATGCTAAATTTATTCTTTGTTACCTGAATTGAATTAGTTCTACTGTCTAATTTGTTTTCAATGGAAGGAAAATAGGAATGTGCTAACTTTCAAAGCTGTTTAATGAGTTACCCAAGTGGCTCCAAAGTAATGCTATGGTCTTCAAGGATTTAGGATTTTTTTTTTTTTTTAGTTCACAGTGGTAAGTGGACTGAAGGTGATATCCTTTGTAGTTATTTCCAATTTTGGTACATAAGAACGAAGTGAACAATCTAGCACTTTTGGAGAACTCTGTTTATGGAAATAATTTAAAAAATGAGAATGTCAGTGCCCAGAAACTGGTTGGTTATTACAGATATTTGTCTCTGACTCATTTAATTCCATTTAATTATGAAAGAACAACTTTCAGAAGTTCAGTGGACAGTGGGATTTACAGAATGTTCCTCCATAAAAGTAACAGAAACACTGGCAAAATTTGTCAAAATCAACATTTTCATAACCCTGGAAATTAACCAAAGGCTGCAAAAATCTAAAGAGGGTTTATTCAAGAAAAACTGAAAAACATTATTAAGAACAGCAGAGATTGTGTTATTTTTAATTTGACTTACTGTCATTCCCTTCTCCCCAGCTCCACAGTAGCCTTAAAACCAACAGATTCACCACCATGGTGGCAGCTGTGAAGAGGCTGTGGATGAGACATCCACAGTGGACTTTGAAAAGCTCTGACATATTCCCAGGATCTACAAGGCTGTAAATATGTCGAGCCTGTAGGGTTGTGCTCATGACCAAGAAAGACCTGAGAGAGCCCCACACTCTCACTCTGGCTGATCTTGAAGCTGTACATAAGCAGGAAGTGAAGGCTAAGGCAGAGCTATAAAAATATTGGGACATCATTGGTATACCCCAACACACACACTTTGAAAAGAATGGAAGATTTATTGGTTAAAAGGCTCTAAGGAGTCTCTAGGGAAATCTCTGCTGCTGCTGCTGCTGCTGCCAAGTCGCTTCAGTCGTGTCCGACTCTGTGCAACCCCATAGACGGCAGCCCACCAGGCTCCCCTATCCCTGGGGTTCTCCAGGCAAGATCACTGGAGTGGGTTGCCATTTCCTTCTCCAATGCAGGAAAGTGGAAAGTGAAAGTAGGAAGTCACTTGGTCGTGTCCGACTCTCAGCAACCCCTTGGACTGCAGCCTACCAGCCTCCTCCATCCATGGGATTTTCCAGGCAAGAGTACTGGAGTGGGGTGCCATTGCCTTCTCCAGGGAAATCTCTAACCAATCATTATCCAACCACTAAGCTAACTGAGCAAAGACTTGAGTGACTGCACACTACAAAGAATGCAAATTTTACAGAATTAGTCTAGGAAATTACTTACTTACTGAAGCGAGTAAGCAGCATCAGTAACAACAAAGCAATAAGACAGCGTGGGTTGGAATAGGGGTAATCTGATTTTTAGAGTTGCCACATTATATTATTTAAAATGTTCAGGGGCTTCCCTGTTGGCCCAGTGGTTAAGAATCTGCCTGCAAATGCAGGGGACACAGGTTAGATCCCTGCTCTGGGAAGGTCCCACATGTCAAGGAGCAACTAAATCTGTATGCCACAACTACTGAGCTCGTACTCTAGAACCTGTGAACTGCAGCTACTGAGCTACTATTAAAGTCTGTGAGCCTAGAGCCAATTCTCTGTAACAAGAGAAGCCACCTCAATGAGAAGCCCATCAACCACAATGAAGAGTAGCCCCTGCTCAGCACAACTAGAGGAAGCCCGTGGACAGCAATGAAAACCCACCACGATCATAAAACAAATTCTAAAAATAAAATAAAATGTTCAGTTTTCAACAAGTTATAAGACATGCAAAGAAAGACAAAAGTTTGGTCTATATTGGAGGGTGGGGAGCAGGGGCAAACAAACCATAGAATGTGCATTTGAGGAGACCCAGATATTTGACTCACTAGACAAAGACTTTAAATGAACTATTATAACTATGTTAAAAGAACTAAAAGAAATCATGTCTAAAGAATTAAAGGAATGTTTGACAACAATGTCTCACAAAGCAGAAATATCAGCAAAGAGAAATTACATTAAAAAATACCAAATAGAAATTCTTGTCTTGAAATCTAAATAACAGAAATGAAAAATGTCCTAAAGAGACTCAACAGCAAAGATAAACTGGAAAAAAAAAAGATCAGAGAACTTGAAGACCGGTCCATTGAGATTATCTTGTCTAATGAAGAGAAATAAAAAGAATGAGTAAAAATAACTGAAACCTGTAGGATATCATTGAGTATACCAATATATGTATAATGGTAGTCCCAGAAGGAGCTGAAAGAAAAGGAGAAATAGATAGAATATCTGAAGAAATATAGTCAAAAATTTCTCAAACTTGATGAAAAGAATAGTTTTTAAGAAGCTCAAAACCCCAAGATAAGCACAAGTATATTTGTACCTATACACATCATAATCAAACTGCCAAAAGTAAAAGAAAATCTTAAAAGCAGCAATTCCTTCTATGAGGTCAGTATTAAACTGATACTAAGGTTACACAAAGACATCAGAAGAAAACTATAGGCCAATATCTGTTATGAATATAGATGCCAAAATCCTCAACAACTAGCAAACTGAATCCATGAACATATTAAACAGGATTATACATTATGACTAAGTAAAATTTATCTCAGGATGCAAGGTTTGTTTGACATCTGAAAAATTAGTTTTATCAATAGAATAAAGAACAAAAGCCACATGATCATCTAAATAGATGAAGGACAAGCATTTGAGAAAAATCCAGCATGTTTTCATGATAAAACACTGGACACACTAGGAATAGAAGCAAACTTTCTCAATTGATAAAGGCCATCCATGAAAAGTGCAGAATTAGCATGATATTTAATGTATATGTTCTGAATGTTTTCTTCTAAGATCAGGAGCAAGAGAAAAATATCTGTTCTTACCACATGTAGTCAATATTGTATTAGAGGTTCTAGCCCAGACAGTTAGGCCAGAAAAAGAAATAAAGTCCATCTAGATTGGAGAAAAGTAAACCCATTTATACTGATAGAAAGTATAATCTTGACTATATAAAATCCTAAATAATCCACAAAAATAGCATTTCATTGGGGTTGCAAGTTATAATGTCAATGTGAAAAAAGTCAATTGTATTTTTCTTCAGTATTAATGAACATTCTGAAAATGAAACATGAAGTTGAGAAAATAATTTCACTTTACAATAGCATTAAAAATAAAATGCTTAGTAATAAATTCAACAACAGAATTTACACACCAAAATATGCAAATTTATTAAAATAAATTAAGAGATCTAAATAAATGAAAAGACACACACGTTCATGGATCAGAAGACTTATTATTGTTAAAACAGGAATACTCCCCCAAACTGATCTACTGATTCAGTACAATTCTTATAAAATACCAACTGACTTTGTTTTAAAAGAAATTGACAAATTTTTAAAATTTCATGGAAATGTAAGGAATCCAAAATAGCCAAAAACAATATTGAGAAGGCAAAGGTGGAGAGATTCCAGAACTTAGTATTATTGTTGTTTTAGTTACTAAGCCTTGTCTGACTCTTTTGCAACCCCATGGACTGTAGCCTGCCAGCTCCTCTGTCCATGGGATTTCCCAGACAAGAATACTGGAGTGGGTTGCCATTTCCTCCTCCACAGGATCTTCTTGACCCAGGGATTGAACCTGAGTCTCTTGCATTGGCAAGTGGTTTCTTTATCACTGAGCCACCAGGGAAGCCTGGTGTAGTAATCTGTAGTAATCAAGACATAAAAAAGGACATATAGATTAATGGAATAGAATTGAGGGTCCAAAAATAATCTCATATATTTATAGTCAATTGATTTTCTACAAATGTTCTAAGATAACACAATGGAGGAAATAATAGCCTTTCAACAAATGGTACTGACACAATTGGATATCCTTTGTAAAAGATTGGAGATGGATCCCTACCTCACACCATACACAAAACATAAATCAAAAAGGGACTGTATACTAAACATCTAAAGTAATAGCTAAAACTATAAAACTTTTACAAGGAAACAAAGTTAATCTAATGAGTTTGGGTTAGGAATAGTTTCTTAGATATTACAACAATATGAAAAAAAAATGGACTTAAATTTTTAAAACTTTTGTGCTGTGAATGATAATATAAAAAGATTGAAAAGACTACTCACAGGATGGGAGAAAATATTTGTAAATCTAGGCACAAGAGACTTGTACTCAGAATATATAAAGAATCCATAACTCAACAATGATAAATAATCCAATTTAAAAATAGGCAAAGGATTTGAATGGATATTTTCCAAAGAAGGTACAAAAATGATCAATACACATGAGAAAAGATGCTTGATATCACTAGTCACTGGAGAAATTAAATTAGAATCACAGTAAGATACCACATACCATTAGCATGACTAAAATAAAAAAGACATAATAGCAAGTGACAGTGAGGATGTACTGTAAGTGGAACTATCTAAATCACTGGTCTAAATGTTAAGTGGTACAACTAATTTAGAAAACAATTTGACAGTTCCTAAAAAAGCTAAGCATAGAGTTACCGTTTGAGTTAAGCATAGAGTTACCATTTCCACTCCACTTATCACCCAAGACAAGTGAAAATATATATTCACACAAAAATGGATCTTCCCAACCCAGGAATCAAATCGGGGTCTCCTGCCTTGCAGGAGGATTCTTTACCAACTGAGCTATCAGGGAAGCCCATAGTGAAAATTTATATCCACACAAAAAATGTGTATGTGAATGTTCATAGCAAGATTATTTGTAATAGCCCAAAAGTGAAAAGGAAACAACCCAAATGTCTAAATGATGAATGGGTAAACAAAATTGGGTATATGTATATAATGAAAGAAGCAGACAGACGCAAAAGGTCACATATAATATGATTCCATTTGTGTGAAAAGTCAATAACATGTAAATCTATTGAATCAGAAAGTATATTAGTGATTCCTTAGGACCAGATAGAAAGGGAGTGTTGGGGCAAATAAGGAATGACTGCTACTGGGTACTGGGTTCCTTTTTAGGGTAATGAAAGGTTCTAAAATGAGATAGTGATGATGGTTGCACAATTCAGTGAATACTAAAAGCCACTAAACTGTATAGTTTGAATAGGTGAATTCATGATATGTAAATTGTCTTAATAAAGCTATTTATATATATGTTTCATATATATACATATATATATATATGAAACAATGTATTTACTGAGAAATGTATATACATATATATTGGAAAAATACCAGGTACAAGGAGCTTCTTAGCTTGCATTTCAACTCAACCATCAATCTTACCTGAAACCTTAGGGCCATCAGTTTTTCTCTCTTGGACTCA
This sequence comes from Bubalus bubalis, assembly GCF_019923935.1. Taxonomy (NCBI): domain Eukaryota; kingdom Metazoa; phylum Chordata; class Mammalia; order Artiodactyla; family Bovidae; genus Bubalus; species Bubalus bubalis. The sequence goes on from NC_059159.1 coordinate 141,743,034, forward strand.
GCTTTCTTATCTGAAAAATGGGCTACTAGTAACATCCATTCTTCAGGTCATACAGAGTTGCTATGAGGCTTGAATGAGATTATTAGGGCGGAAGCAATGGTCAACTAGGTAGAGTTGGACACCACATAATGTTTTTAGGTGTATCTTAGACTGTAGAGTGTTGAGGTCAAGAACATGAAATCTAGGGCCAGGCCGCCTGTGTTTACTGACTCACAATGATAAAGAGCAAGTAACTTTACCTTTCAATGTGTGGTCTTCTGTAAAATGGAATCACAGTAGGGCTGCTTTCACAAGCTTGTTACAACAATGAAATGAATTAATAAAACACATACAAACTTACAAACAGTGAAATTCAGTGGACTATGGGATGGATATGGATTCTGAGAATGTACTGCTCAATCTCTGAGTGTTAGAAGGAAGAAGAGGGAGGGAGAGGAGAGGTAAGAAGATGTTGGAGGGACCGAGAGAGAAAGCTATTGCATCAAATTGACATCATTTGAGATTATGAAACAAACCGTGATGGTGAGGAGTGACTTCAGTACATTAATATCATTCATTAATCAGCTATAGACATTTCTAGCAAAGAGAAGGAAAGTATTTCTTTGTCCATATCCTAGATTATTCCATGTTACCATATTGTTAAAAACAATGGTAAGAAGTACAAGAAAAAACTAGTCAAATAGCTTTGTTCTCATGTGACTTTGCAAATGTCACTCCTGAGAAAATCTGGAGTTTATAAAGAAACCATTCACTCATTTGAAGCTACTCATTAGGCACCTAGGTGGGCTGCTGAGGAGTAAGATGACTTTAACTTGTGGGCCCTAAGGCAGATGTCCAAAATGAAGTTTCTTGACTCTCCTCCTAGAAGAATAAACTCACCAAGACCCATTTAATGTTTCCTATATTGTCTGGAATATAATGGAATGAATGAATGCATTTTTCATCATTGCTGGGAAATTTACATTTTCATATTGAACAGGCCCTTTCAGAACTCCATCTGTTTCTGCACATTTCATATTTTGAGCTAAGTGTTTAGTAAATGGGTCTTCAACAGAACAGCCTTTGCGGAGGAAGGCTAAAGCAGTCTCAGCCTCCACTTTGGAAGAGTTGAAGGTCCATTGGCAGATACACACATCATGGCATGAGGTAGAATGACATCAAAATCAACCCGAGGGTCTCAGAGAATCATGGAGAATTAGAAAGGAGAGCAAACTAGAAGAGGGAACTAGGGAGAGACCTAAGGAGATGGCAGTGCAGCTGGGGAGAGGCATTCCTGGCAAGCATGGGATGCATGCAGACCCGAGATGCGGGGGGTAATTCTGTTTGCCTGAAATGCAAGGAACATTCGAGGGAGGGATGAGAGGAAAGACTGAAAGATAACACAGTATTTAGCCATTCCCCCAAGCTCAGGTTGCAGTCTAAGAAGTTTGGAATTCGTTTTTCAATTTATGGGAGGATAGTTTTTAAAGTTTTAAACAGAAAAATATTGTGATTGGAGCTATGTTTTAGAAAACGTTGTTCCCTTTAAGGAACTTTCATTTGGAAATGTTATTCTCAAATGAAGTGCCAGAGACATTGTTGCTTCTGAGAAACTATTCAGTTTTGTCTTTATAGAGAAGGGAATCATCTGATTGTTTTCTTTTTCTATTTGGCTCCCAGGACACAAAGTGCAAACTGCCATTTGATTTTTACTAGGTTAAATGCATGGCCTGCATTTCTGCAATGGCTTTCTCCTAGATCTTGATCTTCCATTCTCATGTCTGTTTGCCATGATTCTGACTTTTATCCTTTACATTTTCTCTTTCATGTTATGGATTAAGGAAACTTACTGCAAATCCTCTGGTTAAAATGAAGTAGAGATGTCTCATTTTACATCTGTATCTACCAGTACATACATCAGCATTTGGTTTATGGGAAGGATTGGATAAGCATGCATTTGAATCCAGTACACCAATGAGGCAATAGCAATGTATGATGAGGTCTGAGTTGGAATCACAGCAACACAAATGGATGGTGTACAGTGTGAGTGAGTCCTTAGAAATGTCAATGTTAGTGAGAGTTAGTGAATTCCAATGTTAGTGAGAGTCTTAGATGTGTGGTGTGGGCAGACCAAAAAATCGAAGCTTATTGATGTCATGAATCAAAGACCAGGTGACTAGATTTCTTTGAGAATGGTGGCAGCCTTAATATAAGCAAAAAATATAAGAGGAAGAAAAGTTTTTTATGTGAGGGTGATGAGGAGGATTCTAGAAATGTTGACTCAGTTGGACACACCCAGTGGGCAGATAGAAGTGGGGGTGGCAGTCATAAGGGAGTCTAAGCTTGTGGCGTAGCTTGGGAAATCACTTGCATAGAGATGGGAATTGAGGGAATGCAAGGTGGTGAAATTTCTGAAGAGGAGTGAATAATGAGTGAAAAGCAAAAAGCTAAAATTGGGGTCTTGGTCAATATTTACACTACAGGATGAGAGAATGGAGAAGAATCAGAATAGTACACCCATAAGAGAATCAAAATGAACATGTGACAAGACAGGCAAGAGTGGAGACAGTAACAAGGAGGAATCTGTGATCAGTAAGAAAAGTCACTGGATTTATTCATGAGCAAATCACTGATAACTTTTTTTTAAATTTTATTTTATTTTTAAACTTTACATAATTGTATTAGTTTTGCCAAATATCAAAATGAATCCGCCACAGGTATACATGTGTTAAGAAAACTATTTCAGTCAAGTGATGAGGTAGGTAGAAGTCAACTTCAAGGATTTAAGAAGTGATTGGACCTTGAGAAAGTAAAGTGTGCAGGTATAGACCAGTAGCTATCAAACACAACCAGCAGGCTTGATTGAGTATGTGAGACACATGGGTGGTTGAGTGACAAGAGTACTAAATCTTCACAAAGGCCACAGTGAGACAACCAGAATTCTGGATCTGCAACGGGAACATGTTTCGTGTGTGCACATGTGAGTGCACATGTGTGCATGTGAGCATGTGTGTGTGTGTGCACATGTGGGAGTATTTTGTGTGTGCATGCTTGCACGTGTGTGTCTGGTGGAAGGCAAAAGTTCTTTATTCACCTGCTGTGCTGCAGTTCATGTGCAAAGAGTCAGACATGACTTAGCCACTAAACAGTATGAAAATGCATACATGGTCTCACTTTTATTAAGATGGAATGTTATTTATAAAAAGCTACCTTATAATTTCAAATGGTACTGACTTTCTTGTTTTGAATGGCTTTATTTTTTAAAACAATTTTAGATTTGTAGAAAAATTAAACAGATAATTTAATTTTACTCATATACCCACTCTCATAGTTTCCCTTTTTACTGACATCTTACATTTGTATTACATTTGTTGTAATCAATGAACCAACATGGATAAATTATAGTCCATAGTTTATTTGAGCTTCCCAGGTGGCACTAATGGTAAAGAACCCACCTGCCAGTGCAAGGTAGGTGAAAGAGATGTGGATTCAATCTTTGGGTTGGGAAGATCCCATGAGGAAGGCATGCAACCCACTCCAATATTTTTACCTGGAGAATCCTATGGACAGAGGAGCTTGGCGGGCTACAGTCCATAGGGTTGCAAAGAGTTGGACATGACTTAGCAACTAAACAACAACAACAATAGTTTATTCCGATTTGCTTAGTTTTTGCCTAATGTTTTCTTTCTGTTTCAGGATCCCATCCAGGATATATTACATTTACTTGTCATGTATCCATAGGCTCCCCTTGGCTGTGACAGTTTCTCAGAGTCTCCCTGGTGTTGATGACTTTGACAGTTCTAAGGGAGTACTGGTCAAGTATTTTGATGTTTTACTTTTAACATGGCAAAAAAAAAAAATTCTAACATAACACTTGCTAAACATTTTTCTCCATGTGATATCTCTTAGTACTCACAGTACTTCCTGTCTGTGTAGTATTATATTGTCATGATTCTGCAGGTGGGGAAACTGAGGTTTTTCTTTCTCTTGAAACATTTAACAAAGATGAGTTGGGATAGGAAGTTGAGGACAGAAATGTACAATTTTAAAACTGGTGAACAAACCTTTACTACCCTGCACTGCTTTTCTGGATGTTTCCAATTCCTCCCAATCCAGGAAGGCAACTGAACTTTTTCTGATAGGTTCACACTTTTAAAAGTTGGTAGATTGTATGATGGCTGATCTTTAGACGTCTGCTTCTCACTTCTCCAACAGGTCATTCAAAGTCCACGTTGTAACAGAACATGCTCTGCGGAGACCTAGGAAAGCTGTTGCCATGTCAGATCCTAGGGCGTCTGCAGAAAGCCACTCCCTGCAGGCTGAATCTGGGCTCAACACCCTTCTGTCCACACTCATACCCAGCATCACAGTCAACTCAGTGTCTGACCATTTTTTCATCAGCGAGCATATAATCATTCAAAGGCCCGGCCCAAAGCAACCTCTTCGAAAAGATCTTATGAAATCATTTCTTTTTGCAAATCCATAAAAATCACCTCAGACTCCTTATCAATAGGGAGGCTTAGAGGGAGAGCAGAAGTCATTGGATTATGATGTGCTCATTTTAATGAAATTCCTCTCCTGCTGAGATGTTCCCTGCAGATTTTCCATATTTCTGCCTGGGAAAGGTTTGATGCTTTCCTGCCAGTGCCAAGAGTTAATTGAAAACATTTCAGGATAAATTCTACTCGGGGGCCAATGCTTGCAGTCCATCATTATTCCTAGCAATAATAGAGGAGTAATACAATTATTAATAGGCATGCTGTATCCTCTTAAAATGGCCGTGATTTAGGAACCGTGTCTTCAATATTCTTTCTAAAACTCCACACAAAACCCTGAAATAAGAGGCTGGGAACTTAGAAGAAAAGCAAGCTTGGCTGCTAAATTATATATAGTTTGGATCTTCCTGTTTGGAGTGCATGCCTGGTGGTACATGGTTGCTGTTTTAGTCTCAGAGTTCTATTTTCAAGTCTAGTATTGGGTTTTGAGCAATACATACTTATGGATATTAAAAGAAAATGTCTGTAAACATTGATAAAACAATTTAAAAAAACAATTTTACAAAACAGTTTGTAATTGTGTGAGATTCTGTGACAGTGCTGGTCTGGGCAACTTACACTGTGGTAACTTCTATCAAAATGGAATTAGATTTAAATTGAAAATACAGCCTGTTTTATTCTCTACCTGCTATTTGATGGTCTCCAAAACTTTATTGAATAACGTGGAAAACTAATAGTAATTGTTGTGAACAGAAATTTTTATTTTCTTTACTTTTCCATGTGGTTGAAATGTTAATTCCTTTATTAACACCTTTCCATCTTGTTAGAAAAACCAATGGTCAAATCTTTTTTTTGAAACTTGATCTCTGTGGCCCTTCTAGAAATGTCAGGATAACTGAGCAAATTAGAAACACATCTCTGCCCTTGGTGTTGCCTGTTAAAAGAAGCAATTAACAGCATCCAATCTTCAAACCTTTTCCTTTTTTAGTGAGGATTCACAGACAAAATGTCTATGAAAGAATGGGTAAATCACAGAGTATTAGCAGCACAATTTTTCAGAGTAATACTATAGCTTTAAATCTATAATAGGACATTGAGTCAATCAATCACCGTGCCATCTATTTGTTCTCAAAAACTGTATGAGTTTTACACATATTCATAAATTTAAGAAATCTTTTAAAATATTCTCATGTAACCATTTTCTATGTAGGGGAAATTGAAACTCATGGTATAAGAGAGTAAGAGACAGTAGGGGCTAGAATTCTCGTCTGCTCTTAGATATTCTTCTTTGCCTTCCCTTCTAGAGTATAAGCTCAGTAGAGGCAGGGACAGTTCAATCACTGCTTTTTTCTCTTATGCCTAGAAGGGAGCCAAGTACTCATTGAATCAGTGAAATAATTTTCTGGCTCTTCTTGACTCTTGCCTTTACTTGGGGAAATAAACCCAATCAGAAGTAATTTTCTCCTTCATTAAATTATAATGGTGTGGTTTTTGTGGAGAGGAGGTCTACAACAAGATCATTTTAACTAATGATGCATAATAAGCACTTTGGGGATATTCTCTTAGATGTTAGCTAGAATTGTTATTGCTTCTACAGTGAGAATTTTAGGACTCTCCATAAAACTACACCAGAAGATGCCTCTACCTCATTCAGTAGATTTTGCATGAAGTCCCATCACTCCTTCAACTCATATTTATGTTCCTCAGAATGTAGTCAAGAGATGCCTGTCAAAAGCACAGATTGTCATTCTTCTGCCTTCAGTGATTCTGGTTGGGTCAGTATAAGAGTGGAGCCCAGGAATCTGCACTTCAAGCAAGTTCCCCCACATAATTGTTATGCATGCAAAGGTTTGGGGAACACCAGATGAGCTTTGACACCTGTTTATGTCAAAACTTTGGAAGGAGCTGCCGTCATGCATAATGTAGTATCATGATATGATATGATATTTGTGTCAGAGGAAATAGACTTTCTCTAAAATGAAGCCTAACTAAAGAGTTTAGCAACTATACCAGAGTTCTCAACAAAAGAAATAAAAAATTTAACCACAACCCTGTCACCTCTCTAAATGCAGCTTCCTTTCTTTTAAAATTTCAGCTTTATTAAGATATAATTGATAATTGCAATTATAAAGTATTGCAATGTTCATACTGGTGATTTGATATACAGACACATTTTGAAAGAATTCCCTTCACTCAGTTAATTAACATATCCATTACCTCATGGATATACCTTTATGTATATATCTGTAAGAAAACATTGGAGTTCTATTCTTTTATGAAATTTCAATTATACCATAAAAGTGTTATCAGTTCTAATCACCATTACATTAGATGCTCAGGCCTTATTCATCTCATAGCTGGAAGTTTGTATCCTCTTATTAAATTCAGCTCCTTTTCAAATACCCTGTATTAGTTCGCTAGGACTATCATAACAAAGACCTCAAAATAAGTGTCTTAAACAACAAATTGTCTCAGGGTTCTGGAAGTTGGAAGCTAGAAGTCTGAGACTGAAGTATCTTCAGGCTTGTTCCTTCTCAGGGCTGTAAGGAAAAGTCTGTTCCATGCCTCTCCCCTGACTTCTGGTGGTTTGCTGGCAATCTTCAGATTTCCTTAGCTTGTGGTAGCATGACTTTAATCTCTGCCTTCATATTCACATGCTCTCCCTGTATGGGTGTGCCTGTATCTAAATTTTCCATTTCTATAAGGACACCAGGTATGTCAGTGCAATCCAGTATGATCTCATTTAATTTCACTACATCTGCAACAACATTCTTTTTTTTTTTTTTTCAACATTATTTCTAAATAAGCTTTACATCCCAATGGACTTGGGATTAGGATTTCAACATATGAATTTACGGAAAAAGCAATTCAACCATAACACCTCCCATCCTGGACAAGTAGGCACCAGGAACACTTAAACTTGGGGGGCCCATCTCAGGCCCAGGACAGCTTGTCACCTTCCACAGCCTGGATGCACAGAAGTGTCCCTGCAATGGAAACCACATCAAGAGTGGGACAGACTGTCCAACAGCATCACAGACTGAACAGGTGGGGAACAGCCATCACTGGGGAATGGAGTCAATGGAAGAGGAATTATGGAGCGCAGAGGAGCAAAGACTGAACCAGAGGAACTAAGGAGGAAGTCAGAGAAATTGCTGCTACCGATGACATCTCCAAATTTCTGGATCTAGAACTTTAGGGGTGCCAATGACGAGGGAGATGGGGAAATTTGCCTTGAAATTGTGGTGAATTAGCAAGTACATTTTCATTTTCACATAGCTCATATTTATATTTTTTTGGATAGTTGGGAGAGAGCTGTGGGGTAACTCACACCACCTCCTGACCATCCCTCTGTTCTGCTATTCATTGTTGACCAATGATGAGGACAATGACGATTGTGACATTGTCTTCATAATATGTAATATAGTCCCTGGCACAGAGACACTTAATATTTATTGTTGCATAAATAGCCCAAAAGGGCTAAGACTTCACTTAAGACCAAGTATGTTTGTTTCCTGGGGAAAACATTCTCACTGGTGGCATCACAAACAAATTAAAGTCAGATGGCATGCCTGGAATGTGCTTAGTTGACAAAAAGAATATATGTATTCCAAAAGGTTTGGCTTCGTTCTGGGATGTTTTATACAACCCCAAATGAAAAGGGAATGTTTAAAATGAAACTCACCAAGGGAGACTAAATGTCAGCGCCATATATAAAGAATCCTTCAACTTTATCACTAATGAAAGCTACAGCTGCCTCTTTCCCAGTGGGCAATGTTTATATCCGAAGGTGGAAAGGGGAAGTTCTAGAGACCTGATACATTTGAAATGGACTCTATTCCCACCACTGGGTAGCCTGGTTTGTGGGTCCAATAGTCATAATATAGCACTTCAGATTTGATGAGCATCTATAGTATATTAGGCTTCCCTGGTGGCTCAGGGGGTAAAGCGTCTGCCTGCAATGCAGGAGACCAGGGTTTGATCCCTGGGTTGGGAAGATTCCCCTGGAGAAGGAAATGGCAATCCACTCCAGTGTTCTTGCCTGGAGAATCCCGTGGACAGAGGAGCCTGGCGGGCTACGATCCATGGGGTCGCAAAGAGTCGGACAGGCAAGAATACTGGAGTGAATTGCCATGCCCTCCTCCAGGGGATCTTTCCAACCCAGGAATCAAACCAGGGTCTCCTGCATTACAGGCGGATTCTTTACCAGCTAAGCTACCACGGAATTTAAAATGAATAATAGATATTCCTTGTTGTCTGTAATTCCATCCACTATTTCTGTGACACCATGTTCCATCTTTTGCCATGCTGCTGTGTCTTACCTCAGTCTCCACTTTCTTATTCTCTTCTCCTCTAACTTCTAATTTCCTCACTACACATTACGGTTACTTCTCATAAAAAACATTTGAATTACCTTTTTATGTTCTCAGGTCAAGCTTTCCATTCTGAAGCCTCTTTTTCTACCCAACAACTTATCCCAGTTCTCCCTAAATAGGCCATTTCTTCCCTAAGAGGAATTTTGGTTCTAGATGGAAAAATAAGTTGTCTTACTTTGCTTTTATTTCATAGCAATTCACTAATGGTAGATATAATTGATTACCTCAATTTTTCTATTTTCCCCCAAAAGCCAGTGGTATGTATTGTTAATTCTAAGAAAAGATGGATTGAAAAGAAAGGTATGAGTAGCAAAACAGAGCAAATGATTTATGACACAGCTTGGAAGTGGTGGAGGGAAGAAAGTGTTAGGAACAGTGATTTTTTTTTTTTTTTTCTTTAGGAGGATAATGTAGACTAACTTTAAACATTGAGAAAAACTAATGAATATATGGGTTAAATTTTAAGATTAACACTAGGAAAAATAGAAATGAAATGTATAACTTTCAATTAGGAGAGTTAGGGCGGGAGGCGGGGCACACAGAAAAATGACAGACACGTGGCAAATTTAAAACATAGGGCTTCCCTGGTGGCTCAGTGGTAAAGAATCCACCTGCCAGTGCAGAAGCCACAGGTCCAATCCCTGATCCAGGAAGATCCCACATGCTGGGGATGTAGCCCGTGTGCCACAACTAATGAGCCTGTGCCCTAGACCCAGGAGCAGCAACTACTGAAGCCCAAATGCCCTAAAATTGTGCAACAAGAGAAGCCATCACAACGAGAACCAGTGCACCACAGATAAAGAGCAGCCCCACTGTCCACAACTAGGGAAAAGTTAACATAGCAATGACCACCCAGCAGAGAGAAAAACAAATTTTTTTAAAAAGTGAGCTAATAATTTAGTTCAAGAACCCAAAAATGTAAGAAAGAAAAATAAAGTAGAAGTAAGAAACCAACAATGATACAGCAAAAATTAACAATAGAAGACACAATCCCAGCATGAATTTCATAGATGAAACCCAAGAAAACATTGTTTGAAAAAAATAACAATATGAGCAAAACATCAAAAGAAACAAGGTACATAAAAGATAAAGAAAGAAGGAAGACATAAATATAAAATTTAGAGACTAAAAATCTGAAAGGGACTAATTTATACAATGCAATATTGCAATATTAATGTTTTAGAAATCTAGGTTAAATTGATTTTATTTTGTAAAATTATAAATCACCAACAATAGCTCAGTAGATCAATAAACAAAAAACAAAGTGAAAAAACTTTTCCTTAATTTCATAAAGTATGTACTAGAAACCTATATCAAGCATCATAATAGAAACAGAACTATTTCTCCTAATGTCAGGAAGCAAGGAGAACGGCCACCTCTTATCATGCCTTCCTATTTAACATTATACTGGCAATTCTAGCCAGGGAAATATGACATAAAAATTAATTACGAGGCATAAATACTATAAATATTAGAAGGGCTTCCCTAGAGGCTCAAACAGTAAAGAATCCACCTGCAGTGTGGGAGACCTGAGTTCGATCCCTGGGTTGGAAAGATCCCCTGGAGGAGGGCATGGCAACCCACTCCATTCTTGCCTAGAGAATACCCATGGACAGAGGTGCTGTCCATGGGGTCACAAAGAGTTGGACACCACTGAGTGCCTAAACACATCAAAAGGAAAAAATTGTATTAGCAGTTTTCAAAAGTGGTATATGAATTCCTGGAGGGCTCTCAATAACTTTCAAGGTTTCCATGAGGTAAAAATTGTTTTCATAATAATCCCTAGGCACTATTTTCTTTTTTCATTGTATTGACATTTGACTGTTGGAGCAAGGGCAATGGTGACTAAAACTGATACAGATTGGCATACGTCAAGGCAATAGCACCAAACTCTACCAGTAGTCAGAGTCCTCACCGCCTTGCACTACCACTAAAAAAATTTGACAGTGCCACCTAAGAATCTCTGCAGTGAAACAATAGAAATTTTGCTTAAACTCAACACTACAGTACACGTCTTTTTAACATTCTGCATGACAAAATGGGGAGACCATGTATTTTTGCTTCGTTAAATGTTTTACTCAAGGAAAAACACCTGTTTGTTTGTGTGGTTGTTTGAGATGTGAACTGAAGTAGCCATTTTCCATTAAATACTGCTTTTATGTGAAAGAATGAAAGAAACTATTTTTATTCAAACTTGGATATTTGGCAAATATTTTTGTTGGAAATAAACACAGTCATAGGAAAATAACAGGATTTGTTGTCAACATAACATTAGATCTTGCATGCAAAAATGAGAATTTTGGAAAACTTGTATCTCTCACTATGAACCTAATATATTTCCACTAATTAGAGAATTTTATGATGAGATTGGTGATGATATTAACAAGCATTGTTTATTTTATACTATAAATTAGTATGTGTTGATATTTGAATTATCTTCATAATTCAGTAACAAATATTTTTCAAAAGGGGCTTCCCTGACAGCTCAGTTGGTAAAGAATCTGCCTGCAGCGCAGGAGACCTGGGTTTGATCCCTGAGTTGGGAAGATCCCCTGGAGAAGGGAAAGGCTACCCATTCCAGTAGTTTGGCCTGGAGAATTCCATGGACTATACAGTTGAAAGAGTTATAAAGAGTCGGACACAACCGAGCAACTTTCACTTTCATTTTTCAAAAATCAAATAAATTTAAAATCATGCATAAAGGAAAGTTTAATTAAAATGGCAAGATAGAAGAATTAACATCATAGATTATGAAATATTTATGGATATGATTTCAGATTCTACCTAACAATTAAGCTTTAAAAATCTACCACTTATTGAGTATTGTAGTATATCAAAGAAGAATGTCCATAATTATCCGAAAAGACAATTAAATTATCCCTGCTTTACATATATATACACACATACATATATAGTGTATCTCTTATATCATATAAGATTAGATTGAATGTAGAAGCAGATATAGAAATTTAGCTACCTTTTCACTACTTTTTTTAAAAAAGACATTTTCCATTAAAATATATTATCTTAACATGTATAAGTTTCTTATGCTTAATTACTTATTTTGCATTTTTAAAAGGCATTTGTTTTTATTTGTAATATGGTAAATATGAGTATGGGGCTTCCCAGGTGGCTCAGTGGTAAAGAATCTGCCTGCTGACGCAGGAGACGCAAGTTTGATCTCTGGGTCAGAAAGATCCTCTGGAGGAGGAAATGGCGGCTCACTCCAATATTCTTGCTGGGATAATCCCATGGATAGAGGAATCTGGCAGGCTACAGTTCATGGGGTTGCAAAGAGTCAGACAGGACTGAGCAACTGAGAACAGCACAACAGCAAATATGGATGTACAGAGCCCACGGGGTTTGCCCAAAAAAGGTCTGGCCTTTGCCCTCAGCTTCTGGAGGTTTTTATTTGCTTGGAGGTCTTGGATTAAACAGGTAGTAAGGAAGTTATTTAAGTTGGGGATCTAGCCACATCTTATAGTAGGAGCTGGTTTTACAAGAAAGGCCAATAATGTGATTCATGGGTCACATGGTATCAGTCGACCTGGAGACTGAGATCAACCATTTGGGCAATCAATCAAGCAATCATGTATACATAATGGAGCCCCAATAAAAACTATGCACATGGGGCTCAGGCACGCTTCCCTGGTTGGCTGTAATCTACATGCATTTTCACATATACCCTGACCCCATGAAGAGAGAGCATGGAAGCTCTGCTGACGACTTGCCCTGTTTCTGCTCTATAAACTTTTTCCCAGTGAGAAACTGTGAGTATAACAGCCCTCAGTGAGTTCTGTGAGTCCTCCCAGTGAATTACTGAACCTCAAAGTTGCAACTGGTATCAGAAATCAGAGCAGGGTTAGAAATTGTGCCCCCCTAACTCTTCACATCCACATAGACAAAAATCTCAGTAATTTTTAAAAGTATAAATCTTCCTTAGAGCAGAAAGTTTGATAATCATTAATACAGTTTTATATGTTTAAAATATCAAGGAGCATCTCCTCCCAATAACTAAAGCCCATAAGAGCTCAACAGGTGATTAGATACAAGATCAATGTTCAAACCTCAAGTTTTCTACATGCCAGCAATAATGAATTAAGCAATGTCATCATCATCATCACCATCATCCGACAAAAACTACGAAGTGCCTAGAAATAAATCAAAAAAGAAAGAAGTAAAACCTGAATAAAAAAAGAAGGTAAAAATGTATAGTAAAATCTGTTTATGGATCTGTATAATATTTATCTAACTGGAAAGATGGAAAGACTATTATAGAGCTACCAGTTGTCTCTATATCAATCTATGAATTACACCCAATCCCAAAGTTTCAATGAAAGCTTTTGAAAGAAATATCAGAAGCTAATTCTAAATTTCCTCTGGAAGGCAAAAAGTACAGTATTATGCAAAGTAAAACATTTTGAAGCAGAAGAAAGTGAAATAATGGTCCTACTATGTATCATATCACATTGTAAATTTTTTGTGAATAAAAGAGTCAGCTGGTATTTCAGGTCTTTTCTTGCCTTTTGGATCTAACATTCTATAAATTCTGAAAATTAAAGCTATAAACTACTCTCTAACCTTTCTTTCTTCCTATCATTCCTGCAGAACTTAAGGGCCACATTTGTAACTGTGGGAGTGTTTACAAATTGGTTTCCATAATTCTTCCCATCTCTGAGTGCATGCTCCTTGGCAATTGGACTTTGCCTTCCTTCTCATCAAGACGCAGCGTCTACCTCTCTACCCTTGAAGCTGGGCCTGGTCTTGTGACTTGCTTTGTCCAATGGGACACTGGCAAATGTGATGCAGCTTGAAAAGTGCTTGCACTTGGGTGCTTTCTTCTCTTGCTGCTTTTGGAGTACAGCTGTCATATTAAGAAACCTGGGCCAACCTGCTAGATGTAAGGAACACATGTCTCAGCTGCCTCCATCACACCAGCCAATTCCAAGTCATGTGAATGAGGCCATCAGGAATATACCCTCCCGCTATCTGATCCCCAGCTAACCACAGCCAAGAGAGCCCAGAAAAGGTCAGCAAAGAACTGCCCTGTTGAGTCCACCATCTAAATTGCCTATCAACAAAATCATGAGCAAATAAATGATAACAGCTTTAAGTCACTAAGTTTTGGGGTGGTCTATTGTGAACAGAAGCCATGTAATAACCAGTTTCCTGCGAGCACCCTAAATAGCAGTCCCTTTTGAAAAAAATACTATTTGTTACAGTAGATTAATTCTGGCAAAAATAAAAAAATGTCAATTGACAATGAGAAAAGGGGCTTCATTTGACCATTTAAGTGATGTGTATCTGTTGTCTATTTCTAGAGCTTACTATGGTTATTTAAAAAATAATATGTAGTATGCAAGTTTGTGATTGATTAATTTACTTGCAGATAATTTGTTCTGCCAGAATATAATCATATGTTTTCATTTAGGCACATGTCAAGAATTAAGGTATGTTTTAGTTCCTAAAAGTGCTGCAATAAATTTTGGCTTAACTCTTCTATCAGAACTTTGCTAGAAGAAGACAACCATACAATGAGCTGAAAATTATGGGATTTAATTCTTCCACTTGTAAAACATATAAAAAACCCCAGAATGATTAGTCATACATATAAAAGTTTATATTTTCCCACATATATCTGTGAGGCATGAACACATTTTGAGAAGGGAAAGATAAACAAAACGCTTAGTGAACAGGTATAGAGAAAGAAGAGGGTGTGGTCATTCTTTAATACAGAAAGAATGATCTTGTTACAAGACCGCAAAGCACAGGGAACAAAATTCAGAAAACAGGTTTATATGTTGGCCCACACTCCTTGTGGGCAGGAAGGTTCACTTTTTAGTTCGCTGCTGTATACCTTGTATCTAGAGTGTCACTTGGCACATTGTAAGCACTCAATAAACACTGATTGAATGAATGGATGAATCAATCAGTGAATGAGTTGATGAATAAAAGTTGAGTTGAATGAATAAAGGATCTCTTGAGACAGTTCTTGTTCTAACAAGAAGCAATGTTTTTATGATTTATTTTCATTTGTCATGTGTCCCATTGGACAAATTACTCTGCTTTTTTGAAACAGAGTAATTTTATAGTTTGAATTATTTTAACCTTAGAAAAAGATCACTTCATGAGAATTTGAGGTAGACTGAGCGTAGGGGTAGGGAGGTCATAGTCCTCTGAAACATAGGTAACACTGCTAGCTATCAAAGGTGTGAAACTACTCTTTCTTATTTCTTCTATAGGGTTCTGAATATTACTAAACAACATTCAAATTTGAAAATAAGTAATATATATTCATTGATAAAATTGAGAAACATATAATTATATTGTTCTTACTGGGAGGTATTGGGGGCAGGAGAAGGGGATGACAGAGGATAAGATGGCTGGATGGCATCACCGACTCGATGGACATGAGTTTGGGTAAACTCCAGGACTTGGTGATGGACAGGGAGGACTGACGTGCTGCAATTCATGGGGTCACAAAGAGTCGGACACAACTGAGCAACTGAACTGAACTGAACTGAACTGAACTTACAGCGTCAGACTTTAACCACAAGACATATTCATAACTGAGCATCATTTCTGCTTTGGCCCAGCTGCTTAATTCTTTCTGGAGCTGTTAGTAATTGCCCTCTGCTTTCCTTAGTAGTGTATCAGAACCTTCCAACCTGGGTCAGGAGGGAGTTCATCTTCCAGTGTCATTTCTTTTTGCCTTACCATACTAAGGAACAAGAGGAACTAAAGAGCCTCTTGATGAGGGTGAAAGAGAGTGTAAAAGCTGGCTTAAAACTCAACATTCAAAAAACTAACATCATAGTATCTGATCCCATCACTTCATGGCAAATAGAAGGGAAAAAGTGGAAATAGTGACAGATTTTATTTTTTTCTTGGGCTCCAAAATCACTGCAGATGGAGAGTGCAGCCATGAAACTAAATGACCCTTGTTCCTTGCAAGAAAAGCTATGACACACCTAGACAGCATATTAAAAAGCAGAGATGTTACTTCGCCAACAAAGGTTCATCTAGTCAAAGCTGTGGTTTTTCTAGTAGTCACTCATGGGTATGAGATTTGGACCACAAAGAAGGCTGAGTGCCGAAGAATTAATGCTTTCAAACTGTGGTGTTAGAGAAGACTCTTGAGAGTCCCTTGGACTGCAAGGAGATCAGACTAATCAATCCTAAAGAAAATCAACCCTGAATATTCATTTCAAGGACTGATACTAAAGTTGAAGCTCCAATACTTTGGCCACCTGAGGCAAAGAGCCGACTCGTTGGAAAAGACTCTGATCCTGAGAAAAATCGAAGGCAAAAGGAGAAGCAGGGGCAGAGTATGAGATGGTTAGATAGCATTACTGACTCAATGGACATGAATTTGAGCAAACTCTGGGAGATAGTGAGGGACAGGGAGGCTTGCTGCAAGCCATAGGGTTGCAAAGAATTGGACACGTCTTAGTGATTGCACAAGAACAACAATAATTATATAAGAAAGAAAGTTATAATTACCTGCAATGCCACATTTTGAGAATCAGTGTGATACAAAAAGTACGACTTCAATCTCTTGACACAAGCAGACCTAGATTGTATATACTGAGCACACACGCATGCACTGGTCTCAAGCATTTTCATATTTAGGTGTCCATGTCCAGAAGCTTTATCATTCCATGCTTCTGCTTCTATTACGATGCCTCTGCCCTTCTATTTTCCCTTCTGAGATTCCTTTCCTGGGCGCTTGTTCCTCTGCCCACTGCCCTCTTCTCTCTATACTTTCTTTGGGTGCATCACTCTTAGAGTCTTAACGATGACCACTCTATAAGTCTGACTCCTGCCTCAAGCTTCAGCCCTGAAGCTGGTTTTCTGGAGTGCGCTGCCAAATGGATATTCCTTATATCCCCAAACACAACTAGCCCCTGAATCTTTCTTTCCTGAGGACTGCTAGCCTGAAACCTAGTAGTCCAGCAGTTGGTCTTCTTCCCTGAATGTTCCATGTTTGACCCATCACAGTGATCTGACTTTTTTTTTAACTGGACCTAGCAGTAACTGTTGTCCCTGTCTCTGGTCTTCATGCTTTAAAACCACCATGTACTCTGTTCAAGAAGGTGAACTTCTAGAGCCTTCAGCTGGGAATTTGTAGAGGTTTCCTATAATGGACACTGGGCAGGATAAAGTCAATGCCTAGAATGACTTTCAAGGCTCCTATGACCTGGTATTAGCCCTTCTTTCAAGCCCTATCCTTGTTACTTCCCACTTTACATTTTGTTGGTGACACAATCACACATATAAACATATGCAACCATGCACATGTGCATGCATGCGCACACATACACACACACACACGTGTGCATGCTGTTGTTCAGTCCCTCCATGCCTTAGGACGTGTGGTTCCCTCTGATGGAAATGTCTTCTCCACCATTCTTGCTAATGTCCATTCCTGTCTTCAGACTTAGCTCCAAGCTTGTCTTTTTCTCCAGGCTGTCCTTAAACCCAGGCTAAGTCATCTGGTCATCCTCCCCTATGCTCACCATGTGATGTTGAAAGGACATGGGTGTCTGTATCCCCATCCTGACTGCCAGCTTGTCCAGGGATGAAAGTACATCACACACACAATGGTAGCTCCTCAACAGATACCTGTAACATTGAAGCAGATTCTTTTTGTTCACCCTCCACTACCCTTACTTGCTCAGGATTACAGGCATAGGTCTTGGTCTGGTCATCCTAAGATCTTACATCAGTGTTCGCTATAAAAGGATGCGCCAAACAGGCATAACTACTTGACAGGTAAGAGGAGACAAGGGTTAAAATGAAAGGTTAGATGACTGGCACTTTCATAAAAGACGTATCTGTCAAAAAGTCCTCAAATCTCACTGAAAGGTTCCTTATTATGATACTTGGTAGTTGTGAGAAAATGACTCCATTCTAGCACCCGATAACCCACAAGTATCTTCTATTTAAATATAGAAATAAACAGAAAAATTCATAGTGATAACCAGAGAATATAACGGTGTTCATAAAGTCTGGAAATAGGTAATAGGACTTATTTTTTTGGTTATAGATTGAAGATGTCCTTGATGCCGTGTGTTTACACCTGTTTGCAGACTTACCCTGCTTGCTTAAGGGGAACTCGGTAAAGCTACTGCAGTACATATCAGCACCATCGAGAGAAACTGTCTTTGATCCACATTCTAAAACTGGACTTGCAGCACTACCAACTCACCCAAATCTAAGTTTGACAAATGCCATGTCAAAAAAATGTAGATATATGATTTTCTTAAGGAACCGAAGCTCCTGAAATAAGGTAAGGAAACTTGCAATATGTCAGCAGCCTTTCTTGCTTCTATGGCATGCATATTACACAGGGTTTGGAGGTAGCCCTCCAAAATATTAGCTGAAAGCTTTCTCGCAAAGCAAATCTTTCCCACATCCTTCCCTGCAGTTCCTCTTTAAGAGGTGTCAGCATGGCTGAAAGAATGAAGTGGCTGCACATTGTTTGGCGTGCTATTATGTGCTTAACATTTCCATAACAAAAGTGCCACTCGACTTCTCCCCGATTAATGCAGCTGGAGGGCTCTTGTCGTCCTTTAATAAAACATTGTTGAAATCATTTATTTAGAGCCCCTGGTTACTAGTGGGAGAATGACCATCTTTGTGCCAAAATATAGTGTATACAGTCCACTATTTTGTAGTAGATCATTCTGTTATTTAAGAAATTGATTAAATGGATGCCTTAGAAGGTATTTATGCTAATAGCACATTACTTATGTCATTCAAATAGTCAAGGGTGAAGCTTTTCAACTGTCCAGCAGAAGCAATCTCTCCAATAGAATACAGTAACTTCTGACTTTACTTAACTCACAAGGCTGCTAGACCCACTGGAAGCCCAAGCCTCCTGGAACTGTTCCTGGGCCATGGGCATTGTAACAAGATGCTTCCCAACAGCCTTGCTTTGGGGAGCTGGGAGAGACCGGGTCAACTGACCCTGTTTCCGAAGGTCCTTGGCGTAAGATGTCAGAAACCAAATCATGTGTGCTTTTCTTTTTTATGGGATCAAAAAGGGTCACATGAGGAAGTTGGAGAACTTCCACTGTTGAAACCTGTGAGCTAATCACGCAAAGGCAAAGTTGAAAGTGGGAAGATTTTCAGTGCTGAGTCTGCAGTCTTGGAAAGTTCTCAGGGCACATTCCTCTGCTTTCATTTTATACAACACAGCATTGCTGGGAGGAATCGGGGTGCAAATGCTGGAGTGGTGAGGAAGGAACCTCCTACTCTACATGGTTTCTCATGACTCTTCAATCCAGAGAGACCACTGGTTCTAAGTTGTCTTCACCCTTGTGGACTCCCCTGGGAGAGCCGCAGTGCACCCCAGACGTGTCAGAGCATGGTGGTCCCTGAAGTGTGTGGTTTCCTTCGTTATGGACATTTGTCAGGACCCTGCCCACGCTAAGGGATATCCTGCTACTTAGTGCAAGAATTTAGTTCCCTCTGGCCATTTCCCACTTGACACACGTGTATTGCCTGCGTACATTGCTAGATATTGTTGAAAATAAACAGAGACCTTATGTTATGTCCATTGTGGTCATACACAAAAGCGTTGCCGTGTGCTTGGGTGAGCAGTGAAGCCTGAACCTCCTTCCATTTACTGTATGGTCACTGTCAGCTCAATGAACTGCCCCCTTGTTCTCCACCATTGTCCCACACTCCCTTAAACATTTGTCACTGAAGTGCCTCCAAAGACAAATCAACTGTCACGGAGAATGCAAACCTGCTAACAGGGAAATGGGAGCGGCCGGGAGGACACAGATTTTCCATGAACTCCAAAAAGCAGTTGCTCTCACCCTGGAAGACTTCTGTTAGAAGTCGGGTGCTTTTTAACACTACCCTGGAAAAGCCAAGGCTCCCTTGCCTTCAGTAATGGTACTTCCAGGCATTCTCCATGAGACATTTGGCCTTCTCAAATGTCCAAAATTCCAAAGGCTCCCCTGAGAGCGTGAGATATTACAGATGTCAACATCTGTAAAAATCTTTTCTGCCCAGGAGCAGATGGCAACCTATAATCCAGGAACCTAACATCTCAGCAACCTGTTCTGGAATTCACTAGTCTGCAGAGGGCTGAGGGGGGCTCCTAGGCTCCAGTATAGAACTGTTTAAATTAAAATGGACCACCGATCAATGTTCACTTTCTCCAAAGAAGAAAGCAAAAAGCCTCGAGTCCTCGTGCTCCCCAAGAGCGAGTTGTGTTGATTTACTCCAGGCAGATGCTTTTGACAGGACCCTGTAAAATCAAGTCGTGAGTTTATTGTAGCAGTTAATTATCAGGCCTTTTCTAGTGCTAATGCCTTTTACTTCGTACTGGGGAAAACTGGGCCTTTTACTGGGACAAAGACTTAACTTTTAGTCAAGAATGTGTTAAAATAACAGGAGGAGATGATTTAAATATATTTAAGGACAAATGCAGAAGCATTTGCTAACTCTTGGTTTTGTAAAGAAAGCTGATTTCATTTACAAGTCTCTTGGAATACTCTTTGTTCACTTATCAAAGAAACAACGCTTTCAGCTTTATTTTAACAATATGTTTACTCAACCATTCAGGTGACCCGGTTCTAGCCACACACCACTCTCCTGGGCTGACCTGACACCACAACTATCTCAGGCTTTCTAATGCCATGCATATATGAATCTTGGTTTTAGATGCACTAAGAAATGCCTCGAAGCCCAGCGAGATAGAGGCAAAAGAAACTTCCAATGTAGGGGTGGGAGTGAGTGGGAGGAAGTTGGAAGGGGGCATAGCTTTGTTAATTACTTCAGGCAGCAGAGAAATCTGGTTATGTTTTCTCAGCACATGTTAATATCATATAAAGAGACACGAGATCTTGCTAATCTGTCGACCCCTCAGACAAAGTTTATTTGTGGTGACTTTTAAACTCCTGACTTGCCTTCCAATCACCGAGTTTAAAATGAAAAGCTTTAAATAAACACCAGGAATAGAAGATAAATAAACTTTTTTTCCCCCTTGCAAGTGCCTAGCTTGGCGAGGTTCAGACTCAAATCCCCAGAGGACAGAGCGCTCTCTTTTGTGTTAATGTTTAAAAGATTTTCCAATGCCGGAGTTTATTCCTACTGCAAACATTTCTATTTACAAGGTCAAGTGTATCAGCACTCGACACAGCTTAAGAGTGTAATTATTTATCTAAGGGCGTTTGAGTGTAGATCAGTAGCTCTGGCAGGAACCCAGCCTTCAGCCCACTGCTAAACAACTCCTCACAACAATATTACAAGTTCTGGTAATTGTTCCTCTCCCCAGTATGTTTACTTTTGCCCGCCTGAATGTTTTGTAACAAAATTTTGTACTTTTTCACCCAAAGTGTGAAAATGACTTTGAAGTTGAATCTCCCAGGTTTCCTAAGATCTATTGGTAACAGATGTTATTGGCATGTTTGATTATAGGAGGACAAGGACTTCTAGTAGCCAGAGAGGAGACTCCAGAGGGTGGGGGTGAGGAGGGGGGGTCCCAGTGGAAAGGAGGGAGGGTAAAGAGATGTGTGGGTTAGCCCCAAACTATGCCAAGCCTCTCCACAAATGTAAATACCAATGGAGACCAGTCAAATTATATCTTTTTAGCTGCCTCATTTACAGATGTTTAATTGTTCATTAAATTGAAGGCAGAAATAATAGCCCTCATTTCTAGTCTTGTACTGTATTTTAATTTCAGTTGATGGTTGATAGATTCCCAGTGGCCCCTCCACCCTGCTTCTCACCCATTATTGGGTTAACCACAATGTGACTCTGGAAAGTAACTACACCATATTCATTATTTAAAACTCTTTACTGATGTACACATTTTAATAAAATCAAATAACCAAAAAAAAAAAATTACACAAAGCCACAGTTACTTAAAACATAGGATTTTTTTTTTTAAGTCTATAAAAATACAATGTTTAAGGCAGTTTGGAAATGCATTTATACATTTCTACAATGTTCATAAATTCTCTTGAAAATAAGAATGTTAACTTCAAATCTATAAAATACACTGTACATTTTTAAACTGTTCTAGATAGAGCAAACTTCACAATTGATGGTGGTTCTGGATCCCTGGTGACAAATGGATTCTTTACATTTCAGGCAAGAAAGGTGTACCATGGATGTGGATTTAAAATTTTTAATTTCTTTTTAAAAAATAAATTATTTCTGAAGCATACAATTTATAAAAATTCTATATACAAAATACAGCAACTGGTAACAAATCCCAGTTTTAATACATTTTATATACGAAGTACCAGGGGTGAGCGCCCTGATAAAAGCAGAGGCAATATATGTTCTCTGCATATTTGTACATACAATTTCTTGGTGTAAAGAACAAAAATGACAACAAAACAAACATCATAAAGAGGCTTTCATAAATGGCAGTGCAGAGCTCTTTTAAATAAAAACTTGCATTGTTCAACACCACTAGCAACTCTCTAGATAGCATTTTTGGATCCTTAATCCTAAGCAATGTGCTAAGAGATTTGAGTGGTGGCAATGAAATTAAAGTCAAGGGCTCAAAACTATCCAAACTCAGGAAAATTAACCCTTCTCATGCCCGCCACCCCCCCCCCCCCCCCCCCCCCCCCACCTCCCTTACAAAACCAATTCTGGGCGCGGAAACCAAGAGTAAACGAGAATCAATTACGATTGCAATGTCCTCACTGGCCACAATAAAAGTCGATACCGGCACCCCCCCCCCCAGAAAAAATACTAATAAACAGTCCCTATGCAAATATAAATCCTTCTTCAAAACTCCCGCTCTAAACCCAGTCCCTTGAAACTCTTAAGGCCCCACTGGTCATCATCCTCTCTTCGGAGTCCAGGACTACGGTTCTGTCCCCCTGCCAGGCCCGTTTCATCCCAGGGGTCTGGAGCTAGGCCGGCTTCTGCGGGGAGTTTCTGGAGCCTGGAATGGGGGCAGGGAAGGATGTCCAAAAACTCCTGCTCCGGAGAGGAGGCAAGAATCGTGCGACAAGTCGAGGGCGGGAGATCAGCTAGGCAGAAGCCACCTTTAGAAAACGTTTTGGAAAAAAATCCCCGACCACCCCTCTGTCCCCGAGCCACAGGTGCCCCGTCGCCGACCCGACCGTGGCCGACGGCGGGGGGCGCGAAGGCTAAAAGAGCAGCGGGAGCAGCAAGATGGAGGCGAACAGGGTCCAGGCGCTTCGGGGTGCCGAGCGGCAGCCGCCGCCGCTGCTCCTGCGCCCGGGCCCGTAGGGCAAGTCCCCGCGGCCGCCTGCCGCAGCAGCGCCGCCGCCCGGGCGCGGCGGGTGCGGGACCCCGTCATCGTCGTCCAGCGGCTGCTCGCCGCCCGTGCCCCCGGTGCGCTGCTCGTCGTCGTACTCCTCGTCGTAGTAGTCGTCCAGGCCCCCGTCCGAGCCGCTGCTGCCCGGGCCATTGCCCAGCTCGGCGCCGAAGCATAGGCGGGCCATGTTTTCCTTTACCGACTCGCAGATGGGCCGCTCCAGGCCGTCGCACACGCAGTCGTTGAGCAGTGCCGCCTTGGGCATGGCCAGCATGTCCTCGATGACCGTGCGGCACTCGTCGGTGCAGCGCAGCCCGTTGAAGAGCTTGCCGCAGTAGGTCAGGTAGCGGCTGAGCGCCAGGTTGCAGCGGCTGTCGCGGTCACAGCGCCTCCGGGCCTCAGTGCAGCCCAAAACCCCGCCCGCGCCCGCGCCGGGGCCGCCTGCGCCGCCGCCGCTCGTCCGGGGCAGGCACGGCTCAATGGCGCGCTTGGTGGACTTGCAGTTCTCGTCCTGCGCACAGTCACAGTCCTCCAAGGCGGGCCCGCGACGCGTGTGGTTGAGCTGAATGAGGGCCGAGATGCAGTGGCTCGGGCAGCGCCAGCGCGAAGAGAAGGAGGCGGCCGAGGCCGGGAAGGCTGCAGCTGCGGCGGCGGCCCCCGGCACGTCGCTCCCGCCGCGCTGCGCCAGCACCGGCGCGCACGCCTCGGCGTACTGGTTGTAGGCGTAGCTGCACTCCGGCTCCCCCTGGCACTGCAGCAGCGCCTGCCAGCAGATGAGGCGGCGGCCGTGCGCCAGCCCCGAGCCCCGCGGCGCCGAGCCCAGCAGCTGCAGCAGCGCCATCAGGCACAGCCAGGCGCCCGGCACGGTTCCCCTGCGGGCCCCGCCGCCGCCGCCCAGCAGCCCTGTGACCATCGCGGGCAGCGGCGGCCGCCGGGCGAGGAGCGGAAAGGAGACGAGGAGCGGGGAGCGGCGGACGCAGAGCCGGCGGAAAAGTTTGCCCCAGTCCTGCCAACTTCTTGCATGAGTGTTTTCATAAATCCATGCGCGCCGCCGGCTGTTGCCCCACTGCTTGCAGAAGGTCGGCTCTCGCTTGGGCTGCGGGGTCTTCCTAGAAGTGCACGGCCGTGGAGAGCCCCTCCGGTCGGCCCCCGGCAGTGGCGGGAGGCGTTCACTGCCGCCCTCGGAGGTTGCTGGCCGCGGGGCCGCGGCGGGGCTGCGGGACCGCGCGGCGCCGCGGGTGCATTTTGCTTTGCCCCTGCAGATCCGTTGTGCGGCCGCGGCGGCTCCTTCCTCCCGGACTCAGTGCCGCGCCGCCGCCGCGGGTTCTCGCATCGCGCCGCTTCCTGGCTCGCGTCCGGGCGCTGCCCGCCTTCCCGCGGCCCGGCCGCCCGCGTCCCCTCCCCCTCCGCCCGCGGCGACCCCGGCCTCGGCTTCGGGGAGCTCTTTCCGGGCGGCACGGTGAAAACGGGAAACTCAGCGCGGCGGGAGAGCAGCGGCTCCCGGGCTTCCCTCGGCGGCGGCTTCTCGGGTGACAAGGAGCCCGGGGAGCGGATCCGCTGAGCCCGGCTGCAGACTCGCTCGCTGCGAGGCTTTAAATACAAAAGTGGGCCGGGAGCCCCCGCGTGGTGCCGCGGTGCCCCCTCATTATGCATGCATGGAAAAGCAAACAAACAAAAACATTAGCAACGCTCCTCCGGCTCGCCGAGCCCCGGCCCCGCGCGCTCCGAGCCTGCCCGCTTTCTCCTTTCTCCACTCTCTTTCGCCCTTTGCTCGGCCCCCTTTCCCGGCTTTTCGAGATGCTATTGGTCCCGCCTGTTGTTGTTGAAACTTTTTTTTTTTTTTTTTTTTACGAGCCGCTGGAGTGGGGTTGCGGAGTGGGGGAGGGCGGGGAGGGTGGTGGGCAGCTCACATTCAGGCATTCAGGGCTTGAAAGGAACGGCTTAAGGAGCCTGACAGAGGCCCGGGAGCTCCTCCTACTCTTAAGGAGGCTCGGATGTGGAGCCCTTGCCCGCGCACGGAACCAGCGGGCCGGGCTCAGGGGCAGCTGTTTGCATCCGGCTTGGCCACGGTCCTTTTTGTTTGGTTCTTCTTTTTTTTCCTTTCTTCTTCTTCTGTTTTATTTATTTATTTGGTACTTTTATTAATTCTGCCTGGCCCTCATCTGTGCTTTCGACTGAATTCAAAATTCAGTTTGTTTTCCGAGTTCCCCATCTTTGCCGGATCATCACGGCGGGGAGGAGAGAACCCAGAGAATTTAATGTGGAACTCTGAAACTTAAAAAAAAAAAAAAAAAAAATCCAGACACACACAAGAAAGAGGCAAATGCTTTAGCTAGGGGGATATCAATATTCACCACCCTTTTCAGCCCCCACTCAGCACCCTGGTTCCCATTTACCGATCTGGCAGGTATGGCCCTGGAGCCAGGCATTGTTGTCATTTTCAAGACAGAAATCCAATAAGTCAAATTAATTTTTTTTTTAAGAAGGAAAGTTTCTAACGGACGGTGATGAAAAAAAACAATACATTAAAAATATTTAGGGCTGTTGCGCAGTACCTTCTGGCCGCAGTCAGAACATAAGAGGAAGGGGATAGCTTGGCATCCTCCAAGGTTTCTATTCAAGCGTATGTTTCAGTCTCCCTCGGTTTAAGGGAAACCGCCGCCTACAGCAGCCTCTCCGATCCAGGCGCGGGAGTTTGCAAACTACCTTAACTGCAGCGCAACGCAGCCTTCGACCACCAGAGGCACCGGGCGTCTGCAGCCTGTCAAAAACTGGCGCTTTTTTCCTCCCCTTTCCGTGGAGAGACTATCAACTCCATCTGTCACAAAACTTCAAGCTAAATCTCCTCTGGTGAAGCCGAGGCAGCCGGGGCTCCAGTACACACAGCGTTCGGCTGTCCACCTCTCCCCAGGGTCCCGGTGAGTTGGAAATGGCAAAAGTTAGAATAGAGACACAGCGTCTGCAGACTTATCAGGCTGCAGAAAGCCTCCTGTTCCTGCGGAGCCTCCTGCATTCCTCAGAGGCTCAGTGTCTGCATTGGGAAGCTGCATTTCAGCAATTCCCCAAAACAAAACGAACCCAAATAAACCTTAAAAAGCCAGGGTGAAGTAAGACAGACCTCGTTGCTCTGACTTGAATAATGGAGAACGCACAAACAACAATAACAATCTATATTTAAATATATTAAGTCTGCAACTGGATGGCCCATTGGAACAACCACTTCCCAGATTCTAGGGCATTTTTTGTTTGTTTTTATTTTGTTTTGGTTATTTGGAATTGTAATATCCGTCCTGCCGGGAGGGCTTGGACAAGTCACACTCCCTTGACTTGGACCTTTCACATGTAAGGTACAAGGCCAGATTGGACCCTTGAAGAAGTCTTTTCACGTTTAATGCGCTGTGACTTTAGGCTCATAAGAACAAGGTCGGCAGTCAGCTGCATTTTAAACTGATGTTTGGTTTGTTGAGCTCCTTTGGAATAGTGGGTCTCAAACCTTAGTGAGCTTGAGACTCGCCTGGTGGCCTAGTTTAAAGCCACACTGCTGGGTCCTCTCCTGGAGTTCCTTATGCAGTAGGACTGGGGTGGGGGTGGGGAGCAAGACTCTGCATGTCTAACAAATTCTCAGGGAAACCTGCTGCTGCCTGTTGGGAACCAACGTTTGAGAACACCCTTTCTAGAGGTCCACATGTTTTGTTGTTTTTTTTTTGTAAAAGTAGCCCCCATCCTGGCCTTGATAGAGCTCAGTGGGATTTCAGAAAGGCAAAGAGCTTTGAGAACTTTGGGGGAATCACCTCAGCACCTCTGCCTCATGGCATTTCAGGCCAGCATGGCTTTCAGCAGCTGGAAAGACCAAACTTTTGAAAAGGAGGCTATGATGATGAGATAGAAGGAGGAATGAGCCCCCTCCCCCATCGGCCCCAGAGACTGAGTACCACCTTGCCTCACATCCAGGTTTTCATTGATAGCCACAGCCACCAGACCTCCAAGCCCTCTCTCATCACCCCCACACTAATCCCCATATCACTCTGTACATCCCTTAAGCTGACTTAAGCTTAAGTCATGATTCCCATCTTGAGCTTTTACCCCCACACCCCACCCCCTCAAATCCCACTTCAACTGGAGTCTCAATTTGTTCCTAGCAAAATCTTGCATATTCCCAAGCTGCTTTCTGAGCTGAGTCTCCACCTTCTTGCTCTAATTAAAACCAGCTGGAACATACAGAATAGGAGAAAATATTTGCAAACCCCATATCTGATAAAGGATTAATATGCAAAATATAACAGGAACTCATACCATTCAATAACAAAAAAATAAACAATTTGATTAAAAAATGGAGAGAGAACTCGAATAGACATTTTTCTAAAGACGACATACAAATGGCCAACAAATACATGAAAAGATGCTCAGTGTCACTAATGATTGGGCAAATGCAAATCATACCACAAAAGCTATCCCCTGACACTTGTTAGAATGGCTCTCCTCAAAAAGACAAGAGATAAAAACTGCTGGTGAGAATATAGAGGAGAGGGAACCCTCATGCACTGTTACTGGGAATATAAACTTGTGCAACCATTATGGAAACCAGAATGGAGGTTCCTCAAAAAATTAAAAATAGAACTGCCATATGATCCAGCAATTGCACTTTGGAATACTTTATCCAAAGGAGATGAAATCAGTATCTTGAAAAGATATCTGCACTCCCATAGTCATTTTCTTTACTATGGAGAGGAGAATTCCCACAAGGATGATAGCTGGGCAGTGGGTAGTATGGTGTGTTGTTTCTGTGTCTGGTGTTCAGCCTGAATTCACTGGGGTTGGCCAGATTGGTGGTTGGAAAGGAAAACTGGGACTTCAATTTGTGAGGAAAGCTGGAACCAGTCAGGGTGAACTGGAACTAGTGTTTTCCTCATCACTTCCAGTCTTGGTACCTCAGGGGGTAACTTGTAGGGGACGGTGGTGCCTTCAAACCTGGAGCTGATACGCACTTTGTCCAGGACTCAGAGAAGCTCAAGTAAGAGAGTGGCGGGAGCTTGGGAAGCTCAGGTCAGGTGCTGACCCATCCCAACCAAGGGGAGATTTAAATCAGCAAGGAAGGATGCCACCTGCCACAGAGTCTATAAAAACTGTGGTGCTGCTGCTTCACTTCCTTCTTCCAAATCTGGTGCAAAATTCCCCTCATGGCTGACACCAACAGGGAACCGTGTGGGGGGAGGAATTCTGGGAACATAGCTCCATGTCAGCTCAGCAGACATGGTATAAAACCATTCCTGGTGCATTTGGGCATTCAGGCTTAATTTCCTCAGGGGTACATTTCCTCATGGTTTCAGCATCTGACTCACTGGTTTGTCTCCAGTCTACTCTTCACGACAAACCTGACCTCTGAGTTCCTTGACTTCTTCACATAAATGCAACAGCTCTGAACTGTATCCTGCTGCTGCTGCTGCTAAGTCACTTCAGTCGTGTCCGACTCTGTGTGACCCCATAGACGGCAGCCTACCAGGCTCCTCCGTCCTTGGGATTCTCCAGGCAAGAACACTGGAGTGGGTTGCCATTGCCTTCTCCAATGCATGAAAGTGAAAAGTGAAATCGAAGTCGCTCAGTTGTGTCTGACTATTCGCGACCCCATGGACTGCAGCCTACCAGGCTCCTCCATCCATGGGAGTTTCCAGGCAAGAGTACTGGAGTGGGTTGCCATTGCCTTCTCTGGGAACTGTATCCTGCTGCTGCTGCTGCTGAGTCACTTCAGTCGTGTCCGACTCTGTGCAACCCCATAGACGGCAGCCCACCAGACTCCCCCGTCCCTGGGATTCTCCAGGCAAGAACACTGGAGTGGGTTGCCATTTCCTTCTCCAAGAACTGTATCCTAGGCCTAACCATTACCGTAACTGTGTCACCTTGAAAGTTTCCAGTTCCAAATCTGTAATTGGAATGTCATTTCGCTGGCTACCAACTCCTGTCTTTCCAGTCTGGCTCAGTGTTGTCACTTCTCACCTGCTCAAAATGTTCTTTGTAATTACTTCTGCTGCTTTCTTAATTCACTTTCTACTGTATCATGCCCATCCACTTGCAATAGGCTATATTTCATTTTATCTTAACAAAATAAACCCTTCCTAGACCACAACTCCCCACTCAGTAACTACCCCATTTCTATTAAAACTTCTTGTAAAGGTTGCTTTTACTCACTTGCTCTGCTCTCTCCTCAATTCACTATAATCAAGATTCATCCCAGTATTTTTCTCATCAAGGATGACTGAAATCTTGCTCTATCCAACGATCACTTCTCAGTCCTCATTCTATCTGACATTTCAGTACCACATGACATGATGATAACCCTTCTCTTCAAAGTACTTTTTTGTTTGGCTTCTGAGACTCTGCATTCTCCTGTTTCCCACTGTACTGGCTGGGGGGCTCCTTCTCTCTCGAAACTCACTCCTTAGGTAATCTCATCCAGTGCCAAAATGCCGAGTTACATCCCTTGATTTGATCATTTCAATCCCAGTCTTCCTCTGATTCCCATGTATATTTATTCACTTGGTTGCTTAATGAGCATCACAAACTTAGCTTGCTCCAGGAGCACTTCTGTTTTTCCATCCCCAAAACATGTTTGCTGCTTGGTCTTTCTATGGCTTGTATTCTCCAAAATTCATCTCCATCAATGTCCTCCATCCTTTTATGTCTGTGCTACTTATATCAAGATGCAGAGTCTAATTTCTTTTCCCTTAAATCTTGGGCAGACATTAATGACTTTGACCAATGTAATGCAATATTGGTGACTGACATTCTGGGACCATCCAATGAGGGCACCAAAAAACCCTGCAGCTTCTACCTGGGCCTCTCAGAATGCTTGCTCTGGAGAAGCCAGTTACTGTGTAGGAAATCTGACTACTTTCAGACCACCATGCTGTGAAGAAGGCCAGGCTTGCCATGTAGAGAAGATGCATGGAGAGACAAAGAGATGACTGGGGAGCTCCCAGCTTTTTCAGCCATGTGAGTGAGAAGGTACAAGATGTGTGGGTTAAAAGGCCATCTTGGATATCTAGCCCTGTGGAATCTTTAGATGACTCTAGCCACAGCTGCCATGTGATGGAAAGCATATAAGAGAAATCCCAGCCCAAGGTCATTAGTAGGATAAGGGGAGGTAAAGCAGCCAGATACAAAATTTAAGGAAGTGTTCACTTTCATAGTGATGCTGCAGGGACTTTGAGAGAGTGACCTTTACATCCTGTACACTAGACACTTCATTCACCTCAAGTTCCGATCTTGCCCCATGAATGGACCGTGCAGCTTACCCTGGTCAACCCAAAGAATCATAAGAAAAAACCCAAGATGTTGTTTCAAGCCACTAAATTTTGAGGTAGTTTGTCATTCACCAATAGTTAATCATATATACACTTGCCATCATACTCAATTGCTTGGGTCAAAGATTTACCTGGATTCTTCCCTTTTCTTTACATCCCACATCCAATTGATGACCCATCAAAGGCAGTCAGTAAAATATTTGATGGGTTTAATGTGTGAAAATCAGAAACTTATTGCTTGTCTTCTAAATTAGCCAACTTCAGAACTTCTAAACCACCTATACTATAGAAAAGAGAACAGAGACCCAGAAAAGTTAAAAGAATCAGTTCTGAAGTCTTGAAATACAATATGATATTCCTAGAGTGCTGTGTGGTTCAGTGTAAGAAAAAAAGGTTCAATGTTAAGCATCACCTACCTGTTGGTGCTTAGCAATATGGCAGAGAGAAGGCCATGAGAAGCAGAACTCTGCCCTTTCAGGGACTTAGCAATATGTCATTGGGGAGTGTCTAGGATGCTTACCTCTTAGCTGAAGGCTTAAGTCATAGGTCCCCACTCACCTGTTTTAATTTATTTTTGTTTTTATAAGTAGAGAATGTGAATACTTGGTAGCAGACATCCAGTAGAAACCAACAACATCTACTCTAGAATTCTATATGCTACCTTACATCCTGAATGTCTACCCCTTTCTTCCTAAAAGTCTTCTTTGTCTCTCTCCATTGCTTTCTTAAAGAATGAATTCTTGGGAACAAAATAGGGTGGGAATCTCATATGGATGGGAATTCCATTCATGCACAATAAAATTGGATTATTCCCACAGCTGAAGATGTGGGGCCTTCTCCAAAACTCCATCTTTCCTTTTAACCCCCTCAAAGACCATCTTATTGACCGTCTTATTGATTTCATTTAAGAAAAAGTCTCTCATCCAACCTTTCTGTATTCCCATTACCCTGGCTTCTTAGAAATTTTCACCATTGCTGACCACTAGGTGTTTCCTAACTCTTTCTCTAAATCAGAGGTTCTTAACCAGGGAAGTGTCTCAGAATCACTTGGGAGGTTTCTTAAAAATACATATACCCATATAAGTTCCATTACACTTGAATTCTTCCCTAAGAGCCCAGGAGTGTGTATTTTGAGAAAAAAAAATTACAAAGGTTTATTTCTGGTCAAATAACCCTGCAAGTGGTTCCCAGATGTGGGAATTTCATAGATCGGTTCACTTTTAAAAAAATTGGATTGTCTTTGAAAAAAAGATACCAACTTTTGAATTCTGTCAGATATTAACAAATAAAAAAATCCTTATTACCAGTTTTTAACATTAGTGTTTTATTAAATAAAGACAACTTTGAAACCCCCAAAGCAGTGTGGGAATAACTTGAGAATGAAAGTGAAAAAGTGAAGTTGCTCAGTCGAATATTCTTGAGAATAGAAGCTTTTAAATTGAATGCATTTAGATTTTTAAAAAGCTTAATACATTGTTCTATATTTTCTTATTTTACCAGAAAGTTATGACACAAGGGAAACTTCAGAAGTTTTTGCGACTTCAGTCAGCATTTTGGAATCACTACTCTAAAGTAATCTTCCATGCTGCTGCTAAGTCTGACCAAATCACTACTCCACTTAAAGACTTCCAGTACTTCTTTGGGCTTCCCTGGTGGCTCAGGCAGTAAAGAATCTGCCTGCAATGTGGGAGATCTGGGTTTGATCCCTGGGTTGGGAGGGTCCCCTGGAAGAGGGCATGGCAACTCTTTCCAGTATGCTTGCCTGGAGAATCCCCATGAACAGAGGAGCCTGGTGGGCTACAGTCTGTGGGGTCACAGAGAGTTGGACATGGGCAACTAAACACAGAACTGCAACTCTAGGAAAATGCCCAAGGTCATTACTATCACTACAATTAGTAATAGTTTGGAGAAATATATTTGTGTATATTTGTGCAAAAGATATAAAACATTTAGGAATAAATTTTATAAGGAAGACTTTGGATGCATAGTAGTTATAAGATATTACAATGAGAATGAAAATAAGACCTGAATATATAGATAAGGTATTCAAAAAATAAAATGCTAATTTTTCTAAATAATATATAAATTTAATGCAATTCCAGTTGAAATCTCAACAGGGTTTTTCTTAGAACTGGATGAAATTATATTAAAATTCATATAGGATAGTTGATTACAAATACCTAAGAAAATTACAAAACTCAAATGAGAGGTATCATAATGTTGCAGGAAGGGGGACCCCTTCCAGGGCCCCAAACTGGGATCTTGTCTAACACTTGGAAATGAATTGTCTGAGGAGACACATGTGCTGACAAAGCAAGAGATTTTATTGGGAAAGGGCACCCGGGTGGAGAGTAGTAGGGTAAGGGAACCCAGGAGAATTGCTCTGCCACATGGCTCACAGTCTCAGGTTTTATGGTGATGGGATTAGATTCCAGGTTGTCTTTGGCCAATCAGTCTAATTCAGAGTATTTCCTGGTGGCACACGCATCACTCAGCCAAGATGGATGCTAGCGAGAGGGATTCTGGGAAGTGGATGGACACGCGGTATCTCCTTTTGACCTTTCCCGAACTCTTCTGGTTGGTGGTGGCTTATTAGTTCCATATTCCTTACCAGGATCTCCTGCCCTAAAACAACTCATGCAAATGGTTACTAAATTAATATCAGGTATTTAATACTGAATATTTACCAGTTTACATGAACCTGGAATTTATTGTTTAATTTAGAATTATTTGATTTGTAAGCGCTTATCTTTCTTTAAGCCAATTAAATAGAGCTTATTTACAAATTAATCCCAAAAAGATTATCCAGAGAAAAATACATACTGAGACATATTTAGACAGACACAACTGCAAGATCTAGTTTCATTTTCTAAGTTTAGTCATGAATTAGATATTATAATATAAATTTTACTAGTTTATAAAAAACAGTTGGAATAAATAAAACTTTTAAAGGCTTTTTTTCCATTTTTCCTCAGTGTCAGGGGTTAGAGATGGTCTAAATAACTGTTCCTGAGAGCCCTGGTCTCAAGGCACAGAGAAAGAAAATCAAGTTCTAACAAAATGGTGGCAGGTCTAAACCAAATGGTGGCCAGACAAAGCAAAATGGCCATCAAAAATTACAACACAGAACACAAAGTTAAAACATACACATATAAACCTGGCAGTCCTCATCAGACACTCCCTTAAATACAAAAATACAGTCTCTCAGAAAACCTCCTATAGAGACACAGAACTTCAGATCCAAGTACTAACACTTTAAGGAAACTATCTCAGGTCTTCAAAGATTTTAAAGGGAGGAAAGGAAGCCAGATTGAAAGAAGAAGGGGGAGGAGGTGGGAGAGGGGGCGCCAAAGAGGTGGCCTTACAGACATCTCCTGCCACCTGCAGATACCCAGGCATTATGGGACTTTACCCTGGGCTCCAGAGAAGGGAGGACTGGAACTCAGCTCTACCAGAAATCAGACCAGAACAGAACCAGAATTCGAGTTCTCTGCCAAGAGGAGGTGATCAGTCTCCAATCCTCAGCTCAGGCTGAGGCCCTTCGACCAGATTCCTGCATCCAGGACCTGGGGACTAGAAAAAAGGGGGAAGATAGGGAGGGTTAAGGAGAGGAAAGAGAGAGAGAAGGGGAGAGAGGTCAATAAAGTCTCTTGTTCCTTACTGGTCAGGGCACTCTGGCCAGTTGTCTGCATCAGGAGGAGACCAGGGACAAAAAGGTCCCAGTTGCAGCCGCTGAGTCTGGTCCATTGGCAGGCAAGCTGGCCCCTGAGTACCCTGAGTGGTCAGGATGTCAGTCTCAGTGAAGAGTCCCATCAGAGTCGCCATTTGTTGCAGGAAGGGGGACCCCTTCCAGGGCCCCAAACTGGGATCTTGTCTAACACTCAGAAGTGAATTGTCCGAGGAGACACATGTGCTGACAAAGCAAGAGATTTTATTGGGAAAGGGCACCCGGGTGGAGAGCAGTTGTGCCGGAGTCGAGCTCCGGCAGCCAGGGAATCCTCCTGAAGGGGTGAGCACTGTTGGCGGACAATGATGTAGCCTCTGACTCGTAGTATGGAACTACATGTTTATTTCAAGCTTCAGGTTTTCTTTTATACTTTGACAAAAGCTTTAGGTCAGAGGTTTGACATTTTTAGTTTCCCCCACCCAGATTTACTGTCTCCAGAAATCATTGTTGTCCTTCAAACAGAGTTCCTGCTTCAGCGATTCTCTCAGAATCGGCTTTACTATCTATTATTTACTTTCTCTTATGTGTCCTGTACTTAACTTGTGATTACATTGTAACTCATGCTACATTCCTCAGTTTATTTCTTATCTTTCTAAATCCTGTTTGCTCCTAGCATCTTAAGATCACTATCTCCTAAAAAGGCTTCTAGCTATTCTTAATTATTCCTAAACCCTAAACTCAGCAAACTTCTTTTGCCATAAACATTCCCCTCACAAACAGGTCTCAGATAATAATCCTTCCTATGGCCTCAAGCTGCAGCCTGCATGCTCATCCTGGGACATTCTTTGTAAAGATCCTTGAACAAATGTCAATGGTTATTTTATAGATTATTTTCTGGGCACAACTGCAGAAGGCTTTGTGCTTTCTCCCTCTCCTCTCAAGAACAATAAGCACTTTAACATTCTTTCCAGCCAACTCAATCGAAGAAAGGAAGAAACAAGTCAGAATCACAAGAGCTAACCCCTTCATCCTGGGACCGTGCCTGCGAGATGAGGAGAGGGGGTTGGGGGCCGTGCCTCCATTTTGTCAGTAATGCCTAACGTGGCTCCCAACATAGTAGGGTAAGGGAACCCAGGAGAGCTGCTCTGCCGCGTGGCTCACAGTAGTTTCCGGGTTGTCTTTGGCTAATCAGTCTAATTCAGAGTCTTTCCTGGTGGCGCACACATCACTCAGCCAAGATGGATGCTAGCGAGAGGGATTCTGGGAAGTGGATGGACACATGGTGTCTTCTTTTGACCTTTCCCGAACTCTTTCAGTTGGTTGGTGGCTTATTAGTTCCGTATTCCTTACCAGGATGTCCTGTCATAAAACAACTCATGCGAATGGTTACTAAAGGGCCTGACCAGGGTGGGCGGTTTCAGTCAGTGTGCTTCCCCTAACAATAACATATGATACAGCCTTAATAATTAAAGCAATATGGTGCTGATTAGACCATAACCTTTGTCATATATTTATTTCACAAAGTTTATGATTTAATCAGTGGAAAGAGTATGGTCTCTTAAATAAATGATGCTAGGAAAACTGGTCATCCATTTAGGAGGAAATGTAAAAATTAAAAAAAAAATTAGAAGCTTAAATATAAAAAGTAAAATAAAAACCAAATGTGAAAATCTAGGCTATGACATATATCCTAGAATTTAGTAAGACTCTTATAACCAAGACTGTAAAATCAGAAGTTATCAAACAAAAACATACATATTTGACTATATAAAAAATTAAGAAGTTGTGTATGGAAAAGATAACCAGAGACAAAGTCAATAGACATACCACAGATCTGGAAAGAATGTTTATGAGGGAGATGACAAAAGGCGAATTTTTTTAGTAAGCAAAGAGCTCTTAGAAGCAAAAGATGATCTAAGAGAAAAAGGGGAAAGATGTAAATAGACAGTTCTAGACAAATGGAAGTGCAAACCCAAATGTCAACAAACAAGTGAAAAGACATTTAAATTAATTAGTAGTTAGATCAAAGGAAGTGAGAAAACAATGAGATATTACTTGAACAGCCAAGAGACAGGCTAAACATTGTGGAAGCTCTGTGACAGTAGGTCTCCTTAGGATACCTCTGAAGGAAATGCACCATCAATGTTGCTGATGGAAATGCAGATTCTTTTTGGAAGCAGATCTAGCTACACCTTTAAAATGTAAAATAAATGTAAAATACAACCACTCGGCCCCGCCCAGTTCTGAGACTCTTACCCTACACTCCCTCCCAAAAAAAAAACTACAAAAGAAAGAATGCTATGTTTATTTATCCTAGCAATCTCAATAGAAATAATTTCTTTTCCCCCAAAATTTCTAGACGAAGTGCTAGAACCTCATTTGGTCTAGGTAATGCACCCATGTACCTTAGGAGTGAGAGAGAGAGTAGGCTCCCTGAAGGAAAACCAAGGGTGTCATTAGAAGAAAAATTTCCTCCACCAAGGTGTTCCATAAGTCGGCCCTGGTCCATGTGCCCTGTGAGAAGGTAGGAGTAAGCATTTGGATTCTTTTATAATAATTTGGAAGGATAATTTTATACGTGTTGAATTGACCAATAAAAATTGGGGGCTTCCACTTTGTAGGTATCATTTCATTTGGGTGATATGGTATCTTCTCTGCAGATAGGAACTTTTCCAAGCTACAGTGTATGGAGACCAAAAGCACTCACCTTGAGCAGATAAATGCCTGCCAGCAGTACAGTATGCTGGGGGACCTGATACGGATGGTGCTTGTACTTATGAAGTGACTCTTCCAACCCTGAATAGAAACAATCAATTAATTTGTTGCAAGAAAGTGTGAATGAACTTCTGTCGTTTCACACTGTCTTTACAAAACCCTCTTGGTAAAGAAAGGATAGAGCTGATTTTGCCCCACCCCTTCAGGAAGATATCCACAAAGACACTGGGACCTCAAGATTATGGTTTAGACCATGCATCTGTATTTATTTTTATTAATATATTTTTATTTATTTTTAAGTGATAGATGGAAAAATAACCCAGTCTTTCACCACAAATTGTTGGAGAAGTTCTATGCTATATGTTGATGCTAGCTGTTTTCTCTTGTTTTTGAGGCAAATAAGTTGTTAGTTGTAGGAACTTAAGGGCTCACCAATGTCTGAAGATTAATAAAAATGTAGGAAACAAACTTCTGATTCTTCAAAGAATGTCATTAATAGCTACAGGATGCCAAGTGACAGCACAACCCAGATTTTCTGATTCCTCATAGAGCAGACAAGAGCAGCTGTTCTCTGGGGGTGAGAAGTGTACTCCACACTATTGCTTTGTGAGATCAAGATACTGGCTGTGTGTCAACAAGAGGAAATCCCACTGAATCAGCAGGCACTTCGATTCTCATGAAACTTGACTTTCAAACTTTATGAAAGACAGATATTAATGAAACAAATTTAAAGTCCAAATAGACCATTTGAAGCATAATCTGTTTTACCTTCCCTGGCATGCAGTTGGCAGTCAGTATCAGTCAGTTCAGTTGTGTCCGACTCTTTGTGACCTCATGGACTGCAGCACTCCAGGTTTCCTGTCCAACACCAACTCCCAGAGCCTACTCAAATTCAAGTGCATCAAATCAGTGATGCCATCTAGCCATCTCATCCTCTGTTGTCCCCTTCTCCTCCCACTTTCAATCTTTCCCAGCATCAGGGTATTTTCCAATGAGTTGATTCGTCACATCAGGTGGCCAAAGTATTGGAGTTTCAGCTTCCCCATCAGTCCTTCCAATGAATATTCAGGACTGATTGCCTTTAGGATGGACTGGTTGGATCTCCTTGCAGTACAAGGGGCTCTCAAAAAGTTTTCTCCAACACCACATTTCAAAAGCATCAATTCTTTGGCACTCAGCTTTCTTTATAGTCCAACTCTCACATCCATACATGACTACTGGAAAAACCATAGCTTTGACTAGATGAACGTTTGTTGACAAAGTAATGTCTCTGCTTTTTAATGTGCTTTCTAGGTTGGTCATAGCTTTTCTTCCAAGGAACAAGTGTCTTTTAATTTCATGGCTGCAGTCACCATCTGCAGTGATTTTGGAGCCCCCCAAAATAAAGTTTCTCACTGTTTTCATTGTTTCCTCATCTATTCGCCATGAAGTGGTGGGACCAGATGCCATGATCTTAGTTTTCTGAATGTTGAGTTGAGTTCTGAATGTGCCATCAGTATAGTTTTCTACAATGAGTAATTTTTCCAAGATAGCACCTTATGCATATTTGGACATGACATCTTAAGTTCTTCAATAATTCGGGCCAATTCTTTAGTGGACATGGTAGGATGTTTGAAAGCTGTGCCAAGCGTTGTTGTAAAATCTGGTTTTTCACTATTGATATCAAGAAGAAACTTTTTGTAAATGTGTCATAAATATGGATAAACTGTTCTCTAAACATTAAAACATAATTTGTGAGAGAGCTTCTCAATTATCTTAAAATTTTGCTTTTTTCCCTTGTAAAAGTCTAAGCAAAGGCAATAGGCTTCCTCTCCACATTCCATCCTCCCCCGTCAAGAAAACCTTGTCAACAACAAAATTATCTATCAACAAGTTAACGTAAAATTTATGAGTGTGTGGTTAATGTTTCTCAAAGAATTTGGGAGAGGGGCATTAGAATTGCTTCTATTTTTATTGCTAAATATATATAATTATCATAAAGTATCTTGGGAAAAATCTATGATCAGTCAATAGACTGATAGTTGACAAACTGTCTAAGGCTCTTTTGAAATGTGAATCCCAGGACTGTATCAAATGTATCACAAATAAGTTCATAGTCTTCCTACATTTTAAAGCTGCTTTCATATTTACCTGCTCCTTTGTTACTGACTTTGATTCAGTTGAAGCCAACAGGTATTTATGGAATGCTTAATTATATATGTCAGAAAGCTGAAGCATTTTAAAAAAGACTCTTCCTACTTTCTACTTTGTTCTGTTATCATTGTTATTATTAATAGACTTTATTTTTATAAGTACTGCTAAGTTTACAGAAAAATTGATTGGAAAGTATCAAGTTCCCATGTATCTCCTGCCCTTTTTTCCCTGGCTTGTTCCCCATTTTATTTACATGTTTTATTAGTATGATACATTTGGTACAATTAATAAACAAATATCAACAGTTATTATTAACTAAAGCCTATAGTTTACCTTAGGGTTCACTCTTTGTGTTGTACATTCTATGGGTTTTGACAAACGTATAATTTCATATATTGACCAGTCTGTATCATACCATTATTATACAGGATAGTTTGACTGTACTGACAAACCCGCTAGAAACTTTCTGTTTTAACCTAAAACTGATGTTAAATTGAATCATGGATGTTAAATTGAATCTTTTCATTTATAGCTTTATTATTTAAAGTTTCCACATTTAGTATTTCTTTTTAAAAAAATGTTATTTATTTTTAGCTGCAATGGGTCTTTGTTGCTGCATGCAGGCTTTCTCTGGTTGCAGTGAGGGGGGCTACTCGCTTGTTGCCGTGCATGGGCTTCTTGTGGTGGCATTTCCTGTTGGAGAGCACAGGCTCCAGGGCATGCAGGCTTCAGTATTGTGGTTCCTGGGCTCTAGAGAGACCACAGGCTCAGTAGTTACAGCATACGGGCTTAGCTTCCCTAAGGCATATGGAATCTTCTCAGACCAAGGCTCGAACATGTTTCCCCTGCATTGGAAGGATTCTTAACCACTAGACCTCCAGGGAAGTCCAGTATTTCTTTTTTCTTCTGTTGAAAAAATAGTGAGGCCATACATACCATTTGAATCCAAAATTTGTACACATGTCCCTAAATGATTAACCATTTACATTGATAGAATCTTTCATATACTTCAGTTACCCACCTCAGATATATTTATTGAGTTCTTACCTGGATCAGCACTCCGTTCCAACAGTCTTTTGATTAGAGGTGCTTGTGATAGGTGGCTTTATGCCATAGAGCTTCATTTCATGCATAGATATACATTTAATTACCAAAGCTCCTTTCACCATGTTTTCTTTGTCACTTTATTTTTATTATTATTCAAATGCATTTCTGAATAGGAAATATATGTATATAGTGCAAAACATACAAGGTATAAAAACATTCACATGTCCAGAAAGACTCCACTCACCTTTGCACCCACATACTCACCTCCCTCAACAACTGTTATCAAAGTTTTATATGTGTCCCCAGAGATGTTACATACATATACAAAATAAATCTTTTAAAATAATAATCTTTGCCTTTTTTTCACTTAATAATATATTTTGGACGCTGTTCCAAGCACTGACCTATTACTTGCTTATCCTTTTGATGAGTGCATAGTATCCCATTTTTTTTGATGTTCCATACATTATTTAGCCAGTCCTTTACTGATGAACAAAGTTCATCTTTTGTGGTTTCAATGCAGCAGTGAGTAACCTTGCACATTTGTCTTTTCATAAGTACTTTAATACAGCCAGAGGATACATTTTAGGAAGTCACATTACTGCATCAAAGAGGAGGTACATTTTAAGCTGTGATAGATCAACTGTTCTATTTATGATAGTGTTACTAAGCAAGTTCACTGCCCCTATGTACACAGAAGCCAATACCATGACACCAGCTTTTGAGAAAATGAAGAGCTTTATTGTGAGGTTGACCAGCAAAGAGACAGGAGGCCGGACTCAAATCTGCCTCCATGATCCATGGTTCAGGGTGAAATTTAAAAGGTTGGGGAGTTTCAAATTTGGAGGCTGATTGGCTAGTCTTGAATCAGTTCATGTAAGCTATGAACTGATGTATGGACTGATGATGGAAGTCAGATTTTCCATATTGACCAATTTCTTGCTTCACAAAGGGCTCTGGTGGCAACATTTCTATTTGAGTTAGGTGGGCTGGGGGTTCTTAGTTCCGAGGTCATCCTGGAGACATGGTTTTCCAACCTGCACAGGTGCAGTGCTATTCTCTAAAAAACTCAAGTTTTGATTAATCAATCAACCTATTTAAGGAGGCAAAACCAGTTTCTGCTGGCTTATGTGCTGTTTCAATGGGTCAGCCATTCCCCATAGAAGTTGTGTCAGCGTATGGGAGTGTTGTCTGCTTGCATCATCACCAGCACAACATGTTATTAAACTTTTGGATCTTTGCCAATCTGATAGATGAAAATTATACCTCATTGTAGCTTTAATTTTAATTTCTCTTATTATGTGTAAGACAAACATTATTATTTATGTCTTCAGTAAATTAATAAGGTAAAGATTGATGGCATTTAAGTTGAAGGCAGTTAAGTGATCCAACAGCACCTAATAAGTGAGAATGCCCAGAAAGTGATCTGCTAAGCTTGCCACCTTGGCCACCACTTCACCTTGTTTCCATAGCACCCAGCACAGTGTGGGGGATGAAAGGTTTGCCTTTCCTGGGAGTTTTCCTATCCTTGGTCTTAGTAGTTCTCAAAAAAGGTGTTGAAGAATGCCTGTTATAAAGGGAAATAAAACTCCTTACTAAAATGGCAAGATCAATGAATTCTAAAGAATCCTCCCAAAATCCCTTTAAAATCTTAGGTATTCACCCTCACCTCTACCCTGAGATAGATCTGAATCAATATTAAGAAACTTGATACTTTCCAATCTATCCTGAATCTGAGTAACCACAATGATTGACATAAAATTCATGTTCTAGACTTCTAGGAGAGGTGAATTTATCCTAATACTGATGACACATATTTGAAAAAACGCTCTTTCTTTTCCACTTCCTACTCAGAAACACTAGTTTCCTCTCTGTATGTGACTTCAAACTTGGACCTTTGGTTTCCTTATCCTCTGGGACCCTGAGAACCTGTGGTTTCTGAGTAGCAGTTAAAGACTTTGCCTTCATTCATGACGTATATGCATATATCATTGGAGTTTGTTGGCAGGTGGAGGTTTGTCCCTGACTTGTGCTGTCTCTTGATACTCCTGTCCCAGTTTGCTGCTGAAGGAGGATTATTCACCCTGATCATCATTTGCCTGAAGTCAGGGTTGGGTCTTGGAATATGAGAAAAGACAGAGCCATCTGGGGAGGAGTGGGTTTCCCAGGGCAGAACAGCTTGTGGAAATTTGACAACTGTTAAGCAAATCAACAAAGCGACTAAATGAAGCAAACTTTCTGGAATAGAAGTACTATCAATCCTGAATTATAAATTTTCAGTTATTATCCTTTATTTACCAAATATTGAGCCCCTACTATGTATCAAGTACTGTTCTACGTTTTAAAGATCTAGCAAATGACTAGCATGGGAAATATGCCTGCATATAGGGTTGTTTTGGGGTTCCCAGGTGGCACTAGTGGTAAAGAACCCACCTGCCAATGCAGGAGACATAAGAGTAGTGGGTTCGATTCATAGGTCAGGAAGATCCCCTGGAGGAGGGCATGGCAACCCACTCCAGTACTCTTGCCTGGAGAATTCCATGGACAGGGGAGCCTGACAGACTACAGTCCGTGGGGTTGCAAAGAGTCAGACACGACTAAGTGACTAAGCACAGCACCAACGCAGGGTTGTTTTATCCAAAGGTCATTGTAATTGTCTTTCCCCATTCTTATGGTGGATCTGAGGACCTAGTGAATCATACCTAGAAAAGAAACATCCATTTCTAGTAAACCACAGCTGCCCTTATACTCAGCCTTATCTCTTTGCTACAAACAAAAGAAGTGAGCTGAATTCTTTCCTAACATAGAGCACATCGTCTAGATTCCAGGAAGAAAAGTCTTTAAGATTCTCAAGTCCTTAAAAACCATCTGGGGGAAGCATAAATGACAAGGAGAAAAAGCACCGGTTTGAAAGCTGGTCAGCCACTTTTCTGCCAAGGGCTTGTCAAAATTGCTCAAGAGAAAGAAAAAAGAGAAACAAGTGCACATATACATTTTTTAAGTAGCCAGCAACCAAGACAACACCAATTATTCAACCACAGTAAAGAAACCAGCAGCCAAACCACACTGATTATTTAACCGCGTATCCAAGTGCTGAACACAGCCATAGCCAGCCACGTTAATTTAATGTAAATATCCTGAGTAACCAGCCCCTGTGGAGGCAAGTGTTGCAGCAAAGGACAGGGCCTCACCTTTCCTTGTCTTGGCTCCAGATGTTTGGAGCTGGAAAACTGGCTATAATCCAACTAATATCCCACCCCCTCTTTTTCTCCGTTTTGCATTTTTGTTTCCCTAAAACCCTGATTCATTTTTTTTCTTACTGATCCACTGGTCTCATACGCACACACAAACTCAGGGAAACATTTCATTTGGTGAATTCTGTTCTTTTCCTCTTGATTTGTACCTTTTCTTTCCTTTCCTTTTCATTTCAATCGTCTTTCTTCTTTTCAACCTCATTGCTTTCATTCCCGTGTATTTGATTCCTGTTTATTTAATTTTTACTTATCATCATATATAAAGTTTATTCTTAGTAAGTGTTTATAAGGAAAACATAAACTTTCTTCTTTGCAACTTGCAACTGCAGAAATTTCCACTAGGTTGAATTTTACTGTAAAATAGTTCCTTTCACTGGGAAATACCCAGACTTGTGAGCCCGGATGTCCAAGTTTGAAAACATAGTCCTATTTTCACTGGCCACAAATATAAACATCTGACTCAAGGTCAGCCAACCCATTCATGTCTATCTTCTGCCTTGCTCGCTGGTGTCCAAAGCTGCCAAGTAAGAAGATCAAGTCTGCTGTGCTGTAAGGACTCTCAAGCTCCAAGGAGACATTACACGAGTAGGTGTCCCAATCCATAGTTCCACCTGAGTCAGTCTTCCAGTCATCCCAGGCCAGGTGTCAGATATATAGGAAGCAGCATCAGGTGCTTCCAGCCCCCAGCTCTCTGGTCATGCCCCCTCCAGCTGCTTAAGTCTTCCCCACCCAGATCTCAGACACTGTGGAGAGGAAACCTAGTCCTCCCTGTCTGAATTCTTGTGCCCCATCTGATTTCTTGATCCACAGAATCTATGAACATAGAAAAATGGTTATTCTTTAATGCCACTAAATTTAAGCTAGTTAGTTACATAGTGATAGATGACTTGAATCCCAGCTCAAAGGCTATTCTGAGAACTAAAGAAATGATTGTATGTAAAAATGCTTAAAACTAGACCAGTGCCAGCCACATTGTAAGTTGACCTTCCTCAGTGGTAGCTTTTATCATTACTGTGATAAAATTTCCACTGATAAATATAGGAAATTCAAAGAATTATTTAATAAAAATGCTCTTCTCTCATTCATCTTTAAAACTTCATAAGACAATTTGGAGCAGAATTAAGGAGTTTGTAAGTTATATTGTACTCCCCAAGATCAATGTCCTTACAAGCTCAGATAGAGAGAGACTGTACAATGATTTTCTAATAAATTGATAATTTACAGTCTGATGTGATAAAGGTCCAGAAAAACAAAGCCCTCTGTACTATAACAGAATTTTCCCCAAGAGAAGGTCCAGAATCCTGCTCCCTTTTGTGTTCCTCTGAGCACCCAGCAAAAAAGCGGACTCCCTAACGATGTTTGCCTCGCTGACTTGATCAATGCAGTTGTGTTCATTATCTTGCATAAACTTCTGGGAAAACATTGCTTTATTTAGTATTTTCTCTATTTTTGCTTTTAAATTTGTAATATTTTCTGAGACGCTGATTGGTAATCTCATAAAATTTAAATCGATGTTTATGGATTAAATAGCCAGTATTGTTAAGAATGTACAGTGCAGTGTAAACACAAAACTCTTGCACAATCTTTTCCTGGACTTGTGCTTTTTTGAACTGGGTTCAAATCTAAACTGAGCAAGGCCACACAGGGCGTTAGAGCAAAAAATGTAAAGCTGGAATGCACGGAACCCCCTTGACTGGGGAAGATAGACCTTGGAGGAGGGAATTTTAAGGACATG
The DNA here is from genome assembly GCF_019923935.1 of Bubalus bubalis. Classification (NCBI taxonomy): domain Eukaryota; kingdom Metazoa; phylum Chordata; class Mammalia; order Artiodactyla; family Bovidae; genus Bubalus; species Bubalus bubalis. Next base: position 141,787,997 of record NC_059159.1, read on the forward strand.
CTTTTTATTTCTGGTCACCTGGCAAGCCAATCTACAAAAACATACCACACAAATGTGTTTTTCAAGCCACACACATTGTCTTAGTTAGAAAAACAACTTCAAACATCACATAGTGTTTTGGAAATTATTTGCTGAATATGTCAACATACCCCCTGAAAGAAAAGCACTTGCCTAGTTTTTGGACAGTCCTCATGTGCAGATTTCTTAAATTTGAAATAACAAAATAGTTAATATGATTATTTGGAGATGTATCCCATTTTTAGATGGCCTGTTGAATGCTTTGCTCTGAATAATTAAATGTGTCTCATCTTATGGCGAGCAGTCCCTGTGGGTGAGAGGGCAGACAGGAAAGGGAAGAAATGCCAGTAGGAGGAGCAGAGGGGCAAAGGAAAGACAAAGGAAGGGGAGAGAACAGATAGAGAGTGTGGATGGTTTCAGCAAACGGTACTCTCCTTTGAAAACTCCTAGTCTCCACAGTTTTACTACAGCAAATATTAGTGCTTCTGTTTACATTTACAGTCAGTACAGAACAATCTACATATACAAAGTGAAAATTATTTAGGGCTGGTTTTTCTCAGTCAAAATGAAGTCTGGGGTAATTGTATTGCTTATGAGTTCCTATGTATTGACCTAGTTTGGAATGTTCCTTTGCAGGGGCTGTTGACTTTATGGATCAGAATCACCATCATGAGTGTGGGAAGCATGATCTCAAGTTTCAGGTAAGCAGCCTAGAGAACATTTTTGTCTCAAACAGAGAGAGCACACATCAACTAAACATCCATATGCAATTGATTTGGCTACTTGCACTAACTTTATTTCAGTGGCTTGCCCAATATTCTATCTTGCAATTCATGGATTATCACCATTATCAATGAATAGCTTTTACTAAACACTCACATTTACAGTACATGTCATTGGTTGAACATAAAGTGTATGTTACATGGAGAACTGAGCTTACGTGTGCATTGTGCCCTTAATCCTACCTCATCCTTCCTATTTTATCGATGAAAGGTTGAGATTGTCAGTGCCATACACTGAGTAAGCAAAAGAACTGGGATTTGGAGCTAGGTCTAGCTGACTCCAAAATCTACCTTATTTTACATGACATGATACACAATGCTTACTTGGAACAGTTGGTATCGGGAAACTGGTCTACTGGGGTCTTAAATAATCCTTTCGTCTTTGTAGTCTCTAGCTTAATGTTGGCCAATTATTCCAGCAGACAAACCAAGCAGGTTGGAGGAGGGGGCTGACTTTGATATCAGCTTGTTGAGACTGGCAATCCAAGCCCAACTTTGATACCATCACGGTGAAGTCAGCCTGGCACAGCCCCCACTTGCCAACTGCCTCAGAATTGTGGTCTAGCCACAAGCCAGACACCATAGGCTCTCAGACTGGTGAAAAGGCTGGGCAAAAGGCTTGGAGAGAAATGGGCGACCTGTAGACTGCGGGTTTTCCAGGCCTGCCAAGCTTTGCTTTCTCAAAGAGAATGAAAACTAAGTAGTTGGCTGTCTTGGATTCAGGGTAATGATCCCAATAAATTCACATGTATCAAGTGACTCTTTTTGCATGTGTAGGCAGCACTGGAAATAAATAACTGAAAAGAAATAATTATTTGATGCTATCTCAAATGTCTCTGTTCCCAATTTTGCATAAAAGCTTGTTGATGACTTCTTTGAGTCATCCTGATGTATGTGTGGGACCTATAAATATATATTGAGCACTCATGGTATAATGTGTCAGGAGCAATACTTTTTCCTGAATTTATTTTGCACTCAGTGTTCATATTAACTAAGCTAACACTCTGCCATGGTGCCAGATCTGGGTAACGGTGATCTTTTTCTCTATTCCTCCAGCCTCAGAGAGGGTATCACATTGGCTCTTGCCAGCCTCTGGGTTGTACCACCATTGTGGGCTCTGCTTCTTAGCTTCTATCATCTTTGAAAGTATAAAAGTGTTAGTTGCTCAGCTGTGTCTAACTCTTTGTGATCCCATGGACCATAGCCCGCCATGCTCCTCTGTCCATAGGATTCTCCAGGCAAGAATACTGGAGTGGGTTGCCATCCCCATCTCCATTTATCATCTGTGGAAGGAATTACATTTCCTCTATTTTATATACCTAGAGTGGTTTGTTTTCCTGGTTTGACCCTGACAGATATAGTTTTTATTCAGAATTTGTTTTATATGTATATGAATTGCCTTTGATATAAGATTTTAGTAAGATCTAGAATGGGAGTCTTTCAGTTTTACAAATGTTCTGTGGGTTCTTACTATGTACAAAGTGGTTACATAGGTAACAATTTACTGATTGTTACACAGTCAGGGTCTAAAAATTTGAGATCAGCAAAAAGTTTTTTTTCAGGTCAGTGGAATATAATTGACTCAATCAATTTTCTGCCTGCATATAAGAAGAAGATACTTGGAGATGGAAACATTTATGAATGTTCCTGTTTGAACTGTGTCAAAGTCAGGGCTTTTTCTATGATGGTGTCATCAGATTGCCTACTGGTGTGTGTTCTCAGAGAATGTGAGCAAGTTCATCCAAACTGTAATGTATACTGATTATCTTGCAGGAAAAGTTAGGATTATATTCAGAAAGGAGGGTGGTACCCATGTTTCCTCCCACCCTCAATACAAATACATGAGGATTGAACCCAATGGGCCATTAAGAACTTCCAGATCATCAGTCATTGATCTATGAAGCCTATGAGGTCCACCCACCAGATAAATTTACTAGTAAGGATGGCAAGAGACAGAATAAGGGAGGCATGAGAAGAGCCCTTTGTAATTTTTCATGACATTTAAGTGAGCAAATAAGCTAGTGGTTAGGATAATCCCAAATAAACTGTGTTGACTGACTAATTTTGTGCATTTTATTTACCAAAGAACATGCATGCAAATTCTTATATTATAAATCATGATATATTGAGGGATGCCAAGAAATCATGGATTTTCACTGACTAAAATCACCCGATTTCTCAGGGAGGTGGAAGTTAGAGCTTGGAGTATCTTTAACCACTCTTCCCTGATACTGCCAGAATCTTGCTTTTATTCAGACCTCCTCCTTGCATTAGCCTCAGAGAGGAAGAGGCTAGAAGATGTAGCAGACCCAATGTAGTAGAGAAGAGCATGAAAAGAAGGAAGGACTAGAAGAGAAAGAAAGAGGAGGGGTGGAAGTACAGAGTAACAAACCGTCAAGGAACTGTAATGGGTAAGGCCACAGCCATTCCAGATGCTGTTGCCTGAACGCTTCCTGCTTACCTCCATTTCCTGCTTCTCCTATTGCCCTGTGCAGCCCTCCTTGTTGCCCTGGCCCTGTGAGGATGGGTTGAAGGACTCTGAATTTGTTTTCATCTCCTTGCTCAGGTAGGAAGTAAGCTTCACTTCCTTATCTTACCTATCCTTATCCTCCTGTACTTAAAGTATACTTTTATTTTTAAAATGTTAAATATGAAAACCTTTCTCATCACCATTTTTCTTCTTGAAATTCAGCCAATTTTGTAGACTGATTGGCCACCAGTTCTCCATTTTCCTTACTGGCTATGGGACTCAAACCATTTCCAGCTCCCTTTTATGTTTGCTCAGCTAAAAATACAATTCACCCCTTCCCACTTCAGCAACTGAAGAAGTTGAAATATATAGTTTACTTGCTTTGTTGGGCTTCCCAAATTACTCAGCAGGTTAAGAATTCACCTGCAGTGCAGGAGACACAGGAAGTTTGAGTTTGATCCGTGGGTTGGGAAGATCCCTTGGAGGAAGAAATGGCAACCCACTCCAGTATTCTTGCCTGAGAAATCCCATGGATAGAGGAGCTTGGCGGGCTGCAGTCCTAAGGACTGCGGAGTCAGACACGACTGAGTGACTGAGCATAGCACAGCACTTGGTTAAAAAGTAGCACATTTGGATATCAAATTAATTTGGTTCAAATCGAGGACAAACGAATATTGAGCCAGCTTGGAAATGATATTTAAGGCTCTTTCCCCCTCTTGGGTGACACAAGATACCAAAACTTCACAACAGATTGAGATTTCAATTGGTAGTTACTGAAGAGGGCACTCCTTTCCACTTCTTCCCCTACTTTCCTCTTTAAAGAATTTCCTGAACTGACTGAATTTAGAATAGAAAATAATAGTAAGCATTACTTTGGAAACAGTGTGGTCTAGTTGGTGTCGAAAACTTTAAACTTTTAAATGTTCTCTTTGTGAAGGAATTTGCTAATTATCCAGCAGATGTTTTTTCTTTTTATCCCTTATGCGTCATAGTTTCCTTAAAATTCTCTCCCTCCTTTCCTTTCTTTCTCTGGCTCTAGGCTCTGGCTCCATCTCCCCCTCTCCCTCTCTTTTCAAGCAGTGAGGACAGGTTCAAAGAATGTGCAAAGCTTATATACCTCAGAGCCAAAGTCCTAAGGCTCTGTCTTGATGAGAAACCCTCTTACTTTAATTATAACCTCTTCTTGAAGACTCTCTTCCAACTGAGTGATTTGTGTGTCCTGGAACTAATTTTATTAAGTGGGTTGCAACATTCAATTGTTTGTTTGGATTTCATGACTCCGCCTAAACCTTCGATGCCCCATTAAAATAATCAAATATTGGATTACGAGTACCTGTATTTTTTTCAGAGGATTTAAAGCTGAGAATTCCTTCACAGTTCTGGGAATGATCAGAGAACTATCAAAACAACTCAAAATCTTGGCTGGGAAGTGATGTTCTTATCCTTAAAAGAAAAAAAAGTACCCAAAGGCCAGCAGAATATTAAAGTCACCTGGTTATTTTGCATTCATTTTAGTCAATATTTTGAGCCACTCATATCAGGTTTTGAAATAGAGTTAAATGTCTTTGTTTAGTTATATAATTTGTTTATCTTTCATAATATGTTTCAAAATGAAGCCTAATTTATGAATTTATTATTGGTTTATTCTTAAAGGTTAACTATCTATTTTTCCTAAATGGTATATTTACATAGCCTTGAAAACAAGAGCCCTACCAATGCAGACTCATTTCTCAGCGACCTGGTGTGAACCAAGTGGGTCACATCTGCGCAGGTAATTGCCTCCATATCGTGATTGAAATGAGACCCTCAGCAGCTCATTCCGGGCTCCACTCCCTCCACCTGGGCTGAAGCTCTCAGACAGGCTTTCCCACTCCCTCTGCCCTGCCCACACCTGTTTAAAAAACAGATGCAGGAGCGTGAACCCAAGAAGTTACAGTGAGAAAATGTAGTTAGTGTGAGTGAATTTTATGATTGCCTAATTTTGTGGGATTACTGAGCAAATAACTTGTACAACTGATTCCTGGGAAGACAAAAGGCTAAAAGTACTGAAAGGTTTCTATACGGTAGGTAATGAATCAAGAGATCTTCTATAGTCATTCTTGGTGTAGGTAAGGAATCAAGAGATCTTCTATAGTCATTCTTGGTTCCACATGAAATTTTCCTTTCCTAGACCGTTTTGCCATGAAAAGCATTTGGTGGTTCTTTCCTGTATACACCACCCCGCCCCAGCCCACACATCTACCATTGCTGTTACTACTCCTTCTATTACTGCTACTACTCACACACACACACACACACACACCTTTCCCGAGAAAGAGTCGCAGTCTCGGAATATTCTAAACAATGAGGCCAATCACTTCAATTTGCAGAAGCATGGATGTTGCTTGGAGGCTTCTTGAAAACCTGCTTTTCTTTTCAGCACCACCTGCATTTGGTTTTTAGAGAATAGAGCTCCAGTACTTCCTATGAGTTCTGGTCAATTTTCAAATTTTTAACTTCTCTAATTAGATGAATGATGACTGGATATGGAATCTTCAACAAAATATTTCCTGATATTACTGTAACTTTCTTATCCCGGAAAGGGACCATCTTAGATGATTCTTGGATAAGAATTTGAATTATTTGGCCATATCAAATTGGGTGATAAAAATGTGTAGAGTTAAAGGAGTGAATTGACCAAAGCTATATGGTCATTTCTGCAGATGGTAGAGAGGACAATGGAGGAGGCAGTTGGGATTCAGGGGTGGAAGTCTTAGTGCTCTGTGTGGCAAGTGAAAGTCCACTGTGAGAGAGGCAGTCTGATCATTATTCCTCTTATTTCTTGTAAGTTTAGGTGATACTCTCTCTGAGGCTTAAGGTATGTCCTTGTGATATATGTCAGTTCAACTCAGTGTGCCTCCATCGTGTGAAGAGGGCTAGATGGCTAGAGAGCTATATTCTACAAGACTTAAAATGTCAAAGGCCAGCGATCACGATTCCCTCCTAGTGCCCCCTTCCTGCCAGAGAGCATTCTGAATTGGAGGAAATATAGTGCTGGGTGGGAAAGAGGACAGACCTTAGGAGGGGCCTGTAAGGAAGATGGGTTTCCCCCAAAGTGTGTGGAGTTTAACACCATGGAGATTAGGAGAAGAAATCATTGAGAGAGGTGTAAGTTAGTGGGCCAAGGTTGAGTATGTCCCCAAGGATACCCTTTGTGAAGATGCTTTTCCTTCCAGTTATGTGTGCTTTCTCCTTAAACTATGGGAGAAAATGGATTTAGAGTACAGTTATAATTTTTCTCTTCTAGGATATAGTTATCTTGCATCTCCTTCCTTTATACCTTCAGGAAAGTCTGATCACCCCTTCAGTCTTAAGTGATGCCCAAAGTGGAGAAGAGGAAATAGGAAAATGAGGGAAAGCATGGACATGTATCCAATCAGTATCCTAGCCCAACCAGGAGCCATGGTTCAAGCAGAGAAAGGACAACACCCTTCCAGCGGATTATACCTGGTAGTGACCATCAGGAAACCAAGGTTCCCAGAAGGATGGAGCCATTGGGAGGAGCATTCCAAGTAGACATCCATAAACACTCTGATGAGCAGAGACTATTAGATTGAAGACCCAGGAAAAAAGAAAAAACAAAAGTGAGGGAGAAGAATTTTTTAAGAAATATATTATCTCCAAGCTCTCCTCCACCTGAATTTATATCTCATAGTTTCATCTTCAAGCTTCAGTTTAGAAATAAAACTTCTCCAAGAAGTCCCACAACTTCACATGATGTCCTAGATATCTTATAGGATATTAGACTTGGTTTAAATTATTTTGAAATCCATCCAAATGCCTTTTCCCTGCTGACAGCTCCATGCTGCCCACTCATATAAAAAGACTCACCAGGAGAATAAATTATTTCTTCCCTTGTCAGTGGTAATTTGTGTTCACTAAATTACCTCCAGATCTACTTTCCTGAGTCAAAAATAACTTCATAGTTTTTTTTTTTTTTTCTTTTCCTTCCATGTCCATCTTGGAAAGACGTATAGATTTTGAAGTTAACCTCTCTCTGCTAGATACTCAGAAATAATTAAGCTCGTTTTCTTCTTAAGTCAGCCAGATGTTTCATTTTAAGATGGAACAATACATGGTTTATTTGACCCAAGTTCTCATGGAAAGGCCATTGCTTTCACTTTGATAGTCCTATTTTGTGAGAGGTAAAAATGAAAAACATCTTTAAAAGAATTCCTTTTTTTCCTGGGAACAGTGCTTGGTCTCAACAGGAAACCACATTTTTAAAGAACATGTAAGTTATTACTGATGATGCTCCAGAATCTGATCAAACAGTTTAAGCTGCAGCCATCACGGTGGGATTTTACCACACTGTTCTTCATAACTGTTAAAAGAGATAGAAATGTCTTATGATGTCAAGGTCTGTTTCTGGCAAGGCATCTATTTACACAATTTCTTTGTCACTTTAGCATTTTCTTCTAATCAAGCTGGGCAAATGTGCTTAGGGTACCTTTTATTTTTGTCTTAAAGAATGCTAATAAATGGTTAAGGGTATTTTTTACAACATGGTGAGTGTTATTTCACAATGTTTCATTAGCTACAAATCCTCAAGTCACTTTTAAGAATTCCAGATGCCCTACTGTAGGTATTTTTGCAGCTGTTTTGTAGGAAATCATGAAAGTGCAACTCTCTTCAACAAAAAAAGGCCATATCTCATTCCTGCAGGGATCAGTCTCTTTACTATACTTTATAGTAACAAAAGGGCAATGTAAGGACAGCTGTGTACTGTACAAATTCTATCTGCCTAAAGTTGGGAGAGTTACAATATCTTCTAATTTGTAAGATGGTTTGATTTTACATGGAAGGAAGACTTTCCTTTGAATATGCTCTGAAGTAAAATTTTTCTTCCTGCTATTTGCAAGGTAAAACTGGACTAAAGAAATCTATCTGAATCCAATGCATTTGCAATTCAGTTTTTTTGTTGTTCTTTGTGTTTAGATTTATAGGTGGAATTCATTCTTTTACCTGTCACATAACATGTTAATCTAATTGTCAATAACCATTGACTCTTCTTAAGATCACATATTATTTCCTTTACTAAAATAAAATTTAAATCTTGAAAGTTATATTCTGAAAAAAAAGTTGAATTCTGTGGATATTGTGGATATTTATTCACCAATATCGTTTTATATCTCGAGTATTTTGGAGCACAGATGACCATAGTTTGTGATAGAAAGTTCCTTTCATTACTTTCAGTATCACACAATCTATGTCTTCATTATCAGACAGCATTACGTGTTATTGTTGTTGTTTTTCAGGCACTAAGTCATGTCTGGTTCTTTGTGACCACTTGGACTGCAGAACCCTAGACTCCCCTGCCCTTCACTATCTCCCAGAGTTTGCTCAAATTCACGTACATTGAATCAGTGATGCTATCCAACAATCTCATCCTCTGTTGCCCTCTTCTCCTTTTGCTTTCGATCTTTCCCAGCATCAGGGTCTTTTCCAATAAGTCAGCTCTTAGCATCAGGTAGCCAAAGTATTGAAGCTTCAGCTTCAACAACAGTCCTTCCAATGAATATTCATTTCTTTTAGGATTGACTGATGTCATCTCCTTGCAGTCCAAGAGACTCTCAAGAGTCTTCTCCACTGCTGCAATTTGAAAGCATCAGTTGTTCAGCACTCAGCCTTCCTTGGGGTCCAACTCTCACATCCATACATGACTATTAGAAAAACCATAGCTTTGACTATACAGACCTTTGTCAGCAAAGAGATATGTTTTTAAATATGCTGTTTAGGTTTGTCATAGCTTTCCTTCCAAGGAGCAAGCTGTCTTTTAATTTCATGACTGCAGTCACTGTAGTGATTTTTGGAGCCAAAGAAAAGAAAATCTGTCACTGCTTCTACTTTTTCCCCTTCTATTTGCTGTGAAGTGATGGGACTGGATTCCATGATATTAGTTTTTGAAATGTTGAGTTTCAAGCCAACATATTTACTCTCCTTTCACTTTCATCAAGAGGCTTTTTTGTCCCTCTTATTTTCTACCATTCAGTTCAGTTCAGCTCAGTCACTCAGTTGTGTCTGACTCTTTGCAACCCCATGAATTGCAGCACGCCAGGCCTCCCTGTCCATCACCAACTCCCAGAGTTCACTCAAACTCACGTCCATCGAGTTGGTGATGCCATCCAGCCATCTCATCCTCTGTCGTCCCCTTCTCCTCCTGCCCCCAATCCCTCTCAGCATCAGAGTATTTTCCAATGAGTCAACTCTTTGCATGAGGTGGCCAAAGTACTGGAGTTTCAGCTTTAGCATCATTCCTTCCAAAGAACACCCAGGGCTGATCTCCTTCAGAATGGACTGGTTGGATCTCCTTGCAGTCCAAGGGACTCTCAAGAGTCTTCTCCAACACCACAGTTCAAAAGCATCAATTCTTCGGCGCTCAGCTTTCTTCACAGTCCAACTCTCACATCCATACATGACCACTGGAAAAACCATAGCCTTGACTAGACGGACCTTTGTTGGCAAAGTAATGCCTCTGCTTTTGAATATGCTATCTAGGTTGGTTATAACTTTCCTTCCAAGGAGTAAGCGTCTTTTAATTTCATGGCTGCAGTCACCATCTGCAGTGATTTTGGAGCCCCTCAAAATAAAGTCTGACACTGTTTCCCCATCTATTTGCCATGAAGTGATGGGACCAGATGCCATGATCTTAGTTTTCTGAATGTTGAGCTTTAAGCCAACTTTTTCACTCTCCTCTTTTACTTTCATCAGAGGCTTTTTAGTTCCTCTTCACTTTCTGCCATAAGGGTGGTGTCATCTGCATATCTGAGGTTGTTGATTTCATATCTGAATTGCAATGTTCCTGGTGCTCATTTCTTTCAAACAAAGTCAGTGAGAAATGTTGAAATTGAGATTTAGGGCTCAATGGCCTTCCTGAAATTCACATTGCTAAGATTTTGGCTACAAAGTCAAAGCTAGGGTATGAAGATTCCATTGGTAGGACCTGTGATATAAGGAAAACTGGACTGAATCCATATGGAGGATCAGCCTGTGACTCTAGCTATTTCTAGGTGTTGGCAATATTACCGAGAGTTGATTATTTCAACTCTCACATTTTATGGATGAGGAACCGGAGGCCCTTAAACACAAAGCTCTACAGCCAATTAATAATCAAGTCCCTGAGGGTAACATTTTTGCCCTTTTGTTTTTCACTTTTATTGCTTAAACATAGGTTTATAGATCTCATAACGGGTTCATGTGAGTGTCATTCATTCCCAAAACATGCAAAATGACTTAGTAAAGCCATGGGCATGCCAAGCTGTAAAGACAGTGAGTACCCATAGAAGATTTGACATCTAGTGAGAAGGAAACTTACTGAACAAGGATTCCAGTGCACGGAGGCAGCTGCCCTGATGCGGCAGACATGGAGATGGGGAATAGAACAGAAACAAGAGAAGTCATGTTCAAGGAGGCAGGAAAGTCCTTCTGGAGAAAAATGCTTTGTGGCACTTGAGGTGAAAGTTGAGGTGACTTCTCCAGGCAGAGGGAATGACATCGGGAATGTGCTGAAGTATTATCTCTGTTACTCAGCTTAGAAGAGTGGAATGGTGGGGGAGAGGCTGGAGGTAACTGAGTTTTTAAAGAAGATTCTAACAATGCTATTCTCCCACTGCTAGCACCAACCCAGCTGGTCTTACATAGCAACAACTCACCATCCCACCGCCTACAGGGACTCATCAGAAAATGACTCTCCCTGGGGGACTCTTAAAAGAGAAAGGAGAAACAACCCCCTCTCTTAATCTCCGTGTGAACTATCTCCAAAATATTTAGTTTACAAGGATTTTCAACTCCATTATCATTTTCCTCAAAACTATTTACTACAACTATTGCTTATAGTACTAGTTGTAAGATAGTGAAAGTGTTAGTTGCTCGGTTGTGTCCAACTCTTGAGACTCCATGGACTTAGCCATTCAGGTTTCCCTAAATTGAACAATAAATTCAGTTCCGCTAAAGTGCTGGGCTTGTGAAATGTTTCTGCTTTTCTTTTAAAAATATATTCTATGGGATCTTTTTTTAGATTTAAGAAACAGATTCCCTTACATATATTCATAATCTTTGGAATAACATGATTCTTAGCCTAAATCCCTAGTTTTCTAAATAGAGAAGGAAATTATCAGGACCTGTACTTTCATCACAGGTGGATAAAATAAGGTAATACATTTAAGGTACTTAGAACAGCCTGGCATGGAGCACATGGGCAAAAAATAGGAACACTTTCCTCTACTTGTGAAGAAACAAGTAAGGCCTACTTTATGAGAACTTTGGTTGACCTGCATGCATAGTAAGATTTTGCCAGTTAATTTTACTACTGCCCTTCTTGACAACCATCCTATGAAACACAACTCAGCTGTCAGTGAGGACGTGGGGTACAGATGAATTAAGTAAGGATTCAAGCTTTGCAATACTTAAGGAAGGCAACAGTAAAAATTATTAAAATAGAAGCTAAAAAGACAATAGAAAAGACCAATGAAATTAACAGATGGCTCACTGAAAAGATAAACAAAACTGATAAACCTTTAGCTAGATTCACCAGGAAAAAAAGACAGAGGCCTCAAATAAAATCAGAAATAAAAGAGAAATTACAAATATATCACAAAAATACAAATGACTGTAAAAGGCTGCTATGAACAATAAGAGAGCAACAAATTGGACAACCTACAAGACATGGATACATTTTTAAAAACATACAGTCTTCCATGACTGAATTATTAAAAAAAAAAAATAGAAGCTTTGAATAGGTTGATTACTAGTGAGGAGATTGAATCGGTAATCAAAAATCTCCCAATAAAGATAAGTCCAGGACCAGATGGCTTCACTTATCCTTCTCAAACTCTTCCAAAAAATTGAGGAAGAGGGAATGTTTCCAGACTTATTTTCCTACACCAGCATTCAGTTCAGTTCAGTTCAGTTCATTTGCTCAGTTGTGTCTGACTTCTTGCGACCCCATGAACCGCAACACACCAGGCCTCCCTGTCCATCACCAACTCCCAAGGTTTACCCAAACTCATATCCATTGAGTTGGTGATGCCACCCAATCATCTCATCCTCTGTCGTCCCCTTCTTCTCCTGCCCTCAATCTTTCCCAGCATCAGCATCTTTTCAAATGAGTCAGCTCTTCCCAACAGGTGGTCAAAGTACTGGAGTTTTAGCTTCAACATCAGTCCTTCCAATGAACACCCAGGACTGATCTCCTTTAGGATGGACTGGTCAGATCTCCTTGCAGTCCAGGGGACTCTCAAGAGTCTTCTCCAACACCACAGTTCAAAAGCATCAATTCTTTGGCACTCAGCTTTCTTTATAGTCCAACTCTCACATCCATACACGACTACTGGAAAAACCATAGCCTTGACTAGATGAACCTTTGTTGACAAAGGAATGTCTCTGCTTTTTATTTTCTGTCTAGGTTGGTCATAACTTTCCTTCTAAGGAGTAAGTGTCCTTTAATTTCATGGCTGCAATCACCATCTGCAGTGATTTTGGAGCCCCCCAAAATAAAGTCAGCCACTGTTTCCACTGTTTCCCCATCTATTTGCCATGAAGTGATGGGACCAGATGCCATGATCTTAGTTTTCTGAATGTTGAGCTTTAAGCCAACTTTTTCACTATTCTTTTTCATTTTCATCAAGAAGCTCTTTAGTTCTTCTTCACTTTCTGCAATAAGAGTGCTGTCATCTGCATACCCGAGGTTATTGCTATTTCTTCTGGCAATCTTGATTCCAGCTTATGCTTCTTCCAGCTCAGTGTTTCTCATGATGTACTCTACATATAAGTTAAATAAGCAGGGTGACAATATACAGCCTTGACATACTCCCTTTCCTATTTGGAACCAGTCTGTTGTTCTATGTCCAGTTCTAACTCTTGCTTCCTGACCTGCATATAAGTCTCTCAAGAGGCAGGTCAGGTGGTCTGGTATGCCCATCTCTTTCAGAATTTTCCACAGTTTATTGTGATCCACACAGTCAAAGGTTTTGACATAGTCAATAAAACAGAAATAGATGTTTTTCTGGAACTCTCTTAATTTTTCCACAATCCAACGGATGTTGGCAATTTGATCTCTGGTTCCTCTGCTTTTTCTAAAACCAGCTTGAACATCTGGAAGTTCATGGTTCATGTATTGTTGAAGCCTGGCTTGGAGAATTTTGAGCATTACTTTACTAGCATGTGAGATGAGTGCAATTGTGCGGTAGTTTGAGCATTCTTTGGCATTGCCTTTCTTTGGGATTGGAATGAAAACTGATCTTTTCCAGTCAGCATTACCTTATACCATAACCAGACAAGAACACCACAAAAAAAGAAAATTTCAGGCCAATAGCTCTGATGAACTCAGATGCAAAAGTTCTCAACAAAATATTAGCAAGCCGAATTCATCAGTACATTAAAAGGGTTGTACACCATGATCAAGTGCGATTTATTCCAAGGATATAAGAATAATTTAACATCCATAAGTTGCTCAATGTAATAAGCATTAAGAAAATGAAGAATAAAAAATCATATGATCATCTCAATAGATGCAGAAAAATTATTTAAGAAAATTCAACATCTATTCAGGATAGAAACTCTCAACAAAGTAGGAATAGAGAAAACGTACCTCAGCATATTAAAGGCCATATGTGGTAAGTCCACAGTTAACATCATATTCAACAATGAAAAACTGAAAGTTTTCCTCTTAAGATTTGAAACTAGACCAGGATACCTACTATCACCGCTTTTTTCAACATAGTACTAGTGGTCCTAGCCAGAGCAATAAAGAAAGAAAGTTTCCATCAAAACTGGGGGGGGTGGGGGGGGGGTGGGCGGGGACAACAAAGTGAAACTCTCTGTGGACTATGTGATTTTATACATAGGAAATCCTAAAGACTATACCAAAACATTTTTTGAACTAATAAACAAATTAAATACAGTTGCAGGGTACAAAATCAATATACAAAGATCTCTCATATTCACTTTCAGCAAACTCAGAGAGAGAAATTAAGAAAGAAATTCCATTTACAATTTTATCAAAAAGACTAAAATACATGGGAATAAATTTAACCAAAGAGATAATAGGCCTGTACACTGAAAATTATAAAAGATTGAAGAACACACAAATAAATAGATATTCCATGATCATGGATTGGAAGAATCAATATTGTTACAATGTCCATATTACCCAAAGCAATCTGCACATTCAATGCAATGCTGATCAAAATCCAATGGTATTTCTCAGAGAAACAGATCCTAAATTTTGAATAGAACCACAGAAGACTCCAATCAGCCAAAGCAATATGGAGAGAGATTAACAAAGCTGGAGGCATCATTGTTCCCTGATTTTAGACTACATTACAAATCTATAGTAATTGAAACAGCATGATATTGTCATAAAAACAGACATATAGCTCAATGGAAAAGAATAGAGAGGCCACAAATAAATCCCCACATATATGGCCGAGTACATAGCCAAAGGAGCAAGAATATAAAGTTGGGAAAAGAGTCTCTTCAATAGATTATGTTCTGCAAACTGGTGACAGACCAGGCAAAAGAATACAACTGGACTACTAGCCTATGCCATGTGCAAAATTAACTCAAAATGGATGAAGGACTTAAATATAAAACCAGAAATCATAAAACTCCCAGAAGTCAATATTAGCAGTAAACTCCTTGACATTGGTCTTGGCAAAGATTTTTCGTATCTGATTCCAAAAGCAAAGGAAAAAATAAGTAAATGGGACTACATCAAAATAAGAACCTTCTGCATAGCAAACTGTCAACAAAACAAAAAGAAAACCTGCTGAATGGGAGAAAATATTTGCAAATCCTTTATCTGATAAGTGGTTATTATCTAAAATATATAAAGAACACATAAAATTCAAAGTGAAAACAAAACAATTTGATTACAAAATGGGCAGAGGATCTGAATAGACATTTTTCAAAGATAACATACAGATGGTCAATAGATCATTTAAAAATGTTCAACATCACTAATCATCATGGATATGCAATTCAAAATCACAAAGAGGCATCACCTCACACGTGTTAGAATGACTAAGATCAAAAAGGCAAGAAATAACAAGTGTTGGTGAGGATGAGGAGAAAAGGACACACTTGTGCACTGTTAGTGGGAATGTATACTGGTACAGCCACTATGGGAAATAGTATGGAGGGTCCTCAAAAAAGTTAAAAGGAGAACCACCAGAAAATCCAGCAATTCCACGTCTGGGTGGAATCCAAAGAAAAGAAAAACACTAATTTGAAATCATATATGCACCCCTATGTTTATATATATATAATATTATATACACACAATGGAATATTACTTAGCCATAAACAATGAAATCTTGCCATTTATGGAAACTTGGATAGATGGACCTAGAAGTATTATGCTAAGGAAATAAAGCAGAGAAAGACAAATACTATATGATTTCACTTATATGTAGACTCTAAACACCAAACCAAACAGTCAGAACAAAGCCAGACTTATAGAACTGACTGATGCTTGCCAGAGGGGCAGGTTTTGGTGGGGAACAAAATGAGTAAAGGAGGTAAAGAGGTACAAACTTCCAGTTATAAAATACATAAGTCATGGGGATGTAATGTATAGCATAGTGTACATTATGATAATATTGCAGTGCATATTTGAAAATAACTGAAAGAATATATCGTAAAGTTTTTATTATTCACACATACACAAAGTTCTAACTTTGTTATGGTGGCAGATGGTAACTAGACTTATTGTGGTGATCATTTCAGTGTGCACAAATATTGAATCATTATGTTATATACCTGCAACTGATATAATGTTATATTTCAGTTATACTTCAAATAAAAAAAAGAAAATTCCAGGAGATAGTGAAGGACAAGGAAGCCTGGTGTGCTGCAGTCCATGGGATCGCAAAGAGTTGGACATGATTGAGCAACTAAACAACAAAAATAGAAAAAAGATGGAGTCAAGCATCATTAGTGAGGTGAAATATTTAAGATATATAATTTTACTTAACTGAGGTAAATATAGTAACTTGACCTATGTTAATAAGGAGCTTTCTAGCAGGGAAAATTGAAATGTCTGCCTTAATGAAGAAAATTAATAAATTTGTTATTAGAATTTAGAATGTTAATGATTCATCTAAAGTGATTGTGAATAGCTTGTTTTCTTAACTGGTTTTAAAGTGTCTGATTTTTTTTTTTTTTTACACTATTAATTTATTTAGCTAACTTTTCCTCTCTGGACTGTGGAACTGTAAACCAGTTCAGCTGCTGCTCAAATGTTAACCAACTCCCAAGTGAAGTCTATGCTAATGATGCTATAAGACATTTAGGGGTAACAGACTCATTCATTTGCAAAATATTCACAGACATGGAAGATAAAATAGTTTGTTACTCAGTTGAGATGCTTGGAAAATATGTTCAAAGGATCTCACTCTTTTCCTTTTGAAATATGGAACATTACAAAACACATGTGCTTACATGGCTTAGATACACAAGCTAAGAATGTTTTTAAAGTTAAAAAAAAAAAGATTAGAGGAAGGAAAAGTCCTTTAATTGAAAAGAATCTCCGCCAATATAAGGAGAATAACATTTCAGTATCTGAGAGCCTACCATGACCTGCACTGAGACAGAAGATGCAACATTTGAATAATCAATGGAAAGTTTTTGTATAGTCGGTAATTATCCCTTTCCAGAAAAGCAAAGGGAAGGCCCACATTCCATGTCCCAATGTGGCTCCATTCTGTGCACTCTGACTGCATCCCGGTGACACGACCCACACAATGGTCACAGTCACCAATGCAGTGCTGGCGCCTGCGAGCTTTAGTTTGTTAAGGAAAAATACTATTTTCCATGTATGTTTAAATAATACAGACACATAGTATTAAAAAAACAGAAGCTCTGGGTCTGTAATTTGATTCTCAGCCTTTGCAAAATAGGCAAAAATCCAAATATTTCTCTCTGCTAAAAAGAGTTTAAAATACGTTTCCAGGGATAACTTGGCTGGAGAGGCTAACTTGGAATTGGTGAGCTGAAAAGTTTGATTAGGTGGCAATCTGCATTTCTGAGAGAGAACCAAAAGGGCTCTTGGAATTAGCTGAGATCCAAAAGGAAGGTGGGCTCTACAATAGAACTTTCCAAGTTAAAATCAAGTGCTCATGTGTGGTGGTGGTGGGGTGAGTGAGGGAGTTGGGGGGGATTGAAGGGGGTAGGACACATTATTTTTGAAGTTTTAGACTTAGATCATGGAACAAAGTAAGGTAATACAAGGCCCACTATAAATCTGGCTCTAGAATCCTTTGTAATTAAATCTCTAGGACTCCAGATATAATACCTTGGCTGGAAGCTGTATTTCAATAGTGGTCCAGAAACGTATATCACTTGCCAGCTAGGGAAGCATCATTCTCTAAACACATATCATCCACACTGCCCTGGATCCTTCAAGTCAGGCCAGTCACATCCCAGGGGGCTCAACAGGTGAATCTCACACCAGCAGATATTTTAGGTAATCTCTCTCGCATTGCTCCCAAGATGCTTGTTCTTGTCTTCACTCCCTGAATCCAGCTGTCTACATTCCAATAGTAGTCGTTCTACATTCCTATAGTAGTTATTCTCCTTTGGGTTAAGTGGATTGGAGCTCAGCACTCCCACTTGACTGTCAGATTTCCCACTGTAGATCCCAGACTGAAAAGCATCGCCTCTGATTGGGTCTATTTCCCCCTCTCCCTCCAATGAGTTTCAAATATCTCTTTGGTAGAAATAAACAACTTTTCCTAAGCCTTATGAAACAAGAGATAAAGATGACTAATACCTGTTCCCTACTTTCAAGGAACATACAATCAACTGTTTTAGGTAAGATATTGACAAGGAAATAGGGCTAATATTATTATGAATCTCATGTTATGAGTGCAGGATGAGGGGATGCTCCATTGCCAAGATAAGGGAAAGAGCAATTCTCTTTAGAAAGACCAAGAGTATAATAGTTATGAAAAGATTTTGAGGGAGCTACAACTGGTGTTTGCTTTAGTTATTTATTGCTGCCATTAAAAAATAATCATAAACTTAGTGACTTAAGACAAATTTATTACCTTCAAGTTCTATAAGTCAGAAGTCTGACATTGGTCTCACTGGACTAAAATTGAGATGTTAGCAGGGTTGTGTTTCTTCTGGAAGCTTTGGAGAAGAATCCACTTTTAAGCTCATGTACATCATTGACAAAGTTCAGTACGATGTGGTTGTAGGATTGAGGTCCCCATTTCCTTCCTGCCTGTTGGCTGGGGCTACCTTTAGTTTCTAAAAGCCTCTCTCCATTCCTTACACATGATCCCTAAACTTCAGAACCAGAAATGGCATCAATCTTCTCAGGCTGCCCATCTCTTCTCCCTCTGTCTCTTCTGCTTCATCTTTCTGTCTTCCCCTCTGCCCTTAGGGACCAGATTACCTTGGGTTTACCTTGGTAATACAGGATACTCTCCTTTATCTTAAGGTCAGCTGATTATCAAGTTTAATTTTATACACAATCACAGGCAGAACCCAAGGTGGTAGAATTCATGGGAGCCAAGTCTTATCTAGTAACGTGTTTTGATGATATTAAGCAAAGGAGTACAGAATAGAATTCAAATCATGCCCATATTAAACAGGTGCTAAGTTGCTTAGTATGACTCAAGTTTGGAAACACGAGGTAAATCAGAATCCATTTCTTTCTCAAAGTCTCTCCTAGAGAAGAAAACAGACTTCTTTTCAAATAATTTTGATACAATAAGCTATTTGCAAAGTGACAACCAACATTAATCATTTTGTGGTTTTCTTTTGATAGGCTATGTTTGTCTTTTGAATTTTACAAGTTGTATTCCATCGTGTATTTAGGACCAGGATAGGGCCTTCCCAGGTAGCACCGGTGGTAAAGAACCTGCCTGCCAATGCAGGAGACATAGAGACATGGGTTTGACCCCTCGGTGCAGATCCCCTGGAGAAGGGCATGGCAACCCACTCCAGTATTTTTGCCTGGAGAATCTCCATGGACAAAGGAGCCTGGCAGGCTATGACCCATAAGGTTGCAAAAAGTCGGACTGAAGTGACTTGGCCTGAACACATGCACACAGGATCATGATAAAAGTTTTGAGGACCACTGAAATGCATGCATGCATTGGCCAAAAACAGGGCAAAATGAGATAAAATCTAAGAGAGCCCCATCCTTGATTGTCCCCTTGTCCTCACCTGCAGTACTGACTCTGACCTCCCATCCTGGTTTCAACTTGCCACTCAACTTGGAATATTCTCTCCTTTCCATCATAGCACTGAAATGGTAGAAAATCAGATAATAAGAGCAACATTCCATTTGGCACTTTGAAACTCATGTCTCATTTGCATCTCCTGTGGAGCACTCTCTGTTCTCCAACATCCAGTCTTCCTTCCTCCTTTGTCACCTCTACCACTCAACTGATATATTTGATAAGGGAATTGAGGACCAGAGGGCCTCAATTTTATTCATTTTGGAATATCCTCTTAGTCTGCCCATACCAGACCTAACAGTGTTATAGATAGTGAAGCCATTCAATAAAGTTGTAGTAAATTAATATTTTTAAGGCAAAAATATTAAAACTAAGTCTTTGATTGGTTTTAGAATTTAAAGTGAGTGACAGGAAATGGCATTTACTACCTGAAATTTTTCTCTTTTTCATGCAAAGGAGAAAGCAAGTGGCTAAGTGGTGAGGTATGAGCCTCAAAAGATTAGGGAAAACAAACACAATTGAAGAAAATTTCCTGTGATTCAAATGCAAAATAACTGAATAAATGTCATCCTGAAATGCCCTGTGGGATACAGTAAGTCCCCTTCAGGCCAGTGTGTGTGTATGTGTGAGAGTGTGTGTTCAGTTGCTATGTCTAGTCTGACTCTTTTTCAACCCTGTGGACTGTAGCCTGCCAAAATCCTCTGTCCATGGGATTTTCTGGCCAAAGACAGGAGTGGGTTGTCGTTTCTTCCTCCAGGGAATTTTCCTGACCCAGGGATGGAACCTGTTTCTTCCCTGTCTCCTGCATCGCAGGTGGATTCTTTATCGCTGAACCATTGGGGAACTAACCCTCAGGTTGAGAATGTTCAAAGAGTTGGAGTCGAACCTGCGTTCCATCAACGACAGGAGCGAGTGAAATTGCAACTTGCCCTCCCATCTTTCATTGCTGAGGATCATTCAGTTCTATCATCTCCCACCTCCTCTCCCTCCTCCAGGCAGTAACTCTTCTTGCCTGTTCACTCGATGCCAGTCCCTGTATGCCAGCTATTGTATTGTACAACTATACTTTTCTAAGTAGTGTACTGTAAAATTAAAAATGTTTTCTTTATTTTTTGTTTGCTTTTTCTGTACTATATGTATGAAAAGTATTGTAAACGTATTACAGCACAGTACTATATAGCAGATTGTGCTAGTTGAATTCCTAGGCTAAATTTGTTGTGCCAACAAACAAATTGGACTTACAACTGCTCTCAGAACAGAAATCATTCAACTTGTTCATAAGTAGGGGACTTACTGTACAGGAGTTGTGAAAGGTGAGTAGGGCCATTGTACACATTCTGGAAAACCAAACATTTAAAGCAGACATTGAGAACATTTGGTTCCATATTCATCCTTCAGGGCATTAAAATTGCCAGTCAGTTGACCTTAAAATAGGAAGCTTATAGCTCAGTGGTAAAGAATGCACCGGCCAATGCAGGAGCCATAAGAAACACAGGTTCAACCCCTGGGTTGGGAAGATCTCCTGGAGGAGGAAATAGTAACCCACTCCAGTATTCTTGCCTAGATAATCCCATGGACAGAGGAGCTTGGCAGGCTACAGCCCATGGGATCACAAAGAGGCAGACATGACTAAGCAACTGAGCACGCATGCATGCAAGGTGGGCCCAACATAATCAGAATGATCCTCAGAAATGGAAGGGAAGGCAGAGGGTTAAGAGTCAGAGAAGATGTGATGAGGGAAGCAAAGTCAGAGTGATATGACCTGAGGACTCCACTCGTCACTGTTGGTTTTGATGATGGATGAAAGGGCCATGAGTCAAAGAAGGTGGGAGCCTCAAGCAACTGGAAAAGGCAGGGAAACACATTATCCTCAAGAGCCTCCAGAAAGGGACATAGCCCTGTCTTGAATTTAGCCCAGTGAGAAATGTGTCAGACTTCATTTGTGTTGTCTCAAGCTACTCAATTTGTGGTAACTTGCTACAACTCTCACAGGAAACAAACAATTATATAATTAGTCAATGTCCTGTTGTCTGTGGTGGACAGCCCACAAGATGCATTGTGGGAAAGCAGCCCTCTGATTTGCTCATGCTCCATGAATAAGGCTAACTGACAGACTCCAGGATGTCGTGGGGCAAAGGTCATTGTGACTCCCCAGCCATGGAGCCCCAGACTGCTGGGCTATATGGGACAAAAGCCCAAATCCTAATCATTGCAAAAGTTAAAACTGATATCATACAAGCCGAGTTCAGCACTCAGATGCTTTTACTCGTACATAGAATCTTTTTTTGTTTTTTGTTTTTTTAATGTGAATTAGTTTCCAACATTTAAAGATTCTCTTGAAGGAAGAGGGACTCCTTCTAGGGCAAGAGAGTGGGCTCTTGTCTAACACTCAGAAATGAATTGTCTGAGGAGACACACGTACTGACACAGCAAGAGACTTTATTGAGAAGGGGTGCCTGGGTGGAGAGTAACTGGCTAAGGGAACCCAGGAGGACTCCTCTGCCACATGGCTCACAGTCTTGAGTTTTATGGCCAATCATTCTAATACAGGGTCCTTCCTGCTGGTTCATGCATTGTTCAGCCAAGATGGATTCCATCAAGGAGGATTCTGGGAGGTTGGTAGGACACATGGATTATTGTCTCCAGTCTCCTTTTGACATTTCCTGAATTCGGCTGGTTCGTGGTAGCTTGTTAGTCCCATGATCCTTACCAGGACCTCCTGTTGTTAAGACAGCTCTTGCAAGTGGCTACTATCTTGCCTGGGTATGGCGCAGATGGCTTCAGTGTTTCCCCTAACCATTCCACTTAAGCATCAGGATTTCTGGCTTTTCTTGGAAAAAGTAAATCAGAAAATGTTGCCACGCTTGAATCCCGTGGGAGTGGAGTCGTGGCTGCTCTTTAGACAGCACACTCACACTGTTGGCTCCATATGCTTTACTCTACTGTCTCACACCCTCTCCCTGTCACCCTACCACACGGCCCAAAGGGACCAGTGTGCAATCCCTGGTACTCTGCTTGTGTACAATACACATTTCAGAACCGGCTTAATTATGGAAAGGTGCTAAAGGGAATCTAGCCACTTTCAATGCTTTTATCATACATGATAGCAAAGAATGCCTTCATTGATTTCAGAGACAAAAAATCCCAATAGTTTGATTCATTCCTCCATTCCATCCAAGTTCTTAGCAAGACCAAGAAACACTGGCATTGGTGCCTCACAGGGAATTTCCAGATCTACTTATGATTCTCATTCTGATCAGCTAAACCTTTGCTTCTTTAAGAATTTATAGAAAACTGACTTCAACAGGTAAGGGAAGAATTTTCTAAAGGGTATGTATATAAATCAAGCTGGACTACTTTCAAGATGATAGACAATGAACTTAAACAAAATGTCAAATGGTCTGATAGCATTTTCACGTGTGCCCAGCCAAGGTTTAGAGAAATCCCTGTGCACTTTTATTGGATTAACAACACGTCAGCTCTGACATCAGCTGCAACACAATCTGCTATTGCAAAATGCACTTAGGAACCCTGATGCATTAATTGTTATGTTTGGCTTCATTACACACTTATCTTTTTCCTCATATCTGAAAGCTAGTGGTTATGGGCTAGAATTTTTGGAGAAGTGATACCTTAGACGCTCACACTTGAAACAGCTCTGCACAGTGATGGAATGTCATAGTTACAGAAACAAGAAAGGAGAGTTGGCTCACAAAAGGGTCAGTGTCCTGAGTGGCTGGGTAGGAATCCACTTTTTCCACCTCAGGCTCTCATCTTCAGCCTACATGTAGTGAATAACCAGCCATACATGTGCAAAAGAGCAGTTGGGCTGGGCTTTGACACGGCCGCTGTGGGTGTGATAGATGTGCAGAAATCCAACCCTTCCCAGGGGGGTCAGGTGGCACCATCAAGACAAAGTGAAACAACTTTGTCCTGGAAAAGAACTTTTTTTTCCCGCTATTTGTGCCAAAGTGTTACAGTATCCCTACTAAATTGGAAATCTATGCAAATAAAGAAAAAGCCAAAATGAAGCCCTGAATTGAAATACTCTCTGCATAGAATATATTTAAATTGTGCAAAAATTTCTGTATGAAGAAAGAGAGAAAGAAAAGAAAAAAGAAATGGCATTCACTTCTCATTTCCAAGGGCGAGTTGAAAACATCTGCTTTCTGGATTACAGAGTGAGACAGTATCCACATCTGTGAAAAAGCAAGATCTCTAAAATCTTTCCTTTGGAGGCTGTGGATAAAACAAACAAGGGGAGGATGAATTTCCCTCTGGTCTGCAGAGGCTTGCCTGAGCAGACAGAAAAATAGAGTACATGCCTGCCCACCATCCCAACTAATAAAACTTGTGAAATATTTTTTCCATTGTCTTTTCATTGCTTTTCATTCTCTCCCTGTCTTCTTACATCTCTTAAGCAGTGATTCTGATGGGACCTGGGTTTATTTGAGCCTTTGATAAAACACATACCACTACGCTTTTCCCCAGCCCAGGACTCAAGGAGTTTTGAGAAATATCTATAAATTTTCCTAATTGCTAGACAGTTTTTCCACTTCTAGGCCAACTGGCTTCCCTTAGCCATAATGTCGAGCTCTGACCTATGACATGAGGGGCTCCTAATTGATGACTACCAAATGCTGAAAGGGGCTTTGGTTTTACTCATTTTTCTTCATCTGATTCTCAGCCTTGGGGCAGGCTGGCTCTTTAGTCCTGGTCTGAGTGGGCAGAAATGTGCCAATTCAGAAGGGAAACTGGGAAGGGGACAACTGTGTGTGCCTGTTGTGTGCCAGGCAGTGTGCTGAATTTTGCCTTACTTTATGGTCACAAACACTTGAGAGGTCAATTTTCGTCAGTCTCGTTTAGACAATTAAGGATGTCAGATAAATAAGTCGATCATCTTAAGCCAGTGAGTGGCAGAGCTGGCAAACCAAACCAAAGTTGCCTGCCTCTGAAGCTTTAGTTATCTACACAGCTTTGATAAGTAATGGGTCTTGAAACTTCTTAAAAGATACTTTGATGCTTGCTCTTTGGAACTTTTTATCACTTATATTGTCCCTGCTGCTGCTGCTAAATTACTTCAGTTGTGTCCGACTCTGTGTGACCCCATAGACGGCAGCCCACCAGGCTCCCCCGTCCCTGGAATTATCCAGGCAAGAACACTGGAGTGGGTTGCCATTTCCTTCTCCAATGCATGAAAGTGAAAAGTGAAAGGGAAGTTGTTCAGTCATGTCTGACTCTTCGCGACCCCATGGACTGCAGCCCACCAGGCTCCTCCGTCCATGGGATTTTCCAGGCAAAAGTACTGGAGTGGGGTGCCATCGCCTTCTCTGATATTGTCCCTAGTATTAGAGAATTCCCACGCAGAGAATTACATATGGCAATAAGAGCTTTGCAGAATTCATTTGTAACATACCTCAGCTCAAAATTAATTTCCACTTTCAAATCCAGATGACATCTCAAAAGGATACTGTCAGGTGAGAAGATGAGAGTAGGTAATTACACAGAATGTAGGTGACCTCAGTTATTCTACCAGTTATTGTACCAGTTATATAGGTGATCTCAGTTATTCTACCAGTCCCCACACATCCCATGGCCATCAAGTTGTTCACGTGGCTGTAAATGTGTGGATCCTTTTAAATAAGAAAGAATTTGGATCTGAACAGATTTATGGGAAATTGTCAGAAGCAGAGATGATTCTGAGGGACCAATCAGTGGGCAGTAAGACAACTGATGCAATCTGCAAACATAAGCCCAGGCAATTAGAGGAATGAAGGGCTTCTTGGGCAACCACCTACTCTCTACTTCCCTTCCCCCAGCAAACCTTTGCTTGATTTCAGACTTTCTACCTCCCAGTATACATTTTTATTCCAGACATCTCATTTTGTGTGTTTATACAAAAGATCAGGGCAGTTACATGCAAAGGTCATGGGCTGTGGAATTAGAATACCTGGTTTCAAATTACTGTATCACACTGAAATACTGTGTGATCTTGGGCTAATTACCTAACCTCTCTGGACCCTTCTCTGAAAAATCAATTGCTCTAAATCTTATTGAGACAAGGTAAATAACACAATTCCTGGCTTATAGTAGGTATTAAAAAAATAATACTATTTCTCTTTACTCTTCTTATTTGCTTTTTCAGAAATGCCCTGGGGTCCTAAGGAGTTTCCTTTTTTTTTTTTTTTTTTTAATGCAAGCCTCAAACATTCTTAATTTGGTGGTGGTGTTGAAGACTACCTTTTTATACAGTTCATGGGGTTTTCACAGCAAGATTACTGGAGTGGTTTCTCATTCCCTCCACTAGTGGACCATATTTTGGCAGAACTCTCCACTCTTCTATTCCATTTGGGATTGATGTCAATGGAACCTAGATTTTGGGTTCAGATTACTGGCAGAGATCTCTCAAACTCAGGGAAGATCCAGTCCCAGTAGACAAATTCTGATAGAAGACAGCAATGAAAACCCCATACTTCACCAGTGAGTGCTTTTAGGATGAGCAAAAATAATGTAAACTTCTACCTAAAGAAGTGGTAAGGAAATTCTTAAGTCAGAGCCTCAAGAGGAAATGGGAATTTGTTCCTTGTTTACCACTTAGGTGGCCACTGGTGGGCATGATGCCTGGAGAAATGGCAGCCATCTTGAATCCATGAGGTGTCAGTCACAAGGATGAAACCAATGTGCTGAAAATGGTGGAGGAATGGGTGGAAAGAGCTTGAAGGACTCTTGGTAACATTATGGAGTTGCTGAATGAGTCTTTGGCCATCCATCTTCATATTTGTTGTTGTATGGGATAATTAATGCTTCAGTTCAGTCAGTTCAGTTCAGTCGCTCAGTCATGTCCGACTCTTTGCGAGCCCATGAATCACAGCACACCAGGCCTTCATATCCATCACCAACTCCTGGAGTGCATTCAGACTCATGTCCATCGAGTCAGTGATGCCATCCAGCCATCTCATCCTCTGTCGTCCCCTTCTCCTCCTGCCCCCAATCCCTCCCAGCATCAGAGTCTTTTCCAATGAGTCAACTCTTCGCATGAGGTGGTCAAAGTACTGGAGCTTCAACTTTAGTATCATTCCCTCCAAAGAAATCCCAGGGCTGATCTCCTTCAGAATGGACTGGTTGGATCTCCTTGCAGTCCAAGGGACTCTCAAGAGGTCTTCTCCAACACCACAGTTCAAAAGCATCAATTCTTCAGTGCTCAGCTTTCTTCACAGTCCAACTCTCACTTCCATACATGACCACAGGAAAAACCATAGCCTTGACTAGACGGACCTTTGTGGCAAAGTAATGTCTCTGCTTTTCAATATGCTATCTAGGTTGGTCATAACTTTCCTTCCAAGGAGTAAGCGTCTTTTAATTTCATGGCTGCAGTCACCATCCGCAGTGATTTTGGAGCCCATAAAAATAAAGTCTGCCACTGTTTCCACTGTTTCCCCATCTATTTCCCATGAAGTGATGGGACCAGATGCCATGATCTTTGTTTTCTGAATGTTGAGCTTTAAGCCAACTTTTTCACTCTCCTCTTTCACTTGCATCAAGAGGCTTTTGAGTTCCTCTTCACTTTCTGCCATAAGGGTGGTGTCATCTGCATATCTGAGGTTATTGATAATTCTCCCGGCAATCTTGATTCCAGCTTGTGCTTCATTCAGTCCAGAGTTTCTCATGATGTA
The DNA here is from genome assembly GCF_019923935.1 of Bubalus bubalis. Taxonomy (NCBI): domain Eukaryota; kingdom Metazoa; phylum Chordata; class Mammalia; order Artiodactyla; family Bovidae; genus Bubalus; species Bubalus bubalis. Next base: position 141,815,169 of record NC_059159.1, read on the forward strand.
CTCTGCATAGAAGTTAAATAAGCAGGGTGACAATATACAGCCTTGACGAACTCCTTTTCCTATTTGGAACCAGTCTGTTGTTCCATGTCCAGTTCTAACTGTTGCTTCCTGACCTGCATACAGATTTCTAAAGAGGCAGGTCAGGTGGTCTGGTATTCCCATCTCTTTCAGAATTTTCCACAGTTTATTGTGATCCACACAGTCAAAGGCTTTGGCATAGTCAATAAAGCAGAAATAGATGTTTTTCTGGAACTCTCTTGCTTTTTGCATGATCCAGAGGATGTTGGCAATTTGATCTCTGGTTCCTCTACCTTTTCTAAAACCAGCTTAAACATCTGGAAGTTCACGGTTCACATATTGCTGAAGCCTGGCTTGGAAAATTTTGAGCATTACCTTACTAGCATGTGAGATGAGTGCAATTGTGCGGTAGTTTGAGCATTCTTGGTATTGCCTTTCTTTGGGACTGGAAATGAAAACTGACCTTTTCCAGTCCTGTGGCCACTGCTGAGTTTTCCAAATTTGCTGGCATATTGAGTGCAGCACTTTCACAGCATCATCTTTCAGGATTTGAAAGAGCTCAACTGGAATTCCATCACCTCCACTAGCTTTGTTTGTAGTGATGCTTTCTAAGGCCCACTTGACTTCACATTCCAGGATGTCTGGCTCTAGGTGAGTGATCACACCATCGTGATCATCTGGGTCATGAAGATCTTTTTTGTACAGTTCTTCTGTATATTCTTGCCACCTCTTCTTAATATCTTCTGCTTCTGTTAGGTCCATACCATTTCTGTCCTTTATTGAGCCCATCTTTAAGTCAAATATTTTCTCATCTGCAACTACAAGTGTTATTAATTCTCTGATGTCTGCTTCTCAAAACTAATATGAGAATTATGAACAACAGAGGTAAAGCATCTAGAAAGTGCCTGTCACTTGGTAAACAGCTGGCAATCATATAGCTTACATTTGTTATAGTTGTTAATATATAGGCTTTCTAGGGGAGCAGTGGGGTCCTCGACAAATGGAAGCTTCCTTTAAGCATGCGTTGGTGTAACAGAAAAAATTCATACATTCCATCAAGCCTATTAAGGGTCTTCACCCCCATCACCTTGAGATTCCCTGAGATATTATCAATAGGCACAAATAAAATTTTGAAATTAACTGAATTTGAAGTGTTGCAAGTCAGATAAGAAGAAACAATATTAAACAAACCCTTCTCATTCCTAAGGAATGGGTGAGTTTACTTAACCATAAGTAAGGCTCTCCTTCCAAGCACTTCTTTTCTCCTCCCTGTGAGCTCATTTGGCTTATCTTTTTAGCCAGAGGGGAATTTCAAATCTGTCAGTGTTACTGACTGGATAAATAGCTTGCAAGGGAAGGACAGTTGGAAATAAGTCTAAACTGCCATTTGTTGACAGTTTGAGGTTTATAAGTTGTCTAGAAAGTTAAAAAAAAAAAAAAAGACTGAAATGTTAATCATGGGCTAAAGTAATTCATTCACAAATTCAATCAACTTTTATGAAGTTGCTGTGCTTGGTGCTGGGGAAACAAGGTCAAACAAGCCAGGGGCCTGTCATTCTGGGATTAGACAATCTAGGATGAAAGACATATGAGCAAGTGTATGTAAAAAATCTATTGATATGGCCCAAACTGTATTTATACAGTGATGTTGAAATCAGGATGACCACTGGGATCACTGCTATTCATTGCTACCAGTGACTGAGCACTTCCTATGTACCAGGTTTGTCTCAAGTTTCTTTATCTGCACTGTTTCTTTTTTTGTTTTTGACAGGAAAGTAGGATTTATTGGTGGGTGTGAGTAAGGAGGGTAAGGCTCTTATGAGTTCAGGGCCCACTATTTGTTCAGAGGGCCACAATTAAGGATGTATTTGACCCCACAGCCATCTGGGATGAGTCACTTTTCTGCAACCATGTTTTCAAACTCATCCACCTTAAACTTAGTAAATCTCCACTTCTTGGAGATGTGCATCTTCTGGTGACCAGGGAACTTGGCCTTGCAGAGGGCCTCAATCACATGCTCCTTGTTCTGCAGTTTGGTGCAAATGGACATTATGACTTGGCCAATGTAGACCCTGGCCACTGTGCCCTGGGACTCTCCAAAGGTACCTTGCATACCTGTCTGGAGCCTAGACTGAGGACAGCATGCCAATCATGAATGTTCACTATATAGGACTGTTTCCAAGGTCCCTTACGGCAACCTGTACAGGCAACAGGCTGCATACACTTACCTAGGAGGCTGCTATTCGCAGCTTATCTGCTCTGATTTGCATAAAAATTCTTTCTGATCATTCTGGTTGTTGTGTCCAATTTACAGAAGAACACACTGAGACCCAAATGTACACAACTAGTTAGTGGAAGGAGCTAGAATTCATATCTAGGACTTCTTAAATCATGAAGCTCATAGACCTTATTAAACCATGGTAGAGGTTTAAACAGTGAACCCAGGTCTCCTGCATTGCAGGCAGATTGTTTACTGTCTGAGCCACCAAGGAAGCCCAAAATGGAGATTGAAATGCAAAAAGTAATTAATTCTGTTGCCAGTGCTGAGTCATGTCGGGGCAGGGGAGGGAGGAAGGATAAGAAAAGGCTTCAAACAAGAGTTGACCCCCTGTGGACATTTCCTTCATAGAAAAAGACTTCTCAGAAGCAAATATGTGGTCCATGGTCCTATAGCATATTTTCTAATGTGAGAGAGGAAAAAAAAAAAAAAGGATGGAGGCAGAATGGTATCTGAATAGGCCCAGCACCCCTGGAAAACTGCAAACCTCCAATGTAATTGGGACTTCAGGGACCTGGGACTGCTTGTTCTGCTAAAGTACTTGAAATTTCATGAATAAAAGGTTTTCTATGAGTACAAAATTATTGTGATTGTCTACATTAGACCACAGAAACACTATAAACACTCAAAGAGAAGGGGAGATGTCTGAACCTATTTGTTCAGCATATGAAAGAGACAGGGAACCTGGATACTTTTGAAATCACTTGTAAGGAAGTTTCCTAACCAGACATCCAAGACCAAGAAATTCTTTTAGTCATATCTGATTCTGTTCTTTTGCATATACCTTGACTTGAGTGGTGCCATAATTTTCCATGAAGTAATTATCAAATTTTTTTAGTCAGTCCAGGTTTTTGGACATCAGGTAGACATAGAATTGAGAGGCTAATTTTAATTCTTCCTATTATTTTAAAGTTTCCCCCAATAAAACTACTTAACAGATGATGGTTCCCTGGTAGTCTAGCAAATGTTCCATAGGCAATTTGATAGCTTAAGAGAACAAAACAGAATTTCTCTGCCTAGAACATTTTGGCTCATCTCTTCATTGTTCATTTATAAATCATATTGTTTTAGGTGCATCTTTTATATTTCAAATTTCAAAACAAACTTCAAAAGTTAAAGTGTGATATTATTCCATTTATGTGAAATATCCAGAACAGGCAACTCCATACACATAGGAAACTTCATAGCCATTAATCAATTGCTCCCATTCCCCTTTTGAGATGATGAAGATGCTTTGGAACTAGGAGGTGGTAGCTGCACAATACTGTGAATGTACTAAATGCCACTAAATTGTTGCTTTAATATGGATAATTTCAAGTTATGTAAATTTTATCTCAAAAAAGTGTGAAAGCCAAAATAAGAGCTCTTACTTTCCTCTCTGAAAGATTACACATTTGATATACTTTTCTTTCCTCTGTAGACTTTTCTTTCTCATTTTAACTGATATTGTTTAGGATTTAAGATAAAGATTGCTATTTTTTTTTTTTACAATACATCAATAGTTTTCTATTTTTAGACATACTGTTGACATTCATGTTATACCTCATATGCATTAGCTTTCTAGTCTAAATTGTGGATTTTTTAATTTCATTGTCCACTAGTATTTGAAGAAAACATTATCGCTTCCCCATTCTTGAATATGTTGCAGCATTCTTTGAGCAACTTTTAAAGTAAGAGTATACGTATTAAATGTTTTCTGAAGCCTTTCACTCCTGAAGATGACTTTCAGTTACTTTCACTTACAAATAATAAATGAAACTTTCGCAAAGAGTCAGACATGACTGAGTGACTGAACAACAACAATCATCAGAGAAATGTAAAATCAAAGCTACAGTGTCAAAATGATGACTAACATCAAGAAGTCTACGTATAGCAATGTTGGCGAGAATGTGGAGAAAAGGCAGCCCTAGTACAGTGATGGTATTGTGAGCTGGTGCAGCCACTATGTGGTGCAGACACAAAACATCATGGAGGTTCCTCAAAAACTAAAAGAGCTACAGCAATGGCACCGAAATTCCACTGCTGGGTGTCTATCTCAAGAAAATGAAAAGCCTAATTTGAAAATATTACATGCACTCCGCTGCTCATAGCAGCATTACAATAGCCCATTTTTAGAAGCAACCTGAGTACTCATGAACAAATGAGAAAGTAGCTGTGGAAGAATCATAGAAACAATAGAATGTTGTTGTTGCTCTTGTTCAGTTGCTAAGTCATGTCCAAATCTTTGTGACCCCATTAACTGCAACATGCCAGGCTTCCCTGTCATTCACTATGCCTCTGAGTTTGCTCAAACTCATGTCCATTGAGTCAGTGATGCCATCCAACCAGCTCATCCTCTGTTGCCCTCTTCTCTTGCTCTCAGTCTTTCCCAACATCAGGGCCTTTTTCAATGAGTTGACTCTTTACATCAGGTGGCAGCTTCAGCTTCAGCATCAGCCCTTCCAATGAATATTCAGTGTTGGTTTCTTTTAGGGTTGACTGGTATGATCTCCTTGCTGTCCAAGGGACTCTCTCAAGAGTCTTTTCCAACACCACAGTTCAAAAGCCTTAGTGTTCAGTCTTCTTTATGGTCCAACTCTCACATCTTTACATAACTATTAGAAAAGCCAAAGCTTTGACTGTATGGACCTTTGTAGGCAAAGTGATATCTCTGATTTTTTATATAATGTCTTGGTTTGTCATAGCTTTCCTTCCAAGGAACAAGCCTCTTTTGATTTCATGGCTACGGTCACCATCTGCAGTAATTTTGGAGACTGAGAAAATAAAATCTGTCACTGTTTCCACTTTTTTCCCACCTATTTGCCATAAAGTCATGGGACTAGATGCCATGATCTTAGTTTTTTTAATGTTGAGTTTTAAGCCAGCTTTTTCACTCCTCTTTCACTCTCATCAAGAAGTTCTTTAGTTCTTTGCTTTCTGCCATAAGAGTGGTGTCATTTGCATATCTGAGGTTGTTGATATTTCTCCTGGCAGTCTTGATTCCAACTTGTGCTTCATCCAGCCAGGCATTTCACATGATGTACTCTGCATATAAGTTAAATTAGCAGGGGAACAATATACAGCCTTGTCATACTCCTTTCCCAATTTTCAACCAATTAGTTACTCCATGTCTGGTTCTAACTGTTGCTTCTTGACCTGCATACAGATTTCTCAGGAGACTGCTAAGGTGGTCTGGTATTCCCATATCTTTAAGAATTTTCCACAGTTTTTTGTGATCCACAGTCAAAGATTTTAGCATAGTCAATGAAGCAGAAGTAGATTTTTTTGTTTGTTTTGAAATTACCTCTCTTTTTCTATGATCCATTGGATGTTGGCAATTTGATCTCTGGTTCCTCTGCCTTTTCTAAATCCAGCTTGTACATCTGGAATTTCTTGGTTCATATATTGTTGAAGCTTAGCTTGAAGGATTTTGAGCACTACCTAGCTAGCATGTGAAATGAGTGCAATTGTACAGTAGTTTGAACAGTTTTTGGCATTGCCCTTCTTTGGGATTGGAAAGAAAATTGAACTTTTCCAGTCCTGTGGCCACTGCTCAGTTTTCCAAGTTTGCTGGTATATTGAGTGCAGCACTTTAACAGCATCATCTTTTAGGATTTGAAATAGTTCAGCTGGAATTCCATCATCTCCACTTTATTTGTTAATTGTAATGCTCCCTAAAGCCCACTTGACTTCACATTCCAGGATGTCTGGTTCTAGGAGAGTGACCACATCATTGTGGTTATCTGGGTCATTAATCTCTTTTTTGTACGATTCTTCTGTGCCTTCTTGCCAACTCTTCTTAATCTCTTCTGCCTCTGTCAGATCCTTGTGGTTTATGTACTTTATGGTGCCCATCTTTGCATGCAATGTTCTCTTGCTATCTCCAATTTTCTTGAAGAGATCTCTAGTGTTTCCCATTCTATTGTTTTCCTCTATTTCTTTGCACTGATCACTGAGGAAGGCTTTCTTATCTCTCCTTGCTATTCTTTGGAACTCTGCATTCAGATGGATACATCTTTCTCTTTCTCCTTTGCCTTTCACTTCTAGTCTATTCTCAGCTATTTGTAAGGCCTCCTCAGACAACCACTTTGCCTTCTTGCATTCTTTTTCTTGGGGATGGTTTTGGTCATCACTTCCTGTACAGTGTTACAAACTTCTGTCCATTGTTCTTCAGACACTCTGTCTATCCGACCTAATCCCTTGGATCTATTGGTCACCTACACTGTATAATCATAAAATATTTGATTTAGATCATACCTGAATGGCCTAGTCTTTTCCCCTACTTTGTTCAATTTGATTCTTAATTTTGCAAAAGCACCTGAACCACAGTTAGCTCCCACTCTTGTTTTTGCTGACTGTCTAGAGCCTCTTCATCTTCGACTGCAAAGAATATAGTAAATCTGATTTTGGTATTGACCATCTGGTGATATCGATGTGTATAGTCATCTCTTGTGTTGTTGGAAGAGGGTGTTTGCTATGACCAGTGCATTCTCTTGGTAAAACCCTGTTAGAGTGTTACTTCATCATCATAAAAGATGAACTTCTGCCATTTGCAACATGGATGGACCTAGAGGGTATTATGCTTAGTGAAATAGGTCAGACAGCGGTAAATACTTTATGCTTTCACTTATATTTGGACTCTAAAAAATAAAGCAAATTAATGTATATAACAAAACACAAACTGATTTACAGATATAGAGAACAAACGAGTGGTTACCAGTACGAAGAAGGAAATGGGAATGGAGGAGATCAGAGTAAGAGATACAAAGATCAGAATTAAGAGATACAAGCTACTATGTAGAATAAATAAGCAACAAGGGTATATTGTTCAGCCAGGGAAATATAGTCATTATTCTGTAACAACTTTAAATGGAGTATAATCTCTAAAAGTATTGAATCACATCTGAAACTAATATAATATTGTAAATCAACTATATGTCAATTAAAAATCTGGTAATTTATTTCCATTTGTTCATCCCTGCAGAGGAAATTTATATTTTACCTCTGGAAAACTGAGGAATATTTTATTAGGCATTGAGTGGTTTAAGTAAAGAAAGAAAAAAATTAGATTTTCCCTAACTTATTTTGCTAATACAGAGTTTCTGAGAAATAGGAAGAAATAAGAAAGGAATTGGAACCAGACGTATGAAGAGTTTCTTTTCTGTTTGTCCCTCTTTCTTCAACTGAGACTGAGGCTCTAACAGTTTTGATCTTGGGTGTTAAGAAAGCTTTCAGGACTGAGGATTCTTGGAAATAAGGGAGGACAAGGGGGATGGGAATGTACATGTCTCCTGTATCTATAATTATGCTATTCATACAGTCTCATTTTACACTGATGATATGATAATGATAGTGATGGTTTTTATATTTAATTGTTTATTATTTGTCAGATTTTGTGCTAGGTTTAACACACGTTATCATACTTAATCCCTGTGATCACCTTCAGTTCAGTTCAGTTCAGTTCAGTCGCTCAGTCGTATCCGACTCTTTGTGACCCCATGAACTGCAGCACGCCAGGCCTCCCTGCCCATCACCAACTCCCAGAGTTCACTCAGACTCACGTCCATCGAGTCAGTGATGCCATCCAGCCATCTAATCCTCTGTCGTCCCCTTCTCCTCCTCCCCTCAATCCCTCCCAGCATCAGAGTCTTTTCCAATGAGTCAACTCTTCGCATGAGGTGGCCAAAGTACTGGAGTTTCAGCTTTAGCATCATTCCTTCCAAAGAACACCCAGGACTGATCTCCTTCAGAATGGACTGGTTGGATCTCCTTGCAGTCCAAGGGACTCTCAAGAGTCTTCTCCAACACCACAGTTCAAAAGCATCAATTCTTCTGCGCTCAGCTTTCTTCACGGTCCAACTCTCACAGCCATACATGACCACTGGAAAAACCATAGCCTTGACTAGATGGACCTTTGTTGGCAAAGTAATGTCTCTACTTTTGAATATGCTATCTAGGTTGATCATAACTTTCCTTCCAAGGAGTAAGCGTCTTTTAATTTCATGGCTGCAGTCACCATCTGCAGTGATTTTGGAGCTCCAAAAAATAAAGTCTGCCACTGTTTCCACTGTTTCCCCATCTATTTCCCAGGAAGTGATGGGACTAGATGCCATGATCTTAGTTTTCTGAATGTTGAGCTTTAAGCCAACTTTTTCACTCTCTTTCACTTTCATCAAGAGGCTTTTTGATGATCTAGATTCACTTTCTGCCATAAGGGTGGTATCATCTGCATATCTGAGGTTATTGATATTTCTCCTGGTAGTCTTGATTCCAGCTTGTGCTTCTTCCAGCCCAGCATTTCTCATGATGTACTCTGCATATAAGCTAAATAAGCAGGGTGACAATATACAGCCTTGATGTACTCCCTTTCCTATTTGGAACCAGTCTGTTGTTCCATGTCCAGTTCTAACTGTTGCTTCCTGACCTGCATATAGGTTTCTCAAGAGGCAGGTCAGGTGGTCTGGTTTGCCCATCTCTTTCAGGATTTTCCACAGTTTATTGTGATCCACACAGTCAAAGGCTTTGGCATAGTCAATAAAGCAGAAATAGATGTTTTTCTGGAACTCTCTTGCTTTTTTGATGACCCAGCGGATGTTGGCAATTTGATTTCTGGTTCCTCTGCCTTTCCTAAATCCAAGTTGAACATCTGGAAGTTCACGGTTCACGTATTGCTGAAGCCTGGCTTGGAGAATTTTGAGCATTACTTTACTAGCGTGTGAGATGAGTGCAATTGTGCAGTAGTTTGAACATCCTTTGGCATTGCCTTTCTTTGGGATTGAAATGAAAACTGACCTTTTCCAGTTCTGGGGCCACTGCTGAATTTTCCAAATTTGCTGGCATATTGAGTGCAGCACTTTCACAGCATCATCTTTCAGGATTTGAAATAGCTCAACTGGAATTCCATCACCTCCACTAGCTTTGTTCGTAGTGATGCTTTCTAAGGCCCACTTGACTTCACATTCCAGGATGTCTGGCTTTAGGTGAATGATCACACCATTGTGATTATCTTGGTTGTGAAGATCTTTTTTGTACAGTTCTTCTGTGTATTCTTGCCACCTCTTCTTAATATCTTCTGCTTGTGTTAGGTCCATACCATTTCTGTCTTTTATCAAGCCCATCTTTGCATGAAATGTTCCCTTGGTATCTCTAATTTTCTGGGAGAAATTTCTAGTCTTTCCCATTCTGTTGTTTTCCTCTATTTCTTTGCATTGATTGCTGAAGAAGGCTTTCTTATCTCTTCTTGCTATTCTTTGGAACTCTGCATTCAGATGCTTATAGCTTTCCTTTTCTCCTTTGCTTTTCGCTTCTCTCCTTTTCACAGCTATTTGTAAGGCCTCCTCAGACAGCCATTTTGCTTTTTTGCATTTCTTTTCCATGGGGATGGTCTTGATCCCTGTCTTCTGTACAATGTCACAAACCTCCATCCATAGTTCATCAGGCACTCTATCTATCAGATCTAGTCCCTTAAGTCTATTTCTCATTTCCACTGTATAATCATAAGGGATTTGATTTAGGTCATACCTGAATGAAATATTAATTGTAAACATTCCAGTTTTATAAGGAAAGAAAGTAAAGCATGGGGTTGTTAAATAACTTATTCAAAATGACATAGCTGAGTGCTTGGCTAGGGTACAGAGTATGCAGTTTGATTCTAGAATACATGCTTTAAGCCATCTGTCTCTCTAGATCCGGGGGGGAGTGCGCAAATATAATGAAAAACACCTTTCAGAAGTGCAAAAGTTTAGGTCCAGAAAGAATAAGTAATTTGCCTAAAATAAATAGGAAAATTGGTACTTTAACCTTTGTCTAATTTTAACTATACGAAGCTACCTCTAGATGGTCAGAATCAGATAACCTTAAACTTAAGAACCAGAAGTAGTCTCAGAGATTATATCATTTCAGTGCCTAGTCTCTCATTTTACAGATAATCTATAATCACTAAAATCTCTAACCCAAACCAATCAGAGGTCAGTTCTATGGAGCAAGACAACTTTATATATCAAAGGAGAGTTATTGTTTGAAATTTTATTTCTATTGAAAAAAAATGAAGATGAGGGATCCAGTTCTTGATGGAAGCACAGCTTTTTATAGAAAATTCAAGCGCCTCATTGTTTCTCTGCGACAAGAAGACAACTTGGGAAAGGATTCTGTAGACACTGAGCCCATTGTAGAGAGCTGTGGGACCCAGAGATTTTCATGAGAGTGAACATGCCCTTCGAGATCAAAGCACATTGTCTTCTAAGAGGCGTCCAGTGGGCCATCCTCTGAAAAGTGACCCACTGTTCAGCATAGCTCTTTCCAGGACACTGAATTGGAGCCAGCTGGTGCCTGGAACGTACCTTGTATGTCACCTTCTGATCTCCGTCTGAAGGCCAACTGTATGTGATTAAGCATAACAGACACAGAGCTTGTGTTAAGGCCCGGATGTAACTTGTTGAGTGAAGAGCAATTGACTTGAAAATTGGACAAATGGATTAAGTTTCTTCTCTTAGTCTCTCTCTTTCTCTCTTATTTTTAATAGAGCAAGATTGTATCCTCTGGGCCTAGTCAATTAGTGCTTGCTGTTTCTGAGAAGGATATTCATGAGCTGCTGCACTTCAGGGGTACTAATTGGGATTTGAGATGAAATTTTTACCCTGACATGTGCATCACCTAAGGAGGATGGCAACAACTGGCATCAAGCTAAAGTGTGTTTTGGTTTTTCCCCTTATAGTGACTAAATAATTTAGTGTTTTTTTTTTTTTTTTTAAAGCTCTTGCTGCTTCTCAAAATTGCTTGCACATTGGAATCACCTTGAAAATTAAAAAGAAAAAAAAATACTGATGCCACTGCCAATCTATTCTACCCAACATATTTTAATTTAACTGGTATGAGGTGTGGCCTGAGAACAGGGAATTTAAAGCCCCTGAAGCAATTCTAATGCACAGCAGAGTCTGAGAACCACTGGAAACCACTTTTAAGCCCCATCACTCTGATGAGGCGCCAGCTGCAAGCATGTTTTATACCAACATGTTTGCAGAGTATAAACATCACAGTGCAAACTCTTGCACCCAAGAACCCTGTGCTGCTAGTGGACAATCTTTGGAAAAGTTTGAATTTGTAAACTGATAATACATATAATTCCATGGGCTCCATATGGTTCCTGTTATGCTGAGGGAACTATACACATTTGCCTTGCCCCAGGATGAAAAGATAAATAACAGATGTGGTTAATTTTTATCATACTTGTAGTGAACAATAATAGAAAAATAAGAAATGAAGCGGGCAGAGAGAAAAGTAAATCACATGAAAATAAAACTTAAATCAACTATACTAGGTTATATCTTTGGATTTTAAAAATCCAGTTATATAATAGATAAGAAATAACTGTATCATATAATTCTTCAGTTCTAAGGGAGGCAGTCTCTACAACGACAAGAAGCAATATTAAAATTTTGGATGTTAATAGAATAATCTTAAATTGTTGATGGTAATGATAACTAAAATTTATACTTTACCATGTGGTAAGCACTGTTCTAAGCATTTTACACATACTAACTAATTTAATCCTCATTACAACCCTGAGATAAATACCATTTTTATTTTACAGATGAAGAAACTGAAGCCAGAGAATTTAAGTAATTTGTCCAAGGTGACATGTTTACTATGTAGTGAAGCCACGAACTGAGCCCAGTTCAGATACCATTCAAAGATATTCTAAAGGTCCTGGTGATGACCTGGTGACAATCCCTTCACAGAGAGAACACTGGTCCCATCTACAGAGATGAAGCAGAGTGTACAGCTGGAAGTTTTTGGGAGAATTGCTACTAAGATTTAGGATGGCTGGGAATAAGAGTAATAATAATGCCAGGAACTAACATATACTTTGTGCCAGGCACTGGGTGAAGTTTGGGTGCGATTCACATATTCTCTACTTTTTTGGCTGTGGATCTCTTACTCCTGATGGTCCACTTAAGAAGTCAACATGTGATTGGCTAGGGTCTCTGTTGTTGTTGTTCTGTCACTAAGTCATGTCCAGTTTTTTGTGACCCCATGGGTTGCAGCACGCCAGTCTCCTTTGTCCTCTACTGTCTCCCAGAGTTTGCTCAGATTCATGTCCATTGACCCAGTGACGCTACCTAACCGCTCATCCTCTCCTCCCACTTCTCCTTTTGGCTTCAATCGTTCCCAACATTAGGGTCTCTTCCAGTGAGATGGCTGTTTGCATCAGGTGGTCAAAGTACTGGAGGTTTGTCATCAATCCTTGCAATGAATATTCAGGGTTGATTTCCTTTAGGATTAACTGATTTGATCTCCTTGCTGTCCAAGGGACTCTAAAGAGTCTTCTCCAGCATCCTTCCCTTTGGAGACTTCAATTTTGTGCATATTAGGTCACTTGATGTGGTCTCACAACTTAATGAAGCTCTGTTTCTTGTTTTTGTTTTGAGAAACTTTTTCCTTTGTATTTGACTTTAGATGGTGTCTCTTGCTATGTTCTCAAGTCAACTGTTCTTTCCTTTTGCAATGTATAATCTTTTGATTGATTTTTTTTCTCATCATTATGGCTTGCATTTTCTTGCTTCTTTGTATGCCTGGTAGTTTTTGATTGGATGCCAAAGATGCTGGATATTCTTGAATTCTTTTAAATATTCTTTATTTTTTTCTATGGGATGCTGTTGAGTTACTTGGAGGCAGATTGATTTTAATATCCGTCAGTTGGGACCAGGGTAGTGTTTAGTCTAGTGCTAATAATCCCCATTTCTGAATATTCTATTCAATGCTAGACAAGTTATATTGTTTTCCTGGTGGTAACAGACACTGCTGCCAGTCTTATGTGCGTGCCAAGTACTGTTGTATTTGAGTCTTTGGGGAAGATCTTTCCCCAGACTTGAGTAGTTTCCTCACAGATATGCACTGCTCACTATATTGAATACATAAAGGAAACCTCTAGAGAACTCTGGAGTTCTCTGTCTATGTAGCTACCCTCTTTGTATGCTGCCTGTGAACTCCAGCCACCTTACCCTGTCCAGATGTTTATCTTCAGCTCTTCGATTTGGGGACCTGCCTGTGCTCTCCATTCCCATGCTGTGGCTTAGAATCTCTTGCAAGGTACAAATATGAAACAATCCTAGGCCTTATCTTGTTTTTTCTGTGTCTCTTAAGGATCACTGTCTTTTGTCTCTGATGTCCAAAGTGTTGAAAACCATTGTTTCAAATATTTTTTCTATTGTGTTTGTTTGTTTTTTCAGGTGATTTTGTAGATCCTGTTCCTCATACTCCATCTAGGCTGGGAATGGAAGTATGAAAATTCTTCTTTTTTTTTTATACAAACTTTTTGTTCAATCTTACCAGAGGTTTGTTAATTTTATTAGTATTTTCAAATAACCCCCATTTGTCTTTCTGAAATCTCCTTATGGTATGTTGGTTTATTCATAATATGTTATTTATATACTTATGTTACTAATTTCACTTATTTTTATTATCTACTTTCTGATTGGTCCAGTATCTTTACACAGACATACAACATAAATTGGGAACACTCCCACTCAGATTAACCCCTGGGCAGCTGGTAACTCAGCTCAAGTAACTCAAGTGATTCTTGTCTGGCATACAGCATAAGTAGACTCACCTACATTGAGGGAATTTCTTGCATGGCAATAAAGTTCAGTGTTTCCTGAAGAAGTGAAGAAACATGAAAACTCCACATATCAAGTGCTCTAATCTGTAAGCATCCTACTTTGGATGAAGTATTCAATTGGCAAGGAATTGTGTTAATTAAGTCATGATCAGTCACAGGGGAATAGAGCTCAGGATTGGACTCAGCTTAGAATCAAGATTGGGAGCTGGTGAATTTTCACAGAAAACATTATGAGCTCTATACTCTACCATGTCCTATGGCAGGAGGTGCACACAAACAGCCATTGCTCTAGAAATTTAGAAGGTGGAGAATTGGTTCATCAGTGGCCAGGGTGATCAAGAAAATCTTCATTGTGTAAATGGGAATATCTTGAAACTAGTATTGAATGGAAATTTTAATAAATGAATACTTCAATTTCTTTTTGAGCACTTCTCAAGAAGATGATCCCTATCATCACTGGCCTAAGTGTCTATGCTTTTTATTTTTTCTAAAGTTCTGGATTTTTTCTCACAAATTTCTATAAGATAACATTCCTAAGCCCTGTGGCACTAACACTGTTGCTTAACATAAATAGAGTAGCTAACATTTGTGTTCTCAGAACCTAACATACTTTCTTACAGAAAGACTGCATATATCTTCCATTTCCTACACAGATTAAAATTTTGAATGTGATTCTTTGGTTAGAGATAGTCTTTGAAGATTTGTAATCAGGCAAAGGCCACGTAGTTTTGTGCCATTAAATCAAATTGATGAAGTCACATGTCATATGCCCTACATTAAAAAATAAGGAGGTGTTTGTTTCTTCCCTATTCACAGCAACAGTCCTCTGTGTGTGCCCAGTTGCTCAGTCATGTCTGATTCTTGGCAACCCCATGTCAGGCTCCTCTGTCCATGGGATTTTCTAGGCAAGAATACTGGAGTGGGTTGCTATTTCCTACTTTAGGGGAATCTTCCTGACCCAGGAATGGAACCTGTGTCTCTTGCATCTCCTGCATTGGCAGGCACATTCTTTACCACTGTGCCACCTGGGAAGCCCAGCAACAGTCCTGGATAGCCAAATGTGCTGCCATTTGCTGTGGGAGAGGCTGTGATAAATATGGCCATCTTCAGAAAGGTCAGTCTTGTGAGGAAGAGTTACAAACCAAAATATCTAGCAATGACCTGATTCTGTTGTGTTAACAAGAATGCCTTTTATAGTTATGAGGACCTATCTGTGGCGATTCATCACACAGAGGCACTATGGATAACAGGACTCTCAAAATACAGTTCTCATAGATGTTAAGTCTGTCTTGATGAGCTGTAACAACTGGGAATCACCACCTTTATTGACCTTTACAAATCCCCTTGCATTTACATGAACATGACTTGAATTATGGCAGATCTGGAAAGAAAAATCAATACAAGTAGAAAAGAAAGTGTTGGCCTATTGCTTTCTCTATGATATTTTAATAATTCAATTATTATACAGGTTAGTGAAATACAGTAAACTAATTATAAGGAAACCAATTCTATTGTCTAAGTTGCATGATGTGTGTATTTATTTCATTTGTATATCATAGTCTATGACATTATTGAATGACACTTCGTACCGAAGAATATGCTAAGCGTCTTGTATATATCGTCTCACTAAAGATTTGTAACAATCCCATGACACAGGTATGGTCATCATCCTTATTTTGTAGAGGATAAAATTAATACTTTAAGTAACTTCATGATTAGGCATGGTGGATGGGGAAGAGCCAGGATTTGAACAAGAAAAGTTAGACTCCATTATGATTGGTTGCTCTGCGCTTGCCATGTAACTGCCATGTATGATCACTTTGTGATGTAAAGAAATACTGAATCACTTTATTATGCACCTGGAACTAACATAGTATTGTTTGTCAATTATTCTTGAATAAAACAGGTAATTTAGACATCTAAAAAGATAGGAACTTAGCCAATAATTGCATATATATATGCTTATATATGTTTGTGTAAACTTATAATGTATATATATTTGTGTGCTTAGTTTCTTAGTCATGTCCAGCTGTTTGCAACCCCATGGATGATAGCCCACCCAGATCCCACTTCCCAGGTGGTACCAATGATAAAGAATCAACCTGCCAATACAGGAGACATAAGAGATGCAGATTCGATCCTTGGGTTGGGAAGATCCCCTGGGGAAGGGCATGGCAACCCACTCTAGTATTCTTGCCTGGAGAATCCCATGGATAGAGGAGCCTGGCAGGCTACATACCATAGGGTTGCAAAGAGTCAGACACGACTGAAGCGACTTAGCACCAATAACACCACCATATATGTAATATATGTACAGTTAAATGCTGAGTTCCAAAGAATAGCAAGGAGAGATAAGAAAGCCTTCCCCAGTGATTAGTGCAAAGAAATAGAGGAAAATAATAGAATGGGAAAGACTACTGATCTCTTCAAGAAAATTAGAGATACCAAGGGAATATTTCATGCAAAGATGGGCTCAATAAAGGACAGAAATGGTATGGACCTAACAGAAGCAGAAGAGATTAAGAAGAGGTAGCAAGAATACACAGAAGAACTGTACAAAAAAGATCTTCACGACCCAGATAATCACGATGGTGTGATCACTGACCTAGAGCCAGACATCCTGGAATATGAAGTTAAGTAGGCCTTAGGAAGCATCACTATGAACAAAGCAAGTGGAGGTGATGGAATTCCAGTTGAGCTCTTTCAAATCCTGAAAGATGATGCTGTAAAAGAGCTGCACTCAATATGCCAGCAAATTTGGAAAACTCAGCAGTGGCCACAGGACTGGAAAAGGTCAGTTTTCATTTCCATCCCAAAGAAAGGTAATGCCAAAAAATGCTCAACTATCACACAATTGTACTATCTCACATGCTAGTAAAGTAATGCTCAAAATTCTCCAAGCCAGGCTTCAGCAATACATGAACCGTGAACTTCCAGATGTTCAAGCTGGATTTAGAAAAGGTAGAGAAGCCAGAGATCAAATTGCCAACATCCACTGGATCATCAAAAAAGCAAGAGAGTTCCAGAAATACATCTATTTCTGCTTTATTGACGATGCCAAAGCCTTGGACTGTGTGGATCACAATAAACTGTGGAAAATCCTGAAAGAGATGGGCATACCAGACCACCTGACCTGCCTCTTAAGAAACCTGTATGCAGGTCAGAAAGCAACAGTTAGAACAGGACATGGAAGAACAGACTGGTTCCAAATAGGAAAAGGAGTACGTCAAGGCTGTATATTGTCACCCTGCTTATTTAGCTTAAATGCAGAGTACATCATAAGAAACACTGGGCTGAATGAAGCACAAGCTGGAATCAAGATTGCCAGGAGAAATATAAATAACCTCAGATATGCAGATGACATCACCCTTA
Organism: Bubalus bubalis; assembly: GCF_019923935.1. Classification (NCBI taxonomy): domain Eukaryota; kingdom Metazoa; phylum Chordata; class Mammalia; order Artiodactyla; family Bovidae; genus Bubalus; species Bubalus bubalis. The sequence continues at coordinate 141,832,433 of NC_059159.1, forward strand.
TGGCAGAAAGTGCAGAAGAACTAAAGAGCTTCTTGATGAAAGTGAAAGAGGAGAATGAAAAAGTTGGCTTAAAGCTCAACATTCAGAAAACTAAAATCATGACATCCAGTTCCATCACTTCATGGCAAATGGATGGGGAAACAGTGGAAACAGTGTCAGACTTTATTTTTTTGGGCTCCAAAATCACTGCAGATGGTGACTCCAGCCATGAAATTAAAAGACGCTTACTCCTTGGAAAGAAAGTTATGACCAACCTAGACAGCATATTAAAAAGCAGAGGCATTACTTTGCCAGCAAAGGTCCGTCTAGTCAAGGCTATGGTTTTTTCAGTAGTCATGTATGGTTGTGAGAGTTGGACTATGAACAAAATTGAGTGCCGAAGAATTGACGCTTTTGAATTGTGGTGTTGGGAGAAGACTCTTGACAGTCCCTTGGACTGTAAGGAGATCCAACCTGTCCATCCTAAAGGAGATCAGTCCTGACTGTTCATTGGAAGGACTAATGTTGAAGCTGAAACTCCAATACTTTGGCCACCTGATGCAAAGAACTGACTCATTGGAAAGGACCCCAATGCTGGGAAAGATTGAAAGTGGGAGGAGAAGGGGATGACAGAGGATGAGATGGCTGGATGGCATCACCGACTCAATGGACTTGAGTTTGGGTAAACTCTGGGAGTTGGTGATGGACAGGGAGGCCTGGCATGCTGCAGTCCATGGGGTTGCAGAGTCGGACATGACTGAACGACTGAACTGCACTGAACTGAATTTAGAATATAGAAAAATAGTTAAGGCAACATTTGTGCATGCATACAAGCTCAGTCATATCTGACTCTTTGCGACCCCATGAACTGTAGCCCACCAGGCTATTCTGTCCGTGGAATTTTCCTGGCAAGAATACTGAAATGTGTTGCTATTTCCCACTCCAGGGCATCTTCTTAACCTAAGAATCAAACACACGTCTTCTGTGTCTCCTGAATTGGCAGGCAGATTCTTTACCACTTCACTACCTGGGAAGCAGCGGCAATATATATATCATCAAAAATTATCAACTATTTTTCTTCTCCATAATTTATCACTGTGGCTCAGATGGTAAAGAATACAAATACACCTGCAATGCAGGAGACCAGATTTCGATCCCTGGGTTTGAAAGATCCCCTGGAGAAGGGAATGGCTACCCATGCCAGGATTCTTTTTGGAGAATTCCATGGACAGAGGAGCCTGGTGGACTACAGTCCAATGGGTCACAAAGAGTTGGACATGACTGAATGACTAATACACACACACACACACACACAAACATACACACCTATAAACACATATGTATAGACATACATATACATATGGATGTTCCAAATCACTGGGAAGGAAAGTGTGTTTCATTTTGTGCTGTTCCATGTCAGGGCATATGTATGTGACTGCTACTGATGGGAAAGAGTTTCAGTTCAGATGAGGCCTCTACAGGAACCCCACCTCCCAGAACAAAACAAAGTCCCTTTCTGGGCACATTGCTTACATTTCCAAAACAGACTTTCTTCCATGCTGGCTCATGTGAGAGCTTGCTATGAGCACATCTCTGTCCCTTTCTGGACCTTTGTCTAGAGTTCCCATCGGTGCTTGAACATGGGGGCTGCTCAGCAGATATGTCAACATATGCCTGAATGTTTCTTTCCAAGTGAACTCTCATCTGTTCGGTAAGAACTAATTTGTGCTCACTACTGGTTTCCATTTGAGATGGAGTCCTTATTAACACATCTTGATTTTTAGAGGGTGAGGGATAAATGGAAAAATGGGTATATTCACTTTGTATCTTTATTTACTTAAAGTTTTCTTTTCAGGCAAGTGAATTCAATATATGCCTTTCCCCAGGGCGAGAGGCTCACAAAGCAGAAGGAATGTCATTTTTCAGCCGACAGAAATATAGGTAAGTCAATCTGGTGCCTACATGCTCTGTGAATGCTGGCAGCCAGCCAGAGTTCAGGTCTTAATTAAGCAGATTAGGCCAAAGAAAGCACAAATGCAAACCCAGGCAAATTACCAAAAATTGCTGTTATTCCAGCATTCCAACACACAGGATTTCTGAATATAAACTGTCCCCCCAAAATATTGTTGGTTAAGACTGAGGATAGCAAATCCTCTGACTGACTGCAAATCTGTCTGCTGGAGCTTCAGATATGTAAGCTCCGATCTGAGGCTTTTCCATACATACCAGGCAGGAGGGCCTCTGGGACTGTGTGTGTGTGCGTGCACGTGCGTACACACATGCACACTGAAGATTCATCATGTCAAAAGCAGTACTTGCTCTGCAGTCCTTGTTAGAACAACCATATCACACAATGGTTTCTTTCTAAATAAACAGAGGAGAGCTGGTCAATAAGGCCCTTTATAGGTACATCAGGCCAAATTCAATCAGCAGTCCCTGCATGCAGACAAGTGGTCTTCTATGTTGGCTGGCTTGGGGGACAATATCATCCATCCCGTACACAGGCCCCCATAATTGCATCTCATTCCTGACTCCTGCAAAAAAAAAAATGACCCCTTCTTCCCATGGTTTGCAAAACACATGGGGAGGAAATAGCAGATCGGAGCTAACTGGGCAAGAATTCTAACCAGATGATAGAAAAATGTTTTGTCAAAGTAAGAGTTCTTTGAATTTTTAAGAGCCCTGTATAATTTAATACACAGTCTTTTCAAGATGAAGTCCAATATGGGGCCAGCAGAATTATCTGTCATTATTTCAGAACATTTTGCCAATTCTTTCATTTTGGATTCTCCAGAAGAGAATCCAAAATACAACATTCTTTCTTAGTCCTCCCCCTACTTTTCTTTTTGGCAAGAATATAAAAGAGTTTGCGACTTAAGCAGCACTGTAAATGACACAATTGAAGAAAAAACGCCTTGTATAAGTGTACTGTGTTTTCATCTTTATTAAATAAATCCCATAAAGAAGTGATTTTTAAGAAGTCTATTAACCTACCATTGGTTTGTTGGGGGAGCTGGCTAGTGTCTTGCTTCCTGAGTCAGTGGCCCCTTTTATTTGTTTCCATGTTATTTGTTTTCAGCTTTTTGTCTGCAATAGTCACTTGAAACAGGAAGTACTCTTCAGAGGTTGTTGCTCTTGACCAAGACTATGGATGAAATGGATACAAGGCTATACCCTGAGTACTTCCTTGGGGAAGAAACAACATGGGGAGCAGCTTTCCTGATCTTTGGAGGTTTTTGTCTGCAGGCGTGAAGGCACCGTTTGCCTATTTTGGTAGAGCCTGCCTCCTGACTTCCTAACCATTATCTACCCAGGTGACTATATTCTCTGCCAAGGTAAGTCTACTGGGGGACAAAACTCTGTATTTCATGATTATCTTCATTTAAAAAAATATGCTCTTCCCTTTATTGTGAGTAGATGAAAGCAGGAAAGTAATTTCATAGCAAGATTAATTCACAGAAAGGTAAGAATGACTGATAGCATTTCGAGGAATACCTCTTCAAGTAATTTGTTCATACTTACAGAATAAGGACATACATTTCTTTGAGCATTTCATCTGAACGTGATCTATTCTGTCCCTGTGTGTCATTCGAAACCCAGTTTTAGGTTTCAAATATATTATCATGATAAAGTTAATCCAAAAGGATAAATCTTTATTGACACTACTCTAAGGACTAGGATAGACAAACAAGACCTCTTCAAACCCACAGATCCTATCATATTGGAAACTGATTGCTCAGATCACTCTGTCATATTCTTACATCTAAAGCAGGACTGAGGATTAAAAACCTTCCTACGGTGTCTTTGAAAGATCCTTTCTTTGCATGGATGATGGGGCAGAGTGGCTTAATATCAGAAAGCATGTTCTATAGAATAAAATAAATAAGTACATAATTAATTCCCATATAATCTATTCTCTTCTTTGCTTGGTCAGAAGTTCCTACCATTTGATTTTCTATCTGTGGAGTGAATATTGAAGAGGTACAATAAGACAGCTATTCACATAGGAGGGGCTTTCAGAAGACTTCTAGCTTGGGCGGATACAAAACTGTAGAAGACAACAGTCAAGACAAGGGTAAAGTGAGCTGGCGAAAACCTAAAGGCAATGGACTGCTGCTGCTAAGTCGCTTCAGTCGTATCCGACTCTGTGGGATTTTCCAGGCAAGAGTACTGGAGTGGATTGCCATTGCCTTCTCCAAAAGACAACATGAATTAGGAGTTAAAGCCTCAGAGATCAAAATGGCTTTCCCAGTGAAAAATTCATTTATCTTGACCTAAGACAGGAAATGAGGAGGAGAAAGAAGCCACCAAGCAGAAGAAAACTTAAACATTTGAAGAGAGAAAGTCAATATGCTCCAGATGCCTATAGTGGAGACATTTTGGGAAAAGTTCCAGAAGTTTGATGGAGCTAGTGTGTTATCAGTGGAATTGTGCCCTTCCTGCAGAGCCCTCTGGAGGACCAATAAACCTCATTGCAGGTCACCATGCTGGTTGGATTCTCATGAAGAGGGAAAGGGAATGGGTAGAGCCATGGAGGAGGAGTGATGCCTCCAGGAATAATTTTCAAGAACATTTTATGATAGTGGGATAAACATATTCAGTGGTGACCAAAGATAGAGAGCAATTAACACTAAGAAGAAGGATTCATAAATTTAGAGTAGAAAAACCTGATTTGGAATTCCCAACTTTGCTCCCAACTATTTTAAAAGGTCCCTCCTGATGCCGTCTATCCGTATTGTGAAAACTCAAGTTGTCTGCAAAGTTACTAATGCCTCACATACCACAGTGCTGTGCTCTCTAACTCCCAGGATAATTATTCCTCTCAAAGCAAGGAAGTCACTGATAAAAATACAGTTAACTTTACTGGACAGCAAATTTGCATTTATTCCTTCTGGGAGAATTAGTCTGAGGCAGCATAACTTGAAGGATCTCTATAAAGAGTAAATATAGATTGAGACTTGGCTCTTGTTTTCCTCAATAATCTAGAAAGATGATGGGCCGTAAGTGTCCTGCAAATATCCTTTCTCTTCCTAGAACCTACGAAATCACTCTCCCTACCTCAGGCCATCTGGTGTTTGCATTACACTTTCATGTGGTTTTTCGCTCACAAGACCAAGTCTTCACCCACCCTCTCTCATGTCAGGAATTTGATCCCAGCAAGGCTTTGTCCAGCACTTCCGCTCCTCCTTTCACATGTTTCTTGAAGCACCATGATTTCCCTGAATAATAAAAGCTTTTTTCCTCCTTATTGTTTTTCTTCTACAGAACCTCCAGATATGAAATCAAATGTTGTACATAAACTGTGTTCCTACCCTACTTGTGTATTTATTATTTATTCATAGGTATTGGTTGTTTGCATGCATGGCTTAGATGTTCTCTGTAGAAATATTCTCTTGTGTGTCAATAATGCCCATGTTCAGTTGTAACCTATTTAAAGGTAGAAAGTATACTCTTTAGCAAGTAGTTTTCAAAATGAATCTCTCTCTCTATATATATATATATTTTTTTTTTTTGTATATATTTCAAAACACTCAAGTTTTTTGTTCAGTGGTTTTTGTAAGTGTAATTTGTTGATGTTCAAAATGGTTTTCTGCTCAGAGTGCACAATCACAGAGTAGAGACACTATACCATCATGAATGACCCACAGCTAAACTGCATTTGATAACGAACCATTGGTGCTGACAATGATGTTCACTCATTGCTTGCCTTTTTGGTTCTTTTAAAAATGGCCTTCAATTATAATATGATCTTTGATACTGTTTTTAATAAGTGAAAAACAATTTATAGTAACTGGCTTTCAGCAATTTGGGGTGAATCATTTCAGATAAATCAAGACAGCAGAAGAGTTGAATTGTCTCTATAGTTCTCTGAAAACTAGGAGTCAATGATATTTACAAGGCAAGTGGGGAAGCCATCCTCCTTTATTTCCAGTGTTATAATATCTCACTGCATGGTCAGATTTTTAGGGATGTGGTGGGGCAGCCCTCTGTTACTCCCACTAGAGGGTTCCACTGATAAGCTGTTTGGAGCAAACAAGACCGTTTTTAGATTGGATGTTTGAGACTGAGCCCAGTAGCAGAGTTGTAGTCCTGGATGAGACAGACCAGTAGGAGGAGACACAGTGTGTAGCTGATATTTGCCTCTTCCTGACCAAATGCTGCTGCATATGAATGGGCCTCTAAAGAAACACAGTGTATCTCTTGGGGTGGGGGTGGGGATGTGGGTGTCAATAGAAAGATTGACATGACTTTAGGGGACTCCAGGCTGCAATTGCATGGCCTGAGCAATACCAGTGAAGGAGGCTTCCTTTGCTTCTGAGCTCTCCTCCAGAGAAGCTTCCACCAGAATGGCAGTGACCATGGTAGAGAGATTCATGTTTCCTTTGGTGGTGGATGGTCTAGACCATCAGACACACTTACCTGATTGAGGCCCCCGCTTCTCTCCCTGCAGGGTCTCTGCATTGCACTGGCCTGGCTCCAGACTTCCTGAATCTGGCTACAACAAAAGCAACAGTCCCCCAAAAGGAGCCTTTTAGTCAATGGTTTAAATTCCTGGTTTTCTGTCCCTCAAGGGACAATGAAAGGGGCCTGACCTCTTGGTCACCTCAAGAAGGTTTGGAGTTCTCTGGAAAGAGGAGAAAGACAACCTCTTAACAGTTTGATTGGATAGCTGGAGTCACTACACAGGCACAGAAAAAAGGCTGAAGAGAAATAAGGTAGAAAATTTAACTATATGGTGAAATTTCAGGTGATCTCCTTTTACTCTTAGCAAAATTCTCTACAATAAGCATGTGTTTTAAAAACCACTAAAAATAATGTTAAAATATGTACCCAAAACCTGAACACAGTAAAATACTTTAAGTATGTGCTTATGTACAAAAATCCCAAACAAATCAAGGTTGTCAGAAATCACAAAAGATAATTTAATTCAAATTAAAGATGTGAGCTATTATCATTTTCAGATATTTACAGAATAGACTAGCAGGACTGAACTTTTTGTGGATGAGACATGATAACTTTGTTTCCTGCTGTGTCAATTGTTTCTCTGTCTTTAACCAAGATTATATTTCCAGAATATCTACTTCTCCATTTCTCCTGCCTTTTATTTTTCCATGGTTGCAATCTCCTGTAATTATGGGAAAAAGTCTTTCCTGGAGCAGCAGCTCTGAGATTAGCTAGTTTGGAGCCAACCTGAGTATTCCCAATTGGTGCTCATTATCTTCTTTGTAAGAACACAGTTTTCAGGACAGAGTTAGCTCTGCTCTGAGACTTAAAACAGCTGGAAAATGCATGACTTGACATGCATTAGATCTGACAGCATGTGAATCCACTGTTCAAAAGTACTTAATACCTATTTAATTTTCTTTTTGGGGGCATTTTATTTTCTTGTCCTTAAATAATCACCACAGTAATCAAAAGCATTTATGAATTACTGAAGTGGAACTCAAAATACTTAAGAGCCGATTGATTGCTTGGATAAACAAATGCCAAAGTTCAGGAGAAGGTCAGAAAGTTGAGTGTTGTCTTTTATTTTGAAGAGCTCAGTCTTTAAATTGCACACATTTGTCCTTGAACTGTCTGAATTCATCTTGAAAGGGCCGAAATGATCCCCAAATTAAGTCCTCTTGTACCTTGTTGATATACATTTATTTAAGAAAACATGAGACCCCCATTTTGTTAATTTTTAAACACTAATCTATGCCTCAAGATTTAATAAACAGTCTTTGTTAATGACCATTTTAGTCAGTTATTCATTCATTCATTCTAACCTTTCTGGATTACATCAGAAAATAAAACAAACAAAAATGTCACTATGGAGCTTAAATTCTAGTCAGTGCAGAATAAACATAATACATAAGTAAAATATATGGTATGATAGGTTCTATGGAAAAAAACAGAATAGCACAGGGGAGACGAGGAGAAAATAGACAGCAACTTGAGATGGGGAAGGGGGGTGGGGATCTGGGTCAATCTCATTAAGAGGGTGACTTTTAGGTAAAGACTTGCAAAGGGGAGCAGGTTAGTCAAAAGAAGGGAGTGATCCAGGCAGGCAGAATAAATGGTGCAAGAGTCCTGAGAAGCGGAGGAGAAAGGGAGAAGGGGCTGGGCACAGGACAGCGGTGCAACTGGAGAGAGAGGGGGCAGGGGCGCTGGTATGGAGGGTGACCTCAGAGAGAGCGTGGGGGAGGGGTTAGAGATTGTGTAGGGGCTCCTAGGCCACCACGGAGAGCTTGACTTTTCCTTTCAAAGGGGAGCCATTGCAGAATTTTAGAGGAGGACTTGACCTGACTTCCAGGGATCACCCTGGCTGCAATATTGAGACTGGATTGAAGTGGGCAAGTTTAGGAGAAGGGATACTAGATAAGAAGCAATCAGCGTGCTTATGATGGAGCTGCTTAGAGCAGATTGGTGGCAGAGGAGGCAATGGGAAATGGTCAGACTGACCCTATTGTCCAGGTGGAGCTAATAGGGCTTGCTAATGGATGGGAGGCAGGTGTGAGGGGAAGACAGGAGACAAACCAGGTCGTCCAAGGACTCGCCAGCTCAGCGATGTGAAAGGTGGGGCTGCCTTCCAGTGAGTTTGTGTTTCTGTTTCAGAGACTCAACGGTAAACTTCTGCAAGACAGGGACCAGTGTCTTGTAAACTTCATTGTTATTTTTGTTGTTATATCACTAAGTCATGTCTGACTTTGTGACCTCATGGACTACAGCATGCCAGGCTCCTCTGTCCTCCACTATCTCCTGGAATTTGCTCAAATTCATGTCCTTTGACTCAGTGATGCCATCTAACTATCTCATCCTCTGCTGGCCCCTTCTCCATTTGCTTTCAGTCTTTCCCAGGATCAGGATCTTTTCTAATGAATCTGCTCTTTGCATCAGGTGGCCAAAGTATTGGAGCATCAGCTTCAGCACCAGTCCTTCCAATGAATATTCAGGGTTTATTTCCTTTAGGATTGACTGGTTGGTTTGATCTCCTTGCATTCCAAGGGACTTTTAAGTGTCTTCTTCAGCACCACAGTTCAAAAGCATCAATTCTTTGGCAGTCAGCCTTCTTCATGGTCCAACTCTCACATCCGTACACAACTACTAGAAAAATCATAGCTTTGATTATGTAGACCTTTGACAGCAAAGTGATATTTCTGTTTTTCAATACAGTCTACGTTTGTCATAGCTTTCCTTCCAAGAAGGAAGCGTCCTTTAATTTCATGGCTGCAGTCACCTTCCACAGTGATTTTCAAAAAAAATCTGTGACTACTTCCACTTTTTCCCCTTCTATTTGCCATAAAGTGATGGGACCAGATGCCATGAGTCTTAGTTTATTGAATGTTGAGTTTCAAGCCAGCTTTTTCAGTCTCCTGTTTCACTTTCATCAAGAAGTTCTTTAGTTGTTCTTCACTTTCTACCATTAGAGTGGTACCCTCTGCTTATCTGAGGTTGTTGATATTTCTTCTGGAAATCTTGATTCCAGCTTGTGATTCATCAAGCCTGGCATTTTGCATAATGTATTCTGCATGTAAGCTAAATAAACAGGGTGACAATGTACAGCCTTGTCATACTCCTTTCCCATTTTGAAACAGTCTATTGTTTTATGTAAGGTTCTAACTGTTGCTTCTTGATCTGCATACTGGTTTCTCAGGAGATAGGTAAGATTGTCTGGTATTCCCATCTCTTTAAGAATTTTCCACAGTTTATTATGATCTATACAGTCAAAGGCTTTAGTGTAGTCAATGAAGCAGAGGTAGATATTTTTCTGGAACTTCCTAGCTTTCTCCATGATCCAATGAATGTTGGCAATTTTATCTCTAGTTCCTCTGCCTCTTTGCAACCCAGCTTGTACATCTGGAAGTCCTTGGTTCATGTACTGCTTGAAGGATTTTGAGCATACACTTTTTAGCATGTGAAATGAGTGCAACTGTATGGTAGTTTGACCATTCTCAAAGAATGGGATTGGAATGAAAGCTGACCTTTGAGATTGGAATTAAAGCTGACTTTTTCCAGTCCTGTGGCCACTGCTGAATTTTCCAAATTTGTTGGCATATTGAGTGCAGCACTTTAACAGCATCATCTTTTGAATTAGGATTTGAAATAGCTCAGCTGGAATTCCATCACCTCCATTAGCTTTATTTGTTGTAATGTTTCCTAAGGTCCACTTGACTTCACACTCCAGGATGTCTGGCTCTAAGTGAGTGACCACACCATCACCATGGTTATCCGGGTCATTAGGATCTTTCTCATACAGTTCTTCTATGTATTCTTGCCACCTCTGTTTAATGTCTTCTGTTTCTGTTAGGTCCTTGCCATTTCTATCCTGTATCGTGCCCATCTTTGCGTGCAAAGTTCCCTTGGTATCTCCAATTTTCTTGAAGAGATCTATAGTGTTTCCCATTCTATTGTTTTCCTCTATTTCTTTGCATTGTTCACTTAGGGAGGCTTTCTTATCTTTACTTGCTATTCTTTGGAACTCTGCATTCAGATGGGTATATCTTTCCCTTTCTCCTTTGCCTTTCACTTCTGTTTTTTTTCCTTCCTCAAACAACCATTTTGCCTTGTTGCATTTTTCCCCTCCTTGGGGATGGCTTTGATCATTGCCTCTGTAGAATGATATGAAACTCTGCCCATAGTTCTTCAGGCACTCTGTCTATCAGATCTAATCCCTTGAATCTACTTGTCACTTCCACTGTATAATTGTAAGGGATTTGATTTATACCTGATTCATACCTGAATCACCTAGTAGTTTTCCCTACTTTCTTCAATTTAAGCCTGAATTTTGCAATAAGGAGTTCATGATCTGAGACACAGTCAGCTTCAGGTCTTGTTTTTGCTGACTATATAGAGCTTCTCCATCTTCAGCTACAGAGGACGTAATCAATCTGATTTTGATATTGACCATCTGGTGATGTCCATATGAGAGTCGTCCCTTGGTTTGTTGTAGAAGATTGTTTGCTATGACCAGTGTGTCTCTTAATGAAACTCTGTTAGCCTTTGGTGTACTTCATTTTTTACTCCAAGGCCAAACTTGTCTGTTACTCCAGGTATCTCTTGACTTCCTACTTTTGCGTTCCAATCTTCTATGATGAAAGTGGGGCTTCCCTGTTGGCTCAGAGGTAAAGAATCTGCCTGCGATGCAGGGGCTGCAGGAGACAGGGGTTTGATTCCTGAGTCAGGAAGATTCCCTGAGGGAGGGCATGGCAATCCATTCCAGAATGCTTGCCTAGAGAACCCCATGGACAGAGAAGCCTGGTGGGCTACAGTCATAGGGTCACAAAGAGTAGGACACGAGAAAAGCTACCTAGTATGCACACAGGCATGATGAAAGGGACATCTTTTTTTGGTGTTAGTTCTAGAAGTTGTAGGCTTTCATAGAGTCGATCAACTTCAGCTTCTTCAGCATTAGTGGTTGGGGCATAGACTTGGATTACTGTGATGTCAAACGGTTTGCCTTGGAAACAAGCTGAGATCATTCTGTCATTTGTGAGACTGCACCCAAGTACTGCATTTATTGTAGTCTTTTGTTGACTATGAGGCCTACTCCATTTCTTCTAAGAGATTCTTGATCACAGTAGTAGATATAATGGTCATTTGAATTAAATTTGTCCATTCCTGTCCATTTCAGTTCATTGATCCCAAAGATGTCAATGTTCAACCTTGTCATCTGCTGTGGAATTCTCCAGGTCAGAATACTGGAGTGGGCAGCTGCTCCTTTTTCCGGGGGTCTTCTTAACCCAGGGATCAAACCCAGGTGTCCCACATTGCAGGCAAATTTTCTACCATCTGAGTTACCAGGGAAGCCCAAGAATACAGGAGTGGGTAGCCTATCCCTTCTCCAGGGGATCTTCTGGACCCAGAAATTGAACCGGGGTCTCCTGCATTGCAGGCGAATTCTTTACTAGTTGAGCTGCCAGGGAAGCCCTTCTTCCTCTGTAGTCAGATATTATTTTATCATCTGATTTTCACAGGATACTTTTTCAACAGGTGCAAGTCCAGAGAGATAGATGGAGGAAGGGGAAGAAGATCAGTTCACACTTGTGCTCTAACTATCTTGTTCTCTTGCTGCAAGGCAGCATGGACTTAATCCAGAGGACACGGGAAAAACACTTTTGAAGCTTTTTAAGGGGCTCGTCCAGTAACATCAGTGCCCGACACTGGCCAGTGTAAACAATAGAGTAATTGGTGTTGATGCAGCAAACCAGAGTCCCAGGTAATTGCTGCTGTGTGGAAATGTACGTAGAATAAGCTATACATGCATGTGCTCTGATCAGAACTCATGAACTCCTCTCCAGTCCCTGGCCTGGGCATCAGAGTAGTCCCATTAGGACCTTCTCTTGGTCATTTGAATGCTCCCCCTTCTGCTAACTTTTTGGTTCTTGCGACAGCCCTCTCTTGGTCCCATTCATTGTTGGTGCTTCTTACTCATCATCCTACATAATTTCTGGACTCTTCCTACTCCTTAAGAAGCACCCAGGTCCTAGATGCTTTTGAGCGCCTTGCTATAGGTGCTTGTCTATTGATACAAAGTGACTCACATGTTCTACATTTCAATATTTATTTACACAAGTTTACCAATGTGCACTCCGTGCAGCGGTCTCCAAGGGAAGCTGCAGCCTGCCACCACTAGAGATTAACAATCTGTTCCTTTTTTGCCAGGTAGGCAGAAGCAGCATCTCATTTTCTTTTCATCTGCATTTTTCTCCCTGCTGGTGAGACTGAGTCTGTTTTCAGTCCAATGTTCATTGGACTGGACAGAACATTTCAGTCCAATGTTCACTGGCTATTTGTATTTCTTTTTTAAAAAAAATTATATATTTGGCTGCATTGGCTCTTTGTGGCATACAAGCTTCTCTAGTTGTGGTGAAGAGGCTCAGTTGCTCTGTGGCATGTGGGATCTTACTTCCCGACCAAGAATCAAACCCGTGTCCCTTGCATTGGAACGCAGATTCAACCACTGGACCATTAGGGAAGGCCTGGCCATTTGTATTTTCTTTTTTGCATTAATTACTCATATCTTTTGACCCCTTTTCTACTGGGTAAATTTGTCTGCCTTTCCTTTAACAGTTGTATATTTTGCAAATATTTCCTCCCAAGTTGGCTTTTAAAATTTGCTTGGCTTCCCTGGTGGCTCAGAGGGTAAAGCATCTGCCTGCAATGCAGGAGACCTGGGTTTGATCCCTGGGTCAGGAAGATCCCCTGGAGAAGGAAATGGCAACCCACTCCACACTCTTGCCTGGAAAATCCCATGGACAGAGAAGCCTGGTAGACTACAGTCCATGGGATCACAAAGAGTCGGACACGACTGAGCGACTTCACTTTCACTTTTTTTTTTTTTTAATGTTTTTTGTGGTATCTTTTTGTGGTATATTTTCCTCTTTAAGTCATCAAATCCAATTTTATTTTCCTTTCTGGGTTCTGGTTGTTTTTTTTTTTTAATCTTCTATAGGAAAACTTCTCCATATGAAGATTGTAAAGAGCTTTTCCTTAAGAGGGACCTCAGATTTTATTCCCTTTGCTAAGTTACTTTTATGCTATTTAATTATATTTATGTCTATTAGATTATTCAACTAAATATTAGAACTCTTCAACTTTTTATTATGCACTCATTTATCCCATTTTTGTACACTCAATTAAAAAAAAAAAGTCACAGCAGTTAATTTAAAACAGAAGTTCTCCTTTACTTTCTTATAGTAAATTTATAATTATGTATATAAATTATATATAAATTAATAATTTTGGTTTTTACATTTGGCAATCTGAATTTTTTTTATATAGTATGAGGTATGCTGCTGCTGCTGCTAAGTCGCGTCGGTCGTGTCCAACTCTGTGCAACCCCATAGACGGCAGTCCACCAGGCTCCCCCGTCCCTGGGATTCTCCAGGCAAGAACACTGGAGTGGGTTGCCATTTCCTTCTCCAATGCATGAAAGTGAAAAGCGAAAGTGAAGTCGCTCAGCCGTGTCTGACTCCTCGATACCGCATGGACTGTAGCCTACCAGGCTCCTCCGTCCATGGGATTTCCAAGGCAAGAGTACTGGAGTGGGGTGCCATTGCCTTCTCCGAGTATGAGGTATATTCATCTGAATACTTTTTATATAGTATGAGGTATGAAAGTAACTTTATTTTCTTCAAAGAACAGCCAACATTATTTTCTGAAAAAAACAACCAAAAAAAAAAAACAAAAAACACATTATCATGTGGCCTTCATCTTAAATTCTAGTCCCTTAATCCAACAGCAACAATTATTGAGCTCTGCTACATGAAGAACTCTGGTAAACTGAGAGTGGTGAAAAAGACAGAGAGGTTCCTGGGCTTCATCAATGTTCGGCTTGGTTAATATCATTAGTTAGATCTTATCTTGTTCAAATGTAATGGATCGTTAGCTTTCTAAGAATGGCAATACTACCGTTAATAGCTATTACATATTTGTATAGTTGGAACTACATAATGATTTTATACAAATGATTTTATATCTACCACACTTATTTTATCATATAACAGAAACCAAAATAAAAAGATAATTTATAGATTTCCAGCTTTACCATGTCCTCATTAGTCACAGAAAAGCACTCATCCATGCATCAGTGGCAAGAACAAGAGTAGTCAGGAGCCACCTTGTGCACTCACAAAGGAAACAAAGTCCTCCTTCTCTCTCCTTGCCCCCAAACTGATCAGAAGGAGTTAGAGGAAAGGGAGCTGGGAGAAAGAGCATTACCATGTGGCTACAAATGGCCACAAACAAGAACACTTCCTGCTTCCCTTCTTCTCCTTTACCCCTACATTTTCCATAGGGGCCTCCTAGTGAAAAAGTCTGATGTTGTATTAGATCCAACAGAAGAGGGAAGGAATGTTTTACTAACTTAAGAAAACTTTCTGATGAATAAGAGTATTCTTTTAATAAATAGGAAGATATCAAATGTATCCAGGTAAAGACTTACAATTTTGATTTGTACTTGAACTTCAACAGTATATGACTTTTTGTTAGGCAGGTATAAGGGGAGCGAGGCAGGTTTTGTATTTCAACAGTGCTTTCTTTTTAGGAGCATTTCTTATAAGTGATGGACACCTCTCAGTGTCCAAACTAAGTGTCCTAAATTGAGTTATGCATATAAAAACTTTCACAATTCCATGGGAAAGCAAATCTTTATTCCACATAGATTTCTCCTCCATTATCCCTTCATTAAATCTGTTTCAGCCAAGGAAATAGAATGAAGGCTTTCAGGTAGAGCAGAAGATGAGGAAGGAGACACATTATTACTGAACTCAGGTTGCCTGCTCACCTCTCAAAAGGCCAATAATTTGAAAGGCAAGTGTTAATAGAAAAGAAAGGTGCTTTAATTAGAAAAGCCAGCAAACTGGAGAGAAGGTGAACTCATGTCCTGAGAGCAACTCCAAAGATTCTGCTCAGCCATAACAGTTTCTGTATTTTTAAAATATTATTATTTTTATTGGCGTATAGTCACTGCTTTACAATGTTGTTTTAGTTTCTACTGTACAGCAAAGTGAATCAATTATAGGAAGATATATATATATATATATATATATATATATATACATCCCATCTTTTTTGGATTTCCTTCCCATTTAGGTCACCACAGAGCATTGCGTACAGTGAAGTAAGTCAGAAAAAGAAAACCAAATTTAGCATACTAACACATATATATGGAATCTGAAAAAGCAGGTATAAACGATCTTTTTTACAAAGCAGAAATAGAGACACAGACGTAGTGAACAAACGTATGGATACCAAGGGGAAAAGAAGGGGCAGTGGGATGAATTAGGAGACTGGGATTGACATACATACAACATTGACAATATGTATAAAATAGGTAACTAATGAGAACCTACGGTGTAGTGCAGTTTTTAAAGGGGAAAATGGGGAAGAATCACAGTGACTCATCCAGGCAGGAGGTTAGGTTCTGCATTGTTCTCCATTGAGTGCAAACTGGCTGACTCTTGCTTCAGATGTTATTTTGCCCACATGATCTTCTTGAGGATTGTTAACGGCAATGTTGAGGGTAGACAGCTAGTCATTCTTTAACTGCTTGATCCTTCATTCCTACTTCTTTTAACCCAGGGAAAGAATCCACAGGTTAGGCAAGGCGTGCTGTGCATTCAGGAGAGCATAAGTCAGGAGTTAGGTTAAAGTACCTCATGATCTAATCTCTATAATTAGTTTCTTTTAAGCTTAGAGGGGAACAGAAATGAGAAAATAGGAAAGGGGCAAAAAGAGCTGCTTTCAGCAGTATTTTGAGTGTTATCTTAAAATATTTGTAACCTTGAGAGGCTCAGTCTTTGATTTTCATGGGATCTTGTTGACTTTGGATGCTCCTCCTGGTGCTACTCTGCAGAATGCTTCTGACTCTCACCTCCTTCTCTCTCTTCCTGTCCTCCATTCATCAGTAGAATCCGACTAAACAGAGAATGACTGAAAAAAACCTACTACGAAGGCCAGACACAAAGAGGCTGGACCTTTGAGAGGAGGAATAAGGAATAAGGTCTGAGGATTAGGACAGACACTGGACACAGGATGAGATGGTTGGATGGCAAGACCGACTTGATGGACATGAGTTTGAGCAAGCTCTGAGAGTTGGTGAAGGACAGGGAAGCCTGGTGCGCTACAGTCCCTGGGGTCGCAAAGAGTCGGACACGACTGAGTGACTGAACTGAACTGCCAGCTGTAGGACTGGGAATGGTGAGGCCAAGAGTCAAAGACTAAGGTCTTTCACCCCACAGTTCATGTTAAAAAATTTAACCAGTTGGTCCTGATCAACCGTAACAGGTAGGACTTCCCTGGTGGCTCAGACAGTAAAGCATCTGCCTACAATGTGGGAGACCCAGGTTTGATCCCTAGGTCAAGAAGATCCTCTGGAGAAGGAAATGGCAACCAACTCCAGTACTCTTGCCTGGAAAATCCCATGGATGGAGGAGCATGATAGGCTACAGTCCATGGGGTTGCAAAGAGTCAGACACGACTGAGCGACTTCACTCACTCAACCATAACAGTGTCATCCTAATTGTCAAACCTCAGGGATGGTTGGGCTTCCAGGTCTGTGCATCAAGGGAGCACTCTGTGGGGCTCAAGGAAGTGACCATTATTTATCAGCCATTATGTCAGCATTTCAATATTTAACAACCAGTATGGCCTTCCCAGTGTGTGCCAATTGACTGCCAGTCCTGCCACATTCTTGGCAAGAATCAGGGGAAGGAGCTGAATGGATTAGAGAAAGATGACCAGACTTGCATCCTTTGTGGACTTTGTATGTTAAGAAAAGACCACATGAACCTGAAATAAAGGCCTAACTGAACATTTGCTGGAAATCTGTGTGTCACTTCATCACCAAAGAGGCAGATCATGTCTGTAGGAACCACCCTTTGTATCCATGGTAAGAGCTGGAGTTACCCAGTGACAGTCAAAAAGAAGAGTCTGGAGCTCTGATGCAACTTGCAAATTTTGCTCATTTCTATTACAAGTGAGCTCTGATATACTTCCCTCACTTGCCTCACACAAATAGCTCTGATAACAGCTCCTGTTTGGAAGGCATTTTACCTTCTGTGAGGTGCCTTCCAATGAATATTGTTTATTTGGGTTCCAACAACAATGTTGTGATGTAATGTGTATTATCCCCAGGTTGTAGATGAGCAAAGTGTTGCTACCATGGTATCTTGCCCAATGAATCTGTGATTTAAAACAAAACCCACCCCTGGCTTTGCTCTTTTAACATTATGCCAAATGAATCACACATTTTTAGCTAGAAATTATCTAAGATTTAAAAGCCTAATAATATTGTTTAAGCTATTTAAAGAATGAGGGGCAACCATAATCAATTGCAGAAACACTTTTCTTCCAAGGATTCTTTCCCATTTTTTACCCTTGCCAGCTCAGGAAGCCCACAGGACTGGAAAAGGGAAGGGGCTGATGAGGAAGTCAGTTTAGATACTGGGGCCTTTAAAGAGGCTCTAAGACTGGAAAAATCTTAACATGTGGTCCTGAAAATAAACCTCAGAGGATGATGCCTGAATATGTTTTTGAAACATCACCAAAATTTACTGATAATCTGTAATTTGAAGTTAGCACTTCTAACATATATCCAACAAATTAAAGTTCTCTGGAAACATATTTACGCTTGTCAGTTTTGTACCAGCATATCTCAGCGATGTTACAGGCTCTGTTTCAGATCCTAGTGGTAAAGCTCATATCATGATAATTCACATCACATAAATTGTTTTGTTTCCCAGTACATATAAAAGTAATACTTACACTGAACTGTTGACTATTAAGTGTTCAATAAGTTATATCCTCTGTCGTCCCCTTCTCCTCCTGCCCCCAATCCCTCCCAGCATCAGGGTCTTTTCCAATGAGTCAACTCTTCACATGAGGTGGCCAAAGTATTGGAGTTTCAGCCTCAGCATCAGTCCTTCCAATGAACACCCAGGACTGACCTCCTTTAGGATGGACCGGTTGGATCTCCTTGCAGTCCAAGGGACTCTCAAGAGTCTTCTCCAACACCACAGTTCAAAAGCATCAATTATTTGGCGCTCAGCTTTCTTCAAAGTCCAACTCTCACATCCATACATGACCACTGGAAAAACCATAGCCTTGACTAGACAGACCTTTGTAACAATGTATTACTTTAACTTAAAAATATTTCATTGCTAACCATCATCTGAGCCTTCCATAAGTAGCAATGGTAACATCAAAGATCACTGATCACAGATCACCATAACAAATGTAATAATGATGAAATATTACAAGAATTATCAAAATGTGATAGAGACACCCAATGAGCAAATGTTGCTGGAAAATGGTGCCAATAAACTTGCTCAATGCCAAAGGGTTGCTATAAGCTTTCATTTTATAAAATTAAATATCTGCAAAATGTAATAAATGAGGTATGCCTATATTTCAATGGTGATTTTCGTTTAGGAAAATATTCTCCATTCCTTGTAAATTACTGAAACCTCTAAGGGTTCAAACTAAAGGGGTTCTCAGTTAGATGATTTACACAAAAATCTTCGTAATCCCATAGAAAAACAAATCTCTATTTCAAAAATGATTTTCATGTTTAAAATCTTTAGGGAGGGAAGTTTAAGTACTACAAAAGGTATACTAAGAATGAAATAGTGGGAAAATTAAGGGAAGTTGAGGGAAAAACTAAATTGATGAGCTTACTTCGCAACAGTTTTGAGCTACTGAAAACTCATCTCTCTACACCTGTTCCCTTGTCCCTTCCTATATGAGAACTTCATCCAAGAAGTGAGGCTATCTGTTACCAACCATGTCCATTTGTTGTTTCTCATTAAAACAAAAGATTTTCTATTCATTTCAGGGATTTAAACTCTAGTAAAATTTTCAGTGTTTCCAAAGCTACTTGATACTCTCTGTTATTCTTCTGAGATCAGTATAATCCTCTAATTTATGTTTATTTTCCTCTGGTTTCTTAAGTGTGAAAATCCAGCATAGCAGTTTTCTTGGAAAGTTAATGGACACAAATAGTTTTTTTTTTTTTTTTTTTTTTTTTTTTTTTTTATGTGCTTCATTAGCTCTGTAGTTATTTTTTTGAACACTGACTTAATTTTATAAATTTAGATATTCTCATTTCACCCATTTTCAGTGCCCTCAAGGCGGCCCAACTAGAAAGGGAATGGGTGAATTTGTTGATTTTTGTTCTATGAAAGTAAGCACAATCCTCTCAGCCCAAGGGCACATGCTTTGCAGGCCTCTTGCCCTTTCTGGCATGAGGTTTTATACCCTGCTAAGACAAAAATCAGTTCAAATCCCCTGAGGACCAAAAGATCCAGATAAGAGGGCACAGCAATAGCCAGGAGAGAGAAGAAAGCACAGAAGGAAATATTTGGTAGATCTCTAAAACTTTAGTTTTAAGCCCAAATACTTTCTTGAAAGGCATCTTTGTGGGAGAGGACTCATGGGTTTTTTTCTTATTTCTTTAGTTTCTTTCCAAGTCCTAGTTGTGTGACTGTTGTTGGGTCATCAACTCCCCAACACAAAAGAAGGGACCGAGGTTCCCAGGGCTTTTCAGAGAACAAAAAGGAGCCTGCCTCATGCTGATAAATTACTGGTGTTAGCACCTGTAAGTCTGTTTCACATTTCACTCCAAACTTTATTCACGGCTGATAACAGCAACTGAAAATGAATCCTGACAGCCTGTTGCGATTTTACAGTATCCAACAGGAAAGCCCAGCTAATTGTGAGCATATGATTTTTTTCAAGCACCAAATTTTATATTTAGTTCACTGCTCTGATAAACCTACAAATTCAGCAGTAGCTAATCATCAAGGCATTCATTGTTTTGCTCCCATGGTTTGAGCAAGTTGCAGTTTGTTTTCTGAAAAGCAACTTCTGCTAAGCTGGGAAGTCATGATTGTTTCTTCATGGACTGTCCCTGTGGAGGTGTTTTTTTACTAAACTGCTCCAAGAAAAAAAAAGCTGTTGGAATACCAAACAAAGGCCCCTGTGCTGGAGTCTTGCAGGAAGGCAATTCCAGTGGTGTCTAGTTTCAGGCCAGAATACTAAGGTCATAATTTCAGGCCATCGATGGCTCTCCCAGATGTCTTTGGTCAAGTTAATCACAGTTTGCCTGAAGGTTGCTTTTTTCAGGTAATCCATCCTGGTGTGATTGTAAATCAAGAGCTCCTTCTAGCTGAAAGTTGGGAGCTTTTAGCTCAGCCTCAGACTGGGGACAGTTAACACAGAGCACCTAATCTCTATCTTTTTCATTTTGAAACTGAAGCCAATTCAGTCACTCTTTCACAAATGTTGAAAAAAAGCTCAAGAAGTTTACATGTCAAGCAAGCCCGTGAGTATATCATCAGTTGTGTCAGCAGGAACATGTCAAAATTTCCGAGGACTCAGTGAGACTCGGCCCTGCAGTGGGTCCTCTGCCAGCTGAAGGTTTTCATCCCAGTGGTGCAGACTTTATGCCACACCAGGATTCCTCAGCTAGGCCCCAATGGGGTGCCGAGTGAACTGGCCAAGTGCTCCTGTTGCTAGAGAAGGAAAAGCATATTTTTCTGTTTTTCCTGAATTTTCTTCCCTATCCCCTTGCTGCTGCTGCTGCTGCTAAGTTGCTTCAGTCGTGTCCGACTCTGTGCGACCCCATAGACGGCAGCCCATCAGTCTCCCCCGTCCCTGGGATTCTCCAGGCAAGAACACTGGAGTGGGCTGCCATTTCCTTCTCCAATGCATGAAAGTGAAAAGTGAAAGTGAAGTCACTCAGTCGTGCCTGACTCTTCACAACCCCATGGACAGCAGCCTACCAGGCTCCTCCGTCCATGGGATTTTCCAGGCAGGAGTACTGGAGTGGGGTGCCATTGCCTTCTCCCCCTATCCCTTTTCAGCCCCTCTTAAGAATATGTTGTTTTTCTGTAGCCTGAAGTTGATCTTTTCTCGATTCTTATTTAATTCCTATTTAGATTAGAACACCTTAATAAAGAGACTCAACAAAGTAGGAAGAGAAGTAAACTTTCTCAGGCTGATCAAGGCCATCTATGAAAAAGCCAGAGTGAATGCTTTCTCCGAAGATCAGAAACAAGACAAAAATGTCTATTCTTGGGACCTCAATTCAATATTGTACTGGAAGCTCTAGCCAGAGTTGTTTAAAAGAAATGGAAATTAAAATACATCCACGTTGGATAGTCTTGGGGATCCCTGGACTTGTGACCGATATCCCCAAGATTTCTTACCTCTGGCCTGCTGCTGCTGAGTCACTTCAGTCATGTCTGACTCTGTGCGACCCCATAGATGGCAGCCCATGAGGCTCCCCTGTCCCTGGGATTCTCCAGGCAAGAACACTGGAGTGGGTTGCCATTTCCTTCTCCACCTCTGGTGAGCTGGTTACAAATTCAGGGGTTCCCACAACCATACTGGGGTTTGATAATTTCATTAGAACAACTCACAGGACTCAGGGAAGTACTATTTTTAAGTCACAGCCACAAATCAGAACCAGCTAAAGGGAGAGACACATCAGGTGAAATCTGGGAGGATTCCAAATGGAAAGTTTTCATTGTCCCTGGGTATATACCACCCTCCTAACATCAAAGAGTGACCATACTCAAAGAGCATCATCCACCAGGGAAGCTCCAGTATTCAGTTTTTATGGAGGCATTACAAAGACAAAATTGATTGAATGATTGCCTCTGTGGTTAAATTCAATCTTCTGCTCCCCTCCCCTTCCCAGAGGTTGTGCTGTATCATGTGGCTTGAAGCCCCGACACTGTAATCACGTGGTTGGTCTCTCTGAAATGACTGATCCCCATCGCAAGTCATCTCCTTAGCATAAACTATCTAGAGGACCACCATAAGTCACTACATTTGCACAAACTATCAGCTGTGGTCCAAGGGACTCAACGTGAATAAAAGATACTTCTTTCACTCAATAAATTCCAAGGGTTTAGAGGTTACCACCCAGGATTTAGGGATAAAGGTAAGCCAAGTTCTTTTTACACAGAAATAGAAAGGACCAAGAATAGCTCAAACAATGTTGAAAAAGGACAGAGTAGCAGGACTTAAAGTTGTTGACATCAAAATTTACTTTGTTGTTGTTCAGTCACTCAGTCATGTCCACGTCTTTGTGACCCCATGGACTGTAGCATGCCAGATTTCCCTGTCCTTCACCATCTCCTGGAGCTTGCTCAAACGTTTTTGAATCAGTGATGCCATCCAACCATTATGTCCTCTGTCGTCCCCTTCTCCTCCTGCCTTCAATCTTTCCCAGTATCAGGGTCTTTAAGATAGTAAGATAGTGTTGTCCTGGTGTGGAAACAGGCATATAGTTCAATGGAATAAAATTGAGATACAGAAATAAATCCTAATATTTAGGGTCAATTGATCATCTACAGTGTACCAAGACAATTCAATGGGGGAAATTCTCAATAAATGGTGCTGGGAAAATTTGATACCCACATGTACAAAATGGAAGTTGAACTCCTACCTCACACCATATAAAAATTAACTCAAATAAGTTGAAAACCTAAATGTAGAAGTTAAAACTGTAAAACTCCTAGGAAAAAAAGGATAAATCTTCATGACTTTACATTAGACAATGGTTTCTTGAATATGACTCCAGAAGCACAGGTGATGAAAGAGAAAATTTATACACTGTACTGAATCAAAATTATAAACTTTTATGCTACAAATAAGAGCATCAAGATGGTGAAAAGATGATCCACAGGATGGGAGAAAATACTTATATCTTATATGCAAATCATATATCTGATAAAGCATGGGAATGCATAATATATAAACTCACAATCCAACAATAAAAGGACAAATAACTCAATTTAAAAATAACTAATTTTTTTGAATAGATATTTCTGGAAAGAGTATACTGCTGCTGCTGCTGCTACTGTTAAGTCGCTTCAGTCGTGTCTGACTCTGTGTGACCCCATAGACAGCAGCCCACCAGGCTCCCCCGTCCCTGGGATTCTCCAGGCAAGAACACTGGAGTGGGTTGCCATTTCCGTCTCCAATGCATGAAAGGGAAAAGTGAAAGTGAAGTCTCTCAGTCATGTCTGACTCTTAGCGACCCCATGGACTACAGCCTACCAGGCTCCTCCATCCATGGGATTTTCCAGGCAAGAGTACTGGAGTAGGGTGCCATTGCCTTCTCCGGAAAGAGTATATACAGATGGAAAACAAGCCCACAAAAAAATGTTTAATATCATTAGGGAACATGCAAATCAAAACATAACAAGATATAACTTCACACTTATGAGGATGGCTAAAATAAAAGGGATAGGTAACATAGAATGTTGACAAAGATGTGGAGAAATTGGAACCTTTATACATTGCTGCTGCTGCTGCTCAGTTGCTTCAGTCATGTCTCTTTGTGACCCTATGGATTGTAGCCCACTAGGCTCCTCTGTTGGAGAAGGCGATGGCACCCCACTCCAGTACTCTTGCCTGGAAAATCCCATGGACGGAGGAGCCTGGTAGGCTGCAGTCCATGGGGTCGTGAAGAGTCGAACACTACTGAGCGACTTCACTTTCCCTTTTCACTTTCATACATTGGAGAAGGAAATGGCAACCCACTCCAGTGTTCTTGCCTGGAGAATCCCAGGGATGGTGGAGCCTGGTGGGCTGCCATCTATGGGGTCGCACAGAGTTGGACACGACTGAAGTGACTTAGCAGCAGCAGCAGCAGCAGGCTCCTCTGTCCATGGGATTCTCAAGGGGAAAATACTGGAGTGGGTTGCCGTGCCCTCCTTCAGGGCCATGCATTGCTAGTAAGGTTGTAAAATGGTGCAGCCACTTTGGAAAACAGTTTGGAAATATCTCAAGATGTTAAATATAGAGCTACCTTATAACTCAGCAATTCTATTCCTTGGTGTATCCCGAACAGAACTGAAACATATGTCTACATAAAAACTTGTAAATAAAATTTCACAGCAGCATTGTTCACAGTAGCCAAAAAGTAGAACAATAAAAACATCCATCAATTGTTGAGTAGATAAACAAAATGTGGTATAGCTATAAAGTAGAATATTATTCAGCCAGAAAAAGAACTGAAGCACTCATACATGCTATGACATGATTGAACCTTCACCATATTATGTTCAGTGAGAGAAGCCAAACACCAAAGTCCACATGTTGTATGTTTACATGTATATGAAATATCCATAATATGCAAATCCATAGACAAAATATAGATTAGTGGTTGCTGAGGATGGATTATGAATGACCTCTAAATGTCATAGGCTTTCACTTCTGGGTGATAAAGATGTACAGTGAAAAAAATAGATGATGGTTGCACAATTCTGTGAGTATTTTAAACACTCCGGAATTGTACACTTAAAAATAGTGAATTTTATTTGATAGATCTATATATAAAGTATATGTATATATACAACATATGTAAATGTATCTTAATAAACTGACATTATAAAAACCAATAATTGCTTCTTGAGCCAATCATATCTTATTTTCTCAAGAAGGAATGCTTAGGTGGTGTTGTTGGGGAGTGAGCAGGATCATAGTTCTTGAGTTTCAATGGTTATGGGTTGGAGGGCGTTGCTACATAGGGTAGTGATTAAAGAGGAGATGATGGTTCAAGGGGAGATGCTGGTTCAGGGAGGAAAAAGATGACTTTAGTTGTGCATTAAAGATATGACAAATTACTGTATTCCATTCCAAAAGTAAGTAAACAAATACATTGCACACAGGTAGGAAGAAACATAAAACCAACTTGTCATTGCATATATATCCTAGAATTATTCTTGCCTTAATTCTGCTTAATCTTTGTGCTCCACCTCAGCTGAGAAGAATGAGGTCTTGTGAGATAAAAGAAAACAAGCAAACACAGGTCTACATCTCGCCAACAGTCAAAGCTCCTGGATCACGCTTTCTGAGTTGTCTGATCGAATGACCTTTCTCCATGAGCCTGCTGTATCCAGCCTTGCTTGGTCCTCTCTTTTTTGTCTTTAGGGGCCAGCTTCCTCTTCCTGCCTTCCTTTCCCTTTGAGAGTAGACACATAGGAGGCCAGCATGTCTGCCTCAGTGTTTCCTATTCAACCTCCCTCCTGGGGACAGCTTTAGTGCACTTCACAGTATTGCTCCCTTTCCTGCTGTTGTCAGAAGTCAGAGCATTTTATAACACAAAACACCCATGTTAATGCAAAATAAGTCATTATATGTAAACAAAGATTGAAATAACCTGGCAGTTATATGTAGCCACATTGAGTTGATCTGACCATGACAATAAACTGTATTTGAAGTAACTTTCTGAGTAATATTCTGAGTCTTCAGAGGAGCAGCACATTCTAGATGCTACAGCTCATTCTGCAGTAAAGAGATAGATGCCTGGTTCTGGTGGCAAGTGGCCATGCTTCACCACCACGGAAAGGCAGCTTCCCCTGACTGGGAATAGATACTTACTCTAACACTCCAGTACAGCTCTTCCAAATATTTATAAGAGAAAGCAATATCCAGTTGCATTTCATGTCCTACCACAGGAGAAAGTTTAGGGAATTAAATATAATTAAGCAAGCTGATGTTTTAGGATGATGGTTTAATTGAAGTGTGTTGGGAAGACATCCTGTGATTTATGGTGTCAGGTGTGATACAGTCCAAAATGCAGAAGGTAGGAATGGAGAAGAGGCATTCAGACTCTCTGAATCTGCTTCCTTAAAAATCCCTGCAGAAGCAAAGGGTTATACCAGATGACTCTGGCATCTTGTTTACTCCTGAAGTCCGTGGTTAAGTGCTTACTTGGTCGCTATGGTAGAGCTAGGGGGACAGCACATCTAATTGACCTGATTATCAGTAGTGACAGCAGATTTTCTATGAGATGATGTTCACTGTAGTTTCTATTGTGACTAACAGTTAGAAAGTTTACATGAGCAAATAGAAACATGACCTATGTTTTATAATAATTGTAATCAAATCTCTTTTTGATCAATTTATGCCAGTGCTAATTCACATACTATAAAGATTTATGGACCATCATGTATTCAAAAATTAAAATGTTTTCTTCTTTGGAATGTCATGATGCTTTCGTACAGAGGGCAGCTGCGAGGCCCAGTTGTGGGAAGGTAAGTGTGACATCTTTGGGAATATTGTTCTCCATCTCTATCACCCAGTGGTTCCCACTGGAATTATTACTCTGTAGTAACCTACTAACCTCTAGGCTTCAAAACATTGTCAAGTTCAATACTCTTTAAGCCTTTTTGAAATGTTTCAGACATATAAGAGTGTAAATAATAACATGATGATCCTCTTGTACTAACCATCCACCTGAAGAAACAAAACATTACAAATACAGATGAGATATTCATAGCCCTTGCTCTGCTACACCCTTCCTTCTCTGAGGGGGTCACCACCTGGCGTGACTTTTCTTTCTTCTCTAATTAAGCCTTATGCCTAACTCATTTATGCAGAACACCACAGAACTGAATGATTCATTAAACAGCAAAGAACGTGTGTATGCCAAAAGATCCCATGTACTGTGTGGATTACATGTGTAGATTACATATGTGTGTAGAAAGATGATGTGTGCATGTATAGAAAGCCTACATGTATTGTTTATGTTAATAGATATTGCCAGATAGTTGTCTAAAAGCTATTTATTTGGAATTGAAGGTTTCTACATCTGAAACACTATTTAAAAATCTTTAATTTTCTAGAATATTTTGAAGACTACTGGCCTTGGGATTTTAGTCATTATGTTTCTGCCATGATTGCCTATGTGTCCTTAGCTAAATGTAGAGCTCTGTAAAATATCTTAGTTTCTTTGTCTATGACATAAAAATGGACAAATAAACAAACTGCCTGGCTGGATACTAGTGAATTGAGTATAAGCCTGACTTCTATCTTCTTGGACTTACTTTCTAGTTTGGCAAAGGAAAAATGGTCCCCAGAAGGGGGTAAAAGGAGACTTTCATTTATTCTGCATTTCAGAACAACCATTAAAAAAAATTGGGAAGTAACAGAGGGAAAAAAATGAAAGTGATCCAGTTTTGTGGGGTTCTGTATTCAGATAAGAAACCTTCCAGGAACTCAATACCCCAATATTACTTTGTACAAAAGTGGATGAAACAAATCACTTTAAAAGAAAATCAGAATCACACATTCTTCTCAAAAGTAACTTCTCAAAGTCAGAGTGAGCAAGACTAGATGAAACAAAATAGTTGTTATGAAATAAAGTTTGGAACACATCCTTTGTGAAAAACAAATTGTAGCTCATAGGAAAGACTGGGTCTTAACAAAACTCAAAAGCAAATTTGGACCAAATTAAAATACACAAGAAATTCATATCTGTTGCCCTGGACTTTGGAATCTACTTTGAACTCCAGTCCTATATATTCTCATGGATTTTCTTCTTAAGCCCATAAACTCTCAGGGGGGTAGACTAATGGCCTCTTAAAGAGGCATCTGAATTCCCCTTTGCCATCACCATAAATAAGCAAAGCACATCTCTAGCAAATCTCTAGATCATCTTAGAGAAACTAAATCCTAGAAAAGAAGGAAAGGAAGAAAGGAGAGAGGAGAAAGAACCATGACCCAAGCAAACCTTCAAACATTCAAAATTTAGAGTTAGGGACACTGTGGCATTGGACAAAAATAAAAAAGCAAAAAACAACCAATCAAACAGAAAAAAACTTCCATCTTGTGCCAAAACATGAACTCCTGAGACTTAAAAAAAGAGAAAGAGAGAGAAAAGAAAAAGTTAAAATAAGCAAACAAACAAATCTTTGGTGTAAAGGCAAACATTGGGCTGCATTCAATGACTCCCTTTTAGATCAATTAATACCACTGTTTATTTAATTCTGAATTCCGTCACATGTGGCAGGCAGGCGCGCTGCTCTTCTTTTCAACTGAAACAGCGCAAAACATAGTCTGGATCCAAGGAAATCTTGCCAAAATCCCTGGCAATGTATCACTTTTTTAAGCCCTGTTTTGCTTTTGTGCTCATGGTAACGTTCGCAGCTGTTGAACGTGGCTTCGGGCTGTCTGACTCCCTTGAGAGAATTTATGTGTTTTTCAACTTCCTTTCCTTATTAGGAGGCAGGAATCTGCGACACCTATTAGAACAAGTATGCATAAAGGGTAATGACCGTGCAATTTATTAGTGGTCTGTTCTTCCTCAAATGAGCCCTTGGCCCCCAGCTCCAGGAGGCCGTGCCCATGTTTGAATCACCTCTGCTTTCTCGGCAGCAGGTGGGCATAGCAGCCTTAATCAAGGGAGTGGGAGAGACATTGGCCTCTGGGAAAGCAGTTTGTTTCTTCCAAAGCAAGGCATGGAAGGGCCTGGAATATCACGGTTTGAATTTCATGAATATGAAGTACTAGCTGACAAAGTGGACAGGATGTGTGTAAAGAGAAAAATGTGACCTACAGACTTCATGACAACTCTGCAGCCGGAGAAAATGCCTCAGATCCTTTGTCTTTTCATTTTTCTAAAATGGGGGCTGTTAGGGTAAAGTTTTTTCTTTGAGGCCTGAGTTAGGGGAATGAGCACTCTCCAGGAAAGTATGGGAAATCTTTGCTTACTCTGAGTTTCGGCGGTGGGGGTTGGGTGGGAGCAGTGAAGAACAACCATTCCGGGGAAGGATGATTTAGAAGCTAAGTGTGGGCTCCTTTGGGCTGATCCCTCACAAAAATCTGTCAACAGGAGGCAGGAAAGAAGTTACAGTTTCTAATAGATTCACACTGTCAGCCTAGAAATACCAGGCTGCACTCTCTCCTTCCAGGGATCATGGTAAGGTTTGGAGTCCAGACAGAAAGTTCAGGAGAACAAAATGCTTGAGGACAAATTCATTTCTCTTAAAATCACATGTATGTTCAAGAAAGTGTAATTCATATGTGTTTGATTCTTTCACGTTTAGCTTACCAAAATGTTTTGGGCAGTCATGTACACAAAGCTTGTTAAGTCATTTTTCTTCAAGGCAGGAAACCACTTTAGGCCACAGAAGGTGGATACTAACCCCAGGAGGGCCAGGTTCAAACTCAGCCCCAGGGCATGACTGGGCTTTGCTGAGAAATATCAGGACGAAGAACATGTTCATTTCACTTGTGTAGTTTTTAAGTGCAGGTAGTTGGGGGGCAATGAGCCAAAGTTGTTTTGAGCTTTTGAGCATGATCTGTACTGTGAAGTGAAGAAAATAATGTAAATGTACTCTAACTAGCATGGTAAACAAGTCAAAATTTGTCCAAAATCAATTCTCTTTTTTCCCATGAATGCTCAAAAATTCTTCTCCTCTAACATAATCTGTGACCCTTTACATCACAGACTTGTTTTCATATCCCTCTGGCCCAGTACCTGACACGTTCTACAAGGCTCTGCAGAAACTGACCTGAGCTGAAATGACATGTGTTTTCAATGTACTGATCATATACAGAGTGCTATGCCTATGGCTTAGATGAAGTGACGGCCAACAGCCTGTGCTGTTGAGATTAGAGAAAACACATTCTGGAGGAGAAAGTAAAAGTGATACATGGGAGGAAAACCTACTGGTAGAGATAAGCAGGTAGGAGGGTGTTGGAAAATATTGGAAGATGTGCTAATTTGCTGCCTCTCCTCCCTAATGTTCTTGGTCCTTTTTCATTCTTAACATAACACTGGAATTAAATGGAAAGAAACCTCACTTAAGGTTTATCCAGGGTAGAAGGAGAGCATTTCATTGTAGTGCTTCACGTAACTGACTCGGATCTCCCAACATGTTCACCCCAAACTGCATAAATCTCTCAGTGAGCAGCAAATGAGACCCATGTTTGGGTTTCTGACAAAACTCCTGGCTTATTTTCCCACTTTGCTCAGTCATTTCAAGTCGGCTAGCCAAAGCTGCTAATTAAAGAGGGGATGATTTATTTCATAACTTTCTTTTCCCTTTAGGAAACATAACTCAACTTCAGGCCCAGCAAGTGTACCTTGCCCTCTTCAATAAATTACACCCACCTCATTAATACTTCATTAGCAAAACTGAAAACCCCATGACAGAACCTCAAGAAAGGAAGGGGTTGGCTGGTTCTGACCCAGAAGGCACAGCAGGCCTGATCGAACTTCAGCTCCCAAGCCAGGTGCCTGGCCCAGTGGGTCAGCTTGCGTGCTTGGGAAGTTCATTCTGTCCTGACTGCGCTCTTGCAGGGAATTCTTCATTTGTTTCTTCCTTGTGAGGTGGAAGGATAGATAAATGTGTTTTTAATATTCTTACAGAATTTTCATAAGTTAAAAAATAGACCCACAAATATAGAAAAACTTACAGTTACCAAAGAGGAAGGGCTTCCCCAGGTGGCTCAGATGATAAAGAATCCACCTGCAATGCAGGAGATCTGGGTTTAATTCCTGGGTTGGGAAGATCTCCTGGAGGAGGGCATGGCAACCTACTCCAGTGTTCTTGTCTGGAGAATTCCATAAACTGAGGAGCCTGCCAGGCCACAGTCCATGGGGTCGCAAAGACATGACTGAGTAACTAAGCACACTAAGGGGGAAAGGGAGAGAGAGGGATAAAATAGGAGTTTGAGATTAACATATAC
Organism: Bubalus bubalis; assembly: GCF_019923935.1. Classification (NCBI taxonomy): domain Eukaryota; kingdom Metazoa; phylum Chordata; class Mammalia; order Artiodactyla; family Bovidae; genus Bubalus; species Bubalus bubalis. The sequence continues at coordinate 141,863,390 of NC_059159.1, forward strand.
ACACTCCTATATATAAAATAGATAACCAGCAAGGATCTACCGTCTAGTACAGGCAATGATACTCAGTATTTTGTAATGACTCATAAGGGAAAAGAATCTGAAAAAGAATAGATATATATGTGTGTGTGTGTGTGTGTATAACTGAATCATTTTGCTATACATTTGAAACTAACACAACATAGTAAATCAACTAATAATTCAATATAGAAAAGCCTTAAAACAAACAAAAAACTAAAACACTATGAACAACAAAATCTAGAGATCAGTAGTCCTTCACTACAAGTTTCTTCATCAATGAACACATCACCATGGTTTAAGCTTCAAGAACAGGATACCTTTTTTTATATTTTAATAAAAGAGAGATGCCTCAAAGCTTATGCATGGTTGACTTAGCCTTTCCATATTTAAACATGAATTGGAGGAGAGCCAGACCATGCCAGCTGCCCAGGTTTTCTATACATATATGGCAAATCAGTTCATCAGTGCAATGCAGAAGCAAATACACATACAATGAGAAATCTAAAACTAATATCCACTTAAGGTTCTTTGGAGGTTCCAAGCAGTCCACTAATATTTAACCTGAGAGTTATAGAGGTACAACTGCTATTTCTCAAACTTTAATGTTCACACATAACTGCTGTGGGTCTTGTTCAAAGGCAGATTCTGAAAGGTCTGGAGTGAGACAAAAGAATTTGTATTTCAAACAAGCTTCCAAGATGCTGATGCTGCTGATCCATAACCTACCACTTTTTAGAGTTGCCAAGTGGATCTGGTAATACTGGTGTGGAAAGGTATTAAAAACAAATTTCAGTGTACATTATATCCCTCCTCTTATAAAACCACCCTCCATTGTAATGTTGACAAACTTTAAAGTGTCAGTTAACAACTATTTTAGGCTTTGCAAGCCATCTAGTCACTGTTGTAACTATGCTACTTTACCACTGTAACACAGAAGCAGCCATTGAAAACATGTAAGCAAATTGATACAGCTATATACCAATAAAACTTTATTTATAAAAATAAGTCAAGGCCAG